>NC_045801.1:7843954-8469011 GCF_009873245.2 Balaenoptera musculus | reverse complement strand
AGAAGAAGAAAGAAGAAGAAGAAGAAGAAGAAGAAGAAGAAGAGAAGACGAAGAAGAAGAGAAGAAGAAGAAGAAGAAAGAAGAAGAAGAAGAAGAAGAAAGAAGAAGAAGAAAATTAATAAAATAAAATAGCTGCCTGACACCCGATGTTAAATATGCATATCACTTATATGTGGCATCTGAAAAAAAAAGATACAAATGAACTTACTTACAAAACAGAAGTAGACTACAGACATAGAAAACAACTGTATGGCTACCAAAGGAAAGGGGGGTGGTAGAGGGATAAATAGGAGTTTAGGATGAACAGATACACACTACTATATCTAAAATAGGTAACTAACAAGGACCTACTGTATAGCACAGGGAAGTATACTCAATATCTTGTAATAACCTACAAGGGGATATAATCTGAAAAAGAATTTACGTATATGTGTATGTGTCTATGTATGTATGTATAACTGAATCACTGTGCTGTACACCTGAAACCTCAGTGGAGAGGGTAGATCTTTAGGAGGCAGAGAAAAGAACAACCGGTTGAAAAGAGCGATGGGGTGTGGGCCGTGCCTCACAGCGTGACTCATCAGAAGGCATTTACTCAAAGCTGTAGCTCCCTCATCACTAATCGAGGCCAACTCACGGACCTCCCAGGCTTCGGGATGATCAGAAGGGAAGGAAACACGCACGGAGCCCAGAGATCTGACATAGAGTCTGCTTCCTGCCCCCCGGCCTGCCAGCTGGGGAATTCGGGCAACTGGCTTCAGTCTCTGAACTCCGGCTCCTCCTATGGTTGCACTGAGGAGAAAGGAGACGTCTGGCTATTAAAAGCATGGTAGAGAAACATAATTTCGCGTAAACCTTTTGAACACCATGAAGATGGGAAGGTGACTGCAGACCTTTGGCCTTTGAACCCCTTACCTGGCAGCTCCCTTTATGTCTGCCCTTCCCCTGCAGGCCCTCTCTCCAGCTCCCGCGGCCACGGTCTTCACCCCGGCTCCCCTGGAGGACACCCCTGCACACCCCCAGTTCTGCAAGTGGCCGTGCGAGTGCCCGCCATCCCCGCCCCGCTGCCCGCTGGGGGTCAGCCTCGTCACAGACGGCTGCGAATGCTGTAAGATGTGTGCTCAGCAGCTCGGGGACAACTGCACGGAGGCTGCTGTCTGCGACCCCCACCGGGGCCTCTACTGTGACTACAGCGGGGACAGCCCGAGGTACGCAGTAGGAGTATGTGCACGTAAGTGACACCCCTCACGCACCATCCGGCCAGCCCCCAGCACCCCCAGCTCGGGCCCAGGGCCCCCCACCCGTTGCCCTTCCTCTGGCCTGGCTCCAGTTCTTCAGGAAATACGCTCCGCCCCCTAGCCCAGGCCATGATTAGAGGCCAGAGGCTGGGCTCTTCCTGAGGAGGGAGGGAAGCTGCATTCCTCTGGCATCCAGAACCTGGCTGTCTTCTCTGTTCTCCATCCATGGATGAGTCCAGGGAAGAGGGATCCACCAGACAAGACCTAAGCCTGGTTCTGTTTTCTTAGCGGTAGAACTCTTTGCTGGATGCCCATGACCTCCCAGGGGCACCAGGAGCCTGCAGAGCTCCAGATATTTCGGTAATATCGTAAATTAAAGTAACATGGTTTTAAAACATTTAGTGGCCTTGAAAGAATAAAAACCAGCAGCCTGAGACCATCCCTTCCTACCACCCACCCATGTACCTCTGGTTACCACAGTCACTTTTAACTTTCAGCCCTTTCTTCTGGTAGTTGCAAATACTCAATACATGTCTTCTCTTATATATTGATTGGCTTGAAATATCAATTGTGGATAATCTGTGAATGATCCTATATGATAGCTAATGTCTGAGTTCCTTAATACCAACTGACATCTCCCCCATCTTCCAATATCATCGTCAGGTTTTTGGTTATAAACCACTATTTACAATATTAGGATTATGTAAATGTTTTTCACTGTGACATGAGATAGTGTACTTGTTTGAATTTCCTTTATTATGAAGTCTTTTGTTTTTCCTGGGGTTTCTATTTGCCTTTGCTTTTTCTTTACTCTTTGTCCTTATAATAGCCCCATGCCGCGGGAGAGGCTGTTTGTTGTTTGTTTGCTCTTCACAGGGTTCTACCATTTCCTTTGTTGTTCTCAGAGACCTCATTTCTGGGACTTTCTGGTCTCCTGCTTCTATCTGGACTGTTATTCACTTAGCTTGAATCATCTAAGCATTTATTCAAGATACCTGATCCAGCATGATGAAAAGAGGTCACTAGGCATCATGATGCAGCAGCCTAACTTCTGAAAAGTTACGCAAAGCCTCATAAACCCAAGAACTCCCTTCTTCCCTTAATGCTGAATCAAGCTTTCCCCATAACTGTGATTCTAATACACCCCACTGCATATTCACACACAGCAGACTCTCTCATCCTCAGTTAACCCATTATATTTCCTGAAGTGGGTTGTTGATGAGGGTTATGCACAAAATTCCAAGTCAAAACAATCATGGTTAACTTATGAGCACTTTCTGCTCTTTTGACCTCAGTTCATGCCTCAACTTTCATACCAAGTCATCTGTCTTTAGCGTTCCAAGTAACTACCATTGATTCTGCCATCTTTCCATTTTTTCCCCCTTTTACTGAGACTCATTATTAGCCCCACAAAATTCTGTTCAGTGAGAACTTGCAGATTCCATCTGCATAGAATCATCTGACGTGTTGGTTAAAAATGTTATTCCTGAGCCCCACCCCAGACTTACTCATTCCAATTCTCTGGAAGTGGAGATAGGAATCTACAACTTTAACAAGCTCCTTGGGCGATTCTCATACTCAGGTTTGAGAATGACTGCTAATGTATATAGTCACTCATATACTCTCTCCTTGTAGCCAGGTAAGGAAACCAGGCTGAGCTTTCCTGCAGTAGAATCCCCTCCACGTCTATGAGACTGTCTCATCATTTCTTTCCCCTTTTACAGCTGTTTTTTAAGGTCATTAAAAGGACATTCATTGTGACTATACGATTCTCTAAAGTTGCAATGACATCTCACCACGTGCCAGGCACCACAACTTTATAGACATTCTCTCATGGACCCATAGACTGTACAGACCCTGGAACTGCTTATCCTGCCTGCCTTTACCACCAGGGGCTTGGAAACCCACCTTCCCAATCCACCCCCAGCCCTCTCTCTTTATATGTCAGCTCCTGCCTTCACTTGGCTCCCTCTCATCATGTGTCTCTATTTCCATTCCTCGTATTTGAAAAGAAGACTGTGGTTTTCAGGAGACTGTAATGAGTACTACACTTGCCAAGGGTTCTCTGGTCATATAGGTCTACAGACATTGGAACGAATAAGGTTCAATAAGTGAAACAGAACTTTTCAGAGGTTTTAAACATTCACATCCATTGTCAAATTCCAAAAAGAGAGCTGTCATAAGAAGACTTTTCTTTTTGAACTTATTTGCACAGTGAACACGTTTTCCAGGCAGATTTTTACCCAATCACCCACCTACCCCACCACACACACTCACTCAGATACACACGCAGCATGCATACATGTGCACACACACACACACACACACACACACACACTAAATTCACCAGTGTTCTACTGAACATCTTCCCGGAAATGCTGCCATAGTGTCTGAATTCATGAGACCCTAATGCGAGAACGAAGAGAGTCCAGGGTCTGAGGCGCTAGAGAGGAAGAGGCTTCGGGGCCAGAGGGGAAAGAGAAAGAAGAGTTCCTCCACACACACAATCTGTCAGCAAATGACCAACAACCAATGGACGATCCCCAGGACAGGCTAAATCTGTCCTTCGAGATGTGCGTGTAATTAAGCCAGGACAAGGAAATAAAAACGAGCAGCTGCAACACTGGCACAAATAACTCAAAGAGAGGATCACAGGGATTATGGAAAACTAGTGAATGCAAGTTTTGGCCACGGAGGCCAGGCAGAAAAGTGAGTTTGGTCTGATCCAGTCTGCTCAGTTTTCAAGTGAATCCAGAAAGAAATCCAGATTTGTGTACGATTTGTAAATGTTGGCAACACATTCAAAACTCTTTTTAAAAACACTCCATGGGCCAAACTAAATACATCTGTGGGCCGAGAGTGACCTCTGAATTAAACTGTTTGGCTATTTTGGTGGACAAAACATGACTCTGCATTCAATGCAGCTGGGTCAGGATTGAGGGCAGTGTGGTTTGCTGGAAGGATCATGAAATTTACAGGCAGACAGACTTGGGTTTTGCCTCCTGGCTCTGCCACTTACTGGCTACGTGACCTTGGGCACGTCACTTAAGGAGCTTGATCGAATCAGCTTCGCGTGGGGGTTGAGGCTGAAGCCTAAAATGTGGTCGGCTGCTCTTGGTGACGTCTCATGTGCTTCAACTTTCCTTTGTAGAAGTTCCCTTAGCCTTGTCCACGGTCATCCTCAGAGTTTGGGGGCAGGGCTGGTTCCAAGCTCAGAGTCGCCCATCTGAAGAGTGAGGGAATAGAAGACCCATGCATGGTGTTTGGAGCTAGACAACCTAAGTTCGAACCCCAGTGCCGCAACTAACTAGTACAATGGTTTTAGGAAAGCTGCTTAACCTTTTTAAGTGTCAGTTTCCTCATCAGGGAAAATGCAATGAATGAATAATGCCTTCCTCTCTGGGTGGTTAGGATGTCGAGTGCCTGATACACGGTAGAAGCCCAATACAGAGTAGGTTTCACCCCACCTGACATCCATCCATCCATCCACTGATTCATTCACACGGTGAACACAGGTTAGTGATAATACAGCAATGGGGTTACAAGGCATGGCCCACTGTCCCTGTTCCCAGGCAGGTGACAGTCCTCCAGGGGTGGGGCAAGGGGAGTAAAGGTCCAGATGGCACAGCAAGGGGACTTGAGTTCCTTGAAGTCCGTCAATAAAATGAAAACCCACCAGTTCATGCCTGGACTTGCAAGTCTGAATGGTGAAGGAAACTCAGCCAGCTTCCCCATCTAGCCAGGACCTGGTCCTTCAATTAGTCAGAAAGAAATCGAATCAGGAAGGGGTGCCAGAGTCCGCTGATGGGACAATCCACAGCCACCACACATATCATCCATCCCTTGTCCCCATCCCCTAAACCTCCCAGGAGACCGTGAACAACTTCTAGAGGCAAAGGTTCCCAATCCTGGCTGCAAACTGGATTCACCTGGGAGCTACCAAGGGCAAAACAATAAATAAATAAATAAAATGGTGTGGGCATCAGAATTTTAAAGAGCTCCCCCGGCGGTGCCATCGTGCAGCTGGTGTTGAGAACCACTGTGCTAAGGGCTCCCGGCACCCAGCACTGCCCTTTCCACCAAATGTTCCCACACAGAAGGGCAGAGACAGGCTTCAGCACTCCTGTCTCCCCCTCCACCAATACACACGCGCACACGCACACGCACACACTCCCTGGAGCAAGAGGGCGCCGCCAGGGGTGACTCAGAACGCAAAGATGAGTGATTCACCCAGTGCTTCCTCTGCTTTGTTTGGTTTTCCTATTTCCCCTCCTTTACCGGTGTCTGGTGGAAGGAAATGGATGGTGGAGTCAGAGCCCGCAGGCTTTGGGAGCAGCTCCATCAGTCACCTGTTGGGTGACCTCGAGCACTAACCCCACACCCCCAGTTCCCGTCTCTGCCAAAGGAAGGAAACAAAGCTCTCCTAGGGCAGTCACTGCGAGGACCGCATGAGATACCAGATGGGGCCTGGCTCCAGATCAGAGGGGCAGAAAGTGCTGGTGCCTTTCCTTTCTGTACGTTCTCCGGCACAATCACCTCCCAAGGAAACCAGCAGTCACTCCAATATTCCCACAGGCTGCCCTCACTGCTCTGCTGAGCCGAGCTCTGTGACCTTAGGTGCGTGATTCAACACCGCTGAGACTCAGGTTTGCTGTAGGTGAAAATGCAGGTGATGATGTGGTATCGTTTCCTTATGGGATGAAGTCAGCAATGCAAGGAAGCCTAACACAAAGCAGGTCAGCCAACCAAGAACCCTCACTCCTGTTAGATACAGAGATGATGATGATGATGATGATGATGATGATGATGATGATGATGATGATGATGATGATGATTCACCTTCAGGTGGATCCAGGAGATAAGCTGGAACTCTTGGCAGACCAGCCCTCCTCGGGTGAATGCCCTTGCCGCCCTGGACTCTCTGCTTGCACTTCCAGACACTGCCCTCAGGGTGGGACCCGACATCAAGGGTGGGAATGCTGGTGGGGGCCCAGCAGCCCCAGATCTCTCCTGGAACTCTAGGCTTGCAGAACCAGCTCCACACGGCCACTCTGATGTCAACCAGGCATCTCGTGTCTAGTGAGGAACTTGAGTCCACCCACCCCAACCTTGCTCCTCTGAGGACAGGGAATCCCTCTCCTTCCAGGGCTCAGGACACAGAACTAGGAGTCCTTCTTGATGCTTCTCCTCTCATCCTCTCATCCTATCTGTCAGCAAGTCCTTCCAAATATACCCAGAAGCTGAGCCCTTCTCCTCCTGGCTGTCCCTCCCTGGTCCAAGCACCACCACCTCTTACCTGGATTCCTAGTGTGGCCTCCTGACACCACCCGTACCCCATCAGTCTGTTCTCAACTCAGCACCACGAGTGTTTTTGTGAAACATAATTCATATCATTGATTCAACAGTTACTCATTGAGCACCTACTGTGTGCCAGCCTCAGTTCTAAGCTCTAAGAGCTTTGTATTTTCCGCTGAGCCTCCAGGGAAGCCCCCTCTCACTTCATCTCCTGCCTCCTGACTTTCTCTCACCCTTCCCTGTCCTCTCCCACATCCCAGGCTGCTCCCACCTCGGGCCTTCCTGCCTACAGCCCCTCCCTGCCTGGAAGGCTCCTCCCCCAAGACCTGGGCAGCTCACCTCCTCACCTCCTTCCCACCTTTGCTGAAGCATCCTCACCTCCGTGAGGCTTTGCTTGCCCACCTTGTTTAAATCTGCAAACCATGCCCCCCCCCAAATCCCATCAACTGCTTTACTGCCCCCATCAGCATTCTAGATGGTCCGTTGTCTTTCCTCTGTCCCTCACTACAATGTAACCTCTTCAAGGGCGTGGTTTTTTGTCTCCTTGCTTCACTACTAAATCCCCAGCACCTAGACGACTCTATAAATTTGCATTGAATGAACTGAGTCTTTGTTTCAAAGTGTTCGAATTGCCTTTACGTCTAGTCTGCTGGGCTCAGAACTGTGACCCTGGAGGCAAAAAATTGTTAGGACCAGGTTTTGTGCCACCTGATGTATAGGACAAGGGGCTAGCCACACGGCTCCCTGTCCCGGCCTCTCACCCCGCTCCAGACTGGCACTGCGGGTTTCTCCGCGGGTTAAATGAACTGGCGCTCCCAGGGGCTTCACACTGCTCTGCCTTTGCCCCTCCCGTACGATGGGAACATGGGGGGGTGTGGTCCAGCGGGGGCGGGGCTGCCCTGCGGGGGGCCGCCGGAGCCCACCTGCCTGACCCTCGGCGCCTGTGTCCACAGAGGTGGTCGGCGTGGGCTGCGTGCTGGACGGCGTGCGCTACAACAACGGCCAGTCCTTCCAGCCCAACTGCAAGTACAACTGCACGTGCGTGGGCGGCGCGGTGGGCTGCACGCCGCTCTGCCTCCGCGCGCGCCCCCCGCGCGTCTGGTGCCGCCACGCCCGGCGGGTGAGCGTGCCCGGGCGCTGCTGCGAGCAGTGGGTGTGCGACGACGACGCCAGGAGGCCACGCAAGACGGCGCCGCGCCACACGGGCGCCTTCGGTGGGTGCTGCGCACGGGGGGCGGGGCGCAGGGCGCGGGGGGGAGGGCGGACCCTGGGGTCGGGGGTGGGGGGGGCGGACCCTCCCGGAGCTCTGACCGCCCACCTGTGATTGACAGGAGCCCCTGGCCCCCAGTCCCCAGTCCACCACTCAGGAGCGGTGTGACCTTGGGAAAGTCACATCTCCTCCGGGACCCTATTTCTCCGCTGGTAAAATGGAAATACGACCACCTGTCCACCTGTCTTATGGGATCCTCCATGCGTAAAAGGAGGAAGTGCTTCGTAAAGAAGGAAGCAGACACGTGCGGTTCCTTATTCTCCTACTAAGGAGTTTAGGAGGGGAGGGGTGGAGGCGGAGGAAGGACCGGTGTGTGGGTACCTGGGAGGAGAGGCTTGAGCAGCAGGTGGAAGGGCAGAGAGGGAGTGGATGGCTTCCCGCTCACTCTGGGGGATGGGTGGACAGGTGAGACTTCAGCCAGGTAAGCCAGGCCAGAGGAAGCTCCGGAAACAGAGGACAGGGACAGACCTGTTCGTTTCACCCACAGCTTACATGAGCCTAGCCAATGCCAGACACTCAGCTGGTACCAAATCGATGTTCGTCATATGGATGGATGAATGGATGGAGGGATGCATGGATGGATATATGGGCTGAGGAGACCTGAATTGGGGCAGTGGGAGCAGAGGTGTCAAGGAAGGGACAGATGCAAGAGGAACTGGACAAGTAAGACTGAAGGGCTCGGCGTCAATACAACGGGTGGGGGGAAGGAGAGAGAGGAGTACAGAGACTCCCGGGGCTCGTCATCACTTAGGACACAACGCAGGGAGCACTTCTGGGGAGGAGAGCCCCCTCGCCGGAGACAGGTTGAGGCTGAGGCTGGGTGCCCTGCCCATGAGATCACCCAGAGGAGCATCCTGCGGGGGAAGCACTGGAGGAGGGAGATGGGGCAGAGAGGGACCTCTGGAAGTCTCTGGCCTAGAGCTGCTGATGGCCTAGGGGTAATGTGTTGGGGGGGCCTGGGGCAGAGGTGGGGGGGGCTGATGTTTGAGGGAGGACAGAAGAGGAGACCAAGGGGGAGACAGAGAAGGAGAGCCAAGCATGTAATGGGAAAACCAGGAGGGTCTGATGACATGGAAGACAGCAGATGAGGACACTTCTAGAAGGAAAGTGTCCACCAGGCAAGTGGACATGAGGGAGTGAAGAAATGGCAATGGAGTTTGGGCGTTCTGAGGATACTGGTTGTTTTTTTTAAAGTTATAAGTGCGTGAGACTGCTCAGAGAGATTGCGTAGAGCAGGGTTTCTCGACCTCGGTTCTGACAGCATTTTGGACGGGATCATTCTTTATAGAGGGGACCGTCCTGTGCTTTGTAGGAGGAGGCTTACATCTGGCCCCCACCTACTAGATGCCAGTAGCGCCTTCCAGCCAAGTAGTGACAACCAAAAATACCTCCAGACATTGCTAGTTGTGACCTGGGGGGCAAAATTGCCTCGATGGAGGACCACTGATGTGGCCCTGCGACACCACCATGTAAGGTGCGAGAGAGAATGAAGCTGAGGAAGACGAATCCAAGAGGCAGGACAGATACAGGAGAAAGAGGGTTTCAGAAGCCAAGTGGGGGAGGATTTCAGAGAAGAACAAACTGGACAGGAGAGGGGAGGGGAGGGGAGGCGAGGGGAGAGGGGAGTGTAAAGGCCAGAATAGAGACCTGTCCCCAGGCTGCCCGCCCCCAGGGGTCTGACTGGACCAGGAAGGAGGGTGGTACTGCCACCCCTACAGTTCAGGGATGCACAGCCTCTCTGGATGGGGCTTGGGGTGCCCCACGTGGGGCTGAGCAGCCCCCTGAAGCAGCAATCCCCTGCCCATGGAGGAGGTGTCCGGGGAAATTCTGTCCCCAGCAGGCCTCCCAGGGCAGAGCACAGGAGGGTCACGGGGTGAGGGTGCAGGGCAGCGGCTGTCTGCCCATCGTGTCATTGTGTGTGGCCTAGTGACCCCGTTCTGACTGAGCACAAGTAGAGCCCCTGCCGAGTGGCTGACCCAGAAACCAAAGCCCTTTCATCCTTCTAAGCAAATCCCTCCCCACTGCCCTCTCCGTCCCTGCTTGCAGCCCCAGCTCATCCCAGCCCGGACTCTCCTCTCTTCTGTCCTCTTTCTTTCTTCTGTCTTGTCCGTCCTCTTCTCTTACTCATTTATTCCTGCATTCATTCATCCGTCTCCCCTGCACACCTACCGTCTCTGCCCGTTCCCCTCTGTGGTTTCCATGCATGTGTGTGCCAGGTTGGACTGGCTTCCTCTTCCAGTCTTTCTCTTGGGTATCTTGTTCCATCTTTCTGTGAGATCTCTCCTTGGTCTTACTGGCTTTTTACCTGCCTCCATCTCTAGCTCACTCCATTTTCCATGTTCTGGATGCCAGGATACACGCATTGATAGAACCAGCCAAGAGTTGGGATTCAGTTCACATTTACTGAGGGCTTACTAAGGGCCAGGGACAGCTTGAGCGCTGTCACGTGTCTGAACCCATCTTTTCTGTCCCCAGCCTGGGACAGGAGGGAGAGAGGTGCTACTGTCAACCCCTCTGACAGGTGGGGACACGGAGGTGGGAGCTAGTTTATTGGAAGCTATCCAGCTGCTAAGTGGTGGTGCTCAGAGCTGAACCCAGGCCATTTGCCTCTGAAACCTGCGTGTTCCCTTAACCACGATGCCCGCAGCATCGCCCAGATGAAATACTAGTACTACAGTGCAGGCACTTCCCTTTGACCTTCCCCACATAACATAATCTCTGCAGGGGCAGGAACAGTGTGTTTTAACCTTTTATTCCCAGCACCTTGCAGATGCCTGATGTGTACTCAGTCAATATCTGGACCCTTTTATTGACGTACCAGCCCTGCAAGGCAGATGTTATTGTTCTAGTGAAGACCCTGAGGCCCAGAGTGAGTTGTCTAGAATCACACAGCCTCTAGGTGGTCAAGCAGGAATTGAACTTAGGTCCACCTGTCTCTAAAGATGGTCCTCCCTCCGGAGAGGTATAAGGAGCTCAGAATGGTCCTCCTCTCCCTGGGAAACTGTGCTGGTTAGAAGCCAACTTGCCCTCCTGTGCTGAGGGACAGCCCACCTCTCTCCTGCCTGAGGTTCAGGGACCCCAGCCCTTAGGGCGGTGACGACAGGAGTTGGGGGCTGACAGAGACTGGAAACTCACAGGGCATCTGGTTCCCATCCGCAGCGGTCATGGATCAGATAGAGCCATGGCACAGGAACTGCATAGCCTACACCAGCCCCTGGAGCCCCTGCTCCACCAGCTGCGGCCTGGGGGTCTCCACCCGCATCTCCAACGTCAATGCCCAGTGCTGGCCTGAGCAGGAGAGCCGCCTCTGCAACCTGCGGCCGTGTGACGTGGACCTCTGGCCACACATCAAGGTGGGTCCACCTCCCAGGGTGGGGCAGGTGTCTCGGACGTAACAGACAAGCCTGGCTTTGAGCCCAGATCCTGAGCTTGCTTGTGGGGGGCTGTTTGTATAATAATTAAGCCCACGTTGTAGCAGTTTCTTGGGATAACATGTGTCACTGGGTTGGTGGGTTGTGAATTTCACTCAGTGGAAGTGGTGACCATGTTATTACAATCAAGGTGACTCTGGAGAGATCCCAGGGTCCCTCAGAAGTGCTCTCCTGTGGTGATTCCAAGGACCCCTCACCGACTGCTCCTGGGCCAGCCCCCACTCACGTGACAGCCACACGGGGCAGTAGGGGACAGCGGGACTCAGGACTGCTGGAGTCAAATGCCCATCTGCTGCTGACTGCGTGTGACCATGGCCAATCTCCTTGCATCTCTGAGCCCCAGTCCCCTCATTGGTAAAACACCAGAACTGGTCTCAGACATCCCTTCCAGCTTTGAGAGTCAAACATAATTAAAATAAAGGATCAGGGTGTAGTGACCACAGTAGACTAAGACCCGGTCCTTGGAGGTAGAAATGGATCTGATTTGCTTAACCCAGGACCTCCTTGCTAACGCCTTAGGACTGGTCATCTGCCTTGGTGTCACATGAAAAATAAAGAGAAAGAAAAACTCAGCACTGATTCCATTTGGGGAGCATTGGTGGTTTCTTGAGAATGCTGAGGAGAGGGTTGTCCAGCAGACAAGACAGCCTAGCTTCCCACAGTTCCTCCCCTTGTCTCTTTTTCCTCTCTGATTATCTCCCCTGCCCTACTAGCCTTTGTATTCTTGGTGCTTGGTACTCAGCAAACATCTCTAAACTGAAAACATGGAAGGGAAATTTACCAGCAACAGGACAAAGAGGAGCAGAGTCCTAAGCTGGGTGAATGCACGGTGCTTGTGAGGTAGAGGTGGGTTCACCACCGAACTAATTCACGTCCCTTGCTGTTGGCTCATGCTTTCCACCCAAGTTCATTTCCATAATTATGTGCCTAAGAGAGCTCTCAGATCAATCATACAAGCCTCAGACCCACCCCACATCGCCTGGATCTGCTCTACCCCTGTTTCTGGCATGGTGCCGGTACATAGTAGACCCCAATAACCATTCATTCAGTGAGTTTAGTAAGTGCCTACTATGCACCAGGCACAGAATTAGACTGCAGGGACACAGAAAGAGCCCCACTCTCGAGTGGCCCACAGCCCTGTGGAGAGACAGAACTCCCTTTAGATAATGCCAATTCAGTTGCATGGATTGTGAATGAATAAATTGCATGGAAAGGGTGTGTGTGAGAGTCCATCAGAGGCAGAGGAGGAGGAGTTTAGGGTAAAATGCATCCCCCAATCAGGGAGGCCATGATGGTTCTGCCCCTAACCAGCGAGGGGTACTTGATTGGCTAAAGCAGCCGCAAAGGCATCCCGTGTTAGTGAAAGTGACCAGGGACTGGGCATTGGCAAGGCAGGAACACAGGAGGGAAGGGAAATCGCAGGTTGAGAGGTACCACCACAGCTAGGCAGTCCCCTCCTGTGCTCCGTTTCCTCCTGCGTAATAAGACTGGGTCCTGCTGTATTTGGGGTGGTCCTTCCCAGTTGGAAGATGCTGCAAATCTGAAAGTAAGGCGGAGTGCGTGGAGAGTGAAAAGGGAAGAATTGAGGGCTTGGAGGGAAGAAAGTGGCTGTTGATCCTCTGAGCGTCTCAACTGAAACCTCCTTTCCTGCAGGAAGGGAAGAAGTGTCTGGCCGTGTACCAGCCAGAAGCGCCCGTGAACTTTACGCTGGCCGGCTGCAGCAGCACACGTTCGTACCGGCCCAAGTACTGTGGGGTCTGCACGGACAACAGGTGCTGCATCCCCTACAAGTCCAAAACCATCGACATCTCCTTCCAGTGTCCCGACGGGCCTGGCTTCTCCCGCCAGGCCCTGTGGATTAATGCTTGCTTCTGCAATCTGAGCTGTCGGAATCCCAACGATATTTTTGCCGACTTGGATTCCTACCCTGACTTCTCAGAAATTGCCAATTAGGCAGGCACAAAACACGAGCTCGAGGCCTGGCCCCATGCTTGTAAAGGAGGCTGCCTTCTGAGGCCCACACTGAGCCTTCTTTTGTCCACCTTACCCCAATCCGGACCCGTGGCCCCCTTTCCTGTCTCTGACCACCCAAAGCACCCATCGTGGTGCTGCTCAAGCCCAGACCATGGGTCCTCTCCTTGACAATTCCACGTACGCTCCAAGGAAAGTGCCTGTCTCCAGCTGTTCTGGTCAATACCCAAGCCTGATCCGCCTGTCCAAGTCACTGGAAGTCCTGCTGGATCTTGCCCAAGTCTCAAGGAACAGAATCAGCTAGGCATTCAATGTCACTAATTTCTTCTTTAAATACCAAATCGTAAGACTCTCTGGGTCCATTCAGAAGGATAGACGGGATTTAGAACTACTCTAATCGACAGTTTTGACCACCGCACACCAAAGTATCTCTCATTCCAAAGATTTGTGCCTCCCAAGGTCACCCAACATTTGCCAAGTGAGGTGAATGGCTGTTTGGGTTTGGTTTTTTTAATGAACAATTGTATCCATTATTCCGGGCATTGTTGAGGTTAGGTTTCTCTTCACCCCTGCACTGTGAAGGGTGTACATTGGGTTCATCCCAGTCAGAAATGCAAGATGATAAACTTCCTTCTTGTTCCTGGGAGAAGTCCCCGGTCAATACTCCAGGGTCAGAGCAAGATCAGTCAATTTTCAGAAGGAGCGATTGACCCCAGCCCTGAATCTGCTGCTCGTGGACAGGGCAGGGCGCTGGGCAATTGGCCAGGCTCCTCACAGCTGGATCCTCTCCCTGCATGGGGGCTCATGGGAGTTGGTAGAGTCCCCTGGGGTGATGTCTCTGACCCCTGAGAATGGTGCCCTCTGACATTCCTGTGCTCTTTAGGGAGCCTTGGGTCCAGGTTGAGTGTGGGTCAAACTAAGAAGTGGTTTCACAAACCAAGAAGTAGGTCCAGTCTGCATCAGCCTAGGGTGGCAAGGGTCCCTGGGCCCAGGACATGTCTCTTTCTGCCTCAGTGACCCACTTCACAGACTGTGGGTCCTACTGACCCGTAAAACCCAGTTCTGGTGCAAAGACAGAGGTTAACCAGTTGTTTCAAAACAGAAGTGTATTTAACAGGGGTGAAAAGCTGAAAGGGCTTGAAGCTATTAAACAAAAGGAAGAGAAAGTTGCTATTAATGGAAATAAGGCTATTATTTATTTTATTAGTAAAATATAAATATTTCCTGCTATAATTCTTTTATATAGTACCTTCTCTGTGCCAGACATTGTTCTCAGTGCTTTACGTAACCGTTAACACTAGCTCATGGAAACTTCGAGGTCGTGTTGAAAAGCGCCCGTTATTATTTCTGTTCTTACAAATGTGAAACAGAAGCTCAGGAAGGGAAGGGAGCTTGACTGAAGTCACCCAGCTGGTCAGTGGAGGAGTCGGAAGGCAAATCCAAGTTGAATTGACTCTATAACCCATCTTTTCCCTCTACTTTTAGAGCTTCCAAATGTGTCAGAGCAGGAAAACATGTCAGGACAGGCTATTCTTGCATCATTTTTGGTTCTTATTGTTGTGTCTCTAGCTCTTTTCACAAGAGAAGAGAGTGTCTGACTTTCAGATTATTTACATGCCTAAGCATCAAACAAAATCTGGGCTAAACCAAAATCCATGAATCCCCTACAGATCGTTTCCTCCTTCAAATCAGAACCAGCTCTCATATGTGTCTGAAGATGATTTTGTTACCCAGTGCTGCAGACTGAGAGATGGTGCGGTTATTCGTGAGGGAATTCTGGGTGGCGAGCAGAGGTATTCCTAGACAGGGAAAAAGGGTTGAGAATGTGCCCTCCTTATGGTGACCTCCTGAATGCCCGATGCAAGGCATACAATGGTGCTCAATGTGTATTTGATGAATAAAGGAAATTGTGTACATGTTCCTACTTGTATTCAGAAGATCTCTTTCTTCCAAAGGTACATGACAATCTGATTTTTATCAGCCAAGTCTTAAATGCCATAGAAAGACATTTACTATTGAAAGAAATGTACATTTTTATCGGAAAAAAACCAAAACAAAACAAGAATTCCTGTGTGAAGAGAATTTACCCCATGAATAATCTCTTCTCTAAGTCTACATGGATTTTCGTAGAGTGAAATCACCTGCCACCTACAAACTACAAGGACTAAGTGAACGCTGACCCCATTTGAAATTCAGCAGACACCCGAGAGCTAGGTTCTTACTGAATTTGCTTCCCAGTTTGGGAAAGTGAGCATGGCTTCCAAGATCATAGGAAGCCTGGTTGGAGGAATTGGGGGTTTTATCCTGGGAATGGGTGGGATGGCGTGGCCGGAATGCTCCGGTTTGAGAAATGGATCTGTCCTAGGCAGGCCCCAGAGGGAACGTCTCAGCCCCATGTTTTGAAGTCATGGGGAAGGAGCTATGGGCCCAGCCATGGTGTGCCCTGAGACAATAAAAGTTAAGAATAATAATCATAATGAAAATCTGTCCCTTTATTTAGAGTGCTTGCTTGGTACCAAGCACTCTTAAGTTTTGAATTATAGTACTAATCATCACAGCGATTTTGAGTAAGCATCTCTTGCCCGTTTTATAAGTGGAAAGTCTGGGACTCAAAGAGGCTGGGAAATCTGTCCCCCCAAAGTAGCAACCCAAATCCCAGCTTATTCCACTCTGCCTTGCTCTTGGGGAGGCCTCCGGAGAGAGCCTGAATGAGCCCTATCGGAGTGTCACGTTGGCGGGGGGATCAAATAGAGCAGGAAGCTTGCCACTCTAGTCCCTTGTGACCCCATGTTCTGGGGGAAGGGAAAGGTATGCTAAAGATTTGTCAACTTTTGGTGAAGAAATTCATGTAAGTGCTTGGAGTGAACGTCTCTTGTGTGTGTAGGTGTGTAGGGGAAAGAGGAGACCTGAATTTACTAAACCACTGATGCTTGCTAAACCTTATCATTAGCATCTGTTGAGCACTTACCAGGCCTTATACTGGGTGCTTTACTGCACTGTCTCATTTAATCCTCAGAGCAAACCTATGAGATACGGCATTATTATCATTTACCCATTTTAGAAATAAGGTAGCTGAGGCTATTAGAGGTTAAGTTATTTGCTCAATGTCTTACCAGCTAATGAATTACCAGGATTGCAAACCAAGGTTAGTCTGACACCCGAATCAAAAGGCACAAGACGTGCTTTACTGATAATAGCTGCAATTTTAACTTTGAAAGTGATTCAGAGAGTTATCAAAGAAGGTAGATTCAAGTGATATGATTGTCTAGACTCTCATTGACATTGTAAGTACTGTGTATACCTAGAGATTGTGGGGAGGTAATGCAGCCTGTGACTATTATATTGAATTAGGTCACTGATTTTTAAAGACTTATCTTGATCCAAAGTAACTGCAATGATAACCCTGTACAGCTGGGAATCATGAATGGTCAGAATGGCCAGCTGTGTATTTCTGCACATATACATATGTGATGTATGTATGTGTATATATATGTGTGGGGGGGGGGTGGGTGTATCTGTTTTCAGACTATGACTTAATATTTAAGTATTCCTACTGCCATTTTTGTGACTAAAAAATACATATGAAGAAATGTCTTGGAATTTCCCAATAGAGGAAAAATAGCACTTGGGCAATCTGTCATGTTTTACAACAGTCCTCATTTTTCTCATGATTTGTGTAGCATGGAACGTGTTTATTTAATGTGAAGGGTTTTCATTGCTCAAATTCCCTGTTTATAGCTTTTCGCCTTAAAGCAATAAATCATCAGCAAAGTGACTTACTGGATTGGGTGAGTTTTCTTGTATATTCAGTTATTATGAGGCAATGATGGAACATTGAACACGTTCAATAAATGTGCAGATGGTGGAAATTAGGTCCCAGATATTTTATATGTGACAATAAAAATAGCTAAAAGTTTGGAAATGCACTGAGAAATATGAATTCTGGCATGTAGAAAACACCAGGGGTACAAATGTGTCCAGGCCGGAAGACATCTCATGTAAATATAAAGTGAACATTTGGCATTCATTCATTCATTCACTTACTCATTTATTCAATGCCTTTTTACATCCCCAACTGCCCTGTGGGTACCTGGAGGTCAGAGACCATGACTGCATCCTCTGAGCCTTGTACATGTCAGGGACTGGGTAGCAGGGGTTGGATGGACGGAGGGATGGGTGGATAGAGATCTATTGCCAGCTGCCTTGGGAACCAAGGGGAGTGAAATGAAGTATAAGGAAGGTTGCATGACGCAATGGGACCAGTTCTGACTTTGGGAGTCCGGTGGATCTTTATATCCTTTATTCTTTACCGGAATTCCTCACTTAACCGATCTGCGCTTCCGCTTCCTCAGCTGTGAAATGCAAAATATGACAGTACCTTCCTTGTGGGGGTGATGATGTGATAACCAAAATGCAAAATGCATGAAAAGCTTTAGAATAGCGCTTGGTACATGGTAAGCACTTAACAAACGCACCTATTATTTAGCTGAGTCGGTTTCCTTATGAACTGGGAATAACCCGCAAGGCGATGGTAAGAATTGAAGTCAGTGTTTGTGTCTGCATATTTTACCTATTTAGTCCTATCGCAAAGGTAAAGAAAAAGTGTCACCGATATTCGGTTGAATGCTTTAATATTTCAATCCTATGCTTCTCGATCCCTTAACTTTTTATTTTTATGTTTTCATTTTATGCTGTAATTTGATTAAGCCCCCAGCTTCTTGAAGGCAGGAAGGGTGCCATACTTTTCTGTGTCTCCCAAACCCAGTGCAGTGCATAGCACATGCTCAGCTCTTTGAACAGATGTGCAGATGGCTGAGTAAATGAAGTGAATGATGCATTTGATACCTTCCAGCTAAATCCCCCTCATCCAAATCCCCCCAAAACAAGTTATGCTATTATAATAAAGTCTAGGGGAGAATCCATTCCAGTACAAAAATAATTGCCCCATGAATCATTTCCAAGTACACTTCTATCCTGAAACATACTTTTTTCAAAATTGGAATTCAGATCGTGGAGTCCAATGGATGCCTCCAATTAAGATGAATGTGTAGACTCTGGGAAAAATTTCTGATGATATCAGGTGGTTGAAGTTTTGGGAAAATGGGATTCAGGGAAAATGGCCAGAGCATTTTATTATGAAGGTTAAAAAGCACATAGCAGAGAAGTCAGTGTTCTCTCTCACCCTCCACTGATGAAATGAAAATGCAGAAGCATCCTATGTATTCAGAGGTCCCAGTTCCAGCTGAACCTGGGTTCTCTCCAATGTAGAACTGAGCAAAAATGATTTCTAAGGAGATGAAAAAGCTGGCACCAAGCCCATGTATGGTTTCATATATTATATGCTGTAAAGAATGTTTCCAGATCTCCATGATAAATCTTGTTTTTCATACACCACTAGCGAAAGTGTGTTTCTTAGTCCATCCCATAAAGAGGAAGAGGAAGCTGCTAAAGCCTGGCTTATTGATGGCAATGAGAAAAATGTCAGCCTGCCAGCAAAGGAGGAGACAGAAGAATTAAGAACCAGATGAAAGATACGGTAAAGGCTGGTCACCGCCTGGGTCGGACTACTTAATGGAGGGACAAATGTCCCCATGGGCAGTAAAAGCCGCAAGGTCCTCCAGTTTATTAGTCCCAGGAACTAACCAATGTTCTACAGTCCCAAGACGTCAATAGGTGGTTGCATTAGTCATGCTCTCAGCCAACTGTTTTCCAGACAAGAGGGACGTAATCCATTTTAGAAATGGCTGCACAAGCCATTTCATCTCTGTGAGCCTTGGCTTTCTTATCTGTGAAGCAAGGATAACTCATCCTCACAGATAAAGATAAAAAGGGAAAAGAAACTGTAATATTACTGTTATTAGTGATGCATTCTCTGCAGGGTGCCCTTGTCACGAGGTCATATGGTCAGTGCTTCCTGGGGAGGGCGGGGTGTTCAGGAAATTTCTCAGAGCAGGAATGAGGAAGGGCCTTTCCTGCAACAGGGAGTTTGGCTGTCAGTGGGTTTAATGGCAAAGGACATAGCAATTCACCGGCTACAGCTACATCAATTACTCGGAATCCTGCCGTGTGTATGTGGAGGAGGGGACGGGAGTAGTGTGAACTAACCTCTGATTGCAATGCAGCGTCTCCTCTGACCTAAAGGTGGGCCACGGACCCTAACATCACCAGTTGAAATCACATATATTTTTCTTATCACAATGGTGGCAGTTATCTCCAGATGCTCTTACGCTCATAGTTGATTAGACAGCGAGTGGACACTTGAATCAAGCTGGTCCCATTCAATTCTTACCCTTGAAAGACACAAAGACCCGTTTGGTTCCAGGTCCAAGAACCAGAAGGTCAAGGAGCCCATCGTTTTATGCTTTAGAGATGCAGGGAAATCTGTTCTTAGAAAGAAGGAGGCTCATCTGCTCACTAAGCCCCCTCCCTAATCCCATCTCCAAACCCATAAGGCCACGCCTCCCTTCTGCCCTTGGATTCCATGTGGAACACAGCTGAAGGGTTTCCATGCAGCCTGAGAAGCCCAAGATGGATTTAGGCTGTATCTAGGGACCCATCCAGTGACCAAGAGTGAGGTTGTGTCTGAGAAGCGGAATGAGGAAGGTGGCAGATGGGCCTCTGTTGCCCCTGTAGAGCCTGCACGTGGTTGATCTTGGTGCACACTTGGTCTCCCAGCTGCTGCTGACACCCAAGGGTCTGGGGATCGAAACGTAAATAAGCAGCTAGGAAAACAGAAATAGATCCCCAGCTGGCCAAACAGCCTCTGGGCAAACCATCTCTAAATAGCACCTGATACATGCAAACACCTGCAACAGCTCATTTCTCTCGATGGAAGCCTGAGCTCCAAGGAGCTGATCGTGGCAGGTCCGGGGGGGGTCTCTGTGCCACATATGCACCCACTGCCACGGGGATTCCTTGCTGGCTCTTCTATGCCTGCCTTTCCTTTGATCCTGACTCTCACACAGGATCCGTCACAGAAAAGGCCTTCACTGTGAATGTAGAATAAGGAAGAGCCTACATGCTTCTCCTCCTGCATCTAAAGGAGGGCTCATTAACCTCGGGTCCTTGGACCAGGGATCCATGGATTAAATTCAGGGGTCGTGTGCTTGGACGGGGGGGGAAATGAATCTTTGTTTTTACTAATCTCTAATTGCAACGTGGCATTGTGGGCCACAACCCTAATCTCACCAGTTGAAATTACATGTATTTTTCTTACCACAATTGTGGCAGTTTTCTCGAAGTGCTATTACGCTCGTCACTACCTTGAAATTATATTGAGACCTGCCTCCACATCGCTATTTAACTTATTAATAAAGAAAAGTCACACAATCGGAACATTTGGAGAATTACACTTCAGTATCAGTGGTTTCTTTGGCAATATTATGTGCTGTATTTTATGCGTTAAGACCCTTCCTGCTTCCCTTCCTGACGTGCACATCACACACGGTCACCTCATTCTTCCCTGCCCAGGCGCTTGCTGCACGATGATGCAGGCTGCAAACGTGTTTACAGCTAATTACGCTAAGAAACTCTTCAAGGTACGTGAAGAAAAGACCAATATAGTAAACAGTAAGATAGTTGTTTAAAAAGGAGGGGGGTGTTAAGCGTGGGCTGCATTTAGGGACTTGCTTCAAAAGAACAAGTATGGAAAAGCAGAAAAAGTAACTTAACAGTTGAAGACACCTGGCAAACACGACCTCAGCCAGACGATCAAGGTCAACCTCATCCGTGTTAAATCACGTTGGCCCATCATGCTGACAGCACGAGGTGATGAGAATGACACTGAGCCTCTGGGGTCTTCATTCCAAAAACTCAGAACCCCAGCTGAGCCATGAGAAAACCATATACGCAAACCTCAATTGAAGGCCGTTCTACAAAACGCCCCACCAGGGCTTCTCAAAACCATCAAGGTCATCAAAAGCAAGGATAGTCTGAGAATCTCTTACAGGCCAGAGGAAGCAAAGCAGGCATGATGACAAAATGTAACCTGCTATCTGGACGGGATCCTGGGACAGAAAAAGGACAACAGGGAAAAACTAGTGAAATCCCAAGAAAGTATGGAGCTTAGTTAATAGTAATCTATCAATGTTGATTTCTTAGTTGTGACCAATGCACTGTAGTGACATAAGATGCTAATAATAATAGGGGAAACTGGAGGTGGGGTATATGGAAACTCTCTGTACTATCTTTGCAACTGTTTTGTAAATTTTAAACTAATTTTAAATAGAAATGGGAGGTTGTACTGAAACCTGTTGTGTCTACATTTTTAAAAAAAATACAAGGGCCAGAAGCATTACAGGGATTGTCACTGGGTGGTCTTTCCACATACTTTTCTATAATAAAAATAAAATGTAAAAAAAGATGTTTCCTTCTAATTATAGGTTGAAAAGCTTGATCCCTTTGTCACTGTATTATTCAGCTATTGAGCGCTTGAAACAGGGCTGGTCTGAATTGAGATGTGCTGTGATGTAAACCACACCCTGGATTTCTTAGGAGGAAGAAAAGAATGCATGATACCTTAATAATTATATTGATCCTATGTTGAAATGATAATATTTTGGATATGTTGGG
Source organism: Balaenoptera musculus (assembly GCF_009873245.2). Taxonomy (NCBI): domain Eukaryota; kingdom Metazoa; phylum Chordata; class Mammalia; order Artiodactyla; family Balaenopteridae; genus Balaenoptera; species Balaenoptera musculus. The sequence goes on along the minus strand of NC_045801.1, from coordinate 8,447,235 downwards.
TTAAATTATTAAAGTTAATTTCACTTGTCTCTACCTTTTTTAATGTGGCTACTGGAAAATTTGAAGTTACATCTGTGGTTCGTGTTATATTTTTACTGGACAGGGATTCTCTAAAGCAAAGAATTCCAAAGGGGAGGGACATGTGGAAGGAAGCCCCAGGTAAGGAAAGACCCATCCCAATGCACGACCTCTCAGGCGGAGGAAAAAGACACAAGCCACTGCAAAGTTACAAATTTATTGGTCTGGAAATAAATACAAATATCTCATTAAGAAACTCCTCTGGAAAGACTTGTACACAACAGTTGCTTGTTCTGATTCAGCCATTTCTGCCTCCCAGGGGGTAGGTCGCAGATAAACTGAGCCATTATCCCCCCAAGCTACCTAGAAGGCTTGCCTATTCCTCCCAGTAACCACTAGGCCCCGGCGGCTGAGTCACAATGTTCCTTTCACTCTGATCAAACTTCCTATAAGAAGATCCACGGTTAGCCAAAGTCAAAATCAAAAGGCAGTAAGTAGTACAGGAACTTGACAGCTACGCTGACGTTGCCCAGAAATGTCAGTGGTGCCACCCTGTTCAGCGAGAGGTTAGAGGGGCAGGGAAGAGGGGAAGGCAGGAGAGGGAAGGAAATCCCATGGAATACACATTCCAGAATCCTTGCATCTTCTGGGCCACCCCTCCCCAAGGGAATCCCCACTCCCTACAAGAGCGAAGAGTTCTATCTGAAGATCCCGGAAGGTCACCAGGTCAGAAATGTTTGGCAGTCAAGTTCAGATTCAACCCGGGTTGTCAAAGATTGGAAGCTAGATTTAACTCAATCACACGTGATTCCTGGGAACCAGATGGGATCAACTGAAATCACAACTGCACTGGATTCCATCACGACCACGAGGAATCCTTTACATCTAATAACCAAAAATACCACCCCACCCCAATGCCCCTGCCCCCCTCCCCCGGCCACAGCCAGGCACAGCCCTCCATTTCAAAGAAGCAACTACAAATCTACATGATCTTCCCCATGAGTGAAATAATCACTCGTCCATGTATTTGGGGTAGGAAGTAGGCGACGTGGAGGAAGAGGCAGGTGGCAGAATCAAAGCCTCAAACCCCCGACACCAAACGTTTGCCAAGACCGTTTCTTTGAAAAACTGGGAGATTTTGTCGCCTGCTTCTGTTGTCCATTAAAAAAATGCCAGAAAAACAGTCTTCTGGCATCGGCACTAAAAAGTGTGTATATATGCACAGACGTTAAAAATCTACTTCTTCTTTTTTTTTTTTTTTCCCTTAGATTCCGTATATATGTGTTAGCATACTGTATTTGTTTTTCTCTTTCTGACTTACTTCACTCTGTATGACAGACTCTAACTCCATTCACCTAACACACCATTGTAAAGCAATTATACTCCAATAAAGATGCTTAAAAAAAAAAAAAACTACTTCTTCAAGTTCACTACAGAGATTTGCTCTTCCAAACACTTCCGAGCCTCCGCATAAATTCCACCTCTTTCCCCGCTTCCTGTTTGGCTTTGTTAAAAGAGCTCGCCACCATTCCCTGCTCTCCCCCTCTCCAAATCAGAAGGGGTTTGGTTTCCAGAAACTGGGTCTGTTTTTTCTTTAGTTGGAAAGGAAACAGGAAGTAGGTGGGCTGGGCTTCCAACAAAACGTCCCTTCGCGGCAGGATGCTCAGGTCAGCCTAGCCTTGGATTGATCAAGTGTTTGCTCTGTGTTTCTTGTTTTTGGCAGTTTGGTGTCTCTGAGGGAGGGTATGAGAGTGGCCTCTAGGCCGCTCGCTAGTGGAGAAAGGACACTGAGATGCTTCTTTCCCTTTGGTCCACCCCGCCCCGGCCTCGCCGGAAAGGGAGCCCTCCACAAACCCAATCTCACTTTGTCGTACAAAATAAGCTTTGGATTAATACCGAGCTACATGTGGTTGGCAGGCAGGGGCGGGGAGGGGCCGGAGGAGGGGCAGCTACAGCGATTGATCCCAGAGTCCAGGGGCGGCCGTCCCCAAGGCCACCTAGCAGGACACCTCCGTGGAGTTGGGCCCTGCGCTGCTCCCGGTGCCGCCGGAGTTGGGGACGATGTCCAGCCGGGCGCCCTCGCTGGTGTGGGAGCGGCTGCGGACGCCCTCCAGGGACGTGACGCTGGAGCCCGAGGCCGTGCGGGACCTCATCAGGCGTGTCATGCTGGCGGAGGGCACTGGGAGAGAGGAGAGAGACCCGTGAGGGCATGGGCCAGCGCTGGAGGCACCTGCACGCCGGGGATGCTGCCTGCCGTGTGCCCCGCCCGCCTGGGCACCTTTGCTCCCGTCCATCCTCGCAGCCATCCGGCTGCTGGGCTCCCCAGAGTTTCTGCGTCTGCTCACAGAGGTGGAGCGCAAGACCCAGGGGGAGTGAGGGCTTGCTGCGATCCCACGGCGGCGTGAACCCACAGCTGGTCTGAATCCCAGCTCTGTCTGCTACCTGCTACTTGAATCCCAGCTCTGGGACTTTGGGAGTGTCCCTCTCCGAGCCCCCGGCCCCCCCTATAAAATGGGAATACTACCCCTGACGCCCTGGTAGCAGCGCCGGGGTGTGTGCCCACCACACTGTAAGGTCAACAATTGCCAGAGTGGGGAGGACGGTCAAGGTTGGCCAGGCTAATCCCTGTACGCCACAGGCTGGAAACCAAGGCCACATAGAGGGGTCAGCTGTCATCTCTTCCTTCAGGAAACCTGTGAGTTTCCAGGTACTATCAATGGCACTGTCCATTCCAAAGGATCTAAAATACCCTTGAACACAGCAGGTGGCTTATAAGGTGGAATGAAGACAAAAAATCCCTGTACTGGGCGGAATAGCATCCCCCTAAATTCATGTCCACCGGCACCTCAGACTGTAACCGTCTTTGGAAATAGGGTCTTTTCAGATCTATTTAGATACGATGAGGTCACCCTGGGTTGGGGTGCACTCTAATGCCATGGCCGGTTTCCTCTTAAGAAGAGGAGACACACGTACACACGGGGAGAAGCCATGTGAAGACAGGGCAGAGATCAGAGTGATGCAGTTGCAAGCCAAGGACTGCTGGCGACCACCAGAAGCTGGGACCAGGCAAGGAAGGATTCTTCCTAGAATCTTTGGAGGGAGCATGGCCCTGCCTACATCTTGACTTTGGCCTTCTAGCCTCTAGAACTGTAGCACTGTGAGAGAATAAATTTCTGTTGTTTTAAGCCACACAGTTTGTGGGGATTCGTTATGGCAGCCCTGGGAAACTACTACACCACCCAACTGAAGCATCATTGCCAAGGCCATATTGAATAATGGATATCACACACTGAGGCAGCTGATAAATACACAGGCATGTAGGGGTTACATTATTCGCTCAGTGGGCATAGGTGTTGGCTTTCTGTGGCAGACACCCACAGACAGAATTCATTCTTGCTGTACTGAATCCTCTTCTTACAGAGCTAGTTGTTGAATCCAGAAAAAAATCGGAATCAACCCTACATCTGTTGCTCACATATTTTCTCTGAGCCCTTATTTCTTGACCCCAGATCTGGGGACTTACTGACCTGGCAGGGCTCTGGTGACCCTAGCATGGTGTCATGGACGCTGAGGGCTCATCATACTGGCCCAGTGCCGTGAGCAGGCACTCAGCAAATGAATGATTACTTTGTCTTTGGTTGATGCCTCCAGCTCTCTCTGCTGTCTTTCCCTACGACCTGCAGGATGCTTCGGCTTTCTGGAAATAGAAGCTTATGTGGGGGGGAAAACAAGGCCTGCCTTTCACTTCCTTTCTCCCCAGAAAGCACTTTCAACACAGAAATCTAAACCCAGGGCAGGTCCAAGACAAACGAGTTGCAATTCATGGCTGCAAGGTAAATGAAGGCCTTCTCTAGTTACTGCCTTTGCCTGCACACTTTCTCGGAGGGAGAGAGGCTGGAAAGGCAGGAGACCCACAAGCAGATGTTTTCTGTTGGAAGAGGGCACGTTGGGACAGGGATCTTGTCCGAAGCATGTAAATCAGGCTCGGCCACTCTCGGCCACTCTAGAAACTAAACACGGCTGAGGCCAACCTTAAGACTGCAGTCAGTTGACCAAACATAACATTACTATTTTAAATGAGCAAACAGGTTAAGCCTCAGCAAAAAAAAAAGGGGGGAAGTGATTAGACGTTCAGACTTCCTTGTTAAGGTGGGCACATGAATTATAATTCCAGGCAGCAGACAGAAAGAACCCAAAGAACCACATCAGGGCCGGAACCGTGGCCGACACACCAACATATACCAACAGCGGCCGCTGCCCGGCAGTGTGCTTGCACTTGGTGTTGTCTGTCCCGGTCATGGGGCTGCATTTCTGAAAATGTGTCTGTGAATAAATGTCCGTAAATAAACGATAATCATAACGCAAGAAGCTCCAAGTTCTTTAATTGTGCTTCTATTTATCCTTCAATTCCCACATCTAATGATTTAGCAAAGACATGCTCTGTCTTGAATGTAAGTGACTTTATCACCCACTTATTCAGAGCTTTACAGTTTTCAAAGAACTTTCACAGATCCCCACTCTGCTCCTTACTTAATCTCTCAAAGCCTCAGTTTCATCATTTGTAAATGAGGATAAGAGTATCTCCTAGGATTATTGTGATGATTAAATAAGAAAAAAATGAAGGATTTATTAATCTTTCATCATCATCACCATCACTACCACCATCGTCACCACCATCATCACCACCATCATCACCACCATCACCACCACCATCATCACCACCATCACTACCACCATCATCACCACCATCACCACCACCATCATCACCATCATCATTACCATCATCATTACCACCACCACCATTACCACCATCATCACCACCATCACTATCACCATCATCACCACCATCACTACCACCAACATCACCACCATCACCACCACCATCATCACCATCATCACCATCATCATTATCACCACCATCATCACCACCACCACCATCACTGCCACCACCATCACTGCCACCACCATTATTGTCATCACCACCACCATCATCACCATCATCATCACCATCATCATTACCATCATCATTATCACCACCATCATCACCACCATCACCATCACCACCATCATCATGATCATCATTGCCATTACCAGCATCACCATCATCACTACAAGTCTCTTAGAAAGTATGTAATCAAAATTAAAAAGATTTTCATGGTCTCATTGTTTGTTGTCTTCTTGGTGCTCAGAGGGACAGTCCTCACCTAAACCTTAAAACATTCCCTGGTGTGAAACAGCTTCTGTTCAACAATGGAGGGAGAACGAGGCACTATGGTGTGAGGAGATACTAGAACCCTTGCCCTGCTGCGCATCCTCCACACACCTAAATACTTCTTCCCTGACCTGCCCACTTTGCAAAAAAGCTGAAGCTGGCCAAGGCGACACAGAATACTGTACTCATCCCAACCTGGTTCCAATTCCCACACCTGCCCTTCAACCCACCGCTTGCTAGGAAAGGCCATACTCACTGTATCCCATGCCCTGCACGAAGTACTTGAAGGCCTCGGCAAGCTTGGCCGGCTGCAAGAGAAAAGAGGGAAAGTGTGGTCAGTCACCAGAGGTCCAGATCATGCAGCCGTGCCTGTGGTAACCTTCATTAAAGAGCTTGGCCCAAGACGGAAGGCCTCCTCAGGTTGATAGGACAAAACACAGAAGTAAAGGAAAGACTATGGGATAATTATGGAGACCAAAAGTAGCTTTGACCAGAAGTTACGTGACCTGTCTGAGCCAGTTTTCTCACCTATAAAATATGGGCAGAGTGCCACACCTACTCCTGAGGGCTTCTGTAAAGAAGACGTCATTGGATAAAGTGATGAGTCCAACTCAGGGTCTAGAACGTAATAGCCACTCACTGTGCTAAGGGCTTTGCAGCATTATCTCATCTTCCCGACAACAACCTTATGAGGTTAGTACCATCTTCATATACATTTCACAGCTGAGCAGACTTGGAGAGATAAATAATCCGTCCAAGGTCTTATGATTAATCAGTGGTCTTGTATATTAACCCAGGGCTTTCCAAACCCCATAACAGTTTACTCTCAGCCTCAATAGCAGGCTGGATGGCTGGCTGGCTGGCTGGATGAAAGGATGGTGGATAAATGGATAGATGAAAACAAAAAAAGATGGATGGAAAGAAGGAAGGAAGGAAGGAAGGAAGGGAGGGAGGGAGGGAGGAAGGACGATGGATAGATTAATGAAAAGAAAGGATGGATGGACATAAAGAAGAAAGGCTGTATGAATGGAAGGAAAGAAAAAGATGGAAAGAAGGAAGAATAGATGAATGGATGAATGGATGGATGGACAGATGGATAGGTGGACAGACCAATCAATCAACTGGGCTACTTTAAGTAAAATGAGTTGGGAATGCTGAGAACACACCCAGTTCTACCAATTATTCTCAAAAATTTAATTTAATCTAAACGGGAGGTGAAGGCCATATTCGCAGGCTAATTAATTCCAACTCTTAAATGCAATGTCCTGGGTCTATTCTCAAACCCTCTCATTTCACTGGTGAGCAGTCGTCGGGGAGGGAGTGTCCCTGCCCACCTCCACCAACTCCTGCCACTGTTCTCAAAGAGCCAAATGACAGTTAAAGAAGAGACTGTGCTGCAATTGGCCTCTGGGGGTCACGTGATGATTGTAAGACGGGGACGAGAGTTGCAGGAACATCTGTGTTCAACATGGCGGAAAGAAACAAGAGGACAGGCTTGCAAAGGAGAATATCTGGGCCCAAACTCGGCTCCCCTGGGTGACCAAGGGCAATCTCTCCCATCTTTTAGCCTCAATTTCCCCTTCTGTGACTGTGATAGAAGGCATGTTCTTCCCCCCTCTAAAGACCGTTGCAAGGATTGAATGGAATGACGGATGGGAACGCCCTTTGTAAAAACACACCCAACTTGCAAGGGCAGGAGGAGGGATTACACAGTTATTGGTCCCCACTGGGCTGCTCTCCTGGGAGCCTGGGCTAGCTCAGCTCCTGCCATGACATAGAAAATGTGTTTTAACTATGGATAGAGTTAGATTTTTCTCATTTCAAGTAGAGAAAGGAATAAAGGAAGGAAAGGAGAGAGGAAGGAAGGGAGTATAGGTGGAAAGAAAAATGGCGCCCCTTCTCTGCAGCCAACTTAAGCTGCACTGTCTCAGTAGGAGTGTCAAGCAGGCTGGGTGGATAAACGGCTCCGTCACTAGTGTGCAGGTATTAATTCCTGTTTACATCTAAGCAGGGCTCTACTGGAAACCCATCTGTTCCCTCCAGAAACTGAGACATCCCATCCTGCTCTGGCTACTCCAGCTATCAAATGGGCAAAACACAACAGCAGTTAAAAAGTTGAAAATATTTTGTTCTTTGCCAGTGGGAGCAGAGAGAGACACTGGAAACAAGTCAAGAGCGCCACCCAAGGCCACCTGTGCCTGGTCACTCTGCAAGGGAGGTTCCCAGGGAGCTCAGGGGGACTTGTCAGGACTTGGGGGGCACCTAGAGCTAGAAAAAGGCACACATCCGATTGAGAAATCGCTGGATTACCGAAGCTCTGAAGTCCCTTTCAGGACTGGAGGGAGAAAGAGGGGCAGGGCACAGTTTGGTGGAAAAGACAACCCAAAATGCGCAAAATATTTCATTGTAAGATAGAGTACAAAACTGTAATGATAGAAAATTATAAGAAGAGATAAAAAATTCATTCACTTGTTAGGTTGGGGGGTGGTATTTATGGGTGGAGACTTGGAGGGGACAGTTATCGTGCAGCAAGCGCACTACAATGATTGATATGTTTATATGTGCATACACACATATGCATACATGTATACATATACATACACACATATGCATACATGTATACATATACACACTCACATGCACACATATGCATACATGCATACATATACATACACACATACACACATATGCATACATGTATACATATACATACTCACACACATATGCATACATGTATACATATACATGCTCACATACACACATATGCATACATGTATACATATACATGCTCACAAACACACACGTGCATACATGTATACATATACATACACACATACACACATATGCATACATGAATACATATACATACACACATGCACACATATGCATACATGTATACATACTCACATACACGCACATGCATACATGTATACATATACACACTCACATGCACACATATGCATACATGTATACATATACATGCTCACAAACACACACGTGCATACATGTATACATATACATACACACATACATGCACATGCATACATGTATACATATACATACACACATGCACACACATGCACACATCTATACATATACATACACACATACACACATATGCATACATGTATACATATACATACTCACATACACGCACATGCATACATGTATACATATACATACACACATACACACATATGCATACATGTATACATATACATACTCACATACACACACATGCATACATGTATACATATACATACACACATACACGCACATGCATACATGTATACATATACATACTCACAAACACATACATGTATACATATACATACACACATATGCATACATGTATACATATACATACTCACACACATATGCATACATGTATACATATACATACTCACATACACATATGCATACATTATACATATACATACTCACACACACATATGCATACATGTATACATATACATACTCACATGCACACACATGCATACATGTATACATATACATACTCACATGCACACATATGCATACATGTATACATATACATACTCACATACACGCACATGCATACATGTATACATATACATACACACATACACACATATGCATACATGTATACATATACATACTCACATACACACACATGCATACATGTATACATATACATACACACATACACGCACATGCATACATGTATACATATACATACTCACAAACACGCACATGCATACATGTATACATATACATACACACATATGCATACATGTATACATATACATACTCACACACATATGCATACATGTATACATATACATACTCACATACACGCACATGCAAACGTGTATACATATACATACTCACATACACACATATGCATACATGTATACATATACATACACACATATACACATGTGCATGCACACACACAGACACACACAGACACAAACACAGAAACACACCCTTTGGTCCATCTCCTCTCTGCGCTCCCTGCTTTGGCCCTGGGCTCCAGGAGCCTGTGGCTCCAGCGGAAGCCTGTGGTCTTTGGGGTCAGGCATACCTAGATTCTGGTGCACGACTGCCAAGCTGTGTCCACTCGACAAATCCCTTCACCCCTGTGAACGCCAGCATCAACTACTCCACAGGGGCTTCTGGGGGAGGACCAAGTAAGTCCTGACGTGCAAGCGCCTTTTAGAAACAGTAACAGGTCCAAATGTGTCATCAGAGGTAATAGCAAGGTGGGCGGCCAGCAGGCAGTGAGGAAAGGGGGGTAACAGGTCACAGAGGCACACGCCCTCCACCTGGGGAGTGGGGACAGGTGTAACTCACCTGGGAGATCTGTGGGAGGCCGCCACAATCCGCCATCTGGGAGAAAGAAAGCGGGTTAGTGCCAAAGGCCTCGTGGAGGGGATGCCGGCTCTGTGGACCAGCTCCAAACGGGCATCCACTCTGCCCGCTGCGCTGCCCCGGGGCTGCCTGGCTGAGGGCGGCCTGGACATGTTACAGGTGGGGAAACACCCACCTCACCTGGCACGCCTGCTTTGGTTACTATCCGTCTCGGCATTAAATTCTGCCTTCTTAGCAACCATTACTTGCAGCTTACAACAGGCCAGGCGCTGTGCTAGGCCCTGTAGATGATTTCACTCTGCTCCCCAAAAACCCTGGAAGGGACGACTGTCCTACTTTAGAGGCAGAAACTGGGCCACAGAGAACTCGAGGAACTTGCAAAGTTCTGGCCAGGGTCTGTCTGACCAGAAAGAATTCACTGCACGAGGCCCTGGACACACAATCTCTTTAAAGACCCCTCAGAAGGAAACTGCAAGATTCAAGGCTTCAGGCCTGATGGGGCTCCTGGTTGGCCACCCTTGGTAAATGCTATAATTTCCAGAGTTGCTAGTAAATCACCAAACCCAAAGCCATCACTGCGTAAAGCCATTCCAGGCACGTGTGAATATTTATCCAAAGCCCAGGGCTCTGAAGCACTTGGGCAGCGAGGTGAGGATAGGGAAATAGGACTGGAAGGTCTTGGTGAGAGTGAGTGGGGCTGTGGCCAGCCTATAGCCCAGAGTCTCAAGACTAAATCCCAAGGGCTAGCCTCAAGGTCAGCTAACTTGGGGCAGCCTTCAGCCCAATGGGAACGCAGCGACAGAACTCCAGGGGCCCATTCAGCAGGGCAGGGTGGTGCAGTGGGGACAGTCTGTCCAGAATCAGGCCCCGCCCACACAATTCCTATCCATCCCTCTTCAGAGCACCATGGCCGGCAGCCCGTAAACTCCTGGGGTGCCGGAGAGGGATCCCCTCATCTTTGCAGCCTTGGGTTACCAGCCAGCGCCCAATAGATGTTTGTGAACAGACACATTAATTCACCATTTCTGTGATTTCTGACCACCAGCTTTGCCATAATCAGGCACAACTCAATTCTGCAGGAAACTTAGGGATTTCTGAGAAAGAACAAATGTAACCCTCCATCATTTTCCCTGTACCTTGAGAAGAGTGGTCTTCGTTGGGTCCAGTTTCGAGTTGCACTCCACCTAGACAAGAAGAGGGAGAAGAAATTTGCAAATTGTCAACCTGGAGCCAAAGTCATAAATTTTCCCCCCCACCCTGCCACTCTGCCACCATCATCAGGAGCTCCAGTATTCCTACTGTCAGGGAAGAAAGAATGTGGGCTTTGGGATTCAACAGAGGTGGCTTTAAATTCCAGCCCTACCATCACTAGCTGTGTGACCTTGGACAAGTTATTTAACTTCTTTGAGCCTCAGTTTCCTCATCAATAAAATGGGGATAATATCTTTTTCAAAGGGCTGTTGTGAAGATTAGCTAAAATGTAGAAGGTGCTCCAGAAACAGCTGCTAAGTGAATGGCCTTGTTTAACCAGCTGCTGCCAGTAATTCTTTAGATTCAACATCCCCAGTCCCGACACCCATTCTTCAAATGAAATCATATCCACCAAGATGGTTTCTTTCTTCAATTTGTCAATGACCCTCTTAAAAGTGCATCCAGAAGTGGGCAAAATACCCACCCGTAACCTGTGATGTTCAAAATGCCTACGGTAGAATTATCACCTCCCTTAATGTAAACAATATATCTTTATTGATGCATCTTATGATTATGTCCAGTGGACTAGATTGCAAGAAATTCATGGTTCCTTTGGATACCCCAGGTCTTTACTAAATGAACATTTGCTGACCCTGCTCTAGCCTACTGCACAAGGCATGTCGCTACTCTAGGACTCCGCCCACTAGCCCCCAAGTCTCCCGTGTCCTCGGCTATGGGGGTGTTGGAAACATGGAGTCCTGTTTTGCCTCCACCACATCACAGGTGGGAATTAAGGGGTGAAATGAGCCAGAAAACCTTTCCTAAGCCCCGCTCCACAGATGCCTGTCTGCCCCACCAGATGGTCAGGCTCCAACCAGGTCTGAAAGCTCCACCTGATTCCCAAACGCGCAGACAGTCTCCTGGCCAGGAAGCCAAGCGGAAACACGCCCATATAAACAAGCCAGTGGGAGGCAGATCGGCAGGTGAGGGGGCCTGGGAGAGGAGACAGAGGCCCCACTGCCAAGCAACTAGGGCTGGCAGTCACCAGGGAAGGAGGATGGTGGCTGGGCCCTCTGACCAAAGGCCAATATGGCATCTAGAAGATGTCACTTGCCCTGATGGGAGCAGAGGAGGGGAAGAGGGTGGGTGGGCAGGGAGACTTCACACCAAGGTAACCAGAATCGGACCGTTGAGTTAAGCACAGAAACCAGTGGTTGATTTCTACATACCACAGCGTCCACAGCAGGAGAACTGTCCCCAACCACCAACAAAGCAGGACACCTGGGGGCAGGGAGACAAGGGGGAGTTAACATAAGGTTCACTGAAAGATTCTCATGCTCCCAGCCCTGCCAGGCTGGGGCCAGAATTCTAAAAAAAAAAAAAAAAAATCTACTTTGTTTTCCCCAGTACCTTTGGCTCTTTTTACTACCTTCATTATCTATCCTCTGCTTTATTCTTAGGAAAAAACGGGTTAGTAGTCATTTACACCTTAGTATGAATTTCAGCCAGAGAATTTCTATGCCCTGATGTTTTATTTTCAAGCACCCTCTCCTCAAGGAAGGATGAGTAGGACTTTGCCAGCAATCAAAAACAGAGATGAAAACGACATGCCTGACGAAGAAAATGGCATGTGCCAAGTTCAGGTGTCAAACAATATGGTTCACTTAAGGAACTATAAAAAGACATGGTTGTTACTGCTGGAATCCAGGTGGCTGTACCCACAACTGTCTTTTCCTTCTAGCTTTATAGGGCACTTCAGGGTGGGTCCTATGTCTTAGTCATCTCCAGGCTCTGTGAAGCAAAGCCTCACACAGTATTGGGCACAGAGTAGGTGCTTCATAAATTCTGTCCAGTTGTGGTTATTAGCATTCCTTGTTTGAGATCCAAGGCTCCCCCCCGAGCGCTCGGGGACACCCTACAAACCAAATTCCTGCACAAGGAGAAGGCGAGTGAGGCTGGGCCGTGCCCAATCCCTGGGCAGAATCCACGCAGTTCTCGCTGACTGGGCTGTCCTAGCACAAGGGGGGCAGTCCTGCCAAACTCAGAACTAAGGCGCTGCCGGCAACGGTGAGCACAGCTAAAGAGACGGTGCAGGAGAGAAGGGCAACTCACTGCAGGGTGACCGTGTGGGTTCCGGGCATCGGCCGTTCAATCTCCAGGTCCCGCCGGCTACAGACAAACAACAAACAAACATACCTTTACATCAGCAGACCCTCCCCTGGAGGAAGCCCCTCCCACCAAGCCAATCCCAGGAGCTCCTGCACTGGCCGCTCTGGAAAACAGCCACCTACATCCCAAGCTGTGTGAGGTCCCACCCCAGCCTCTCTGGGTCCATGGAAGTGGCTTCAGAGACAGCGGGACTCATGGACCCCCCCTCATTGTCCCCCATGTGCTTTTTTCCTTTTATGTACAAATCGCATCCTCCTCTACAGAGGGTCCCTGCTCCCCGTTCTCCCCTAGTAGGAGCCTCTACCTCCCAAACGGTGTCCAGCCTGTTCTCTTAGCCTCACTCTCACTCTCACCCCCAACTCTGAGTCCTCTACATAGTAACCAAACCAACTCTTTAGAACTCAGACCTGATCCTTTCACTCCCTCATTTTAAACCCTCCCATGGTCTCCCACTGTACCCAGTGTGGCTCCATTACTCTCCCCTGCAGACGGACACCAGCCTCTCCCTGCCTGGCAGCTCCCACCATGAGACACCCTTTCCCAGCTCACAGCCCGGAGCCAGCCCGGCTGCATTCAAATCACGCGCCTCTGCTTCCTAGCTGTGTGACCTTGGGCAGGAGGCCGAACGTCTCTGTGCCTTCGCTTCCTCAGCAGGAAATGACGGTGAGAGCACCCTCGTCATAGGGTTTTTCAGAGGCACCAGTTTGTCCCTGCAGCATGTGGGGCTGCGAGGGGTTGTTGCTCGTCTCCTCTGGGTGCCCACTGCCCAGCCGAAAGCCTGCCCACTCCAGTCCTCACTTAGCGCTTGCTGAATAAATGAGCACTCAGCCTCCGTGTCTTTGGTTACACGCCGGAGCCATTACCAGTCCCCCCTGCACTGAGAGGCCGGGTGGAGGGTAAGAGGAAAGGGACACGAATGCCCTTCATGAAGTCAAGTTATTAACATGTGAGCGACACAGAGCCCAGGAGGCTTATTCCTGCCCCCTCTGTGGGAGCGACAGGCTGAGTTCCCTGGAGATTCCAGAACCCCTGGCTGCTCCGAGTGGCCCTGAGCTGTCCCCTCCCTTACCTGAGCCCCAGATCAGCACTCAGGTATCCTTAAGAGGGCTGCGCCCTCGCCAAAGGCCATGCTCAGGTGTCCTTATCCTTGGAGTGACTCCTTCGCCTCCCAGCAGCCTCCCTGGATTCTTCCCGTCCTCCCCCAGTGCTCTGCCGCCCTCTCTCTCAGCTCTCCCCACATCTGGACCTTCCTTAGGGTCAGTGCTGGCACAGGTGTGGACGCAAACCCTTTGTGATATGACTGTTCCCACTCCTGCGTGCGCCCCTGGTGGTCTAGAGTAGAAGTTCAGCTCCTTGCAAAGCACTCAAAACTCCAGGAGGCACCTGACTTCCCAGGGGCCCTTACTGGGCACGCTTGTTCTGTTCATCTATTTGCTCAGGGGCTGCATCTTATATTAATTTTATAATCCCTCCTCTCTTGCCCCATGTTTGTTCCAGATCTACAAAAGGAGCCTGACAAGTGGCCATCGTGTGGCCCAGCAGCATCCTGGTACCTGTTGTAGACGTTGATGAACAGGTGCAGGTTGCCGGGGTTCATGTCGTTCACGATGTGCTGGCGGCAGGTGTGGACGACCTCCACGTTATTCTGCATTTCCTCCTGCATCGACAGAGGGGAGAATGTCGTTCGTGGGAACTGCGGCCACGGGCCGGTCACTACCCTCACCAGTCTTCAGGTTATTCAGCTACGTAGTGAAGGCAGCAATGCCTATTCCATGAGCCTGCTATGGAGCCTGAGGGAACCTTCAGGAAAGCGGAAGCCGCACCCAGATGCAGACTGATGTCTGAACATCAGCTGGCAGCAGAGGGAACGCAAAGCTGGAGGGGCAAGCACGCCCTTCTGGGCTCAGACTTCAGGAGTTTTGATCTGAGGTCAGTCCTCTTGGCTCCGTCACTGCCCCTTAATTGGGCGAGTGCTTCACCTCCCTGAGCCTCAGCTCCCTTTTAAAAAAAAAGAGTGGGGATGACATTACCCACTTCATCAAATTGTAGGATTTATCAGAGGTTGGCCACTCTGGAAAGCTCACTGTAAACAGTAAACATCGAGGCGACTGTTAGCAATTACTATTATTTTCTTTTTAATGGGGAGAGGTGAAAAGAAGTTTTTCATGATTGCAAAACAAAACCAACTCATGCAACAGGAAGTTGCCGGAATGAAGGGCAATCTTGATTCCCAGGAGGGCCAACCAGACCCCTGCAGAAGGCTAGCCTCAG
This sequence comes from Balaenoptera musculus, assembly GCF_009873245.2. Lineage (NCBI taxonomy): Eukaryota > Metazoa > Chordata > Mammalia > Artiodactyla > Balaenopteridae > Balaenoptera > Balaenoptera musculus. The sequence goes on along the minus strand of NC_045801.1, from coordinate 8,432,021 downwards.
CCTTCCCTCTCCCTGGTCCCTTTTGGAATGTGATTTGGGACAAACAAACAAGTTATGAGCTTGCTCTGTTTCTCATTTGTGCAACAGCGGATGCTACAGGTTTCACGAAAGGGCCTGATGTGATTGACAACGACCAGATCAGGAGCGAGAGGGAGAAAAGGGGGCCCAGTGTCTCCCCGAGCTGCATCAAGACAGTCCACGGTCACTGAAGCAACAAAGAGACCAGCTTTACCCCAAAGAACGTCAGGAAAAAAATAGTCCGAGGAATTGTGCTGGGGTTACAGATTGAAACACAACTGCAGCAACTCGGGGGTGCCAACAGATACCCCAGGTAATTTGGGGTACAGTCAGGCAAAGTTCTCACTCTATGCTTGACATCCCTCTTCCAAGAAAATACAGATGCTGGCTCTGATCTTTCCCATATTACTATCAGATTCAGATTATACACTCAGGGTGGAGAAAATGTATTGCAAACCGTGAAAGGAAGCATGAAAAGGGAAAGAGGACTCTAGTGGGCTACAAGGTGGCCCCAAGGACATGTTTCACATCAAATTCCTGGACTCTGCGAATGTTATTTGGAAAAAAGGTCTTTGCAGACGTAATTTAAGTTAAGGATCCAGAGATGAGGTCATCCTGCCTTATGCCAGTAGGTTCTAAATCCAGTGACAAGTGTCCTTGTAAGAGAAAGGCAGAGGGAGATTTGAAACAGACACAGAGAAAGCCGTGCAAAGATGGAGGCATAGACTGGAGTGAGAAACCACAAGCCGAGGAAGGCTGAGGCTACCAGAAGCCGGGAGAAGCAAGGAAGGATCCTCCCCTAGTACCACTGGAGGAGTATGGCCCGGCCAACACCCGGTTTCAGACTTCTGGCCCCCAGAACTGAGAGGGGATATATTTCGGTTGTTTTAAGCCACCCAGTTTGTGGTACTTTGTTAGAGCAGCCACAGGAAACTAACACAAGGACCAAACAGTGCACACTTCAGCAACCCAGCAAAACCTCTGCTTCCCTGGGTGTCATATGGTCACACGCCAGACGGTCACACTCTTCAGCTAAGGAGCAAACAGTGGTGTGTGGGCCACACACAGTGAGCAGAGCAAGTCACCTCAAGCTGGGCAACTTGACGGCCACGTCAGACCCCTGCATCAGAGCAGTACATCCTCCAGCCCAGCAGGAGGTACAAAGCCAGAGTCAGGGGCCACGCTGGCCGGGTGACAGGGTAGAACCACACACCACTCGCATGCTGCCAGGGGCTTGGCTCAGCCCATGCTCAGCGGGGATAAGTGCACCACAACCCGTCTGAGAGCCAGGTACCAGCAGAGGCACAGATGGTTACGGGACCCACACTGGAGCCAGACTCATAGGCTCCAATCCCAGCCCCTCTCTCTGGCTGTGAGACCTCACACAGCTCACTCAACCTCTCTGGTCTCAGTTTCCTCATGTAAAACTGGGGAAAAAAATAGATCCATAACTAGGAACAAAAGGTCCTTCTCATATGGGTCATAGAGTCCTTAGGACCAAGGCTGACACACAGCAAATTCCATGGGTGTGTTTGCTGTAGGCTTTGTTACAGCCCAGAACTGGAAAGAACCCAAATGTCAATCAACAGGTGAATGCGGAAGCAACCTCTGGTACACCCATACCACAGAACACCACTCAGCACTAAAAAGGGACGAACTCTTGATTCGCCCAATGACATGGATGGATCGCAAAATAATTTAACGGTGAGTGAAAGAAGCCAGATTTAAAAATAAAAGAGCACGTACTGAAACTGTTTACATAAAAATCTAGGAAATGCAAATGAATCTACAGTGACCCAAAGCAGATCAGAGGTTACCTGAGGAGGAGGGAGAGAAGGATTACCAAGCATCACAGGGGAAGTTCTGGGGGTTATGGTATTTTGTTAGTCATCTGTGATGGCTTCAGTGATGGTTTTCAGAATGTCAAAATTTGTCGAATTTGTCAAATTTCAATATGTGCAGTGTATTGTACTTCAACAAAGCTGTTAAAAAGAGACTTCTGTTAAAGGGAGAGCAAGAGAGAAGGAATGGCGTGACGATCGTGAATGAGTAACAATGGGCTATTTCAGGAGGGTCAGGCGGAGCGGCCCCTTGCTGTGCCTGGGCCGTCTCTGCGCTCTACATGCCTGGCAGCACGCGACTGAACAACACAACGCCGGGCCACGCTGCTCACCTTCCCAAAGAGGTGAGACATCACCATGTCTGGAAGGGCTTGGGTCCATCCGGAGATCTGGGAGGACAGAAACAGGGATTAGAAAGCCGGCGTTCACAGTAGTCGGACAAGGTCAGGCCAATCCCACTGCCCTGGGGGCGGAGCCGCAGTGTGGGCTCCCTGGCACTCAGGTCTGAGGACGCCCCCTGGATGGGAAGGCGGTTACCTGTCTCCAGTGACTTACTGGACCTGGGGCCCTGGAAGGCAGGGTCATCAATTCCTTACTCTCAGAGCCCGGGGCACAGGAGATGCGGGGAAAATGCGTCTGAACAAAGACCCCACGTTCTCCCAGCTTTTGTCGGGCCTCAGCTCACCAAGTCCTCAGTAAAGGGGGCCTGTCCATGATTTCTAAACACACACTGAGCTCCCAGTCTACACGCCAGGATCTGCTTACCTCAAACTATCCTTTCTGTATCATCCTCTAGATTTTCCCTCTTAAGCCAGTTTCCTCTCTCTAAATATACTGACCTTCTCTTCTCTACCTGCTCCCACCGACAATGCTAGGTATACAGCAGGAGCTCCATAAATGCTAGGCATACAGCAGAAGCTCCATAAATGTGTGTGGACCAACTTCAGTGTCAGGCAGGAACCCACAGGGGCGAGAAGCTCTAGACCTGGGGGACCTAGGCTGACCCGTCTGCCACCTCCTAGCTGTGTGGCCCTGGGAGGGTAGCAGAGCCACTGGACCTCAGACCTCTCATCTGTAACCAGGATGCCAGGAGCTTCAGAGTCACAAGGCCAAGGTGAGGGTTACACATGGCAACTACACATGTCACAGGATCAGACCCCAGTGCCTGACACACACTAGGTCTTCCTAGAAGAAGAGGTCTTCCTCTTCCAGGGCTGGGGCTGGAAAGGAAGGATATGGTGCAAATACTAAAACCCCCCAAACAGCCCTCGGGCTCCACTCTAGCCAGTGGTCAACTTCCCAGCCCCCATGTCTGGCTCAGAACAGCTACCAAGAAGCCAAACTGGCCGACTGCAGTGCCATTCCCTTTGCTGGAAAACAAAATAAAAAACAGGGAATTTGTTCCGCTCCTGAATATCACGCCGGTGGGAGGAAAGGGCCCCCTCATCCTGGTGGAATGTTCCAGGAAGAAATGAAATATCACAGTGGCCAGGATGGGGTGGGAAGTAGGGGGAGGGGGGACTCCTTCAAACCTTCAAACCCCCTGTCCCCAACAGCCATCCCAAACTTGGCAAAAACACATTTTCAAAATGAGAGGCCAGGATCACCCCGGCTTGAAAGTCTTTGTCCTGTTAGAGTTGGAATGGTTTCCCCCTCTCCTTGGCAAATACTGGGGCCTTTATGAAAAAAAAACAATAATCTTTTTAAAAGATAAACAAGGAACCCAGCCAGGGCACAGCTTCCTGAGGCAGCTCGGGCCCTTTCCCCAGGCAGGGATGTGTCCTGCTAGCTCTGCATTCCCAGACCTGCGGTGCTTGGGTCTCGGCGGGCATTTGACACCTGCTGATGGAGCGATGGGGCCGGCGGTGAGCCCTGCTCAGAGGTGATTCCAAGGACCACAGAGTCCAAGGGATCTTGTTCGGCCCCAGTTCTCCCACTGCCTGGCTCTGTGCGGCCCTAGACAGCTTCCTAACCCCTGCGACCCTCAGTTTCCTCCTCTGTAAAATGGTTATAACAATTCCAACTCCTGGAGTGACTGAGGATGGAATGAGGTCATGCAGATATAGCCATGGAGAGTAGAAAGAGAACTTGATAAACATTCAACGCTTGTTAGCTAATAAAGAGAACCTGATAAACATTCAACACTTGTTAGCTAATTATTATTATTGTAAAGTTAAGTGGCATAGAATCAGTACCAGATATGTATTTCTTTTTCATTAATAATATGTAGGTGACTGGGGTGACAGGCATTTGTCTTGTTCATCTTTTTATTCTCAGCATCTTGATCTAAGCCCAACATATGCTAAGTCCCCAGCGAACACTTCTTAACCCAGGTTGTCCTTATAAAAGCTGGCTCGGGACCCATGTCCCACTGGTATCGCTGGCTCGGACAGCAGGGTCCTATTGAAATCTGAATGGCACATGGCTGAGGTCATGTTCACTATTCAAAGCCAAGCGGAGGAAAGCTGCTTTCTTTGCTGGGGGTGGTGAAGGGGTGGGGCTAGGAGAGGTCTCTTGCATTTTGTGCTCCAGGCAGAGTCAGGCACACCTGCCCCTCTGCAGACTGGGACACCCCCTGCCCGACCCAGGCCCCCAGCCTCACCTTAGAGGCGGCCCAGTCCATCCAGCCTTCCGCACAAGGGTTCACGTTGATGAGGACGAGGCCCTCCACCATCTCGGGGTTGTTCAGCTGCAATCGGAGACACGAAGTGAGAGAGACAACCTAGCCATCTGAGAGACTGTGAACTTTAAAGTCAAACCAAAGGCTGAGAAAAGTACCAGAAGAGGACCCGTGTGGACCCCCAGAGCAGGCTGCTGCTCTCGACACTGCCCCCCTTCCAAAACTGAGGTTCCAGCCTAGTAGACACTAAATGGGGTTCCTGAGAGAAGGGAAAGAGGAAACCATAGGAGAAGTAGGAGCACGTGTGCTTGGCAGACCTACGTGGGACAAGTCACTTCACCCTGCTGCCCCTCAGCTTCCCTAGCTGTGAAATGGGTACATCATACCATGGACCTCATAAATCAGACAAGCTAATCAGCTCTTCAGTAATCAGTAAGAATTCTATTACTTCTCAGAGATATGGAGATAGAGAGCTAAGACACAGTTGAGACTTAATTTTATCTGCTCAGAGCCTAGACAGCCAGACCATTTTGTATTTGTGCCAGCATGCCTAACCTCTAGCAAAGTCCAGCAAATAACAGGCCATCAGATGACATATGGTTGAATAAAATGAGCATCACTGCATTTTGAAACAACTGTTTGGTAAGGATACAAAGGACCCAGCAGCACCTGACCTGGACCCCTAGTAACATAAGTGACATCTGTCATGTTAACACAGATATCTCTGATTAGTTTAGAATTAGTCAGGGTCCAAGAGTTCCCTGACTACAAAAACCGTGCAGCTATCACAAAGAAGTAGCAGAGCAGAGTACTCAGCGACATGAGGACCTGGCCACAATCACTGCGAAGCGAGCGAAGATGATGATCAAGGAACATGTCTCGTGCGGCATTTCAGTGAAGGGAAAGAGCTGCTGGTGTGTACGTGACTGCACACCCGCACACCCCACGTGCATACGTAACTCTGGACCACACACCCCGAAGTGCACTGTGGTTCTCCTTTGGGAAATGGAATTATGGCTCATTTCTTTTTCCTTTTGGGGAGTTTTTTTTGGTGCTTTTCTAATTTTCTTCCTTACTCTTGAATTAATTTTATTTAAAACATATATATTGTGCATATAGAAAGAGAGAGAGTTTTTTTTTTTTTTTTTAATGAAAGAACTCACAGCAAATCGAGTGAGGATGTAGGCGCCCGCTCCGGTTCCCATGCCAATGATGCTTTTCAGTCTGGAAGGAGAAATAAACATTCACGTCCCAGAAGGAGTGAGCGATGGGAAGCGCCCCTTGAAAACCTTCCCCGCCCCTCTCATCTCCCCAAGGGTGTGTCGTGGGCATTGCTGAGGGCGGCTGGCAGGCTAGACAAAGTGGGACCACGCTGCCATACGTGCCCTGCAGGACCTGCAATGCATCATGCTTTATGTCTGGACAGAAGACCTTGACCTTGGAAAGACTCATGCCTTTCCCTCACTCCTCTCCCGACCGCGGCCAGGCTCTGACAGCCCCGCTGTCATTTACGGGAAGGCCTATTTACCAAACTGCTTCTTCCCGCTCTTCAGCTTTATTTTGGATTCTAAAACTTGGAATGAAAATGAATTGGGCAAGAACTTGGAGGTGTTATCATCGTACAAAAGGCTCCACTAAGAAGTTTCCTTGAGCCCTGAAGAAATAAAGGCCTGGAGGGAGATGTTAAGGGTTCAGGCAACCCTATTCCAGAATGTTCTATGGGAAAGAGAAAGCAATAAAAGAAGAGAGGCGAGGAAAGGATGGGTGGGGTGGCTGTCATCGGGTGATGGATTGACTCAAGGAGAAGAGCCCGACTTGCAAGAGGCAGATGGGAGTAAAGAGACTGCATGAAAAACAGTGTCTGCAGAGTACAACAAGCTGATTTCTTCCCTGATCTTTAAGCATTAACCTAGATTTCAGTGCTGGGGCCAGATCAAGACGCCAGGAGAGGCAGAAGGTAGAGATCACCCTTCTCTGCAAGCTGGTGGGGGAGTGGATCCCTCACTCTTACCCAAACTGGTGAAGGACTCCGGGCAGCATTTCTGCCAGCTGGTCCATGGAGGGGTACATGTACCTTGGGAGAGACCATGCAGAGGCAGTTAACAAGAGCCGGGACCCCAGCGAAAATGAACAGTGCAAACGAAAACACACTTGATAGGCAGGGACCGTGCAACAAACCGCCCTGTACGCCCACACTCCCCAGTCTAGTCCCCTCCCGCGGCCTCCACTCCAAGCACCCCACCATGTACACAGCCTGCTCCTCTGCGCAAGGATGCTCTCCATCCTATTTCCCCCACCTTTTACTTTGTAAAGTGACCCTTTACACACCGCTTCCTATGTTCCAGGTCCTACAACAAACTTTTGATGAGCATTGTAAGCTCATTTAATCTTTACAACTAGTCTATGAGGTTGCTATGAGTTCCCTCATATAAGGATTGTAAATATCATGAAGGCTAAGAGATAAGTGACTTGGCTTCACAGACAAGCAGGGATTTGGAGCTCTCAGGATTTCAAGGCCCATGTACTCACTTACCTTCCCAAAGGAGGTCTCCTGGCAGCCCTCCCGTGAAGCCCTCCTGACCTTGGGGAAGCCCCTCCCTCTCCTCTCCTCTCCCCAAGAGATGCTTGAGAAGAAGCCTGGGAGACAAGGCAGAGAAGGCAAGCCACCCCTGATTGGCTGGACACAGTGGCTTCGGGAAATGGACACCCAGGGCGATTTTAAGGCACAGGGATGCCTCGACTCACACATCTTCCGGGACCACTCCTCCTGTTAACAGAGGGCTGGGGGAGCTCCTCTCTGTTCAAAACTGGCCCAGGACAGCAGGTACCGAGGAGGGTGACGGCGGTGAGGACTCTCATTGGGTGATCAGGGAGCCTGTAGGCTGCCTGGGTCTGTACATTAAGGCGAGGGTTTCCCCTTTGCTGGATGCAGGAAACAACAGTTTCCCATCATCAACTCCTTAGCAGGGCCTGGAAAGGGTCTCTTGTTCCCACTGTGCCCACCTTTCCAATGGGGACACCAGAGGCCAACCTCTGGCACCACACGAAGCCACCTCCCAGGCTGGCTCCTTCTTCTCGGCCAGCAGGTTCTCCTTCCAGATTATCTACCATTTCTAGACTGGCTCTCCTCTTGGCCTTTGCACATGCTGTTCCCTCTGCCTCCCCAGAAGCAAGTGTATGTTCACCTCCGTTGAATTTCCAGAAAGAATCCCTAGAGCCTTTGCCCGGCCAGGTGCCTACAACCCTAGCCAGAGTTTCCACACATTTTCTTTCCCATCTTCCTGGAAGGAACTCAAAGATTTGTCCTTTTCTCCATGGTCTTGGCTGTCATCAGGGAGTCTGGCCCGTTTTATGGAAAGTGAGTCCACACGGCACGCTGTGTTAGGAGCCAGCTCCTCCGAATGTCCCATGGTCCTGGAGGCAGGTCCCTGGGGGAGCCGTCAAGATGCCTCACAAGACCCACTCGGTCTAGGTGCTGGGGGTCACCCACTAGAAGGCATTCCACAATGCCGACTTCGGGGCTCAGGAATCAGAGCAGGCAGGAAGGAGTCCCTTCAACAGAGGAGTTGTTGGGCCTTTCTCATGCCAGGCTCCTGGCGAGGCAACGGGAACCCACGTGAGCAAAGCAGACACGGTCCCGTGCAGGAGCCGGGGGGTGAGTCAGCAGAAACCAATATGCATAACTCATGACAGTGGTGACCACCGGGGAGGGGAAGGTGCTGAGAGCAGGAGGCTGAAACAGCGAGATCTGTTCTGACCAAGTGGTCAGGGAGGGCTTCTTGGAAGAAGTGCCATTGAAGGGGACACGGGTTGGGGAGAGCTTGAGGACTGAAGAGTGTAGGGAACATTCTAGGCAGGGGGACCAGCATGTGCAAAAGGGAAAGAGCCAGGAAGATCCCGGTTGGTGGGGCTACACATCAATGAACCCGCTGTCTTTCTGAAATGGCCACGGCTCGGTTTGGAGCTAGCAGCCCCCAAACGGAGAGAGTTGGGGAGACACCTAACTCCACAGCTTCTTTCCTCACTGCTCTTGGGGGGTGGGTACACAGCCAGCAGGCAACAGGATTCTACTCACGAGGCCCCATGTGTAGAAAGCTGACTCCAGAGCCGGGAGTGACCCGGCCAGGGGCCCCTATCCCTGCTTTGCCGTCTCAGCCTCAGGATGAGGGGGGTGCACCCTGGAGGGCCTAGGAGACCCCTGACCACGCCAGACCCCACTCAGGCAGTGGGTCCCACCAGCCACACGCTGGAATCGCCTGGTAACTTAGGGGAACACATACCCTGCGCCTTGGCCTCCGGGTCAACTGAACAAAAATTCCTGAGAGTGGGGCTCAGGTTTCAGAATATTTTTAAAATCTCCCCGTGGGGAGCTGAGAGTCACTGGGTTACCCCAAGTCTTTCAAACAATTTGTCCAAGCAAAGATGGATATACTGACAGACGCTTACTCTGCTGCTGTATTAAGAGGCTTTTGACTCTTTTAACAGATGTCTGGGCATTCCTTGCCTTCCTCTCTGATAAAGGTTAGTGATTAAGGATGATTCAGAACACTAACAAAAAAGATCTCTTTGTGATTCCAAGAAGGCCTCTTTGGCAGACTTTAAACCCAAGAACCTGGTCGCACCTTGGCTGAGTCACAGCACGGTGAGGGGCCTCCGAGAGGTCTGCCTCCCCCATGTGAGCCTGACTGTCCAGTGCACTCGGTAAGCCTGCCCCCAGCCTCGCAACGAGAGCTGAAAGCCCACATCAGCCACGCACCGGGGAGGAGCAGGCAGTGTAGACACCCGGGATCAAGGCAGCCTGATGTTCCAAAGGGAGTTTGAGTCTTAGAGCCAGCAGACTGGGCTCAAACCCGACACCCCCCCCCCACCCCAATTAAACCAGCTGTGCGAGCTTGAGCAAGGCAGTTAACCCCTCCACGCCTCCGTTTTTCCATCTAGAGAACGGAGCTACCAGCACCAGCCATGTAAGGATTAAATACAAATGACATTTGTAAATAAAGATGATTAAGTCTGGCCCACAGGACGTACTTCATCAATATCATTTCCAATTATGGTCTCTATTTTTCTTCCCAACTTTCTAGATCTTTCTCCTAACTATTTCATATTGTCAAGACCCTCTTCCACTTCAGTCCCGTCTGGGCCATGTACCCCTATAAAAAGCCAGCCTAGCTGGGCTGCTGTGTGGGGTGGGGACAGGGTGTCTGCAGGGTGAGGGTCGGGGAGCTATTGATTGATGGTTATGGGGGTTCAGTTTAGGCTAATTAAAAGGTCCTGGAGATAATGGTGGTGATGGCTGCGCCACAATGTGAATGTACTTAATGTCAGTGAACCACACACTTACAAATGGTTAAAAACGGTAAAATTTAGGTTATATATATTTTATCACAATTAAAAAAGAAACATTAAAAGCCTGACTAATGCCTCCTCCCACCACCTGTTCCCACCCTGCATGGCTCTCCTTTCCCTGTCCTGGGGCCCGAGGCTCCCTCCTCTTACCCCGTGGGGAAGGATGCAGCACTGTCCTGCTGGCCGGGGGCGTCCACGTGGCAGACAGCAAAGTGCTGGGTGATCTCCTGCATGTCCTCGGAGTTGAAGAGGGGGTTATAGCAGGTTTTGTCTGGAGAACAGGCAGGGGAGAGAGAAGAGGAAGAAGTTAGGAGAGAATAAAGTCTGTATTCATTCTGTTGGTTTCATGCCTACACAGCAGGGGGAAGGAACTTTCAAGAAAGAATGGCTACATTTTCTTTCCCACTTTCCTCTGGTGATAAAAGGCAAGAATAAGTCACGGGGCAAGGGAGTGGGTGTGGAAGTGGAGACGGTCAGTAAACTCTCCTGCCTATGCTGGTGGATGACATAAACTTCCAGGCAGCGCTGGGAGGGGATCCCATTCCAGCTCCTGCTTCTTCCCCAACAGTCGTGGCCGTGATGGTCCTCGTATGAGGTGGGGTTGCCCCACTGACACTCTCTTTCTCTCTAGGTCTCCTAGACCCTCACCTCAGGGATACTGGCCAGGGCACACAGGATTTTCAAACAAGGGGGACCACTCTTATGTGGGCTTGGATGAGCCTCCTAATTGCTGAGGCAAAGATGGCCAGCTGGTCGCCAAAACACTTCCTTTTTCTTCCAGGACACACTTCTGGACTACATTTCCCAGCCTGCCTTGCAAACAGAGGCAGTCACGTGATCAGATTCTAGCCAATAGCATGTGAGGCTCCCCATTTCCTCATAACACCTGCCACCCAATCCTCTAGGTTTCTCTCCTCTTTCTTTCATCACTGCCAGGTGTGGAGGAGCCAACAGAAGCCTCGGAGGCTCCAGGGGATGGTGGAGTCACAGCTAGAAAGAGCCTGGGTCCCTGAATCACCACATGGAAGGTGTCCCACAAAATGTCCACTGAGTTGTTACATGAGTGAGAACTAAACATATATCATGTTAAGCCACAGAGGCCTTGGGTCTTTTGTTACAGCACTTACTGTACTCTAACAATGGAGGAGTAACACCACCAAATGCAATCCCATGTCCTCATCAGAGTCAGTGGAATAAGGTGGTATATATCAAAGTACCTAGCATCGGATCTGGTACATAATGGTTACAAGGGGGCATATGGGGGGAAAAGAGAGAGAAAAGAGAAGTGAGAGTGAAGGAGAAAAATGGTTTTCAGTGACTGACATCATTCGCAGCCTCGAAGTATTAATAAGCTGTTGGAAAAACAATGTCATTCAGTCCATCTGTTAATCAAAAATCAAGCAAGCATCCAGCTTGCAATACGCACTGGACCAGGAAGGGCCATAAGCGCCTTCTGAGTCATCACAGAAGCATTTCTGTTCTGTGTAATTGTAATGCTAAGTAGATCTTATTCCAGTCCCATCTGTGAAAAACCCACATTTGGGAACACTTCCTGGTAATCTTAAGAATTCGCAATCTAAACATCCATAGCAGCAGTATTCAGAATAGTTGAGAGGTGGGAAATCCAAATGCCCATTAAACGAGGATAGACAAATAAAATGCGGTGTATCCGTACAATGGAATATCATTCGGCAAAAGAGAATAAAGTACTGATATATGGCACAATGCGGACGTACCTTGAAAACATTACGAAAGAAGCCAGTCACGAAAGACCACACGTTGTGTGATTCCATTGATAAAAGATGTCCAGAATGGGCAGATCTTAGAGACAGAAAGTAGACTAGTGGTGGCCCGGGGCTGGGGGGTATGGGAGATTGGGGGGTGATAGATAAGAGGACAGAACTTCTTTTCAGAATAATAAAAATGTTCTAAAATGGATTGTGCTGAAGGTTGCACAATCCTGTGAAAACACTAAAAACCACTGTAGGCCTTCATTAAAGGCAGTCACTGTCACACAGCCTGATGGTGGAGGACTCCTGAGTCCCCAGCATTTCCCAGCCCCCAGGCAGTGCATTCCAGGCTCGTCCAGTCTGTGGCAAGAGTTCTCCCCAGAACAGCTCCAGGAAGTCCCGGCAAAAGAGGATGAGGCGGACTCCCAGCCACCCGCCCTTCCTAGCTCTCCTCTCCTCCAACCCCGGCAGGAACCGGCTCGCCCAGGACACGCGGCTCCTCGGAACTTACGGTTCATGCCAATGTCGTGGTAGGTGAGGATGACGGGTCGGTTCCCCTTGGGGGTCCCACACAGTGTGACGTGAATGGAGCCATGCAAAGTCTCGATGTCCTGCTCCTGGGGAGAGAAAGACAGACGGGCCTGTCACGTGGGACCCGCAGTCACGGTGTGGCTGGAATTACAGCCTGCAGACACCCAGCGCGCGTCTCACTGCGGTTGGAGGAAAGCTCCTAATTTGGTCGTGGGAGCACTGGGCTTCGGGGGGCAGCTCTCTCTGGCCAGAGAAGCCGCTCCGAGAAGCAGAGACGAAAGGGGAAGGGGGACCAAGGAAGCACCCCGCCATCCGTTGAGGTCAATGGTTGCCAATCTGAAGAAATTGGCTCAAAAATAAATACACCCCAATTTTCAGGTTCCACCTTGAGAGCGGGAAAACTCAGTATCTGCGCTTTGAACAAAAACCCTCTCCCTTCTCCATCCCAGGCTGAGAGATGCTGGGGCTTCCAGGCATCCGCTTTGAAGACCCCTGAAGCATCTCCCAGGCGGCCGTTGTGCTTCTGTGACATGGGAAGAATAATGGAACCTCAGGGGGAAGGGTGAGTGCTTAGTGCCCAGGCCCATCCCCAGTACAGGGGTCCCCCTGGGCCACCTGCCTTATACCCCCCAACAAAATGAGTGCCCTGAACACAGAGCTCCCATCTCCCCAGCCCTCTCTCTCTTCCTCTGAGTGCCTGTTCACTCCTGCCTATACAAACGCTGGAAAAATCCGCAGACGGTGGGGCAATGGTCCAGCCCCCAGGGGGGACCACAGATCATCTGCTGGGCTGAGCCCTGGCCCTGAAGCCACCGTGGGAACAATGGTACATTGTGGGGACCGCATTCTCCATTGTCTCCTCAGCTGACCCACAAGGCGCCCTCTAAAAATAGGCCAGGCTGGGCAATGTCCCCACCGGCCTGGGGCATCAGGGTTCAAATCCAAGCTCTGCCTTCCCCAAGCCCTCTGAGCCCCCAGAGCCCCATCCGTAAGACGGGAGGGAGCTGACCTCCCCGGGTTCCTCAGCAGAGGAGATAAGCCTGGTGAGGAATACAGTCCCCGGCGAGATGGGGCTGCTCGGGACGCGGGGGCAGAGGGGTTAATGAGGTGCCTGAGCACCACCTTGGTGGCAAGGTGTGGGACGTCCAGCCCTGGCTGGCACCCAGGATGTGTCTAGCAGCCCCCAGGGGTGTGAATGGGTAACAGATGCTGATCGATCTCTTTGAAGGCCTTAAAATTATAAAGCTGTGGGACCAGAGCTAAATTTGTCCAAGAAGGAAGAGACTGCCTCTGTCCTGTTTACTGTGACATCCTCAGGCCCTGGCACAGCTCAGGATCTGCTGGATAAAGACCTGACACTCGCATGATCATGGTGAACATAGCTTCTCTAGGGAGTCCATTGACCTATTTTGGGTTCAGGCTCCACTCTGCCCCTTTCGGCAAGCTCTCCCCACAGAATTCCCAGGACGGGTGTGAAGTCTCCCAGGATTGGCACGAGCCCCACGGAGCACTAACGCTTCACCCCCACGAGGCACCACGGAAGTGCTGTGACCGTGGCCCGCGGCCTCACACCACTGCAGACTTCAGCCTGTGCTGCAGAAGAGCCATCAGCTGTGGTTATCCTTATTTGGAAGGATAAAGAACCCAGCCTCAGAAGCTGGAAGTGGCCTGGTGTAGGTGTACAGGTGTGGCAAGGTCGCCGAGAGGCAGGGATAACATTCGTTAAGTGCCCACCAAGAGCCAGGTGAGCTGAGAGAACCCATTTTCCAGATGAAGAAATCGAGGTGACCACCCCCAAGAGCACACAGCTTGTAGTGTGAACCAGGATTACAACCCACGTCTGCTGGGCCCTCATGCAGGTGTTGGCCCCCATCAGCCCTCCTGAGTTCTGTGTCCACCTGCCCACACGGGGAGGAGGAGGGAAGGCAAGAGTGACCTTCCCCGTGCCTGAGACCCACTCCTTAAGTCACCCGCGCACACGCACAAGGTTCTCAGCCGACCCTGGGGCTCTCTCTCCGCTGGCCCAAACCAAGAAGGCTGGGTCTGAGATTGCATGGAGGAATTAAAACTCTCACAGACACGTCCCTTTGTCCTCTGCAGTCCCAAAGGAACATTCTGCCCTTCTGTCTCCGTGGGGATGAATCACCCAGTGTCCTGGAGGGAGGAACCCACCCGTGTCCCCCACGTTCTCCCAAAGAGAGGGCACCGAGGGACCCAGAACTGCATGGTCCACTCCCTGTCCTGAGAGGGGAAAGCTCTGTCTCAGGGCTCCTCAGGGGTCCCCCGTCTGGCTAGAACAGTGGCTGGAAACACTCACAGAACCCCTCCACCATCCAGACCGCCATCCTGGGCTCTTCCAAGTTCAGAGCCAGATCTCAAAAGTCTGGGCTCACAGGGGTCTGATCCAGCCAGGGGCATGCAAGAAAGAGAAGGCCAGGCTGCCTGGATTTTCCTCTCACCTCCTCTGGAAGAGTCTAGAAAGCCACTCTCTCAGGGTGCAAAGGGGAGGGCAGTATGACGGCAATAATCATTGCATCTGGCCCTGCTCTGAGGATTTTACATCCGCTCTCCCATTGAATCCACACAACAGCTCCACTGAGTAACAACTGCCCACATTTCACAAATGAGGAGACTGAGGGGAATTAGCTCGAGGTCACACAGCTGGAACAGTGCAGCAGGATCTGAACCCGAGACCGTCCAAGTCCAAAGCCTGTGCTCTTTGCTGTCTCCGTTTTAACACTCTGTGCCAGGTGCCCCGTGAAGAAAGAAAACCTTTAATAGGCAACGTGCACGGTGACCCTCTAAAGAGGGACGCAGGAAGTCAGGTCCCCATGGATGTGACTGTAGATTGCTTTTTATCTCCCCAGCGTCTCCAAAACCCAGTAATCCACGGGGCAGGTGCTGCGATACACTGGTACACAGAACAGAGAAATAACATCTGCTCCTCCCACCCTCCCCAAATGCACATCTGCCCCCAAACTGCAGGAATGTACAGCAGGTGTGTCCGACTTGGAACAGCCTCGGCACAAATGTCACTTCCTCGGGGTGGCCCTTCCTGCCACCCACTGTACACAGGACACATGGCTCCTGTCCTCTTCCTTGTAGCATCTACCACAATGGCACATATCTGTTTCTTATCCATCTCCCCAACCTGACTGCAGATTCCCAGGGAGAAAGGCTTGCTCTGCCCTGGAGAAGGTGCGTAGAGATTTACGCAGTCTACACCACCTGTAAGCTGGTAAGTTGTGAAACGGCACCGATATCGCCTACTGTCTGCACTGCCTGTAAGCTGGCAGGTGGTGAAAACAGAACCTACCACTAAGTAGTCCTCAAAGATTTCAGCTCTTCGGCTGCCAATTCTGGCTTGGGAGCTTTGTGAGCTACGGCAGACTATGTCGGTGGGCCTCCCAGACATTCGTTGTCCTCTTCTTTATGACAAAATTCCCAGCAATGTGCCTGATGAAATTCTCTCCTTCCTCGTCTCCCTTGTAGCCAAGGATGGTCAGAAGATTCAGTTCGGGCCAATGAGATGTCAGCAGAATTTGCTGCAGCTTTGAGGAGAATTCTTTTAAAGACTCAGACTTGGCCTTTTAATTTTTCTTTTTCACCCTTCCACCTGCTTACTACCTGGAACATGGGTGAGATGCCCAGGGATTCAGCAGCCATCTTACAAGCATGAGGACAAAAGCTACATGCTCAAGGTGGCAGAGCAGCAAGCTGAAAGGAGTCTGAGACTGGGTGACATTCACAGCCTGCTGTACTAGGCCTTCTGGGTCAGCGAAAATATCAACCATTTCCTTGTTTAGGGCACTGTTTGTTGGGTGATATTAATTCTAACGATACACCCACCATGGGACCTTGGCCAAGTTACCAGACTTCTCTGAGAATTCCTTCCCTCAGCTGTAAACTGAGGTCAGTAACAAACCCTTCTGCTTGTGGAGGTGCTCCCAAGACTTTTAGAAGGGACCGGAAAGTGTTTTGGAAATTGCAGCGTTTCCCTCCATGCTGGCTGTTCCAGATGCCCACCCCAGAGATGATTACTGTGAAGCCACAGGGACCAGTCCCCAGGGTTTAAGTCCACTGGTTGGATGATCTAGAAGAGCTCTGAGACCAGCTGCTGCACCTCCCTCCATAATCCGCCTGCCCAGCAGGCCCTAGGGAGATGCTGAACGCTTTGGACTCTAAGAGGATGACACACTTACCCGGGCTCTAAGTCAGCTGGCGCGCTGGGCCGCCCCTCCCTTCAGTCTAGCAAGCCTTGGTCAAGGCACAGCCTGAGGGCGGAGGACACCCTTTGGAACAGCAGGCAAAGAAAGCTGATTTAGGCTCATCAGACGTAGCATTAAGTCAAGGCTTGCTGAGGCAAGCAAGGCAAATCATGAGAACACAGGCTCCAGAGAAAATGCCAGGGGCTTGCCCCACCACCAGCTTTATGTGAAATAACCCCTCCCCGTATCTTCCTGGTCCATCGCCTGTGCCCGCAGTGGGGGAGGGGAGGCCTGGCTGAGCCACTGATCTTGTCCTGACCATTCAGTAAGGAGCACATGCATTATGAAGACTGACAGGGGAGGGTACGTGTGTGGAAGGAGCACGATCGTATTTGCATAGAAGGGCAGCCATCCCCTTACCGGACAAACACCATAAGGCCAGGTCTGGCCCCCGTGCTCTCAGGACAGCCATTTCACAGATGGCAAAAGCCAGCCTCCAGGGCTGAAGCCTAGCACCCAAAGGTACACAGCTGCAGGTAACAGAGTTAAGATTCCGGACAGGCCCTTGGGCCTCTGAGTCCTGATACCTGGCCCACTGGGACACCTAGAAGAGAAGAAGATCTCAAAGAGGTCAAGCTCCCTCCGTTTCTCAGCTTTCTTTAATGTTGTCATCACATCGAGAAACAGAAAAGTTATAGTCAGGAAATGATCTGTAGCGGGGGAAAGGGTGCCAGCCTGGGATTACAGCGGGAAGCTGGAACCCACGTGAGGACGGCGATTCTCCAAGCAAGAAAGAATCAGGAGGAAAGTCTCTCTTGGATTAGGGAAAAGAGGAAGAGTGGAAGCAGGGCCATCCACGGAGCGGAGGGAGGCAAAGGAGGCCTGTATGCTGAGTCTGATGCTGTGTTTGTGGCACAATCGTGACACCCTGGGGACAGTGCTACTACCGCCATTTTTACAGAGTAGAAGACTAAGCCCCTAGGAAGTCAGGTGACTAGCCAAGAACGCAGGGCTAGCAGAGGGAAAGCAGATCTGAACCCGCTTCTGTCCACTGTATCTATTTTGCAACACCAGGAGATGGGCGTCTACACTAGGTCAGCCTGATGGCCTGGGCTGGACCGACCTGGGAAGCCCATCGGAGCCCCATCACGGGGATGCTGTCGGGCGAAGTGCTCCGTCCCCTCCACCAGGAGGGCATTCCCAGGAAGCCCACAGAGGAGGGCAGAAGAGGCAAAGCCTCCCTTGGCACTGACCCAGATGCGTGCCACTGCCATCTGTCACTCGGAGTTTGCTCTAAGTCCCCACGGCTTTCTCAGAAGTGAGGCTGGGGGCAGGCGGGGATGGGAAATGGTGGGTTGAGGATTTCCAAGCCCCCGAGGTCTGCCCACCTTCAGTCAGGGGGCAGGAAAACAAGAAGCAATCGTGTGCAAAGAAAGAAATTCGTAAAAGGTCACCATTTCCATTTTCCCTGTGAGCTGATCTGCTTCCAAGAGATGGGAAAAAAAAAATCAGCACCCACACAATGGGAATCAGACGTACGCCTCTGGCCCAGTTCCACCAGACTGGGAGCTCCAGAGCAGGAGCCAGACCCCAGGAGACCCTCCAGCCCACTGCCCCTCCTGCTCCGGCCCCTCTATCCCCTCCACCCGGAGGCCCTGTGGGTAACATCAGCTCATTGCCCGGAGATCCCTGGTGAGCACACAAACACAGATTCCCATGGAAACCGAATCAAATCAAACCATCCAAATAACTAAAGATCCAGGTGGAAGGAATTAGAAATAGCACCAGGAGAGGAGATTTGGGGCCAAAGGAAGTTACCCAGCCCCTGAGCAGGGAGTGACAAGCAGTGGACTCAACTCTGCTGTCCCCACGCTGCCCTACCCCCCCCCCCCAGTTATATAGCCTTTGGCTCCACACTGAGTCAAGTGTTGCCATCTATCTCATCATCGTGTGACAATGGGCAAGTCCCTTAAACCCTCGTCTCTTCAGCACGGTTGGCAACAAAACCTCTTTTAAAGGGTTGTTTTGAGGATTAAATGAGATGATGCAGGAAGAGAGGGCAGCACAGTTTCTGACACACAGCTAACGCTCAAGATACGTCAGCTCTTACGACTCCCACGGTTAGTATGTATCTAACAGTCAGATGGACCAAATTTAGGGCTTTCTCAATAGTACCCTTTGATGAGTTTCTTAACATCCCCAAACTGGTCTCTCATCTGCTAAGGAGAGTATCATTTCCCACCTTGGCAGGGAAGCCCTGAGACAATGGGTGGGCAAGCAAGTACCCATTTGCTCCCTTCCCACCTCTTCCCTCCCCTCGGTGGCCTTCCACAAAGCCTCCCCACCTGGAGCAGAAGGGGTAGGGCTGGATAATAAAGAATCTGCCAGCTCTGATAGTCTTGGATTCTAGAACTCTAGCCAAAGAAAATAAACCAGAACCCAAAATACTCCCACTTTCCCCACTCATCAGATTTGCAAACACAACTGCCTAGTCTGATGCCAGAACCTTCTCTGCAGAGTCAGATCAAACCACTTCCTTCCTGCAGCCCCAGCACCTCAGGCCAGCCGCCCACCCAGCTCCATGCTCTGAGGGCCCCAGAGCCTCTCCAAGAGGGGACAAAGTAGGGTCTCGAGAGCTGCCCATCCTAAGGTGACGTCAGGCCGGAAGAGATAAGGCCGAGATGCCATCTGCTCTGGCAGCTAAGCTGTCTCCTAAGACAGCAGCTCTGGAGCTGCTTCTCACTGAGGAGCTCTGGGCTAACAGTGTGTATTTTGATTCATGCAACAAAAAAAAAAAAAAAAAAAAATTCTTGACCACTTTGGGAAAGGAAACGAGTCTGCCCGATTTAGTCAAAATGCTGAAGCACCAAATACTCCTCGAAAAATAACATTGGCTGCTTTTGGACACACACAGTGAGGCAGCTCAGCCTCCTTAAACTCAACTCCCAAAGCGCTGCCCAGACAGGGCCCTGATTCCATGAGCCGTAAGGACCAACTAAATGAACAGATGAAAGTGGGCTGCCGTTGAGGCATGTCAGTTCTCGGGTCCTTACAGCAGCTCCCCCCCAAGGGCTTGAATATAAACCCACCATAGCACTGTTCAGATTATCTACCTGGCCAGATCTTTTCTGATAGAAATTGCAAAGGTGACCTAGAATCTAGCACTGCAGTACATATCGTGGTTGAGAGAGCTGATCTGGGGCAGAGTTGGGTTCGATGGGGCCCCTGTCGCTGGCCAGGCGAAAGCCTCAGTTTCCTCATCTGTCAAGCAGGCATGAGCGTACAAAGTCCCAAAAGATTCAACAAAAGCCCCTGGGAAGGCCTGGGCCCTCGCCTGGCTGATCAGAGAAGCTGAAGCACACAGCAGGCAGGAGACCGTCATTTTGCAGGAGCTCCCGCGTGAATCCAAGGTCAGGGTGTGTGGGCGGGTCCCTGGGCTGGTACGCTCTGCAGCCACCCTTGACCAAGGTGCTGTCAGTCTCTGCTCCCGGCCCTGTGGCCCAGAGAACATCAACCATCACGGTGCACTGCGTCTTCTGAAGGACGTACTTCAGCGACCCACGCCCACGATTTGAGAGACTGCTGGAAATCTGGAGGAAACCTTCATAGATATCATGAGTCAACCAGATCTAATAGCCAAATCCAAATGAATATAGTTTTATCCAAAGATCTTTTTGGAAACAACCTTGACAAAGTGTCACTCGGCACTCGGATGCAGCCCAAATATTGTGATTCAATTGTAAGATGGATCCTATTAACAGCTTACAGGAAGAATTCATTTCGCCCTTGGAGGACTCAGAATCCAAGCCAGAGGGACCTCTGCATGTGCCAATGCCTCTGCATGGGTGATCGGTCCCTAATCTTCTCCTGTCATATGACTTCACAAATCACTCAGGTCTCAGTCCAATGTCACCTCCTCCAAAAGCCTTTCCCGACCCCTTAACCGAAGACCTGCCCCATCTCATCAACCTGCACCATCGTCTTCCAAGCCCCGACAGTGGCTGGGGTTGTCATTTTGCTGAATGCTTCATGTGCGTTGCCTCCCCCTTCTAGGGAGTCAGGAGGCTGGGTGCAATCCCAGCCCTACCCACCTCCCACCCCGTGACCTCAGGCAAGCGACTGAAACTCTCTGCGCTCAGGCTCTCCATCTGTCAGCTGAAGACAGAGTTCGTTGTGAGCAGTAGGAAAGCGAAACCGGGCAACACACTGGGAATGGTGCTGAGCTATTCGTTTAGAACTGAAGCCCCTGGAAAGAGGGCTCACTGACCGTCAGGCTCACTCCAGTATCCCCAGCACCTAAGACAATGCCAGGCACAGAGCAGGCACTGGTTCAAGGAACAAAGGAATGCACAATTGGGAAAATGCATCCACCTCCCAGGACAGCTCTGGGATTCACTGGGAGGGCTCAGCCCAGGCTGGGGCACGATGTTGATGAGTCGTATCCTGCCTCCCCAGCCCCTCGCCGAGCCTAACCTCTGTGGTCTTCAGGTTGCCGCTCTGCTGATGTGGTAGCCCGCCCACCCCAGCCTTGGCCAACCTCAAGTTCGCCTGCGCAGGGCCCAAACCCCTGTTCCCTGCTCTTCCTACTACCCGTGCCCGGAGAAGGGAGCGCATAACAGTGCTTGGCAAACTGTCAAGAGTGACACAAAAGCGAGGAATTACCTTCACAGAGAAGAGCTAAACTACGTTTTCCAGGTTTCTTGAATGACCAAAATTTTAGAAATCTACAATAACCACAGGACCCAACAACTCCGCTTCTGGGTACGTACCCAAAAGGACTGAAAGCAGGGTCTTGGACAGATGTTGCACACCTGTGATCACAGCAGCACTAGTCACAGCAGCAGAAGGGCGGAAGCAACCCAAGTGTCCACTGGTGGACGAAAGGATAATTAAAACTCGGTCTAGACATATAGAGGAGTACTATTCAGCCTTAAAAAGGAAAGACATTCTGACACAGGCTACAGCGTGGATGAAACTTATCTCACATGACATTAGGTGAAATAAGCCAATCACAAAAGGACGAACACTGTGTGATGCCACTTACGTGAGCCACTTAGAGTCATTAAATTCTTACAAACGGAAAGTAGAATGGTGGTTGCCAGAGGCTGGGGGGAGGGGAATGGGGAATTAGTGTTTCATGGGGACAGAGTTACAGTTTTGCAAGATGGAAAGAGTTCTGGAGGTTGCCAAGGGGAAGGGGGTGGGGGAGGGAGGGACTGGGAGTTTGGGGTTAGTAGATGCAAACTATTACATGTAGAATGGATAAACAACAAGGTCCTACTGTACAGCACAGGGAACTCTCTTCAGTATCCCGGGATAAACCATAATGGAGAAGAATATAATAAAGGAGTGTATAAACTTGTATAACTGAGTCTCTTTGCTGTGCAGCAGAAATTAATGCAATTTTGTAAATCAACTATACTTCAATAACAAAATTAATTTTAAAATTTTTTTTAAAAAAGAAAGAGTTCTGAGATGGATGGAAGTAATGGTTGCACTATATTATGAATGTACTTCATGCCACTGAAGTGTGGACACTTAAAAATGGTTAGGATGGTAAATTTTATGTTGTATGTGTTTCACCACACACACACAAAAAAAAATTGGAAAAACTTCATGACACAGTTGGTAGACCGGGTGTGTTATTGGACAAATACTGATTGGGAAACATCACATCAGGGCTCCCCTCCGTCACTGTCCTCTCTACACAAGGCTGGAGCGACTTTCCCCATTTCACAGATGAGGAAACTGAGGCTGAAGGGAGGTGAAGCATCTTGCTCTGGGTCAAATAGCCAAGAAAGGGCAAAGCCGGCTCTCGAGTCTGGGTGAATCTGTGGCCTTGACCCTGGGGAGGAGGGACATCACAAGGCTGCTGTGGGAAGACAAAACCACAGAGGTGACAGCTGCTTCGGTGGCGGGAGGACCAAGAGCTGACATTTCAGTGACAGAGAAAGTACGTTAGTCTCCCTGCCCGGAGCCCCGCCCAGCCCAGCCCCGAATGATCAGCCAGGCCCTGGGGCTGCCACTCAAGCTTCACAGCCCCCAGAGCCCATCACACAGCCAGGGCCGCCCCTGCCACAGCTGCTGCATCTTTGCAGCTCTACTGCCCTGTCGCTCGTCTCTCCCTGTTCTCACGAGGGTGGGAAACGGTCAGACAGAGGATCAGATGCCGTCACCCTCAGCTCCCCGCACCTCACAACCCTGGACAAACGATTCCCCTCTTTCTCTGCCCTTCAGTTTCCCCAGCTGTAAACTGTGGGGTTGGGTGAGCCAAACCTGGGACCCCTGGAGACAACCTATTCACCTCCCACTTTCCCGGAGCACCCCCATGTGCCCAGTGTCCTGTGAGACAAGAGACCAGCGGGCGGAGCTCTGGCCCGGGGACAGGAGAGGCAGAGACCTCGGCCCGTGAACGGCACAGTGAGAGCACGGGCTTCCTTCCCGCTCACACAGACCTGGGTGGGATGTCCAGTCCCAGCCTCCGGCCTCAGTTTCCCCATCTGAACGATGAAGATAACGGTACCTCTGCTTATGCTGTTGTTGAGGAGTTAAATGAGATATTGGCTGGGAAGCCCTTAGCACAGGGCCTGGCTCGCAGGAAGCACCGTTAAACCAGCCTCATCGGGCGCGGGCGGAACGGGAAGCTCTCAGGGCTGGAAGAGGGAAGGCCCGGGGTCTGGTGCTACCTTCCTGTCACTGCAGGGGACCGCAGGCAAGCGACTTCCGAACCCTGACTCTCTTCTTCTTAAACAAGTATAGCAAAGAGTAGAACCAGAGGCCATGTCCCATGAGACCAAGCGCTCCTTGAAGACCAAGGTCTGTGTTCTGGGTGCCCATGCAGCCAGTGAAGTGATGGGTTCGGGTCCCCCCATTCTTTGATGGCCTAGAAGGTGCAGGGAGCTGACAGTCTGAGTCACAGTCGGACAAACGAACCGGACACGGTCCGTTGATGGGTGGGGCTGAGCCATTGTCCTGGGGCCTGAGCTACTCATAACCCCCACTCCTGGCTCAGTCTTAGACCCAGGGAGCCGTCCTACCCATCCCAGGTCCCTCTCTGTTCCTCTGCACAAAGGTGGGCTGAGCCCACCGGGTGGCCTGGCTTCCAGCTCTGCAGACTCAGTCAAGATCACCCCGCTGACCGCCCACCAGCAGTGACCCCAGAGGAGAAAGTGTGCCTGGAGGTCTGACCACGTTTCTTCCCACCCCCGGGGACATGTGCAGGGGGGAGCTGGTGGCTCAGGGGGTTCCCAGACCCCAGAGTCTAAGAGTCACTTCCACATGTCCATCCATGCCTATAACCTGCATTCTTGCAGAGAGTGTGGCCTCTGCTTTCTGAGCAGTAAGCGCCACTGTGAACAGCACTGGTGTCTGAGTTACAGCCGGGAGAGACAGGGAGGGCGCCCTGAAGTCTGGGGGGACCTCCCTGGCTGCATGACCTGGAGGCACCACTCATCTGTAATAAGATGATACCAGAAACCACACCCAGGGCTCTTGCAAAGAGTAAATGAGCGCACTTAATTAAATTAAATTAAATTAAATTAAAGGCGGCATGCTTAGAACAGTGCCTGGCACATAGTAAGGGCTCAAAATCAGTCATTCTTACTGTTTTAATAATTTTACAGATGGAGGGTAAGGGAGGCTCAGAAGAGTTGAGTAACTTGTTCAAGGGCACACACCTTGAAAGGGTCAGCTAGAATTAAATCCGGTTGGCCTGACTCAAAAACGAGGGAAAAAAAGATGCTTTTGTTCAAGATGCCATGACATCTCAGCTGTGGCCTGACTGTGGCAAGTTTCACCGTCTGGGTGGCTCAGTTTCTTCATTCATAAAATGGGGAGATGGCAGCCCTGATCTGAGTTCATCCACTGCAGATGCACCGAGAGGCTGGGACAGGAGTGACGCCATAAACCCAGGGCTGATGAGTCAGAGAGCTGCTCCCGGGGGGTGAGAGGGCATCTCCAGGCTCAGCTGCTTTTAATCACAAACCCCTGGGGTGGAAGTGACCTGTCCCAGCCCAAGCTGTCCCTGCAGCCTGCCCCAGACGCCCACTGACAGCGACGGAGGCGAGAGGGCCCCAGGCTGGAAGGACCTCCCTCGGGCGGGCGGCATCCCTGCCCGCTCACGGAGTCGCCTTCAAGCCAAGCCAGCACCGCTCTTAAGTACATGGCACGTGAAGGCTGCTAACCTTTGCTCAGGCTGCCTGCTCTTGGCCCTGACACAGACGGTGCTAGGAGGCTGTAAAAGCAGGTTTCATGGTCAAATCACACAGGGCACTGTGCGAGCCGTGCAACTGAGGGCCAGGCACGCTTAACCTCTGAGCCTGTTTCCCCAGCTTTAAGAATGGAGACAGCAATCCCGATTGCATAGCGCTGCTGGGGTTCAGTGGGGTGTCCCCTGCAGAGTTCAGGTGCCACACGTCTGGATGCCCAGGGCCTGGTGCACAGTGGTGGTGTAATAAGTGTGCTCTGAACAAGTCAATGTTACACAGTAGGATGTGTTGGCCTCAGGGAACAAACAGCCGGACGGAAACCAACACCTCGGACACACCCCATGGGTTCCACGGGCGCGGGTCAGGGTGGTCTCCAGGTATAGCCAGGATGACGCATAAGTGCACCAAGGCCCACACACCTTGAGTGTGCTCTTCGCACGTTCACCTCCCTGATTTCACACCAGCCAACGTTTCCAACCCCTCTCCCTCTTTCCCCTTCCTTCCAAAGACAACGCCAAGATTCCCAGCCTCTGGCGGATGGTGGGCCGATCGTGGAAACACGAGATTCAGGAGGATGAGTGAGCTTGGGGAGGAAGGGGGTGAAAGGTACGATGGAGACGCAGGGCTCAGAATGGGCCGGAAGCCGGGGCACCTGTGTGATGTGCAGGCAGAGTTCCAGGTGAGCGCAACGGCCTGCATCTGTCTGTCTTTGGTCCTGTCTTCTCCGGGAAGCGCACAAGACCCGGATGTGCTCAGGCTTCTGGCTCCACCCCCAGGACCCGGCACAGAATGGGGCCCGTGCAGCTTTGGGATAAGGAGTCCAGGATTTACAATTCCTGAGGTTCTGACCCACCCCTGGGCCATAAGAGGCCAACCCACTCGCCCCAAAACTTGTTCTTGGACAAACCTTTAGATGCGCCTCCCACCTTGCTCTCATGTCAACCTGGAGCAGAGATGGAGCCAGAAAACCACAGAGAAGGCTGGTTTCACTTTCCCAGGCAGAGCCCAGAACATCAAGCCTCTGCTTCCTCCATTCCCTTCCATCACAGGGTCCCAAGCCCACTCAGTGTCTTGCCATTTCCTCCACACATGCCCCACAGCTCTGCCCAGCTCTGCAGGGTTGAAGGGGGCTGGATATCTGTCCTGCTTTCACAGGGCGTAACTGGCTCCTACTCCCTTGGCCAGAACTCAAACGCGCTTCTATCCGGGGAGAGAAGCTGAGTGTGGGGAATCAGCTGAGGCCACTTCCTTCTCTCCCCTTACCCCTAACATCTGAACACTGATCTAACCAATGGGAGAAAGAGGAAAAAAGAGAAGACAGAGTAGGAAAGGGGGAAGGGAAGCCA
This sequence comes from Balaenoptera musculus, assembly GCF_009873245.2. Lineage (NCBI taxonomy): Eukaryota > Metazoa > Chordata > Mammalia > Artiodactyla > Balaenopteridae > Balaenoptera > Balaenoptera musculus. The sequence goes on along the minus strand of NC_045801.1, from coordinate 8,406,174 downwards.
CGTCTTCTACTTGCCTGAACATCAAACTCTTGCAGGAGGCCAGTGATGGTCTGTGGAAAGACAAGAGAGATGGTCAGTTTCATCAGTTTCCCGGGGCAGAGAAATAATGTCAGAACACACGGACCTTTCCATGCCCTGAGTCTGTTATATCTACCCTATGTCCTCTGTGGGGCCTCTCTAATGCCTTACAGAGAGAGACTTTTCATCTCAAAGAATAGCAGTCCAGCAGAAAAGTAGACACAGTAGATGGATTCCTTTTTGACTACAGCCTTAATGAAAAAAGATCTGAAGGTCTAAGCTGACCACAAGCTTGAGAGATACAGGACTGTAATTGCCTATTAACTGATCTCTCTGTCTCCACCTATGTGCTACACTTTTAAAGCTCAAACCTGGCCATGTTCCTGCCTTTAAATTTCTTCCACGACAGCCCATCATCTAGATTAAAATCCAGTCTCTCATGGGTGGAAGAGGAGAAGAGAGCATTTCCTTCGATCCAACAATTCTGAGTGTCCAGCCCAAATTCCATCTTTCACCAGAGCTGACACTGGCAGGCCAAGCCCAGGAAGACAGGAAAGGGGCCCTTGTCCCCTGGGTAGCAGTGAAAGTACAGCTCAGAGTTGGAGCTGGAGCCACCCTGGGCCAAAGTTTCCAAGAGATGTTGCTGGCATGCTTTCCTCTCAGCTCAGAGATGGAGTTCAAACAAACACCCCCTGAAAGCGGAGGCCCAGCTAGACCCACCACTACCCACCATGAAAGAAAACAGCCCAGCAGAGCAAAAGGCAAAAGAGGTGACGGAAGGGGAAGGAGGACCCCTTGGGACAGCCAGGGGTTGGAAGATAAGATTGTAACAGCCGCCTGCTGAGGGAGATTAAAATAGCTTCACACCCCCTGGGGCTGGGGTTAAGAACATTAGGGAGTTTGATAAATTCAGGTGGAAGCAAATGTGGCCAAAAATACTTCGTGTGTGTGTGTGTGTGTGTGTGTGTGTGTGTTGCTAGGAGGGAGTAGAAAAGCTATTCTGAACAACACTAACCTTCAATATGTTAACAAGAGTGCAGAGGTCATCCAGATTGAGGACAGACATCAGGAAGAACTTCCCAATAGCAAACCTAATTAAAAACGCTTTGCTGAGTCAATCTAAGGAATTGGAAGGTTTACTTCGATCTAAACCTTGAAAGAAAGGGTCCATATCTACTTAGAGACAGACTGACATGTAACCTGGTGTTGATAATCTTTTAGATGTTTGTTTGAGAAGTAAAATTTTCCAAGGGTAGCACTATGCTGCCTAAAATATATAAACGCTGTGTTTAAAAATGCATTTACCCTTGCACTCAGCGATGCCACTTGGGGAGTTTACCTTAGAGCTGCACCTGCATGTGTATGAAGTGATATACATGTAAGATCCAACGAGTGTATGAACATCCTGCAGCCCTGTTGGTAATGGTAACGTGGACCCAAGTGTCCACATACAGGGCACTGGTCAAATAAACGTGGTGGAACACTGTGACACTGGAAAGACAGAAGCAAGTGCTCTATGGACTGATGTTGGAAAGGTCTCCAACATAGGTGGTTAAATAAATAAAGCAAAGCATGGTATACTATTTCATATGGTTTTTCAAAAGGGATAAGAATATGTTGATATGTATTTGTATCACCTAGGGGTTTTTTTTTTTTGTATGTTTGTTTGCTTTTCAATACTGTGTCAAAGATTCAGACAGAAGAGGAAATGGATTTGGAGCATGAATAGTGAATAGTATTATAGTTGGCAAACTATGGCCCTCCCCATTCCTCCACCTTTTTTTTTTTGTAAATAAAGTTTTATTGGAACACAGCAAGCCCATTTGCTTACATATTGTCTAGGGCTGCTTTCATGCCGTAACTGTAAAACTGAGTAGTTACAACAGAGACCATGTGGTCCTGAAAGCCTAAGATATTACCATCTGGCCCTTTATAGCAGATGTTTACAGACCCGTAGCATGGGAATGATCTCAAGCATTCTGCAGCTTCGCCTGGCCTGGCTTCTAATGCTAGCTGTGTCACCTATCCAAATGAACTTGGGCAATTCCCTTCCCAACAAGACCAGTTTCTTTATCTATATAATGGGAAATAGAAAGTTGCCTCCCACCTTCATAATGAAAAGTCCATGAAATAATGGACCTAAAACAGAGCAGCCACTAGCAGAGTCAGAAAGGCATTAAATAAGCCCATTCCAGGGGCAGCTGGCCTGAGCTTGGCCCCATGCCCCATATTTTGTAACCATGTGACCGACCGAAGAGGACAAATTAACCTCCTGGAGACTCAGTTTCCTCTTCTGTAAAATGGGAACAATCAATGAACCTAGTCTCTAATCAACCACAGCCTTATCCTTCCGTTTAGCAGGAGAAAATCCACGAAGTATGACTGGCCCAGAGACAGGCACACAGGACGTGGCTCATGCATGCTAATTATTACTTTCAAAAGCATTTAATTGACCTTAGAGTAACTGTACTTTTGAACCTGAGCTTTACATTTTAAAAAAGCTGTCTCATCACCGGCAGTTATGAGGCTCCGTGAGAACTGGGACATGAACATATAGTTTAAAAATACAGTGTCAACTATGTAAATGAAAAGGCTTTTCACATCCATCCACAGCCGGTCCAGGATGGATCGTACCAGGCTGGGCTGTAGGGCAGGGGCTTCTGTTTCCAACAGGGAGGGCTTGTAGACCTGAAAGGTTTGGCCAAAAAGATGGTAATAGTTGTAGCAGCAAGAGCTCATGAGCAAAGCAGGTCCCCTTCAGGGCGGACAGGTTGCTAACGGCTCCACATGAATTAACCCACTCTATCCTCACCCTGGCCCCATGACATAAGTCCTAGTGTCACTGTTTTTTAAAGTTGGGGGCCTGGAGCACAAAGAGGTTGAAGGATTTGCCAGTGGTCGCAAAGCTGCAGGGTGTCCCAGGCAGGATCTGAACCCAGATAGTCTGGTCCCAGTGTATGTGTCCTTAACCTCTAAACTATGGGGCAGACAGAGTCGATGGACAATGGGCTTCATGCTGCAGGTTCTAGAATCACAGGATGCCAGAGGTGGAGGTGCTTAGAGGAACTCTGGTTCGATGTCTTTACTTCACAGATGAGATCAGTGAGGCGAGGGCAGAAAAGCCAGCGGCGGGCGAGAGGCCTGGCCACAGTGCCTTAGCACTCGGGAGCCAAGCTGGGACTTGGACTGGTACTGCTTGTCCCTTTGCATTCCGGGACAAGATGACCTGTGGAAACCAGGAAGCAGTGGACACGTGCGCGTGTGTGCATGTATACACACGTGGCAGTGTACATGCATGTGTGTTCCTAGCGTGCACACACGTATGCCCGTGTACGAGTGGGCACGGGATGGGGTTAGGCAGAGGCATCTCCACTCACCTCCCCTTTCTCCACCAAAGGCTTCACCTCAGCGAGGTCCACGTCCTGCAGCTCCCGAGACATGACCCTGCTGTCACCTGCCTACAAAGGGACAGAGAGTAGGAGGTTAGCGCTTCCTGCTGACAGATGTTTTCGGAAAGGAGCAAATCTGAGGCCAGGGAGCAAGCCTTCTCTTGCACAGCCCAGCAGCTCCTACCTCCTCCCCACCGCCCCATCCCATCCCAGTCTCGCCCCTGGGGACCCAGGGGAGTAGATTTCCTAGGATGGGAAACTGAGGCTTACGGACGCGTCTACACTCAAAACCAGGCCCTCACACCCAGCCCAGGACCACCCACCACACCGAGGACGTTTCTCCCTGCATTTTAGAAGGAGACCCACATGGCCGAGCCCGAAGTCAGGCAGCCCCAGCTTGACGACCAAAAGGGGACAGAAGGCCGCGGAGGGCCGCCACAGGCAGGCGTGGCACTAGCTTCCTCCTCAAACTAGAGGGGCCCCGACAGAGGGGCGGCCACGCAGATGCCCCCGCGTCCACCCCTGTGCAGGGCACTCTGCTCCTTGCTGCGGGGCAGGGGGCAGGGAACACCTCAAGCCAAGGGGTCTGACACTGAACACTCAGGAGGATTTTGAAAGAAAAAGGACTTTGGAGACAAAAAGCACTTCACGAGCCAGAGCGGAGGTGGGAGAGCAGGGGTGGGGAGGGCAGGGATGGGGGCAGAGATCGGGGTGGGGCAGAAGAGTCCTCCTTGGCTCTGACACCCAGGCAAGTGCAGAAGAACTAAAAGAGCTAAGCTGAGCAGAGTTCGGCCGGTGGAAATGCCACCATAATCGACCCCCTGGGGAGCGAGGCTTGGGTGGTGACAGTTACTGAGCACACACCTGGGTGCCTAGTCAAGGATCCGGTGGCATAAACGTTTCTTGTTACGGATGAATAGTCAAACTGGGAGAACGAAGCGCCCACCAGTACCGGGGTGAGGCACAAAGAGCCCAGAATGAGGGTTCCGTGCTGCAGGCAGAGACCGACGAGACGGGGTGAAGAGTAAGTGACAGGAGGGGCCAGGGACCCTCAGGTCACAGACCCAGACCTTCCGAATCGGGTACTTGGTGAAAAGCCGCCTGACCTCGGCCCTCACGCCGCTCCTTTCCAGCATGGGGACCTCGCCCCAAGCTCCCCACAGATGTTAGCGGCCAGAGAGAGAATGCAAGTCTCTGAACTTCCAGCCCGGGGCTCCTGAAGATCCAGCTCCCCGAACCCAGAAGAGCCCTCTTTGTGACACACCTCTCAGAGGTCAGCGGGCGACAGAGCCGGGGCCGCCCGGCACCCAGCCCTGCGCCGCCGGTACGTGGCATTCCGTGGGCAGATCCCCAGGGACGCTTGGGTCTGGGGCCCCGGCACGATTTTCCCCAGTAGATAACCAGCCCCACAAGAATGCCTTTATGCAGCCTTTGGAGTCCAGGCTCCAGAACATTCTGAAAACAAAGTCGGTTTTATATTTGTGAACATTGCTGGGCAGCTGCCAGCTTGGAAGCAGGAGGTATGAAAAGCCAAGGTCTGTCGGCCTTGCTAACTCAGCGTGTTCGTGGTCCCGAGACCCTGGCCGTGGGACACCTCGCCTACACAGCCCAGGGAGACTTCCAGAAGCCCGGGGCTCTGGCAACGCCACCCTTCGTGCTCAGAGGGAAAGGACTTTACATTTCACGGGGGCTCCTTCAGAAGCCAGGGATGAAGTCGGGGTCTCCCGCTACCCCCTGGGCGGGCCCGGGCAGGCCTCCTTCAGCCCCATGTGCGGGCTCCTTAGGACAGGAAGCCTTGCCGGCCCATTCCCTTCCCTACCTGTAGCTCCTAGCATCACGGCCAGGTGCAAAGTCGGGCCTCAACTCGCTTGTTGAATAGATAGATGAACGGCTTTTGTGCAGCTTCAGAGCAATGTTTGTACGTAAATCCACACTTACGTGATCACTAGACCACAGGAGTGAACCGCTTTGAAAACAGGTCTACATTTATAAGGGCTCATCTCAGGCTGCAGTTCAGCCCGGTGTGCTCAGGTCTCCTTGGCTGCCAGATGCCATGATTCCACTAGAGTGTTGGCCTCCAACTGCCCCCTCACCCTCTTTCAGAACAAGAAAGAGTTCAAGTCCAGCCTTCCTGGCTTCCCAAACATGCTCCCAGAGAAATCTCTTTACTCCACACCTTCTTTTCCTTCCGACAACCCAGCTTCCCAGACCCCAAGAGACAGTGGGTTGAAAACTGGCACGAATCCCTTAAACATCAGCATCTGAGAATCGCTGCTTTGGGAGGGCTGGGTGAGGGGGCCTCCCGGAGCCCCACCCCCCATGTGCTCAGGGCCTTGGGGGGGCTCAGGGCGGAGCCCACAGAGAGCTATCCCGGTGTTTGTCTAAACGAGGGTGATTCTTCCCCCCCCCCCCATTTGGCGCTGCCTGGAGACATTCTTGACCGTCATGACTGGGCAACGCTACTGGCATCTAGTGGGTGGAGGCCAGGGCAGCTGCTAATCATCCCACAGCGCACAAGACGCTCCCGCAGCAGAATTATCTGGTCCCAGTAGGGAAGAGGCTGAGACACCCTGGCCTAGACCAAGAAGCAGCTAGTGAGGTCCCCAGGACCCTGAAGTCTGCAGGGAGACCAGATAAAGCAGAGGGACGCTCCAGTTCTCCTTGTCCGGGGCAGGGGCGTGCCTGCAGGCCCGGGGCAGCCTATAGCTGATAACCGTAACTGCAATTGTCCCGACAGGAAGAGCTGGCCAGGACCTCCATCTAGGTCACTGCCCGCAATAACCAAGGCTGCCCAAATGTGCTGCAGGAGGTGCACCTTGAACCTTCCCCCTCCCCATGCCCCCCACCGCCCTCCCTGAGCTACTGGAGGAGCAAGAAGACAGCCTGCTTGGCACCCAGCTCTGCCGACGTAGGCCACTTGAGGCCAGCCCTTACCCTGTCTCTGTTGCCTCAATCCAAAAACTTCGCCAACTTTTGGTTCAGAAGCTGTTTGCCTAAAGGAAACCTTATAAGGAAGTTCAGTACATAAAAATTGATTGTTTCTAAGAAGAAAGCTGACATGCTTTGGGTGAAGCCAGGGATATCTCCCAGCAGCCCCTCGTGCTCCCCCTTCCCATCATCTGCCACCGCCCCCCTGGCAAGACTAGCCCTCAAAGACCATCTGAGTTCCAAGAAGCGTGGACTGTACGGCGATTTACTCGGAGGCGGCTTTCCCGTACGGTAGGTTCTCATGCGACAGGCACTGAGCAAAGAGGACCCCTGATAGCTCCGTTGACAAGTCTACTATGTGGCAAGTCAGGGACCGATGGGAGGTGACCTGATTTGGGTGCTCTGGCTGGTGCCCCCGCCCCCTCCAGGGGCCACTCGGAGGGTCACACCCAGGGTCCCTCCCCGCAGCCGACCTGAGGCCCCACTTGGCTCAGCAAGCTCTCTCCCTGCACTTGAGGCCGAGCGCTGGATGCCCGTCTCTCCCCTTCTCCACGGCCTCCTGAAAAGTCCCAGCGCAGAGTGTCGGACTGAAAAGGGCTGAGGCAATGATGCAATGGACGGGGGTGCCAGGGCCAGGCCGCACGGGGCACAGGGGTGGGAGCCCAGGAGTCCGAGCCCCGGCCCTCTGCTCCAGCCTGTAGCATGGGGATGGGGCCGTACCTGCCAGCTGTGTCTCAGCACAGAAGGAAGCCGCTCCAGACAGGAAATGAGGTTGGGACAGGCCTCCTTCTGCTAGAACCCCACGCCGTGCCCAAAACAGGGCTCCAGGTCACAACGCCAGCTGCCCGACTGGTTTATACCACATTTTCCTTTCCCACCTACTTGCCCAGAAGGAATTCTGAGAAAACCAACATCGCAGAAGTGAAAGGTAGCCAGGAGCTAGGCGGGGAGACTTGAGGGTCAGACCTGGGCATCACCATTGATTGGCTCTGTGATCTAACCTCTGAGCCTCAGTCTGCTCATCCATGAAATGGGCATAACAACTCCTGTTCCCAGCGAGACGCAGCGGGGCTTAAATGAAACTATGGCACACAGAATCTGGCAAATAGCTGCTTAGTTAATCAGTGCACTTTTCTGGTTGCCTCAGAGGCCGCGGACATCTGCGGGGACATAGTCTATGTTTTTTTACATTCTTAGTCCCCGAGTGGCCCAGCAAGCAGGGGACACAGAGAAGAGCTTCAGCAGGTGCCACATCGGTTTCCAGCAATCAGACCCAATGCACCATCACGCGGGTCAATGAGTAACAAAGGCCCAAGGGGGGCGGGCAAATACCTTTCCAGTTCAACAGACCCAGGAGTCAGTCAGCAATTAGCTGGACTTCATGGGTTCCAGGGAAGCCAAGACTGAGATCTGTCCAGAGGAGGGAAGTAGGTGACCTCGGGGACTGGGAAGGCAGCGGGCAGAGGCATCTCAGGCAATGAGGTCACGTGAGAGCTGTTAACCAGTCACCGGGAGAGCGAGGGGACACAGAGCCTGGGATTCTCAAAAACCCTGGTAGTGCAGCAGGAACACTGCTTAGGAGTCGGGGCATGGGAACCCTGCCACATGACTTTCCCCAAGTCATTCATCCCCTCCCTGGGCCTTGGCTTCCCTTCTACAAAATATGTGGCGTGTGTTCTATGGACAGCACATGGTCCCCAAAACTCAGGATGGATGGGAGCCTAGGCCGGAGGGTGCTGCACGCAGACAAAAGGGCCGTGCACCCTGGGGTCCTACCAGGGCCCCATGCAGCTTGGCTCTGCCTGGATCCATCTGCCCTGGGAACCTGGAAGAACCTCTCCTCCCGGCCTCGACCCCTCCCTGTCTGTAAAACTGGAGTCTCCCTCCAGATCTGGCACTCTTCTAGCAAGCCACACAGGGGGACCTATCTGCAAGTTCTGCGGGGCCCCTAGAACTCCCCCGAGGCAGGGCGGGGGTGTCCAGCAAACATCCAGGATGTGCTCTGGGAGCCCCAAGATGCACCCATCTCAGCAAGAGTGGCCAAAACCCTGCACAAACACAGCAGGATCACAGCAACAGGAACTTCTATGGCACCTCCTGGGCTCCAAACTCTGTCCCTCCTTTGAGCTTTCCAGCAACCCTAGAAGGTGGACCTTATCGTGAACAATCTGACAGGGAAACGGAGGCACAGAGAGATTATGAAATGTACCCCAAGTCACCAAGCATCAAGATAGCACAGCGGGCTTCCCTGGTGGCCCAGTGGTTGAGAATCTGCCTGCCAATGCAGGGGACACGGGTTCGAGCCCTGGTCTGGGAAGATCCCACATGCCACGGAGCAACTGGGCCGGTGAGCCACAACTACTGAGCCTGCGCGTCTGGAGCCTATGCTTCGCAACAAGAGAGGCCGCGACAGTGAGAGGCCCGCGCACCGTGATGAAGAGTGGCCCCCGCTCGCCGCAACTAGAGAAAGCCCTCGCACAGAAACTAAGACCCAACACAACCATAAATAAATAAATAAATAAATAAATAAATAAAAGGCAAGTAACTTTAAAAAAAAAAAAAAAGATAGCACAGCTTAAAGCAACCTTAAAGGGGACAGTTGACCATGACACCAGCTTGCTCTAAATAGACACACATACCGTGCACCCAGCCCCGGGGTAAGGATGTGCTGAGGATGGGCTATATGTGTGCCCAGGAGGCTTCTCCTGTGTGGATCAGCTGGGGGAGTCATGTGTTTCTCCCTCTACCGTGGGCAGCCCCCCAGAGCCACCACGAGAGCCCCCCTTCCCTGCAATGCCACTGGGATCTTCCTGTATGTTCTCAGCCCCCCTGAGCCACCACGAGAGGCCCCCTTCCCTGCAATGCCACCCGGGATCTTCCTGTAGGTTCTCAGCCCTCCTGAGCCACCACGAGAGGCCCCCTTCCCTGCAATGCCACCCGGGATCTTCCTGTAGGTTCTCAGCCCCCCTGAGCCACCACGAGAGGGCCAGTCCACGTCTTAGACTTTTCTATTCTCCCTTCACAATACCCAGAAGGACTTCTGTGTTTAGCTTTTTCCCAGAGTGCCTTCCTGACATGGCAAACCCAATACTTTGAAAAAGGGTTCACTGCATTGTTCTATCTGTTCCTCAAGGAGGTCCCTGGGAGAATGTGGATCTGATCATCCCAGCTTACAGATGGGTCACCTGAGGCTCAAACGCCAAGGCCCATGTGACTCCCTTAAGGCCTAGACTCCATCCTTCGACGTGGGTGCAGGTGTGCAGGGCAGGGGCGGGCAGACCACAGCCTCCTGGAGTCCTTCAGTGAAGCAGAGAGAGAGGGCCCAGGAGCGACTGTTGATAAGTTTGCATCGATTGTGATGGTCAGCCAGTGGTCCAGATTTTGTCTGCTCCAGAACACGCCTGGTTTCCAAGCCACATGAAAGCGGTGTTTATTCCAGCACACTGGGCTCTTTATAGAACAGAATTTAAAAGGGGGGCAGGGGGATCAATGGGTGCTGCTGTCGCCACAACATCTTCCCCGAATACAGGGATCCCCAGAAATTTCCAGAGAACAGTCCCCCGTCTGCATTAACCTCAAGGAAAGTAGCCTTGGGGTATGCCTTGCCTCTCTCTGCCTTGCTGTGAATGCGTTCTTTGGTCCTTTCTTTGCCAAAGAGATTTTGATGCCAAGCTACCAGGCAGTTCGTGGGTTCTCTTGATGTTTTCTGGACCTTTCGAAATCCAAGGCTCTGGGGAGGGTGAGGAACTTGGTGGCCTTAACTCTCAATGTTTTTCTTAAGTAATAAACCTAGTAAAAAACATGGCTGGACTCACTGGACCTTCAAGAAAGTTCCCCAGTTGAGGGGAAGGGAAGTCAAAAATAGGACTTTCGAAAGTCAATAAAACAGTGACAACACAATTGTGGAAAAGAAGATCAGACAATCAGAATTCCTCGAGGCCCCTGGTGCTTTGCATGGGGGTTGAACCTCAGCAGCATTCAACGAACTGTCTGATATTGAAAGAATGAAAAAGGAATCACTAAAGAGAAGACACACCCCAGCTGCATCCATTCCCCGGGTACCAGGCTAGAGCTGAAACGGAACTTGTCTGTGTTCGGCCAGAGCACAGAACTAGCAAAAAGGTCAGGGAGTGTGTCTGGGACACAATAGCAGGAAGAGGGAGGGGCCAGCTCTTGGTCCTCGCCCACCCCCTTCCCTGCAACACCACCCAGGATCTTCCTGTAGGTCTCAGCGGAGTTTTGGCAGCCCAGCTACGTGTTTGGCAGAGAGAAGATCAGACCGTCTGCAGGGACGAGCAGAATAACGGAAGTCCAAAGGAGGATGCTGGGTGGGTTAGAGGATTTTTCTGAGAATCTGTGGGACACGCATGGGCAGCACTGGATGGTCTGTGAGATAATTTGTGGAAAGCACACAGACGGAGCCAGTGTTCGCATTGGATGTGGATGTAGTTTCTTCCTACAGAACCCTTTGTCCCCGAGATGGGATGAGTGCCACGCTGACGGGATCCTTCCCTGACTGGTCTTGCTGCTTCTACCCTCTGGATGGCCTTCCGACCTTTCCTACACAAGAGGGCCCAAGTTATTTCCTTAATAAGTGGAGGTTTCCTTTGGACCAACATTAATTGAGTGCCTACTAAGTGCCAGGCTCTCAGGTCTATGGGGAAAAGGGTGAATAAGGAGACAGCCCAGAATGATCCAAGAAGGGTACCTAACCCAGCCTGCCTGCCTGGAGGGGAAGGCCAGGGAGGGCTTTCTGGAGAAAAGAGACAAGTTCAATGATTAATAAGGAGAGGGGAAAGGAGGTGAGGGCTCCCAGCTAAGAGAGTCCTCAGAATTACCTGCCTCTTAAGAATGCCTTTCACACCCACATTCAGAGAGGGCTGCCCAGAACCTTCTCAAAGCCAACAGGGTGGAGTCGGGGGTCAAGATGGGGGAACAGGATGGAACCCTGGTCCCCATCCACCTCTTTAAGCAGCGCTGCACATGGGCGTAAAATTTATATGTACAGAGGTTTCCACAGGTTTAAGGAGGAAAAAAAATCTATAAAAGATAAGGCCCCCAGACTGCTAACGAGCCCCATTTCCTACCACCTGTTGGAGGAACAGCCCTGCTGGAATGGAAACGCCTGGAGATGGAGCCCGGGTGAGCAGGGGTTGGCAGGTCTTCAGTAAATGATGAAGTCAAAGATTGGGTCAAAGAGAGACCTATGTGTGGACCCGAATTCTGTAATCTGGTCTGTTCTGCAGTGCCAAGTCAGATTCCCAGGGTTACCCAGGTCTTCTCACAAGGCGCCCACCCTGGAGAGCTGTGCTCCATGCACACCTGATCAGAGCCTCCCACCCCTCCTGCCCACCCGCCTCCGACAAGCCTGGGCTGGCGCAGCAGGGGGCCAAGTGAGTGTCCAGGGAATTTAACCTCCCCAGGCTCTGCAGCAGAAATGGCCAACCCGCCTGTCTCTGTCTCCAAACATAAAGAGAAAGAGCAAGTAGAAGGGCAGGGCTGGAACCAGACTGAGATCAGGGAGGCAGGAAGGGCCGCCTGAAATGAATCCAAGAAACAAAGTTCAAGTTCTAAAGACAGGTCCAGAAGGATCTGGGCAGGGAAAGGTCCAGGGCGGCTCACGTGGAACAGAACCCCATCACTTGATTCTGGACAAGCAAGTGACCTGCGCAAGCCTCGGTTTTCTGACCTGAGAAGTGGCAAGGATGTCTCCTATCTCAACGGAACCAGGCGATGCCCTGAAATCACAAGTCACGTTAGCCAGATAAGAGCTACTTACTGAGTACTGTGTCCCCAGACCCTGGAGTATGAGAAATGTGGCCACCCTTTTCTTTTTCTCTCCCCCTACCCATTATTCTGGAGCAGGTATCCTCAACTCTGGCTGCCTTCAGTACACCCTACCCCCAGCCCAGCCCAGGGAGCTTTGAAACAATGCAGATTCCTGGCATATCCCAGACCTACTAGGCCTGGAAATCTGCATTTCAGACAAGGTTCCCATTACATTTTTATGCGTTCAGCATAAGCCCAGCTTTTTTTTTTAAATAAATTTATTTATTTTATTTATTTATTTATTTTTGGCTGCGTTGGGTCTTCGTTGCTGTGCGCAGGCTTTCTCTAGCTGCAACGAGCAGTGGCCACTCTTTGTTGCGGTGCGCGGGCCTCTCATTGCGGCAGCTTCTCTTGTTGCGGAGCACGGGCTCTAGGCGCGCGGGCTTCAGTGCTTATGGCACGTGGGCTCAGTAGTTGTGGCTCGCAGGCTCCAGAGCGCAGGCTCAGTAGTTGTGGCACACGGGCTTAGCTGCTCCGCGGCAATGTGGGATCTTCCCGGACCAGGGCTTGAACCCGTGTCGCCTGCATTGGCAGGTGGATTCTTAACCACTGCACCACCAGGGAAGCCCAAGCCTAGCTTTTTGGAAAAACCTCAAGAAGCAAAACATGAGTCCAGCATTTGCAGGCGCTCCCACTGGTCTGGGTAAGTTTAGAACAAAGGTTCCTGCCACTGATTGCCAAGGAAATGCCTTGTCATTTGTGGAATTGATTGACAGCAAAGTCCCTCATGGTGTCCTCACAGGCGAGTACTGTTCTCAGTTCCTTCCATGGATTAACTCAGTTAATATTTGCACATCCTAGTGAGACAGTGTCTGTTATTCTCATTTTTCAGGGGAGGAAACTGAGGCCCAGAGCTCCTGATTGCCTCTCTGTACTTTTCATTCAAGCCCTTATGCAATCACCCCAACATGCTATCATGAAAAAGAACAAAGGCTTTCAAGTCTGACTCTCTGGGTTCTAAGTCTGGCTCTCCCACTTTCAGTCACGTGGCCCACAAGCAAGTCCCTTAAACATTCTCGGCCTTGGTTTTCTCATCCATTCAATGGAGCCAAGACAGCCCAAGCAGAGCTCTTGCAAGGACGAGAGGGGATGCGAGGATACAGCCACTGATCTGAAGAGAGAGAGGTCTTGTCCCTCCCCGGCCCCCTCCGCCTGAGTCAGGCCCCCTCCTTGCTAGAATCTCAGATGCTGAGTCATCATCTTGGCTTCCTTTCTGAAGCACAGGGCCTTCTGAGTCACGCCTTGGATGGGATTCTCTGGAGTTGGGTCCCAAGGAAGAACTGCAGCTTCAGGCCATCAGAAAAACACAATGCGATCTTTCTTCCCCATCCTTGCTGAGGCAGCTCAAGCCAGATTTCAATGCACTGAGGGGAGGGAAAGGGGGGTCCAGCTCTGTTTAGATCTGGGGTCCAAGCTGGAGGAGGCAGCCCAAAACCCATCAACCACTGCTTAGCGGGGCTGCAGCCCTTTCTCACTAGACTGAGTCTGCTAATCTCTCAAGAACACACAATTCACACTGAAAATCAATCAATCAATCACCCACATTCTGTCTGGAAAGCTTCCTCACCAGAAACTCAGTGAAGATCCAATTTATTTTTGCCCCTCTGACAGCAGAAAATAAATCTCTGAAGACTGAGACCCCCTTTCACCACCTTCAATCCCAGCCAGGAGACCCCTGGAAAGGGTCTTGGAGAGCCGATTCCCAGTTTCGGCTCATCCTTGGTAAGTCGTTCCCTGTCTCAGTTTCCATCTGTAAAATGGGTAGAAGTTGGACCAGTAACTTGTGTGAGTTTTTAATTCCAGTCCAAATGATCAAACCAATGGATAGTAATCCTGGATTTGCTTCTCAGCAGAGGAGACCCCAAGAGATGCTCCAAGGCCTCCTTGGAAAGCCCAGGCACATGCTACCACCAAAAGGTCTACTGCCTCCTTGGGATGCTGGTTACCGGTGGGATCATCGGGGTGTGGGGCAGAAGGGAAGGAGCCATTCAATTCATTCAGCGTCTGTATTTGATCCCCGCCCAAGGGCCTGGCCCTGGGCCAGGTGCCAAGTGATGGGGCGAGGCAGGCAACGCCTTCCTTCTCCCTCTCTAATGAGAGACAAGGTCCCTAAAAGCTAAGAAGGGACATCCCAGGCTTGGATCCTTACACCAGAGCACTGTCCCTTTGGAGGTTTCCCAGCACTTCCGGACCACCTCTACCTCGCCTCCCCCCCTGACTCCCACCCTGTGCCACTCCGCTCCAGCAGTTACCGCCACAGAGGGCTAGGGGCTGCACCCGCACCTGCATTTCTCCCCTACTTGGTGAGCCCCTTGAAGGCAGGTGCCGGGGCTGACACTCTCTGTACCTTGCTTATTTCAGTTCACGTTTGTGAAACTCAGTAACGATTCCAGAATTTCTATACAGGAGGAGGCTGTGCTGGAAGGTGTGCCTTGAAACTGCACTTTTCATAGTAAGAACTCGGTTTGTGTTTAGATACTTTGCTCTTTAGGAGAAGGTGAAGTGTGGCTAATGGCCATTAGGAGGAGGCTACAGCCCTCCTGCGTGGCCACTGGCTGAACTCTCTTTGAATCTTTAATCTCTCCCAGTAACTCAAAGGAACCAAACAAACTTCAAACTGAAGCGCCCAGGACATCTGCGAAGAAGAGTTGGTCTCGGGCACAAGACAACCGGGCCCTCCACCACCAGATTTCCCTCCCCCACCAGCTGCCAGGCACCTCCCCCTTCCAAGCCACAAATCGGTGCTGCCCCGGACCCACAGGGACGTCTGACAGCAGAGGCGACAGACGGGCGAGTGGGACTGGTGGGTTGGGGTGGGGGGGGAGGGGTAAGGAAAAGAGCCACTAACGTGGCCCAAGCGGTGACCGCGCGTTTGCCCCGGAGCCGACCGCTTTGCACACGCCCTGCCCGCGGCTGAACCAGAGACCGCGGCGGATGGCCGAGGAACGTCCGAGCGACTCCAGCTGCTCTTCTCCTGGGGGGCAGGAGAGGCGGGCCCGGGAGGCAGGGGAGAGAGGCGAAGCGGGGGAGGGTGGGCGGAGGCGAAAATGACGCCACTCGAAGCCCCGGCCGGCGCAGGGCCGCCAGATGCCCACGCGACCCCTCCGGCCCAGGCCACCTCTTCCGCGACGCCACAGTGCCCACCCCGGGCCACCTCGGGGGGCGCACCCTGCCACCCTCGCTCCCGCGCGTGTCACACGCGCTGTGACACACCTCGGACCCACCCCACCGCACACACACACACACACACACACACACACACACAAGCGCGCCCCACCCCGGCTCCCAGGCTGAATGGGCCCCCGCCCCTTGGACGCACCCTGACTCTGGGCACACCCACGCCCACTTCTCCCGCCTCAAACCCATCGCCGCTCACCCCTGCCCACCGCCTTTCTACACACGCGCACTCAACCCCTCCTTCCCCAGACACCCCACTGCAGGGACAAACGCCACCCCGCCCCCGACACACGCACTCTTGGTCCCTCCTCCTGCTCCCAGCTCCAGCTCGCCCCCCGGCCCGCGGCGCCAGCTGTGATCTGGGAGGGCCCCGGGAGCGCGGGCAAGGTGTGCCCCGAGCCTCTCCACCCCCGACCCCGACCCCCAGGATCCCACTTCCTCAGCTAGGGGAAAGGTGAACGGGGACCTTTTTTTTGCTCTTGTAGCCGAATCGAAACCCCTCACTCCGGCAGTGCCCGCGCCCCCAAAGTCCCTGCTCGCTCTCGCCCTCGCGCCACGGGGAAGCCGAGCACTTGCAGCTCCGCGGGGCCACAAAGGGCGGTCCAGGAGCTGCAGCAGCACCCACGGGCGACCGATCCCTCCCCGCCCGGCGGGAAGAGGGCGTCAGGCTTACCTGAGGTTGAGAGAGAAAAGCAAAAAGAGCCGGAGCTAGGCTGGCGGCGCCCAGAGGGAGCGAGGAGAGCGGCGAAGAGAGGCTTGCGCTCCCGAGCCGGAGCTGGGAGCCAGGGGAGGTTTGTTTATGCCCCGGAGGAGGGCGATTTTATAGGCGCTGCGGCCCCGCCCCCCGCGCCTCGCCCCGCCCCCGCCCTCCCGGGTCCAGCTCGCAGCGGGGACACACCCCTCGCCGCTCCCTCCTAGCGGGCGCTCCTCCCGCTCCCTTGGGCGCCCCTGGCCGTGCTGGGGCAGCGCGCGGCGGGCGCCCGCCGGAGCCGCCGCCTGTTGCGCAAGCCCGAGCAGGGGCGCGGCGGGGAGGGGCCTCCGGTCCCGGCGGCCGTTAGGCTCTGCTGTCCCTTCCTTCGTCCGGAAGGCCGGGGCCTCGGCGTGTGCAGCGGGCGTGTGTGCACCGGGGATGCGTTTGTGCGCGGGTGCGTGTGCCTGTGCGCGCTCGTGCGTGTGCATGCGGACTTCCGTGTGTCTCTGTGTGACCATCTCCATCTCAGAGTTTCTTCTTCCGAGTCCCGTCGCGCCACGCCCTGACATCCCTTACGGGCGACTCCCCACTTCCTCCAGGTCTTAGCTCCCGAACCCCATTTAGCTGCCTCCTTTGCTTCCCGGAGACCCGCTCCCTGCGACTCTCACCCCACGCCCCTGCCTTGTTGCATCAGCTCTCCGCTGAAATGCACGCTCGCATTTAATCACGTCCGTCTTGCTCAGCCCATCCTACAGCCTGGACACCGCCCCGCCCCCGCCCCCCGTACCGCTTCCTATCCGCCTCCCGAGTTCTGAGCCCACCCGCCCTTTCCCGCCCCGGCGTCCTTCTCCCCGCCCCCAGGACCCTGGCTGGAAGGGAGGATTCTCACTCTTCCCTCTCCTGGATCCCAGAACTTGTACTGAGCACCCTTTCCACGCTTAGCTGCCTTGTCTGCTATCTGGTTTTTGCCTCCGTGTTCTCAAGCCGCTCTGCAGGTCAGAATGCCCAGCGGAACTCTTTTTTATCAGGTACGTGCCAGGGCTCCACCCCAGGACAGTTCGATTAGAATCTCAAGGATGGCAGACCGGACGTCTTTTAAGAGCTTCCCAGATGGTTCTAATGTGCAGCCCCGGTGAGAATCACTCCACTGAGAGAGCATCATTTTATGGGTGAAGAAAAGATCCTGTCGTTGTCCCCAGGCCCCTTGCCCAGACTTGTGTTTGCAGGGACCTGCGCCCCTCCCCCTCCGTCTGCCTGCCAGTGGTAAACCTCTTCCCTCCACCAGCCCAGGCTTTGCTCAAGGCAGGGGCCTGCCTCTCTTCTGTGCGTCCCATTTGCCTGCATGGGCCCTGATATTTACCTATTCTGTCATTCCACAAATATTTATTGAGCCACTGCTGTGAGCCAGGTCCTGTGCTCAGCTGCTGGGAAAAGGAGTGAAAAGGCAAGGTCCTTTCCCTGGGGTTCATAGCACAGGAGCCCCAAGGCTCAGTTTCTCCATCTGCACAAGGAGAAGGTTAAGCTGAGCTCATTCACTGGGTAACTGGATTGAGCACCTGCTCTGTCCAGGCTCTGTTCTAGGCTCTGGGGACCTGGTAATGAACAAAAAGTTTGCCTCTTCCAGATCCGCCCTGCTGTAGGAACACCCTTCCTGGTCTAGCAGTCTGCAGGCCAGCTTTCTTTTACCCCACTCACATACATCCATTTTCCCTTACCTCCCTCAATTTGACTTTGAACACACATTTATTGAGCCCCTATGGTTTACTACCTGGCAAAAATATAGAAGGTCAAGTTCAAAAGTGGAATAGGCTGCCTACTCCTTCATTAACAAGTGGAAGCTTTGAGGAAGACTTGGGGGTGGGGCACACAGAGCAGCCCAGACCTGCAGCCAGATTTGCCCAATGGGAGGCTAAGCTTGTGCTTAGGAGCCCCAGCCTTCTGGAAGACAATGAGCAGAGAACAAGTGAGAGGACAGAGGAGACAAGGTACCAGAGGCAAAGAGAGGAGAAAAGAAGAATTCTACAGGGGAGTAGAATTTTCTGAGAGGGGTGGCGTTCTTCAACCAGGGTGAAAGGAGATCGTTGCAGAGTCCAAATCAGCTTGGAAAAGTTCTGATGTAGGTGTCGTTTGGGTCCCAGATTCCCTCTCATGGGTCCAACACAGCTCACTTTTTCCTTCAGTGCTGCAAAGCATTGTTGTTTCTGTGATGCACTGAGTACCAGATGAAGCAGTTTTCTAGCATTTCGCTGTAGGAAGGACTGACTTGGGGGCAACCCTGGCTGCACACACACGGGTAGAAGATGCTCATCCTGTGAAGCAGCCCCAGGGAACTGAGAGCTTCCTGCACCTCCGCATTCCCCAGCCCAGGCCAGCTGAGACAGCAGAAGCTCTCGGAGCCAAATGTGGGTGCAATTGTATTGAACTGTTTAAATTATTTCTCTTTCTCACTGGTCAGCAGTAGAATTAGGTTTGCTTAGTAAATGCACGTGTGCTGCAAAGCCATCACAGAATGAGACTGGATTTTCTGGACTAATGTCCCTGGAAACTTCTAGTTAGCAACACCAGAATTTTTTTCATAGACTATTCTAACTAAAAGGACCATAGGCATCATTCATTCCCGGCCTTCTTTCTTGGAGTTCATGGGTACTCAGGGTTGAGAGAGACCCAAGAGAAAGCTGGAGTTCAGGGGAAGAATGCCTGATTCCAACACCCAGTAGCTGTGGTACCTTGGGCAGTTACCCTGCCTCTCTCTGCGTCTCCTCTGGGTAAGAGGAGCCGTCAGACCTTCTGACCACATTTTATGAGCCCACTGCTGCAGTTCCATATTTTCCCCTCCCGTTAAGATGAGAAAGTGTCCCTGAAAACCCAGCATCCCCCAGCTCTAGTATTGGGCTCCACCCCCCATCTTCGAGCTTCTCCAGAATCCATATCTCCCTCTCTTGTGGGTCGTTCTAATCAACAAGTACACATTCACGGCAGTCACTGACACATCCAAACAATCCTCTCTTACCCCAGGTTACCGTTGCCGTAGCCTTAACCTCTCCCTCTTCCTCCCCAAACTTCTGTAAATAGATGCCCATCCACATAGTCTCCACTTCCTCATCTCCCCTTCCTTTAACTTTTTAGTGTTTAATTTATCAAGTTGCTCACGGGTCAGTCCTGGCTTAACAATTCTACAAAGCTTGTTAGGAAAAACAGTAGCCTTCTCCGCCTCCAAACCCCACCCCCCCAACTTTCTTACTTCCCCCTCCTCCTCGGAAGCCAGTACTTTCATCTCTTTGCAGATCATTTGTATCTCATCTCTGCCACTCACCAGCTTTCCACCCCTGGGCAAGTTCTATAATTTCCTGCCTCAGCCTCATCATCGAGAAGATGTACTCATAATGACAGAGTTAAATTCTAGGGTTGTCGTAAGAAATATGAGTTACTACATGTAAAGGACCTGTGAAAAGTCCTAGAACAGTGCCTGGCACATAGACAGCCCTTGAGAGAATGTTAGTCACCACCATCATCGTCATCATCACCATCATCATCTCATCCCACCTCTCCTGACATCCTGCAAAGTACCTGATTCATACAGAAATCCAGTAAATATTGGTCGAATAAGTGAGTGAATGCAAACGTTTATTCCTGAACTCTCCTTACTTTATGCAGCCTTGCTTGGAAACTTTGTTGGGAGGGGAAGGGATCTCTCTACTTGCTTCAGGAGCCCAAGTGGAAGGATCTCTATCTGGGGACCTAGGTACATTCTCCCAGCCCTCTGAGAGCATCCTTGACATATAATGTCCAGTTGTGAGCAATGGGGAAAATCTGCAAAAGGAAAACAATTCCAAAGGAGGGTAGGTGTTAGCCTATGTTCAGGGTATGTAATGAATCTTTTACTTTGAACAGAAATGAAGAGGTATACAACTTTTGGCCCATAAAAATCAGGGTCTCTTTGCTCCTGGTTTGTAATAGTTTGTCAGGGATGCTGTAACAAACTACCACGAACTGGGTGGCTTAAAATAAGAGAAATGTATTGTTTCACAGTTTTGGAGGCCAGAAGTCCAAAATCACGGTGTCAGCAGGGCCTTGCTCCCTCTGAAGCCTCCGGGGTAGAATCCTTCCCTGCCTCTTCCAGCTCCCGGTGCTTGCAGGCAATCTTTGGTTTTCCCTGGCCCGTAGCTGCATCACTCTGATCTCTGCCTCTGTCACCACATGGCCTTCTTCCCTTGTGTCTCTGTCTCTGTATCTCTCCTCTTCTTATGAGGACACCAGTCCTATTGGCTGAAGGGCCCACCCTAATGCAATATGACCTCATCTGAACCTAACTGATTACCTCTGCAAAGACCGTATTTCCAAATGAGGTCACATTCTGAGGGGTGGAAATGAATTTGGTGGGTGGGGTGGGGCAGCGGTGCCAGGATTCAACCTAGTACACAGTTATTATGTATTTAACAAATATTTTTCATGTATTTACAGAGAGACCTACTTACCTGCCGGCTTGGGGCAGCCCTGATGAAACTACTCTGGGATGATCCCACAGTGGTTCTTGCCCGGCTTCCCACCAGCCGCCCCACTTCTGTCATCTACCCTCTCCGTTCCCTTCATCCCATGCTTGGCTGGCATCTTGAATAATCTAAATCATAGGTCCTGCCTAATTAAACCTTCTATTGCTTTCGCTGCCTGCCACGTTCACCACCCCTCCCCCCGTGTGTCAACAGAGATGTCCCCCGACATGTCCATATTTTTCTCTCCGTCCTTCGGTCACTGGGTTACTCACCGCTTTCCCTTGAGTAGACCGTCACACCTCCACCTCTGAACCTTTGGCCAAGCTCTTTTCTCCTTCTAGAAAGCCCTCCTACACCCCCTTCTCTGGCGTTGTCACTCATCTGGGGAAAACACTGATTTAATCTAGAAAGGACCTGCCTGAGAACAAAGCTAGTGTGGAGCAGACTGATCTGGGAGATGCTGAGAGCCGAGATGCCACCAGATTGGTCACCCCCATTTCAGCTCTTCCACCGTCCCTGAAATTAGGCACATGGGTATGGTTTTCACTGTCAGTGAACGGGGAGTGGAAGTGATTCGTGTCCCTTCTGGATGGGGACTTTAACAGCCAGCCTGTAATTCACCTCCTGTCCTGGTCATTCTTCGCCCAGCCACACTGACTACTCCAGGTGGTAGAAGCTCCATCCCCTGGGCCCTGGAAGGAGGAGACTCAGAGCAGAGTCCCCAGCTGACCAAAGTGGACGTGTGACAAGGAGAAGAAATAAACCCTGTTGCCACGTGCCACTAGCATTCTGAGGGTGTTTGTCACTGCAGCCCAACACAGCCCATCCTGACTGGGTCACCATCCTCCAAGGCTATGGCAAATGTCAGCTCCTCCAGTAAACCTCTCTTGTTCTTCTCCAACTAGATTCACTTTTTTAAAAAATTCAGGACATGGAAGCAACCTAAGTGTCCATCATCAGATGAATGGATAAAGAAGATGTGGCACAAATGTACAATGGAATATTACTCAGCCATAAAAAGAAACGAAATTGAGTTATTTGTAGTAAGGTGGATGGACCTAGAGTCTGTCATACAGAGTGAAGTAAGTCAGAAAGAGAAAAACAAATACCGTATGCTAACACATATATATGGAATCTAAGAAAAAAAAAAAAAAAGGTCATGAAGAACCTAGGGGTAAGACGGGAATAAAGACACAGACCTACTAGAGAATGGACTTGAAGATATGGGGAGGGGGAAGGGTAAGCTGTGACAAAGTGAGAGAGTGGCATGGACATATATACACTACCAAAGGTAAAATAGATAGCTAGTGGGAAGCAGCCGCATAGCACAGGGAGATCAGCTCTGTGCTTTGTGACCACCTAGAGGGGTGGGATAGGGAGGGTGGGAGGGAGGGAGATGCAAGAGGGAAGAGATATGGGAACATATGTATATGTATAACTGATTCACTTTGTTATAAAGCAGAAACTAACACACCATTGTAAAGCAATTATGCTCCAATAAAGATGTTAAAAAAAAAAATTCAATACGTAGTTGGTCTAGCATTTAAAATCCATCAGGCACTATGTGAAGTGCTAACAATAAAGAGATGAAAACGGCATGACTCTATAACTGGAATTGTTACAAATGTTGTTAAGAACACAGAGTCTTAGAAGACTATATGACCCAAGATCTCACCTACTCTCAAGGTTTTGGAAAAACCCTCCTGAAAAAGGGGTATTTGAAGCAGGCAGCCATTAGACTAGGCACGGATAAGCATGCTCTTACCACCTTCTGCCCCCAGAGCATTGTGCATTTTCCTTTCTTGTCATTAGTTAGAACTCATTGGTGTATTGGTGGCATAAACATAATTTCAAATGGCTTAAGCAATAAAAGGGGGGGATACTTATGGGCTCATGTAGCAGTAATAGCCAGAGGAGTGTTAGCTTCAGGCATGGCTGGATCCAGGGCCTGGTGTCACCAGATCTCTGTCTCTCTAGCTCTCAGTATCTCCCAGATCAGTTTTACTCCAGTTGGCTTTGTTCTCAGATGGGTCCTTTCTAGAGTAAATCAGAAGGCTGTCAGTTAATTTTAGGTCAGTTCGTTAGAGAACTCCTAAACTCTGAGGAGGACAGAACCCTGGGAAACTTCCCCTATTTCCTCTGAGAGATCATGGGAGCTTTGAAGAGCCTGCGTGTATGTTTGGCAGCCACTCATCCTGAAGTTGCTGACCCTTCACTCTCCACCCACCTTCCTGGCTTGACCGTCTCTCTCCACCACCACCTCCAACTGCACTTTCCAGCTTAACCTGCCTGCCTGCCCCGCCCAGCCGTTCTGGCTCCTTCATCCTCTGTGCTTTGCTTGTACCTCTGTAGGCAGAGCTCCCTGCAAAAAGGAGCAGCAGATTCTCTGTCTTGGGACCACACTACTTTGCACAGGGCAGGCAAAACTTAAGTAATATTTGCTGATTGAACAGAAGGAAGGAGGAAAGGAGGAAGAAGATTTGAACTTATGTACAGACAGTCGACTTAAAACTACTGTAACCAAGCAGGACACTATGGGGCCTTCCCAGGACAGTCACCCGCCAGCCTTGTCCTCCACCTGCCTCTTGTCTGTAGGAAAACTTCAGCCAAAGAATAAATTTAATCAGAGAAACAAGAAAAAGCAAAGGAAAGCAATCAAACAAGACCCAATAGTAATAGTTTACCCATTAAACAAAGTCAAGGACTTTTAGTTCCTCCTCAAGGGCTATAGATAATATTCTGAGCCATATCCTTTGAGCTGTTTTGCAGATACTGAAACCCCCGCCAGGTGGAAGAAGTTAACCATATGCTGCCCACAAGCACGTAGACCCACACAGGTCGGAACCGGAAGGTTGATGATGCCGACTCCCGATTACCTCCCCACCAACCCATCAGAAGAATGTCCCCGAGCTGATCACAGACCCTACAACCTCTCCTTAGCATGTAGCCCTTTTACTCTTTTCCCTGTATAATCTCTGAGCAAAACCTGGGAAGCGGGGAGTTGGTTTTAGGGGGACATGAGTCCTTCTCCCCAGAATTGCAGGCTTCCTCAATAAAGCAATCTTTTCTTTGACTCAACACTTATCTCTCAGTTTTGGATTCTTGAGCCACGAGCAGCTGAACCTGAGTACAGTAACACAACCACTAATCATCCAGCTTTAGGAGACAGGATGATTCTTTGGCATTTCCTAAACTTTAATCTGCTCTTTTTGCCTCCGAGTCTGCATTTACCTTATCTCTGCAGGTGCTCGCTGATGTTCTGGGCAAAACTTTAGATTGTCTTAGTTGGTAGGAAGTTAGACCAGAGTCTGATAGGTGTCCCTGGGGGCTCCTGGCTGACAGCTCCCCACCTACCATCTCCTGGGACCAGGTCAAGAAATGCAAAAGGATTTTTTGGGTAGCAACCATGCATTTTACTTCCCAGCCAGATTAGAGAAGGAGTATCACATGACTTTGCATTCCTTGTGTTAAATTAAATCTCAGCCACCACCACCCCCCTTTCCTGGACCTAGCGGCAAATTCCATCTTGGTCAATAAATTATCCTGCCAGGCTCAGTGTTATTACAATTAGGAAAGGGAGTTTACTGCCTTCTTCCCCCCTCACAATGCTTTCTGAAGCTAAACCTGAATGATTCTTAGCTTCACCTCTTGCTGGGAGCGTCCAAAAGCACAGCTCAGTGCAGCCCTGATTCTGCAGGGGCCTGTGGCTCCCTCTTTCTGCACAGAGACTGAAATTTTCACCCCACCCACGCATTCAAGCAACGTGTGCCCTTGACCACCATCAGGATCACGTGCAAGAGGAGGGGGCTCTGCAATGCACCTGGAGGAACAAGGTGCAGACATTCCCCCTGCAAGCGACAAGGAACCAGACGACAGACGTGAGCATGTACAGGGCAGAGCGGGCTGGAGCAGGAGAAGTTAGGTCATTTTCAAGGTACAAGGCAGACAAGGCATAGCTGCCCTGTTCCTAAGCAAAGGACAGAGGGATGTGGCGGGAAAACAAACAAGTCTTTACTTAAAACCCAACCAGGTTCGGGGCTTCCCTGGTGGTGCAGCGGTTAAGAATCCGCCTGCCAATGCAGGGGACACGGGTTTGAGCCCTGGTCCGGGAAGATCCCACATGCTGCGGAGCAACTAAGCCCGTGCGCCACAACTACTGAGCCTGTGGACCACAACTACTGAAGCCCGCGCGCCCAGAGCCCGTGCTCCACAGCAAGAGAAGCCACCGCAATGAGAAGCCTGCGCACCTCAACAAAGAGTAGCCCCCGCTCGCCACAGCTAGAGGAAGCCCACACACAGCAACAAAGACCCAACACAGCCAAAAATAAATAAATTAATTAATTAATTAATAAAAAAACCCCAACCAGGTTCACCTGAGCAGGTGGACAGGTTTGTACCTAGTATTCTTTCTACAAGTGCAGAGCACAGACTTATCAGAGGGAAGTGCCACTTGTTCTGTGGGCAGTGTGGGTGCTTTTAGCCCCATTTCACAGATGAGGAGGCTGAGTCCCAGACTGGGCTGATAGCACAAAGCAATCCAACTCTTGGCCTAGGCCTGAGAAGGTGGCCCTGGTGACCCGCAGGCTGCATGGTTGCTGGACAGGGAGCCGGTGACCTGAGCAGATTGTCTCCGAGGAGGAAGACAGCCGGGGAGTGTCCGGAGAAGAGAAAAAGTGGCTGCCACAGTTCCCCAGCCTTCCAGGGGAGCAGGGGACAGAGCCCCCAGAGCCATGTCGGGGCGGGGGTGGCGGATGGAGCCTGAGTGGCTCAGTCAGTCTACCCACAACAGACAAACAAGCCCTTGTTTATATCAAGGCCAAATGCATGTTTGTCCAGGCAGATGCTGACTTAACCTTCGGCATGTGAGCACCAGCGGCAGTGGACCGTGGCTTAATCCTGAGCCTGTTATGAACCAGGGAGTGCTATAGAATGGGTGTTACTCCATAACAAGAAACAAAAAACGTTTCAGAAACTAACGCCCCCTGTAGAAGTATTAGAAAATTCAGAGGAGCGCTAAATACATATATACGTACAACCAAAAAAAAAGTATAGAAAATTCAGTAAACAAACCGCCCCCCAGAAATAATCTCTATTAATATTTTAGTGCTTGTCCTTCCAGACATCTTCCTATGGGTATGTGTGGGTAAATGTATATTTACAATCGTAGGATAACATTTAATTGCAAATAGATATTTTGATGACAGCATTTAAAAATGCTATCATACTATATTTTTATATGTTTTATATACAAAGATAAATATATGTTTATAATCTGCTTTTTTTTTTTTTACAAAGCCATACATGATAGACACCTTTGCATTTTAAAAAAATCGGTCCAGGGCTTCCCTGGTGGTGCAGTGGTTGAGAATCTGCCTGCCAATGCAGGGGACACGGGTTCGAGCCCTGGTCTGGGAAGATCCCCACATGCCGCGGAGCAACTAGGCCCGTGAGCCACAACTACTGAGCCTACGCGTCTGGAGCCTGTGCTCCCAACAAGAGAGGCCGCGATAGTGAGAGGCCCGCGCACCGCAATGAAGAGTGGCCCCCGCTTGCCACAACTAGAGAAAGCCCTTGCACAGAAATGAAGATCCAACACAGCCAAAAATAAATTAATTAATTAAAAAAAAAATAGGTCCATACTTTTTTTTACTTTCTTCTTATAAAATGCAACATCATAAAACAGAAAATGCAAATGTAAGTGTACAGTAGACGAGAATAATTATAAAGTGAACACCCATGAATACGACAGCCGCCTGGCGTAAGACAGGGACCATGGCCACCCCCTGGATGGTTTCCCCACTACCACCACCGCCATCCACGAGGCTATAAGATCCTCCCTAGTGACACATAGTATTTATTCCATTACATGGATGGACCACACTTCATTAAACATGTCCCAGATTGATGGACATTTTGGGTGTTTCCAGTTTTCTGCTGGGATGACTATTCCTGTATGTGCTTCCCCGAACCCATCATTGTATAAAGCTATAGAGCAAAATCTCTGGGCCAACGGGTATATATATACGTGTATATATATATATGTGTGTGTGTGTGTGTGTGTGTGTGTATATATGTATATAATTATAATAATATATATTTTATATATTATATAAATAATTATAATATATATAAAATATTTATTTTATATATATTTTTTCAAGGCTTTTGATACAGTGTTGCAAACCACCTTCCAATAGGCAGTGTGAGGTGGGGTCCCAGGAGTTGTGCGTGGGCACATCCCCGCCCCTGGGACCGTTTGCCCATCTGATAGGTGAAAGCTGGCACCTCATTGTCTCAATGCATTTGCACATCTTTGTTTGCTGATGAGGCCGAATGATGTCATTTATTTTATGTATTTATACTTGGCCTCCCAGGATTAGAAGTGAGAGGTCCTATTATTAAGACATGTCATCTCAAGAGTTTGTCCCATCTCTGTGTTCATCCCTAAGAAATAAAAATCCCATCTCACCTCTCCTCTCTCTTACCCCATGTCCGGAGCCATTTTTCAGCTCCCAGGCTTGAAGCCAAACTCTGTATGATTACTTTAGACAAAGTCCTTGGCTCTAACAAAAAGCTGTGGGAGCCGGGCTGCCACCCCCGTCTCTGAGCCTCATGATTCTCGGCAGACAAGAGGAGAGAACGACCAAATCAATCAGCAAGTGAGAGAACAATCAAAGTGGAAAAGAATTTGAACTCTATTTTTTTTTTTAGAGGCTACTTATTGAACACCTATTATACACCAGGTACTGCATCAGACACTACGCATTTTATTTCTAGTTTTTACAGCAACCTGCAAAGCAAGTATTATAATCCCCATTTTACACTCGAGGGAACTGAGGCTCAGAGAGGGGAGGTGACTTGCCCAAGGACACACAGCTAGGAAGGCTAACCAGTGTGGCTGATTCCCAAGAACCTGCTGTCTCTGGAGGGCCTGGCACCATCAGCAACTCTTTCCAGTACACGGAATGACCATCACTCTTGAGTGGCATCTGGGAAATATTATGTCTCGATCTGGGAATTTTCTTGGAGAATGTCACTCTTCTCCTGCAGTGGTACCATTGCTGCTTGGTGCCACATCCAGGCTGATGGAGAGACTGCTTCACACCTGTCCAGAAGGCTCTCCCTGATGGAAACTCAGAATATCTAACCTGATGATTCTTAGAAGGAAAAAAATGAGGGGAAGGGGCTTTCGGTGACTAAATGTCAATTCTACACCAGGGTCTTTACATACATCATCTCCTACAATTAGCAGTCTAACCTCAAAGTAGGGGTTGTCTCCATTTTGCAGATGGGGAAGCTGAGCCTCAAACAGATAAAATCCTGGGCCAAGTATTCATGGCTAAGGTGAATAGCTGATACCTGTTAAGCACAAGGTACTGGGGACTGTTATAAATCACTTGCATGTGATAATCATAATCTTCACCACATCTCTAAGACTTAGGGTACCATTTTTGTCATCTCTACTTCATAAATGGAAACACCAAGGCAGAAAAAATTAAGTAATTTGCCGAAGACGGCCCAGCTAGTACATAGTAGAGCTGGATTCAAACCCAGGCGGTCTGGCTCCCAAATTTGTCCCTAACCACTGCGTCTGGACGGTCCCCTAACCCACATTCTTTCTCCTAAACCACCAAGTGCCTTCTAAATGCAAGAGGCTCTACAAACACTCTTGTATATAATGTTGGTGGGGAGATGCTTGGAGTCAACACTTTCTCTCTGTAGGTGGAGGACCTGACAATCAGATAGAGTACATCAGGCCCCAGGCCCCAGGCCCTGTGACTCTGAATCCAGTCTTCGCACAATCCCAGCCAACACCACCTCTTCTCAAAGGGAGGGAGGGTTTTGCCGGTGATGTCACTCCTGCCTGCTCTGGGGCAGTAGGGCTGCACTCTGGGAAGGGGTGACAATGTGTTTAATCATTAAGTGCATAACCGTGGGTGGCTTCCTGTGGCTGATTATTAATAGAAGCTGGGGAAGGTGGGCACACTCACCGACGGGCCAGTGGTTTCTGACATCACCTGGGTGATTCAGATTTTAGGCCGTCTCCCTTGACGCGCCCCCTGGCTGAGGGCTGGGCCTCTCCCCACTGGGACACCCCGTTCCCAAGGCAAACTGCTGTCTCACCTTCCGCCTTGCTCCTCGCCTACCTCATCTGTTCCCAGGCTGGCTGCAGGACCTGAAGCTTCTAGTCCGTGAGACCTGGGTTTAGACCCTGGGAGACCTTGGCCAAATCGTCTGACCTCTTGGAACCTCAGTTTCCTCATCTTTGAAATGGGCACGATGGCATCTAAGTCGCGAGGATTGGCGGGAATAATCGCATAGCAGACACTCAGTGAGCTGCCACCATTCAGATGAACTACGCTGAGGCTGCCCCACTGGAATCTGGTTGCCACGGAGCTTAAGGGCCTCTGTCCCTTTGCACGTGCTGTTCCCTGTGCTGTGAATGTCTTTTCCTGGCCTCTCGCTTTCTTCTCCTTGTGGGGCATCACAGTTTTATGAAGAAGTGTAATTAATTGCAATATTAAACAGTGGGGTTCTTTTAAAGTTTTTTCAGTAGGGTTCTAGGGAGAAAAACCTGGCCATTTTGAGCCTTCTTGACCCAGAGTTGGGGTTACTGGGCTCAAAGCAAGACACAGCCCCTGCTGGTTTTTGTTTTGGTAAAGGCTGAAGCGAGTAAAATTTTGATTCTGGCCAAGAATACCAGAAGGGAAGGAGAGACGCTAGAAGGTAAAGGGGGAAGATCTCTCTGTCTGGGGTGCAGGCAGAGTCTAGGGTTCTATTAGCAGCCGGGACCTTTGACCCCATGTCTTAAGGAGGGGGAGGGGCGGCAGTATCCTCAACCCACCCTCTCCAGAGGGTCCTGGTGCCCAGGAGGCATCCCCTGCCGGAAGGAAGCTTGGGTTACCCAGTGTCTGGCTGCTGCAGAACCCAGCCCTGGAACCTCGCTGTGGCACAGCTGTGGGAGAGCCGGGTGCCACTCAGGGCTGAGACCGAACTTCCCCCGGAGCTGCCAAAAAGGGAACTGCCAGTCAGGTTTTATCTGACTTAAAGAAAATACGGAGGGCTTCCCTGGTGGTGCAGTGGTTGAGAATCTGCCTGCTAATGCAGGGGACACGGGTTCGAGCCCTGGTCTGAGAGGATCCCACATGCTGCGGAGCAACTGGGCCCGTGAGCCACAACTGCTGAGCCTGCGCGTCTGGAGCCTGTGCTCCGCAACAAGAGAGGCCGCGATAGTGAGAGGCCCGCGCACCGCAATGAAGAGCGGCCCCCGCTTGCCGCAACTAGAGAAAGCCCTCGCACAGAAACGAAGACCCAACACAGCCAAAAATAAATAAATAAATAAATTAAAATAACCACGTCCCTTTAAAAAAAAAAAAGATATATGTGCTTATATAAATAAAATTAAAAAAAAAAAAGAAAATAAGGAAATGGACGTTTCCTGTGCGCCTGAGTGTGCGGCCAGAGATGTCAACACCACACCTGCAGCTGGGTGCCCGCATCCCCGCAGGAGACAGAGCACCAGGGCATGAAGCGCTCCTGGAGAGAGTGTGCCTTAGGAAACAGGGTGGATGCAGGTCTGATGAGGCAGCTTCCTTGATGCCCAGCCCTGCGCTTTCTAATATAATAGCCAGTAGCCACGTGTGGCTATTTTAAAATTAATTGCAATGAAATGAAGTGAAAGATTAGCTACATTTCAAGGGCTTCTGATAGCCCCACGTGACCCAGTGGCTGCTGCACCAGAGAGCAAGTATTTCCATCATAACAGGAAGTTCTACTGGGCGCTGCTGATCTGGACAATTCCCTGGGAAACAACTTTCTCTACTCTGCCTGACAGCAGGTGAAGACCTCCGCCCTTTTCAGGGGCAGTTTTAATAATTTCCAACTATCAACATGGAAGAAGAGGCTTAGAAGAAGCATGGGGGACAATTAAAATTTACGAGGAGGAAGCGTTCATACAAACAGTCTCTACCTGGCCTGCGAAGGTATTTGTGGTCATTTTGTTCTCTGAGACACATCTGTGGGTTCCTCCTTCTCAGACCTTCCGGGATGCCATCCGGAAGGTCGCCATTGCCATGTCCTCCCGTGGCACCCCTAATGGAGGTTTTCTGTGATGGCAACATTGCAATGAAGCCTGAATGTTTTGTTTGCAGGGCTGTCTCTTCTTTTGTGGGGCTAGCTCTTTGAGAAAACTCTCCTGGTGACCAGTGTGTCCCCAACATCCAGAGCCTGGCTGGCACAGAGAAGACACTTAATAAAGGTTGATGGAAGGATGCATGCATTGCCGAATGGCAGGCTGGCTTGGGGTGGCTGGCTTTAATGTCTGATATAATTGTATTTAAACCTCATTATCTCCAGGAAATTTCTGCCAACTACAGCCTCCAACTCTGGGCAGAATCATAGGTATTTAAGAGGCAGAATTGCTCTCTGTAGGGATCCAAGATTTCCCCGTTGCTTTCTTAGGTCCACAGAACTGGCTTTGGGATTACAGGTATAAGGGCAGTGAGATCAGTGACAAGAAAATGGGGAGTGTCTGGCGGGGGCGGGGGGGGGCTCGAAACTCAATACGCAAAAAAAAGGAGAAAGATGGATGTAGCGGGGCATTTGGAGTGGACAGGCCCTTGTGTCTGCCCAGGGCAGGTGCCGGCCGCTGTGCCAACAGGCAGCCCAGCTGGAAGGGTGTCTCTCGCCTGTTTCTCTGACATCCTCACCCTGCTCGCATGCTTGGTCATGTCCTGCTCGTCGGTCACATCCCCCATGCACGCTGCGTCAGCCTCACAAGATGCAGGTAAGCCTCTGGCCCAGGCCCAGGTATGTCTGGTAAAGGTCACCTGCTGGGCAGCGGTGACTGAGTGTCACTGCCTCTCCGTTCCCCCAAATACAGAAATCCCCCATTTTGACACTTGGGCACTGACTTTGTTTTTAAGCATTTCCGTCTGGAAAATAGAGAGAGAACAACTGAAAACAATTTTAGTCCTGCCTTCTTCCAAGAAGCATTTGAAAGGGCATTCATTCATTCACCCATTTGTCCAACACTATTCCCTTCTAGGAGCGGAGTATTCTGTATTCCACTGAGTGCTAGACATTGGGAAATGGGTAGGGGATCTCCGCCCTAGAAATCTGGTGGGGCAGGGGGCCAGGTAATCATCATCATAATTATAGATTTACTTGCTGAGTGCTAATTCTGTGTCAGGCCCTGTTCTAAATATATTCTGTGTTTAAAGCTTCAAAACATTCTTATGAGGGAGATCCTATTGTAACCCCAATTTTATAAATGAGGGAAATGGACACAGAATTTGTGTGAAAAGATGCCACACAGCTTGTATTAGTTTGCTAGGGCTGCCATGGCAAAGGAACACAGACTGGGCAGCCTAAGCAGCAGAAATGTATTTTCTCAGTCCTGGAGGTTGAAAGTCCAAGATCAAGGTGTGGCAGGATTGATTTCTTAAGTCTTCTCTCCTTGGCTTAGAGATGGCTGTCTTCTCCCTGTGTCCTCACATGGTCTTCCATTTGTGTGTCTCCTTGTCCTAATCTTCTCTTCTTTCTTTTTTTTTATCTTATTCATTTTTATTTTTATTTTTTTATTTTGTATTGGAGTATAGCCAATAAACAATGTTGTGACAGTTTCAAGTGCACAGCAAAGGGACTCAGCCATACATATACATGTCTCTTCTTTTAAGGACACCAGTCATATTGGATTAAGGTCCACCCTAATAACCTCATTTTAACTTAATTACCTCTTTAAAGACCCTGTCTCCAAATACAGTCCCATGTTGAAGTCCTGGAGGCTAGGACTTCACCGCATGAATTTTGGGGGCCACAGTGGCAGAGTCAGGATTTGAACCTAGGCAGGCAGCTCCAGAATCCATGTGCTTGGGCCAAGCACTGCCCCTTACAGAGAATTGCCGCTGTGGATGACGGAGCCACAGAGGTCCCCTAACCTGAGGTTGGAGGAGTCCCAGAGGAGGGGGCACCAGGAGGCAGTGAGAGGGACTGATGGCTGGTGTCCTGCAAGCCCCCTCACCACAGCTCTCCAAACCCTGGTACCCCACATTCCCTGGGAGTTCTCAGGCTCCAAGAGGACCTCCTTACAAGGCCAGGGAACGTCTCTTCCCCTGCAGCAGAGTGACAGACATGTCAACAGAAGAAAAGTCCCTGCTCTCCACCAGGCACCCTACTGGGTGCTTCCCCTCAGGACCCATTCAACCCAAACAATAACCCTGCAAGTGGATGATTGTTATCCCTGAGAGGAGAAAATGGAAGCCAGGTTCTTTGTGGTCCTACCTCTTCCCACATCTCAGAGACATCACGTCAGAAAATATTCTAACTGGGAGGTTTATATGAGCTACAGGATTCAAGAATTCTATAGCCGAGGATTGACTGAGAATCAGAGAAGGGATGTGGTTTACTGAAGCCATAAAACTGGCTCAAAAGTCATAGCTAGGACACCCAACTGGACTGTGAGCCTATAGGGCAGGGATGCGGTCTGCCTTAGTCCCCCTGAATCCCCTGGATGGAAAACCAAATGAGCAGAAAGTAAGCCTTTTGGACGTATTTGTGCATATTTGTTTGAAGAATGAATGAACAGTGAATAAATTAATTCCTAGCCCAAGCTTGTTTGCTTGTTTTGCCCCATTCCACTCCAGAGAGAATGGGTTCTATCCATTCTCTTCATCTCTCTCCATCATAGAACACCAGTTTTTAACACAAAACCAGCCAAAATAAATATATTCCCATTTCTCTTATATGTGACTAAGTTTGGAGCAATACGAAGTTTTAAGTAGAAGTAGTTGAAATCTAAGAAATATGTTTAAAGGGAAAAAGCATGCACAAGTTAATCTGCTTCCTCCTTAATGATGGCAAGAATGAAATGCAATGGCTGGAGCTCCAGCAGCCATGGTGGACCGTGAAGTAACCTTAGGAATGAAATGTAGCATAGAACATGAGAGAAGGAACCTGGGTTATTGATATCATGGGGCACCATAACAGTCCTGAACAGCTCCTCTGGACACCTTGGACATGAGAGAGAATTAAATTTCTATATCGCTTAAACTACTGTTATTTGGGGTTTTTTTTCTATTACTCAGAATTAGACAAAACTATTCCAAGTCTCTAGTAGAGACACCTATTTAGCAGAGAGGCCACATGGAGAATTAGTCAAAAGCTAAGGCTATAGATTTAGATGTACTTTCTAAAGGATCACCTTGTACCAGTTACTCTACCATCTAGAATCTCAGTTCAGGGTTAGTAATAACTTCTACCCCATAAGGTTGGTGTGCAGATTAAGTGAGATATATCATATAAAGTACTCAGCACACAGCTCACTGCGAGGTCCAGGCAGTGGAATATTCCCATAGAGATCCTGCCCTGAGCACCCAGGCCCCAGCATGGACACAGGATCCACTTTTGTCAGATAATGATGATAATGATGATGCTTTCCTTTCTGTCATAGGTGACCATGAGTCAGCCTGGCCTTGACCATGGGACAGCCCAGGACTCTTGGCTGAGCCTTCATCAAAGGGGGCAGAGAGCTGCCAGGCAGGAAAAGGCACCTGGGGAACTCCCTTGACTTTCCAGCCTTTGCCAGCTCAGAGAAGTCTCTGGAAATGTGGGTGGGCCTAGGGGGAACTGGGCTGACTGTTCCCCCACACCGCAGGAATCAGAACACCACAACCTCTAACCATGAAACCATATGCATTCAAATCAAAAATTTTTACCACTCTATGGCCCCAAACTGTCCAATACTTTAAGTTATAGGGACAAAAAGAAGTCTGGCTCAGACAGTTTTAGTTTGGAAGGGTTTGTCCTGTCTCGTATCTGTTATTTAAACAGGTGGGAAATTCATTCACTTGGTTTACCTGCCCTGGAACCTTGGGGAAGAAGCCATTTTAACTCGTTGAGCCTTGATTTTGTCACGTGTGCAATGGGGATAGTAATACCCACCTCAAAATGTTGCGAAGATATAAAATATAATTTTCTGGCAAACAGTAGGTACTTAATAAATATTCTCTGTTCCTTCCCTTACCCACCCCCTCAGGGCCACAATAGTGGGCCCCTAGAGGACACAGAATTTATTTCAAGAGCGCAAGTGGAGAAGGATGTGTATCTGTCCTACGTGATCTCCTGACCACAGGTGAGCCAGACGGGGGCAGAGCTCAGGCCAAGTGACAGCACGTCCAGGTGCAGCAGTGCCTTGCAGGAAAGCTCTGCTCCCTGCCCTGGTCCACATCACACCAAAGAGAAATGTTTTAATGTGAATTAAATGTTAAGTAATTTGGAAGTGGCAATATCTTTTAATTTTTTAATTAAATATTTAAATTATTTTATATTTTAATTTCTGATAGAATCTGAGATATCAGAGATAGCAAGATTGTAACGGGACTTTGGAGATCTGTCTAGAATGGATAAATGGATTTCACCTCTCCTGCATGGCGGTGGATGAGAAACGGCTGCCTGGAGTGCACTGAGTTAAGAATTCTCCCGTCATAGCAGCTAGTGATGTCTTCCCTTCATGTCAACTAGTGATGTCTGCCCTGGGCATAGGGCAGAAATGTGACCATATACACATGTCGGGGTATTTTCCATCCCTGGGTTAGTCCCTTCCTATCATCTGGTTAAACCTCATGAAGCTAGGTAATAGCAAGGTAGTAGCTCAGAGACCTTCCCTTGGTGAAGGCCTTCTCCAGGCAGAGCTGGAAGTGAAAGATACATTGATGCATGGATGCTGTGTTAAGTTATCCAGAACTGAGCACAGAAGACTAAACATTTCACACACATTGTTTCTGATCCCCCCAACAACTCTGCAGCGAGGCAAGAGGATACCCATTTTACAGATTAGGAAATTGAGTTTCTGAGAGTTTAAGTGACTTGCCAGAAGTGTACTGAATTGTTAAGTGGCACAGCTGGAATCTTCCATTCAGCCACACTGTGTTCCCATGGGGCAAAGGAGTGGACCCTCCAACTAGACCATTATAGAAGCTCTCTTTTCCTCGGGCCTCACAGAGTTACCCAGGCAACCTCTTTGGTCTCCATTTGGCTTTGACTCTGGGACACAGCCTTGGCTTTCATCAGACAGTGGGGTGGTTCTTCCAGGGGTTGGGAAATGCCTGTGTTTTGTCCCAGACAGTTCCACTTGGGCCAGAAGCACGTTCTCCATGGACTCACCTTTGAAAGTCATTTCTCTGCATGCAGAGGCAGGGCCAGATGCTGACTCAGGGCTGCCTGGATGGTGCAGGTTGCTTATTCCAGCAGAACTGGGAGTGTTAATACCTGTGTTCTCTCCACCAGCTTCTCGCCTGTGGGCCAAGCATCTGGGGGGCCAAAGCAGGCTCTTCGTGGGAGCATAGGAGACTTCGCTCCCCCTCACCTGCACCCCTTCTTCTTTGTATTGCCTTTGTGCTAATTTTGCAAATGTGTTCATGTTAAGTAACTTTGAATAGGGAATAAATTTTAATAGCTTAACAAAATAAGCAATATAAAAAGGTACAGATGAAAATTTCTTATTCCCGCTTCTGTCCCAACCATTGAGTTTCCTCCCATCCACCGTAACAACCAGTTTTGTTCCCTTCGTGCAAGTCTTTCCTAGTTTCCTAGAGAAAACACTCTCATATCTGAACATATATGTTTATCACCCCACTTCTACTAGGCAGAAGTTAGCATATTGTATATATCACCTTAGACCTTGTTTATTTCAAGTAACAATATATCCTGAAGCTCTTTCCTTATAAAACATAAAAAATGTCCTTGTTCTTTTTGACACTGCATAAATTCTATCGAATGGATAACTAGAGTATTTGATTAGTCTTCACTTGATAGATATCAGGTACATTTCCAAATTTTTACTGTAAATAATGCTGCAGTAATACCTGTCACATAGTAACTGAGTGAGATTATCAGCTGGATGAATTCTCGGAAGTGGGATTGTTGGTTCAAAGGGTACATGCTTTTATAACTTTGCTAGTATTGCCAAATTGCCCTTCATAAAATTTGTGCCAATTTACACACTCACCAGCAATGAACCAGTTTCCATCCAATCTCACTAATAGAATGCACTATAAATATTTAAATTTTTAAGTAAATCTGATAGGTGAAAATGGTGTCTCAGTGTTATTTTAATTTAATTATCTCTTATTTTGTGTCAAGCTCTACATCTTTTTAATATTTTTAAAAGCCATTTAGGGACTTTCCTAGTGGTCCAGTGGTTAAGACTCTGTGCTTCCACTGCAGGGAGTGAGGCTCTTTCCCTGGTCGGGGAACTAATATCCCGCATGCTGCACAGACGAAAACACCAAAAACCAAACCAAAACAAAAAACATTTATGTTTTTTACTATGAACTTTCTATTCATATCTTTTACCCATTTGGGGGGTTTTAGTCTTTTTCTTGTTTATTGTAGAGCTCTTTACTTTTTTAAAAAATTAAAAGCTTAGTTTATAACATAAGTTGCAAATATTTTGCCCAGTTTGGGTTTGTTTTTTGTTTTGTTTTGTTTTGTCTTTTGATTTTGCTAAGGGTTTTTGTTTTGCTATGTAGAAATTTTAAAAGATTTTATATAACAACATTTATCAATAGATTATTTTATGAACCTTGGATTTTGAACCGTAGTTAAATAAGCCAGCTTACGCCATATTTTCTTCTGGTGCTATTATGGTTTACAATTTTACTATTAAGTATTTTATCCATTTTGAGTTTATGATAGTGTATGAAGTAAGGTATGCTTAGGAAGATGCCCAGTTGTCTCACTATCCCTTATACTATCCTTCTCTGCTGACTTAAGAGGCCACCTTTATCTTGTCTTATACTAAGGTACAGAATATATTTGGTTCTATTTATCAACTTTCTATCCTGTTCAATTGGATTGACTATTTATGTATCAGTGCCATGCTAATTTAATTAACAATAATTAAGTAATTGATTACTGAGCTTCATAGCATGTTTTAATATCTGATAGGGCTGGACCTCCCTCATTGTTCTTATTTTTTAACCAGATTTTTCCTTGTTTGTTTTCATTATGAACTTTCTTTCTTTCTTTATTATTATTATTTTTATTTTGGCTGCGTTGGGTCTTCATTGCTGTGCATGGGCTTTCTCTAGTTGCAGTAGGCAGGGGCTACTCTTCCTTGCTGTGCACGGGCTTCTCATTGTGGTGGCTTCTCTAGTTGCAAATCATGGGCTCTAGGTGCGAGGGCTTCAGTAGTTGTGATGTGCGGGCTCAGTAGTTGTGGCGCACGGGCTTAGTTGCTCCGCGGTATGTGGAATCTTCCTGGACCAGGGCTCGAACCCGTGTCCCCTGCACTGGCAGGCGGATTCTTAACCACTGCACCAGGGAAGTCCCCTTCATTATAAGCTTTAGAATCATCTAGTCTACCTCTCAAACTAAAACAAAAATTTGGCATTTTTATTGAGATTACATTAAATTTAGAAGTCAACCTAGAGAGAATTGCCATCATTGTGAAAGGAAATCTACCCGACCAAGGACAGAGTATGTCTTTTCATTTGTTGAAGTCAACCTTTGTGTCTTTCAGTGGAGTTTTATACTCGCCTCCATAACAGGTCTTGCTTATTTCTTTTCAAGTTTATTACTAGATATTTTATCTTTTTATTGTGATTGCTTGTGGATTTTTTTTTTCTTCTCCTATATCTATTTTATGGTTCAGGATTAGTCAGTCAGGAAAAAGAAATTCTGTTAGGTATTTTGGTTTGAAGGGATGTCATACGGGAATTAGATTCAAAATTACTGGAAGTGTCGAAGAGCAAGAGAGAAGAGGTTTTACCTTGAGCTCAGGAAGCTGCTGACATAAAGGCTGGAGCCCAGAGCCTGCCCTGCCTCTTGTACTGGAGGCCATGCCACTACCTGTGCTAGACCCCCAGTGAGGGCCATGCAGTGTGGTCCCTGAAGTTCTCATCTGCCCCATCCAAGCCGCTGTCATGTCTCTCCTGCCCCGACAACTCCAATCTCCCGCTAAAGCCTCCTGTTGACAGAACCTAATAGGAGCTAGGCTGCTAAGGGAGCCTGGAAAATGTAGTTTTTGGTCTTCTAGCCCCCAACGTTCAGAACATCCTATAGAAGGGAGGAGTGGGACTAAGAAAGAAAGGTTTTCTCAAAAGTATATAGGTATGTATAAAATTATTTATTTTATATTAATTTTTACCTGACTACTTTACTGAATCCTCATAATATTTGTAGTAGTGGTTCATCTGAATGTCTTAATTTTCCAGATATACAATCATATTTTCTTCAGTCATTCTTTTACTTTTTCCTTTCCAAGATTTCTCCCTCTACCTTTCTTTTAGAAATGTTAATTGTGTAATTAATTGCCTTGTACCTCAATTAAGACAAATACAACAGAGTCGTGAGAGTTAATAATAAATTTTTGTTTAAAAGCAAAAAAAAAATAAGACGTTAAATAAAATCGGTGATTGTGAATATCCTTGTTGATGTTGACTTTAATAGGATTGCATCTATGTTTCCTCTTGAGTAGAGAGAGACACATTTTACCATGTTAAAGAAATATCCATCCATTCTTATTACTTTAAAAAAATTCAAATGGTTGTTGGATTTTTCAAATGGATTTTCTGTTTCTGTAAACATAATCTTATGATGTTTCCTTCTAGATCAATTAATGTAATACATTATATTAAGGGATTTTTTTTTATTAAGGGATTTTATAATATTTAACACATTCTAAAATTTTTGGATAAATTTTACCTGGTCACCATTCTTTTAATGTGTTGCTAGATTTCATTTGTTAATGTATTATTTAAAAGTTTTGCATTGACATCTATTAGTGAGACTTGTCTCTTTGTGCGCACCTGTGCCTTCGGGAGCACGTGGCAGGCAAGGTTGCCATGGCAGGGAAAAAGGGAGGAGGTGTGATGACCTGAAACTGACACAAGTCACTTTTTCTCATAGTTCATTGACCAGAAACAGATAGAGGGTCCCAGAGTAAGTAGAAAGGATCAGGTAGATATGGGGTGGGCATT
Source organism: Balaenoptera musculus (assembly GCF_009873245.2). Taxonomy (NCBI): domain Eukaryota; kingdom Metazoa; phylum Chordata; class Mammalia; order Artiodactyla; family Balaenopteridae; genus Balaenoptera; species Balaenoptera musculus. Next base: position 8,366,672 of record NC_045801.1, on the reverse strand, counting down.
AACGTCTTCTGCCACAGGTGTTGTCATTAGTGTCTGTATGTTATAATGGTATCACTAATAACAGTGGGAACGTAAAATGCTTTCTGCTTTGGGGGCAGAAGCCCATGTGTTATGAAACCCATGTGTTAACTTTCCTACTCCTCACTGAAGCCCTATGAGGTGGGTCAGATCATGATCCCCATGTACAGCTGACTCAACCGGGGAGAATGAAGTTAAAGAACTTTCTCTCCGTGGCTGGCTAGGAGAGGAACAGGCAGCCTGCTGTTAGCGCCCACTGGACCACTTCATCAGACAGCTCGTGGGAATGGAAGCGGGTTAACTCCAGGTGAGCTGGTACTAAGACGTTATTCTACTGCACACCTGCATCTTGAAAGAAGAGAAAGGGGTATAGCGACAGCTTCTTTGATAAGACTTGGGCAGAACTGAGATTCCCTCTCAGAAGCAAATCACTGTTGTCGTCGCCTCTCTGGTGGGTTTCAGCAGGAGAAAGATGAGCGATCTAAACCGTCCATCATTCGAGGAAGGGAACAGTGTTGGAAGACAGTTGCTTCATCCAGAGCGCTGAGTATGTGCCAGGCTCAGACATTTGTGTCATTTAATCGTCACAACCAGCCTGTGAGTATGCATTATCACCCCATTCTCCAGATGGGAGCTGAGGCTCGAGGAGGTGAAGTGGCAGGACCAAGGTCATAGATGGAGCAGGGTCAGGACTCAAATCAAGTCCTGTGTTGTCAAAACCCACGCTCTTGGCTACACCCATAGTCCATCCCCAGCTAAGATGCCAAATGATCTTGGAACATGCTTGGAGCAGGAGGGGACAGCCTGGAATTGGAATCAGAAGACTTGGATTGGATTCCTGAAAACTGTGTCCTGGAGCAAGTGACCTAAACCCTCTGTGCCTCTGTGTCTTTAAGCACATAATAGACTTAATATGAGGCACAGAATGTGAAAGCACTCTGCAAACAGTAAAATCTGGGAAAAATATGCAAGCCCCTGCTTCCTCCCCTCTCCTCCCTCTCCTGTGCCTGCTTCCCAGTCTTAACCTCTAGGGAATATTTAAGTCCCCTTTCCGAGCCCTGGACCAACAGGCTGCCCTCCTAAGATGAGGCAGAACAAGGTTCAAGCTTGCTCCTTCGATGAATGAGAAACAATCCCATTTGTGCTTATAAACGTTCCCATTTTAGGAAGAAACTCCAGGGTCTCATAATGTAGGAAAGACTTAGCATAGGGAGGGGTGGCTGCTTCATGGCATCCTGTCTTCTAATTGCACAGCAATCCAGGGACATGACAGTGATGGGCACACCCTGGCCACTGCATTTCCCAGTGAGGTACACCGAGGTCAGAGGAGCCAGCACCTTCCGGAAAGGCTCGCGGCAGAGAGGTGATGGGAGCTGGGCTGTCTGATTCCACACTCCCTCCTGCCTCACCTGTCCTGTCTCCCCATTCCCTTTCCCAGCTGATGACTTCACTCTCCACTCTGGGCTTGTGGGTGTTGCCCTCTGGCTGAAATTAGGCAACTCCCAGATTTTAGCTAAAGAAATAATGGGCCCCAAGAAGTCAGATTTAGCTTAATGAAGCATCACGGGGATTAACCAGGGGGGTTTTATTAAGTCGGAAAGCTAAGCTAGAAAGCATCTCTTCTTGCAGGGCTGCCTCTCACAGGCACAGATAAAACAGGCCCGCTCTGCTGCCCAAGGACATGGTAGAGTCTGCAGAACTTTCTGAAGGCGGTTCCTCAACTTTCGTGGGAAGAAGATGAGTCAAGCTTGGGGAATCTACTTTGAGAAGGGGTCCAGGTGGCACCCCCAGGGGCCTCCCCGCCTGGCTGCCAGCATCGTGCACGTGCGGGTGCCCCCCTGCTCCTGCGACAGTCCCCTCGCACCGCCCAGGGCTGGGGAAGGGAAGCAGGAGGACCGCTGCGGAGAGCTGGGTTGGTTCAGAACCCAGTCCCAGTGGAGGTGGTCTGCAGCAGCCACGGGCTCCCGTCTTTAAAAGGCCCTCGCCGGGCTTGTACGGAGATTAAATGCACGGATTCATTTATTTTTCAATTATTACTTCATCCATTTTGCCCGTTGCATTGAGGCCGACCGTTTGTCAGGCACGAAGACTCCAACAGAGCCTCGGAAAACATGCGCTCGCCCTGGTGGAGCTTACCAGCAGGAGGAGATGGGTGGTATCACAAGATGACCTGGAGAGCCAGGTGAGCTAAAAGGTAAACAGAGTGAGAGGGGGTGGTTGGGAGCACCATCCAGGAGATGCTGAGAAGACCTGAAAGACAAGAAACGTCCCCTGCAGATGGGGTGGAACAAAGGATGGTTCTGGTAAAGGAGAGAAAGGAAGGCAGCGGGCGGGCTGGAGTGCAGGCAGGAGGGGCTGAATGGGTTGAGAGGGAGGCTCCCCAAGCTGGTGGGTGTGCCCAGGAGCTCAGGTTCCCTTCCAGGGTGAGGGGAGGCCCGGAGGTCCTCGGCAGGGGAGCCAGGAGATGATTTGACTGCTGTGTGCAGGTGTGGGGCAAGGTTGGAAATGCAGCGATCAGGAGGAAACTGCCGCAGCTGTCCTGGTGAGAGGTGACAGTGCCAGGTCCCAGCCTAGGGTGGGCAGGTCACGTGGAAGGAAGGGACAGAGCCGAGATGCGTTTTGGAGGTGTTACTGGTATGCTATCCAGCCCAGACCCTGGCACATAATAGGTGCTCAGTAAACATTAGTTCCCTCTGCTGTGAGCTCTGAGCCTGATTAATTTCCACACTCTCCTTGCCTAGCTTGGCCCTTGTATACAGTAGATGCTCATGGGCATTTGTTGTGCTGAACTAAACACCTTTTACCTGTGTGACCTCAAGGAAGTCCAGTAACATCTCCATGTCTCAGATTGCGCATCTGTAAAATGGGTGTGATACTGGGACCAACCTCATAGAGTTGTTGTGAGGATTCAGTGAGTTTAGAACAGGCCCCGACACCTAATATCAAGTTGTCGTGATTAGTTTTATTATCATTATTTATCATTATTTACCTCTCCCCTTCACTCTCACTCCCGCATACATCATGATCTGGCTAATGTGAGTCACCTAGAAATGCTATCATACCCTGCACGGTTTATTGTACAATAAAGATTACCCCACTTAAAAATCTCCCACTGGACATCCACACAAGTAAAACAGTCTTTTATAATAGTCTGAGCCTGGAACCCATTTCTCTTTTGCATAGACACTTGAAGGGGTTTTTGCATGGAGTTAATATTCCCTGAATTTTCTGGGATGCAGCTGCATGTAAATTGAGGGAAATTTGTGCTTTGTTGGCTCTGGGGTCTTTTCAAGAGTTGTTCACTGTTTTGGAAAATCACATCACTCCCAGAAGTGCTTTTCATCACCAACAGAACACACCCAGGTTGGTCTGTATGTGTAACTATTCATGGTGATTTTTTTATTTATAGGTGTAGGCAATCTGACTGCTTTGTTATGTTTTCCAGTACAGTCTTGCCCGAGCATTTACATATCAAAATACGTATCAGTGTATTGCAAAACATTTTCCTCTTATTCCTCCTTTGTATTAAAGTTAGAGCATCATATATATTTTCTTAAAATCATACATCAACTATGCTCCAATATAAAACAAAAATTTTTTTAAAAGAAAAAATATCATATGTAAAAGCAGGTTATACTATGATTTTGATTTCAAGATAGTACAGGATTACTTTTAAAGGGGGGCATGGAGTCGCTGATTTTTGCTAGGAGATAAGTAGGTCAGGAAGAGGAAGTGCCTTGGTAGAGGGTCATGGTGGAATTTGAGGCATGTAAACATCACTTAGGGAAGTTACTTGATGCTCCTCCAGTAATTCCTCCCAGGCCTCTAGGCTGCACTTTCTTCTGGTCTTTAAAGCACCAGCAATATCCATGTGTCTTTGCCCTTAAATGGCTTTAGAAATAATTAAGGGTTTTTGCTCTTCAGGATACGGGTTGCATGTATTTGTCTTTTACAGGGCAAGGGACCCGGCTGGGAGGCAGAAGTCCTCAGTTTGAGTTCCCTTGTGCGGCTAACCTGGGGACCCTGTACTTCTCTGAGCTTCTGTTTCCCCATCTGTAAAAGCAAGAATGATAGTCCCATCTCCGAGGGGGCAGTGTTTGGGGATCTGTAAAGGGTCCCGTGAGCACAGGGCAGCTTGCCCTGGAGGCTGGGGCCCCAGGCACTTCGGGGAGTAAGTCAGGACGCCCTGGAGGGTGAGGCATGCTGAGAAGACCTCCAGATCCGCTCTGACCGCCCCTCCCCATCCCCCGCTCCCGCCCCCGTCGGCACTGCCACCCCAGGTCTGCGAGGCTTACCTTCAGTTTCCCCATCCGCAAAGCAGGCACAGAACCCACTCACCAGATGTGTCCTAAGGCCCATTTGCCCACGAAAGTCCCATGAGATTAATTTAAGGTTAAACTTGTTCACGGAAAAGGGACATACATTTACTCAGAAAAAATAATCTCTATTCTAATAATGCAAAGAAGCTAAACCCCAAACGTTCCACACGTCTAGAAATAGCCTCAGGAGGAAAAAATGACTCCCAGGGAGGAGGGTGATGACGGTCACTTCCACGTGCTGTGCCAGCTCCCAGACAGGGCTCCTGTGTCTGAGCTGTGAGCAAAAGGCTTTCCCTCCTTGGACACTGGGTCAGCCCAGGACCATCCGTCTTTCATTTGATGAGCACCTTCCCCCAGCCAGGCACCTCGGGTTGCTCCAGGTCAGTGAGGAGATGGGTACAGAGAAAACTCAGCACAGGCTTGTGTGCCCACTGGATGACTGAGGTAGCCTCCAAAGTGACAGGAGCACAGGGGGTGCAGGTGTTAGGGAAGGTGCTCAAGAAGCACCACACGAGATCACATTTTTAAACAAAGAGAAGGCTTAGAAGGTATGGAGGTTCCACGCAGTGGGAAGAGCAAAGGCATGGAGGCACGAGAAAATGCGGCGTGTTTAAGACTGATTAGTAATAGATTTATTGGGCATAATATGGAGGTTGGAAAATCTAAAATTGAGTTTAATTGGGTAGATGGGGGCCAGCCAGGAAGGCCCTTGTAGACTCTCATAAGGATTTTTTTTTTTTTTTGGCCACGCCTGGCAGCATGCGGAATCTTAGCTCCCGACCAGGGATCGAACCTGCTCCCCCTGCACTGGGAGCACAGAGTCTTAACCACTAGACCGCCAGGGAAGTTCCTCATAAGGAATTTTGATTGCCCTTTGGGCAGCTGGGAACCACTGAAGGTCTGCAAGCAGGAGAGGACATAGATTTGTGTTTTCAAAAGGGCTTGATGTCTTCCATTGTGTAGTGGAAGAGCAGGGAGAGAGTGGGTGATGGTTATAAAGGGAGAGACCATGGAAACTGAACTGAGGCTGTGGCCATGGGAATCACTAAGAGGAGACGGGGCTGAAAGATGCTAAAGAGAACAGGGTGACCAGAGTGCAGCCTGAGTGGCTATCACCAGCAGGTCCCCAGGCAGAGAAAATTTGCCCAGAGGTGTAAAGGACAAAGCTGAGGATCTGAGATGCAAGATGATGATGAGTTTTATATGGGTGGCACCTGACGGGGAACAATGTCACATGAATCTTTGGACCAACCCTGAGAGTTGGTTGGTCCTGGGATATTTGTTCTTCAGAGAGAGAAAGTGACTTGCTCAAGGTCACACCTCCAGGAACCAAGCCATGATTACATCTGCTTATTAACTGGGACCCTGAAGGACAGAATTTTGAAAGGCCTTCCCAGAACTCTTGGTTGTCTGCCGCTGTGACACTGAAATGTGTTTCAGCATCTAAGGAAGGGTGTGGGTTGTCCTCATGGGAACGCTGCCTGTATGCCATGGCACTGCGAGCCTCATGAGCTATCCTGGGAGAGAAGACACAAAGCCATCACTCTGAGCACAAGGGTCTTTCGTTACCATGGTGACTGGGGATGGTGAGAGAAGCTTCTTGTTCTCGTTGTTTAAAACAAACAAACGAAAACAAAACAAAACAAAGTGAGGTGTGGTTCCTTCTGTGATAAGTTATAAAATGCCTGACATGGTCTCCCAATCTGGAAGCCTCTCCTCTCTGCTCTCTTCCCTTTGGCTTGTGAATTTCTCATTACTGCTAAATAGGTCAGTTGAACTGGAAACATTAATTGTGTGTGCTGTTGGATGCCAAGGTTCCTGCCTGGCCTTCCTCACCTGGCTCAAGTTCACGCACACTTCAGAGCCCGACTCAGATGTCCCCTTCTCCTTGAAGCCCCCCACGCCCTGCTTGCCGGCTCCATGGCCCCTACAACATGCCCTTGGCTGATTGAGGAGGTCACTGCCTCTGGAGCCCTCCTGCAGCCCCGATGTGACCCCTCCTGGCACCCATTCCTGAGGGGTCTCCCCTACCTAGACTCTGAGTGTTCTCTCCTTTGTATCTTCCCACCCGGGATATGACTGCCACCAAATTGTTGAATGAATCAATGAACAAAGGGATCAAACCGTGCGTGAATTTAAAGGACAATAGGAAGATACTGTAATGAAAACACTGTCTTTGATACATTTTAAATATTTTATTACAATATTTTTATAAAATCCACATACTGGATCCAAAAAAATCCTGTAGTGCCTGTTTCAGTTCGTTCAGGCTACTGGAACAAAAATACCATAGACTGGGTGACTTCAACAACAAACACTTGTTTCTTAGACTTCTGGAGGCTGTGGAGTCCAAGATCAAGGCCCTGGCAGGTGAAAGCTCACTTCCTTGTTGGTAGACGGCCAACTTCTCACTGTGTCTTCATGTGGTGGAAGAGGGTGAGGAAGCCCTCTGGGGTCTTTTTTATACGGGCACTAATCTCATTCACCAGGGCTTTACCTCATGACCTAATCATCTCCCAAAGACCCCACCTCCGAATACCATCACATTGGGGGTTAGGATTTCAATATATGACACAAACATTCAGTCCATATGGTGCCCAAGGGTGTCACATGAAATGTGAGTCTTTTTTCCACCTCCTAAGACCACTCCCCAGGTGTTCCAACCCACAAAACGGTTTTTTATATTTTTAGAAATTTCCCTTTTATATGTGTTACATAACTGAGGACATGTTACACAGTTGTTCAATTAGAAGAAATAAATAAAACAAAACAAAATAAAATAAAACCTTTTTATTTCTTATAACAATATTATGGAGATACGTCAGTCTTTATTTAGAGTTATATAGAGTTCCATTTGACGGATACGTAATAATTTATTTAACCGAGTTTCTATCAGAAGATGAGGGTGATATGCCAATTAATATGCTCACGACTAGGGCCTGTTTTCCTTCATCTTCAGTAGCACTAGGTACTATTTAACTCATTTTTGGACCTCACTGGTCAACTTCTGGATGAAAGAGGTGGGGTTGTCAATGTATATTTATCCATGTCAATTACACTGTGTTATACTTAACAATTAATATGTCTGTACATTTTCTCCAAAGACTGTGAAAATGCTTTTAAGGCAGGGGCTGTATCTTGCATAATTGCTGCTCCCCATGTTCACTCAATATGTTTGTGGAATGAATGAGTAATTGAATGTCTGAATGGTCAGGTCTGGATGACGTGACGTAGGAAAGGTTGGCAAATATTTTCTGACGCCAGGTCAGTGGCACAAACACCAAATTCGTTAAGATATTTACTGCATTGTGTTCCACTAAATCAATGCAACTATTTATTTGGTCCATGATTAATGGATAGTCAACTTCCTTTCAATCTTTTACTATCTAAACAACACTGTATGCTTTTCTGAGTATTTCCTTACCAAAAAGTTCTGGGAAATCCTAAATGTGGAATTGCTGAATCAAAAGATTCATTATTTTTAGAGATTTTTGGTCCATCTTATCAAAATTTCCCACTGGGAAATTTACAGAAAATTTTTATTTCAACAATGGTCTAGGAGTCTTGGCAATACTCTCTTCCATTCTTGGGTGGGGAAAAATTAGGTGAAGTTTAAATGTGTATTTCTTCAATTATGTTGGGTTGAATATATTTTTATACATGTGTTGGCAATTGGTATTTCTTATGTGAATTATTTGTTCTCATCCACTGTCAGTTTTTCTGTTGGGATTTTGTTTAATTTCTCATTGTGGTCGAAGGTTACTTTGGTGTTTCCAATGAGCCATGTCTCCTGGTATTCATGCCTTTGCTCCCTTCCCCCTTGAACCTGGGCTCCTCTGGTCACCTGCTTCCACTGATAGAATGAGGCAGAAGTAACACTGGGACAGTTTCAGGGCTCAGCCTTCAGAGACCTTAGCAGCTTCTGCTTTGGCTCTCTCGGAAGCCAGTTGCCAGGCATCTAGTCCTACCACCATGACGCCACCGTACCGTCAGAGGCCCAGTCTAGCCATATGGACAAGCCTCGAGGTAGAAAACTGAGGCTCCAGCCAACAGCTCTGGCTTGGCTCCTGGCAGCCAGCTGCGTGAGTGGCCACATTGGCAGTGGGTCCTGCAGCCCATTCCACCCACTGCTCGCTGATGAGCAGACATGCCCAGCTGAGAGAAGCCGGCCGTGCCAAGCCCCGTCCAGTTGCAGGATCAATAGCAAAATCAATCAAACAAATCCAATTGCTGTTTCAAGCCACTAGTTTGCAGTCATTCGTTGTACCCCAGTAGCTAACCAAAACGCCTACTATTTATACAGATTCTACAGATTAAAGTTTATATGCGGACAATATTAAATGTCCGAAGTTAACTATCAATGGTTCATTGTATTTTCTCCAGAATTTATTTGGCTCTTTATTATAGCTGATTGGTTTAATCAAATCTATTCCTTTTTCTCTGCACAGCTTCAGCTTTTGAGGTCATGCTTAAAGCTCCTGCTCAACTCAGTAAAGTACACTAATACTCCCCTATATTTCTGCTATTGTTTTATTTATTTGTTTGTTTATGTTTATTTATTTACTTTATATGTTATATTGAATGTTTTCATTAATCTAGAATTCACACTGAACCAGGGCAGAGGTAGTGGAAAAGCCGGTGGGTGCCCAGGGCTTTCTCTGGACCTGAGGTGAGAAGATAGAGGAGGTGGGGTGGGAAGGGACCAGCTGTGTGAGACAGCACAGTCGGCTGGACGAGGGGGGGCAGGTGACATGGGGGGCAAGGGTCAGGAATAATCCTAATGCCTTCACCAGCCCGGGGCCTCTGGGCTCCCTCTGATGTGACAGTGGTACCTCATCCCCAGAGCCCGTCTTCTGTTCAGGCCCCCCTGTGTCCCCACAGCATGTGCCACCCTTTTATTGCTGAGAAGGTCACCAAGAGTCCCTTTACTAACACCACCAGTTCTGAAAATAGCCACGTTCAAGCCCAGCTGGGAAGGAGTCGTAGGTGGAAGAGGGGACGGTGAACAATCCCAGGGTGTGGGGCGTCCTTCACGATGTCTGGCCTGCCCTTGACCAGCAGCCAGTGTCAGGGAAAAAAGACAGAACAAAAAAGGGGCAGGCAGGAGGCACACATCTAGGTTAAAAGAGACTTAAAATACATATACGTGATGCACTGCGCAGATGTTGATCAAATCCTGATTTGAAAGAAAAAAAGAAACATAAAAGTTATTTGGGAGACAGTTCTGTACATTTGACTATGGGCTGGGTATTAAATGATATTAGGAATTTATCATTAATGATCTCAGGTGAGGTGATGGAGTGTGGTTATATGAGACAAGGCCCTTAGTGTTAGAAGATATTTGTTGAAGTATTTAGGGATAAGTGATCATGACGCCTGCATCTTATTTTCCAATGTTCCAGCAAATAAAAAAACAAAATAAGAGTAAAATGCGAATCCTATTGAATCTTAAGAAGTAGTTACAAGAATGAACATTGTGTTGTTTTCAAAAATGAAAGATAAAATGCAGGCATGGTGCCAGGGAAAATGAGACACAATCTCTTTGGGTCCTCTCTCAGTATTTTATCAAGATCCTCAAGAAAATGCCAGTCTGCCTCAGTGGTACTCTAGGGCTCAGGCCCCTCCCTCCCGGGGCTGAGTTTCTAAGTGCCCATCATCAGGGTCTGGGCATGGCAGAGGGAGTGCCCTCCCTCATGGAGCTGAACTTTAGGTCTTATGGATCCTAGAAACACATCCAGGGCAGCCCTCAGCAATTTAAGGAACCTCTCTTGAGGACTGGACCCAGCCTGGGCGGGGGGCCCAGCAAGCCCACCACCAGGGTGAGCTGAATGAAAGGGTATAGATGTGTGTGATATTCCTTCGCCCACCATAGGAGGCGTGCCGAGATCCAGGGCCTGGTCCACACGATCTCTCTGGCCTCCTTCCTCTGCCCTGCCAGGCTGCCCGGTCCGTTGATCACTATGTCATGCATTTGAGCCTGGCGATCGTTTTCTAGGGTGTAACTTAGAAAGTGGGACACAGATCACTATTGATTGCTGGAGACCACGAGCATTTCCCCATGGGGCTGGAAAGGTCATTGGCAGTTCATTTATTCACTCATTCAAGAACCTGGCTCTGCTCAAGTGCTGTTGACCTGGGGATTGGCAGATAAATGAGGCACAAACAGTGATTAAGTCCATCATGGGCTATGCCTTTAGAGTCAGCATGGCACAGGGGAATAAAGAGGAGGGGCTTACCCAACCCAGGGTGAGGAAGGGAAAGGGTGGGGACAGGGGGGGCAGTGAGTGGGGCAAAGGGGCTTAGGATGGTCTCATGAATACTGACGTTGATCTTTACTGAGGTCCTTGCTCATGTCAATGCGGCAGGCATCATCGTCTTCAACCCTCCCAACAATCCTAAGAAGACCTGATTCTCATCCCCCATCTCATCCCCAGACGGGACATCACGGTTGAGAGAGGTTAGGTAACTTTCCCTAAAGGCAAGCGATGCGGATGAGATCTGAACCCACCCATGAGGCTACCCACTCATGAGCTGTGCCGCTACCATCGGGCATCGCTGCTTCTGCAAGGAACGGGCAGGAACACAAAAGCCAAGAAGGGGAGAGCTGCCCATTAGAAGGGCAATGAGTTTGGCAGAGCAGGACAAAGGGTTGTGAGGGGAAGGGTTGAGACCTCACGGGGCTCAAGCCACAAACCCTTTATTAGCTCATTTTGCCGGAGTGGAGACTACGCTCAGGGAGGTTAAGGGAATTGCCAACGATGCACAGCCCCAGCGGCTGAGCAAGAATTCAGGCCCATACTCTCCGCATGAGGACCTGTGGCTTTGAACACTACTGGGGTGGCCTGGCAAGCACTGGTTGACCTTAGTCTTGAGTGGAGCCAAGGTCAGCTGGGCCTTGGAGTGGAGTGGGAGATATGAGCAGGGGGCAGGGAGCAGGTATCTATTTTTTTTCTTTTCTAGTTAAATAAAAAACTGGAGAGCAAAAGTGCTGCCTCAGCACTAAGCCCACATGTGCACAAGGACATGTACAAATGCGTTGACTGGGCTGACTGGTTGAACTCCTCTGAGATGGGGCCAAAGCAGGCAAATATTTAACCAGGGAAGGGACAGGTATGTCCTGTGCTTCCCAGAGCCTACAGGACTCAGCCCCAGCACTGACCCCAGGCACTCCTGAAAAGTGCAGTGTGAGGGCCCTGCCTGGGGATGTCTTCCCCTCCCCCCACTTCGCCTCCCCTGGGGGTGCTTCCTGGCAGCTCCAAGCCTATACAGTGCAGCCTCCATCCTTTTCTGCGTCCTCAGTGCTGGTCAGCTAAGGTGCAAGCATCTCCTATAATCAGGTCAGAAACCCTTAGCTATAGAGGTTTCGGAGGATTAGGACTTCCGCTTTACAGATGGGGAAACTGAGGCCCAGAGAAGGGAACCCCTTGCCTAGAGTCACACCAGCAGAAGAGGGATACAAACTCAGTCTCCTGACACCCAGTCGGGGGTCCCATCCTTCTTGTCTTAGTCTGCTTAGGCTGCTGTAACAAAAGACCATAGACCAGGTGGCTTAAACAACAAATATTGATTTCTCACACTTCTGCAGGCTGAGAAGTCCAAGATCAAGGCAGATTTGGTTCCTGGTGAGAGCTCTCTTCCTGGTTTGCAGGTGGCCACCTTCTTGCTGTGTCCTCACAAGGTGGAGAGAGAGCTTTCCTGTCTCTTGTACTTTTCATAAGGGCGTTAATCCATCATGAGAGCTCCACCCTCAAGGCCTCACTAACCCCATTCAACATATGAAAACAGTGAGCTTCGGAATGAGAAAAATAATCACATAGCAGGCAAGTAGCAGAGACAGAATTCTGCTGGGTCCCAAACCCATGAGACTGATTGAGATCAATCTTTGTGGGCAGGTTCCTGCACCTGGGAGAACAGGGATGGGCAGAGAGGCCAGAATGAGGAGCCCAGGGAAGGTAAGAAAGGAATAGGGGAAGCCGGGGCCTCCCCGCTAGGTCTGACCTACTTCACTTTGCTGAGGGCAGTGCTCAACATGGGCACCACCCGGCCTGGACAGGTCCTCCCCCAGCTGGCTCTGAGCCCCAGGGTCCTGCCCCTCCGAGAGGCAGCAGTGGGTCAGGCCAGAGCTGTGCCAAGTCCCCCCACCGACCTGCCCTGTCAAACGTGGTGCTGATGTGGGGAGGAGGGGAGGGGTCGGGAAGCGTCTATGGGGTCCCAGGCTCCTCTGCACCAGACCTTGGGGCAAGGCCATGCCCACAGGGCAGTGGTATACCAAGGTTCTCTCTCTACTCCTTCTCTCCACTTAGTATCAGAAAATGTTTCAGGAGGCTGACAACGTCTGCCCTGGGATCCTGGGATCTGGGATGGCCCACCTGAGCGGAGCAGCTCATGAAGAATAAAGGGACACTACGTCTGTTTGTCATTGCAAGGGTCAAGTACAGCCATCAGAGGAAATTCACAAGAGCCAGAGGAGGTGAAAAGGAAAATAAGTTACCTACGATCCCACTGCACAGAGACCACCGCTGTTAACAAGTTGATGCATTTTCCTCCCACACCTTTTTTTGATCCAGCAAGGGAGAGTGGAAGTAATTCACTCACTCACTCACTCATTCATTCATTCATTCATTCATTTATTCTGCTGGGTGCCAGGGACTATTCTAGGCTCGGGGAATGTATAGTCTCAAAATCTCTTCCCTGGCAAATTTGGATTCAACTTTTGCTCGGCCTCTCAGTGGCCCGGTGACTTTGGGCGGTGACTCCATGTTTCTGGAGTCTGTTGAAGAGTCTGTAGAATCAGAATCAGGAGGCGCAGCTCAGTGCATTGCCAGCGGCCTGGGAGGCAAGCGTCTTGCGGATTGCTCTCAGTAATGGCGGTGATCATCAGTACACTCTCCCCAGGCTGCGCATTGGTCCCGGCACCCGTGATGGGGATGGTCCAGCCCCTGTGGGTTGCTAGCCATTGTGCCTCACAGAGCGGGTCCATTCCAGCCGACACCCAGAGGCTCTGTTACACCCTGGGCTGCTCCCTGGAAAATGTCCAGCCTTATGCCTCAGTCTTATGTCTTTGGGTCACAAGAGCCAGTCCATACCTGTTCCAATCCGTGGCAGGACCCCATGGAGTTGGAGTTTGATTGAACCCAGCCCTGGCTCCCAGAGACACTGATCCTGGCTGTCACATCACCCTCTCTGCGTCTTGCTTTCCTCAGACCTATAATAACGACAGTAATGATTACCTGCCGTGAAGGGTAAAAGAGATAACACCTACAAAACGGCCAGCACAGTTGCCCGGCACATGGTAAACACCCGATAAAGGTTAGAGATTTTATTACCTCAATTCCATTTGTGAGCAAGATGTAAGTTACCAAAAGTCTGCCTGGGAGGCTTCTCTCATAAGCTTTAGGGTGGGGAAAGTGGATTTAGTGGATCTCATGGTTTTATTTTATGGTCGCCTCCAGTTAAAGCGCTGGATGGCTGTATAATGGGCTGTGGTCATTATCATTATTAAGGTCACTGGTCTCTTCTGCAGACTGAATACACTCTTCATGTGACCAGTGTCCCAGTGGGCCATGCCATAGTCTGTCACCAAAGGCCCCTCCCAGGACCCCTCCCCAGTGTTTGAGGACTCTATGGTCCCTCCCACAGCCCATCAGAACTACTTCCTTCTGACAAGAGCACTTCCTGCCGCCAGGACAGACTTGCCGGGGAACAGGCTCTGCCCAGCCCACAGGCCTCTGCTCATGGAGATGGGGCTGGGGGCTGCCAACATCATTTTCTGAGGCACAGTTTCAAGGCATTAAATAAAATCACAGAGGACGAAAATTATTCCCAAGTTAATTCCTTAAATCCTCCCTGTTACATCCAGGAGCAAGTATCAGTTTGCTACTGGTGTTGACATTTCTCGAACACTTATTCTCCTTTCCTTGTAACAAGGAGAAAAGCAGTCTCTGTGCTCAGAAGCTCCCCGGGGCAGCTGTATCTAGCTCGAATTTAATACCTCATTTGCCTTTGATGGTGTTTATTTCTACCAGTGATTTCAATTTATGACCAGCAAAAGGGCTTCTCCACTTAGAACAGTGATGCAATGTTTTCCTTAATTTTTTATGTTTCAGTTTATATAAGGGAGTCCATTAAATTTTTTTTAAATGTGAAGTAATAAATTTTACCAAATGTGCTTGGGTGATGGTGAAAATCATAAATGTAATATTCCAAAGACTGCCGTTTGGGAAACATTACTCAGACACAAACATGAATCCAGGCAGGGAAAATGAGGCCCCAGAAGGGGATGCCAGGCAACCAGTATGTGGAGGAGCTGGGACCACCCAGGGAGTCACATTTATTATGTACTTACTTTCCCTAGGTTACTCTTGCCACCAGCCTGCAAGATGCCATTTTCCCTGTTGCGGTTGTGAAAACTGGGTTTCAGAGACCTTAAGTAACTTTCCCAAAGTCACACAGCCAATTGAGGTGGAGACAGGGAGACAGGACCAGAGGTCTTGTCCCCTGGATCAGTGCCCTTTCCACCCTGGCGTGAAGCTTCCCCGTTCAAGGTCCCTTCTCCCCTCCCCTGCACGTTTAGGGAGCTGAGTGTGCAAGCTCTGAGCTGTCTTTTCTGAGCACACCTCTGTCCTCAGTACCAACTCTAGTCCTGGTTACACTGGCTCCATGTAAAGGGTGGGATTCCTCACTGTGCTGACCCTCCACGGAGCGCTGATCCTTCTCCTAAAACTGCACCAGATTCTCTCTATTTTCCCTTGCAAGAAGCCACGCCTGGCCATCTAGAATTCTTGCACCAAGGAGCACCTGCTCGGACCTGGGGCCTTATTTATATTAACTTGACCTTGCACACAGCCTTGTGTGTTACCCCACTTTCAACCTGAGTACACTGAGGACCAGAGTGGCTCTGTCACTTACCCTCTCACCCAGCAGAGAAGGGGAAGCACTGGCATTGCAGCTTGGTCCCCCTGCCCTTGACCTATAATTTCAGAGAAGCCTCCATCTCCCTTGACCCTAGTATCTCTGTAATAGCCTGAGTCCCTTGCCTCTGGGCTCTCTCCTGGGGCTGGAAGCATCGGCCACTTGATGCTGGGCCATCAGTTGTCACAACAGGTTCCTGGGAAGAGGTGGGACTGGGGGATGGAGGGGAGGCAGGAGCACCTGTTTCCTCTCCTAGAGACCCCGCCCCTGGGCGTGCAGACCCTTGGCTGCAAGGGCAGAATGGAGGGAAGAGTCTGGGCTGGGAAATCGGAAACCTCCATCCCCGATCACTCACTCACTCCTAGGGACGGACCTTGGGCAACTGTAGCCCCTCAGTTTATTCACCTGTAAAATGGGGAGGAGCTTCAGGAATTGTGAACTGAAGGGCCTTATGTGGCCCACAAACACTCTTTTGTTCCTTTCTTTCTTTGTGTTCCCATCCCCCGCCAACAGCAATTTAAAAAATCAAAACATTTCAAATAAAAATCCAACTGTCCAGATTTTTACTTGAGAATGACAAAACTGGTATCACTGGCCTCATTTCCTGCAGGACAGAGGTGGCTGGAGTAGAGTTCTGGCCACCCTGGGGAATGGGACACCGGCTCTCCAGACCTCCCCATCCCCCCTAAGCCCTAGGGTGTCCCCAGGTCAAGGGTCAGCTGCCTTTAGCAGTGCGTTTCTTCTGGGGGTTTATTATAAGGGAGGAATAATTCCCAGTATCTGTGTCTTTCTAAAGTGAAAGAGGAAAAAAGCTGAATAGAGAGTTTATCTAGGAAAGGAAAATTTTCCCTTTCTTTCTTTCTTTTACAATTTTTTGGTTTTTTGTTCGGTTTGGTGTGTGTGCACACACACGCACGCAAACACGCTCACTTATGCACACACACACGCACACGTGCATGGAAATGACAGATCTTCTTATTTAATATGCGAAGTGGGTCTCTCATTTCCGTGGTCGGCTGTCTGCCCCTGGAGGCCCTGGAGAAGGCCGTGGCCCAGGGCTGGGGGAGCTGGAGCTTCCTTCCCGGGGGACAGGCTCTGCAGCAGCTGGCTGACCACATGGCAGCCCAGAGGGTCAGCCGCCCGGAGGTTGAGTCCAGAATGCACTGTTTTGTTGTGTAATTAACACACAGTGTTCATTTTTAGGGCCTGACTCGGGAACGAGAGCCAAGAGCATTCCGAAGGGGTCAGAAGGGAGCGTGTTTACTGTCAGGCTGGAGAAGGCACTTCCTCCAATAAGCCCTTGGGGTAATGCTTTCAAGATCCAGGACTCAGCAGATTCTCACCAGGAACCTACTGCACGCCGGCTCTGGACCAGGCCTGGAGAGCAGTTCCATCAGTTAGATGCCGTCCCTGTCCTTAGAGAGCTCCGGGGCTGTGCGGGAGGCTGTCCTGTAAAGGGACAACCCCAGGGGGGTAAGAACGGTGACAGTGATAAGCCCAGGGAACTGTGGGGAGGAGGGTAGGGGTCAGGGAGGCTGGCAGCCTGGGGCGATGAACCCAGGGAAGGCAGTAGAAGGATGAGTTTACTTCTCCTAGAAGGCCATTTGCAAGTGTCTGCTTTTGGAATCAATGATATCTTTTCTTGACTGCAAGTGTGTCATTTGTTCTTTTTCCCCAAAATGTTAAATGCTATGAAATGTGTGATTTCAACCATACATGTTCATCAGAGATAACCTATGACCAATGTCGGCTGTGTATGTTTCTCCAGGATTTTCTTCCAGGCTTCAACATAACTAAGACCCCTGGGGGCTCACTTTGCTCCAGGCCTGAAAGCATCACGTGGTTTCACTTATTTAATCTTCGCAACAGCTCCATGAGGAAAGTACTATCTGCACGCCCATTTCTACATGGGGTAACTGAGGCACAGTGAGAGTGAGTCACCCGGTTGGGTAACACAGGAAGGAAGTGGCAGAACCAGGACACCTGGCTCCAGGTCTGAGCCCTTAACCCTGAGACACAGGAAGTCAAAATACTCACCCACCCTCACGCACACTCTCCCAGCTGGTCTTATTCTAGAACAGTTGGACTTAACCCTGCTTTCTGCTGCCTTCAACATAATGATTAAATATATCCACCTACATTAAAATGTTATTTGCCCAAATGGTCTCATGGTGTACTAAATATCCTGCATTTCAGGTAGATCTTGTGCTTTCACTGTTACTACAAGTAAATCTACCTCCTTCATTTCAAAATCTGGTACTCCAAATTCGAACATACCGTAATTGATCTGAGCCATCTCTTCTTTATGGTTTTCTGGGTGGTTTCCAGTTTTCTGCTCTTACACACAATGCTCCCATGGGGACCTTGGCAAAGGCTGATGAGCATTTCAGCTGGACTGGTTCCTAGAAGAGGGTCTGCCGGGTCAGTGGTGTGGACATGCAGCCCAGACGGGCTTGCCAAGCCGCCCAGGAAAAACTGCTCAAGGGCTCACTTCTGCTTGCTGGAGCAGGAATGTCTGAGCTGGGTGGTGTTTAAATGCCTTTTCCCAGCCTCCATGCTCTTTGTGTTTTCATCTGTGCTCTTAGATGGCTTTGAGAAGGTCATTAAAAAAAAAAAAAAACAAAACCAAACAATCGTGCAATTAACAAAAGCCGCCATGCGGTCAGCAGCTACAGTCCCCAGGAGGACAGGTTCGTTTGGTGGTCCTCGTGTGTAAGTCACATGGAGGTGCCCCTTCCTCCCAGCAGCCCCCAGCCAGCATACACAGCCCAGAGAGCAGAATTCAAGCTGGATTTCAGCCTCCACATGTGCCCCTGTGCGGGGTACAGCCTGACCAACCTCACACGTCATTCTAGTTGGGGCAGTGAGCTGGCTCCCGGCTGCCTGGATTCAAATCCCACCTTTAAGTACTATGAATCATGTGCTCTTGGGCAAGCCACTTAAACTCGACGTGTCAATTTCCTGGTGTGAAATAGATGCCGGTTATAATACTGTCTCTCTGCCTAGGCGGCAGTGGTGAGAATTAAGTTGAAATATCTAAAGCTCTTAGAGGTGTACACGGTAAAGATTCAATAGATGATTTCTACCAGGCAGTTAATCATCCCGCTGGGCAGTTATTAAGGTCTGACCATCCCTCCCGGAGGCTTTGTTTTTCTCCATCATAAAGGCTTCCTTTGGCCTTCAAGGCTGCGTGTTTTAATGGAAAGATGCTCAATTTGGGAACCAGAGAGAAAGGAGCTGGGATCCTGACTCTCCCCTCCAATCCATGTGACTTCAAGCAACTCCCTTTTCTGGTCTGATCTTTACATCTCAGAGTTTTGTGTGTATATTCGAGACCTATCAGTGTACCTAGCCAAGAGGGGCCCCATGAATGCTGGCTCCTCTATCAATTCAAAGACACCAGATCAGTAGAGGGTGGGAGGTGGGGAGCTGGGGACCAGGGGGGAGGAGGGGTGTGTGGAAGGATCCAGAAAGGAGCCCATATTTTTGGCTTCCAGGGCAACCTTCCCAAAGCCATCCATGGTGGCCAAATCCTGCCTTGCCAGCCTCCCCAAGCCCACCACAGAGCCATCCCGAGGCCAAGGCACCGGCAGGTTCAACATCTCAGGGCCCAGCACACCCCCTCCTCCAACCCTACTCATCCTTCAAGACCCAACCTCGTGCCACCTTCCTCCTGGAAGCTTTTCTCCAAACTGGAATTGTCCCCTCCTGGGATCTCCCCCGGCTCTTCTCTTGTACCTTTTTGCAGGGGCTTTGATTCCACCTGGATTTCAGCCCCTGTGAGCTGCTCTGTTCTCCCTGGGAGATGGAAGATTCCAGAGGGCAGAAGGTGGTGTAATGCAAGGCAGGTGGGGGGCTGGGGGCTCGTAGTCATGAGGTTACCATCAGGCGGTTCCTGGGGTGAGGCACTTAACCTCTGTGCCTTAGCATGAGTCGGGGCGACACTGGTCACCCTTTGAGAGCACCCACTCCACCCTGCTCTGTAGCTGGAGGGCTGCGTGCATTCTGTGGATTCTTAGAGCAGATGGGTTCTTCTCCCTCTTCCGCTTTTGTAGGGAAGGAAGCAGTGGAGACTCAGGAGACAGCAAGAGATTTGCCCAAGGACACGCAGGCTGTAAGGGGCAGAGCTAGAATTTGAACTCAAGTTTGCAAGTTCATGCTCCCAAGTGTCACCTCCTTCACAGCCCTGCAGGAGTGGGAGAATCAGGAGAGAAGCTGATGGGGGAGAGTTCTGTATCCTATAAAACACGGCACATGGATTTCCGATAAGGAATTTGACCCGGCAACAGCACGCAGATGTTGATTGCCTTGAGTCATCATGATTCGGGTTTTCGAGTCCAGGTGGAGCAAATGACGCCAAACCCCCCCCCCAACCAATCCCTTGCCAAGCCTGGAGACCCACCCTGCAAGAGAAAAAGAGCTGTGGCCACAAGTCAGGAGATGTGTGTTTACCTCCCAGCTCTACCCTGACACTGCCGTTCTCCCCTGAGGCTTGGGAACCTGTTTTGCTGCGAGGATTTGGAAGCAGCATGTGTGAAAGCTTTGGCCCCGTCATGACCATCATCACAGACGAGGAAACTGAAGTTTAGAAAAGTGAAAGAGCCCCCGGCCTTCTAACTCAGGTGAGTCAGCGGCATATTTAAACACCAGACTTGACCGCGTACGTTCTTCTCCATGCAAGATGCCCGCACATGGGGTGTTTATAGGAGAAATGCAGACCCAGGGGCTGACATGGCCTGGGTCTACGTCTCTCTCCACGCTGCCTGCCCCCAGCTGTCTATAACGCTATTGGAGTCTGTTTCTGCGAGGCTGGCGGCAGCCTGCCCGCTCGCACTTCGCTTGTTTTACAACTTCCACTTATAAAGTGAGTTGAAACCCAGCCAGATAAGGCCTGACCTGTGGAATGACAAACGTTTCAGCTTGTCCCTCCAGTGGCCACACCCAGTGCCTCCTGTTGGCTGAAACTGCTGGAGATGTGGTGTCCCCCCCAAAGAGGTGGCACCTTTTATTTTTTTTGAAAATTGTGCGAAGATGGGTGGAAGAGGTCTATTCCTGCAAAACGCTTGTTTCTCACCCCACTGGCTCCTTCCCCTAAGTGGACTGGTGTAAGGGAAGAGCATTCTAATCACAGGTTCCTGGGCCAATATTAAAGCACCGGCTGCGTGACCTTAGAGCAAGTTACTAAACATCTCTGAGCACTGCTATCTTCAGCTGGGACAATGCCACATATCCGCCACTTGGGCAGGGAGAAATAATAAGATAGAAAAAGCAAAAACAGTGCTGGCAGATGGATGATGCTTGGTCTATGTTAATTTTTTTTCTTTGCCTTACCGTTAGAAAGAGATAATTTTATCAGTTCTTTTTTCAGAAATGCGTCTTGGTCTGCAGAGACATGTGTTCGTAAGATGTCGCTCCTGGGAATGTGATAAAAATCACTCGGCCGCATTGCTTGCTGGTTTGTGAGTCTGGATCTAGGAGCTTACTAGATGGCTGCCTGTTGCATTATTTAAGCTGCCAGCATTTATTGGGCACCACTGTAGACCCAGACTGGAGCGAGGAGCCTGGGGGTTGAAGAAACCCAGGTCCAGTCTGCAGGAGTTCGCAATCCAGTGGGAGAGGAGACAGCTCCAGCCAGAATGGACAAGCATCCCGGGGGACACCCCCAGGGAGTTATTGCTTCAGACTGTGGGGCTCCAGGGGTGCATCTTGGAAGGGCTGGCATTTTAAGTGCCTTCAAATATGAGCAAGACTGCTGTAGACAGAGCTGGGAAAAAAAAGTTATCCAGGCGTAGGGAACAGTCATGGAATGACTACGGTGTCAAATTTGTTAAACTATAGTGTAGATAAAGGCTTCTGGAATGCTAGTTGGCACCAGAATCACCTGGAGGGTGTGCGAAAGAACAGATCACACAACCAAGATGTCCTTCAGTGGGTGAGTGGGTAAACTGTGGTCCATCCAGACAGTGGAATACTATTCAGCCCTAAAAAGAAATGAGCTATCAAGCTGTGAAAAGCATGGAGGAAACTTGAATGCATACAACTAATTGGAAAAAGTCAAACTGTACAGTTTACATACTGTGTGATTTCAACTATATGACATTGTGGAAAAGGCAAAACCATGGAGACAGTAAAACGATCAGGGGTTGCCTGGAGCTAGGGAGGAGGCGGGGATGAAGAGACAGAGCACAGAGGATTTTTAGCGCCGTGGAAGCTACTCTGTATGATATTATACTGATGGATACACATCATATATATTTGTCAAAGAGAATGTCCAACACCAAGAGTGAACCCTAATGTAAACTATGGGCTTTGGGTGATTATGATGCATCAATGCAGGTTCATCAATTGTAACAAATGTATCACCCTGGTGGGAGGTGTTGATAATGGGGGAGGCTATGAAAGTATAGGGGTAGGGGTATATGGGAAATCTCTGTACTTTCCCTACTTTGCTGGGAACCTAAAACTGCTATAAACAATAAAGTCTATTAAAACACACACAGATCACTGCACTCCAGCCCAGAGTTTCTGGAGTGCAGCTCACAAAGTTGCATTTCTACCAGGTTCCCAGGTGACGCTGGTGCTGTGGCTCCACATGGGGAAGAAGAGGTTATAGAGAAAGAAAGTAGGGAGGTTGCGTGGAGACAGACCACAGCTAAGCTTGAGGGCCTGGCTGTGTGCTGGGCGATGCTCGTCACATCAAATACTGGCCGTGGTCCTCTAGGTGTTCATTACTCCTCCACTGAACCAGTACCTGCTGAGCCCACCGTGTACTGTGGCTGTGAAACAGACTCCAGACTTGCAGAGGTGGAGAAAATAGTCTGATTTTTGCCATGATCTTTGTCCTGCTGGCTTACAGTCCAGAGGTGGCTGGGTGCTATCACACGCGACATCCTATTGCCAACTACACCGACACCAGGGTGCAGTAGACAGGACTCTGCAGGTGAGACTTGCTGTCAAAATCATGTCTGTTTAAAGAAAGACCTCGTCTTGACCAGAGTACCCCACAATGTCTGAGGGATGGATTGCCGTGCCATGACCCTTGGTCACGGAGGGTTATTGCCGTGCCGTGACTCTTGGTAATGGAAGGTTATACAGCCCGTTTGTTGGACTATAGGGTCCGCTGCTCCAACAGAGACAGGCTTAATCACGACCAGAACAAGAGAGAATTTTATTTCTGTCTCCTGTAACAGGCCAGGCTTGGGCAGCGCATGGCTGAAATGCCTGTTCCAAGTTGGGGCCTGGGGGGACTCGACTCTTTCCCTTCACTGCTCTGATATCCCTGGGGGTTGCTTCAATCCACAGAGTTGGAGATGATCTACTATCCGGCTTCTGACTGCACGACCCCGGGGCCACTTGCATGGGATGCGGTGAGAGCTGTGCTCCCGGGAGCTGTGCAATGTGGTCCCACAGGGCACCACAACCTCTGTGCAGAGGCAAAGCGGGAACGGGGGTGGGAAGGGGAGGGAACGTCCCTTGAAGACTCACCCTGGAAATTGCACATCTCACTTCTGCTCACAAACCACACAGCACAACCTAGTCACGTGGCCTTGCCTGGCTGCAATGGACGTCGGGGTGGGATTCAATGACCACGACCTATTCTCTTTCCTGTCGTTCTGTGTAGCGATTCTTTCTGAAATGTCATACTCCGCCATCTGGCCTTCCTCCTCCTTTTATGGAAGGAAGCTGCAGAGATACAGGTATTGCGGACAGTTGTTCTGTCCCATCAAAATTCTTTTGAAATCTTCTAACATCTAGACAGAATTGTAACTTTGCATCAGAATCACCAGGGGAGTGGGTGCTCTTAAAAACACAGATGCCGGGCTTCCCTGGTGGCGCAGTGGTTGAGAATCTGCCTGCCAATGCAGGGGACACGGGTTCGAGCCCTGGTCTGGGAGGATCCCACATGCCGCGGAGCAACTGGGCCCGTGAGCCACAATTACTGAGCCTGCGCGTCTGGAGCCTGTGCTCCGCAACAAGAGAGGCCGCGATAGTGGGAGGCCCGCGCACCGCGATGAAGAGTGGCCCCCGCTTGCCGCAACTGGAGAAAGCCCTCGCACAGAAACGAAGACCCAACACAGCCAAAAAATAAATAAATAAAAATTTAAAAAACAAAAACACAGATGCCCAGGCCCTTTTGCCAGAAGATCCAAATTTAATTCGGTTGGGGTGGGGTTGGGACATTGGGGATTTTACAAAGCCTCCAGGAGATGCTGAGGTGCAGCCAGAGTTGGGAACCCCTTGCCCAGGCTCACGCTCTGTTTTCTTTTTATTATTAGGTTTTGACTCTGGCTGAAAGGGGCTGGAAGTTTCCGCCATATTAAAGAGGGGGTCTTCAATGATCTGCTTTGGAAGGTGGCGTCCAGGATGCACGCTACGGCTTGACATAAACACCAGCTGCACCCAGGAGGGCTTTTGCTTCACTGTTCTTCCTTCTGGGTCTGCAAGCAGGAACAGTGACATCAGCTCTCGGAGACCAAGGCGGTCATCACCACCAAGCCCCGCTGCTGGGGAGTTCATGAGAGAATAAGGGGTTTCCCAAAGTCACAGCCAATCGCTGTGGAAAGTGCGATTCCTCTGATGTCACATGCTGGGTGGATGTCCCCAAGGGTGCCTTCTGCCCCTACGGCCCTTGGCCGAGGACGAAGGGCTGGGTCTGGGGGACCCCTCCAGGGTGCTGTCCCGCACCCACTGAGTCAGCTGCAGCCTCCTTGGCCTCCTCCCTGTTGTAGCTGGGGGGCCGACTCAGGGCTTAAGAACGATGGAACAGCAGCGTGGCCGAAAGTCCAAGGAACCAGCACACATCTCTCTAACTCTGGGGGTCCCCACACTGTTTCTCTTCCCCTGCAGTAATGGCCACCTGAGGCAGCACCAAGGGCCTGCAAGGAGATTCTGGACAGATTCTTGGGATGTGCGTGCCTCAGGCCACACGGTGAAGGGTGCAGACCTCCCCTTGGGGGTCCTGGAGCCTCCCTGCTCTCTGTGTCCAGGGTTCAGGAAGGCAGTGGTTTCCTGAGCGCCCGCCTAGGGGTCTGGACACTCAGAGGGGACCAGGGTGCCCAGGTCCCAGCCCTCAGGACGAGGGACACAGTCAAGGAAGGGAGACATCACATACACACCCTGTTTCAGTCCAAGGCGGCACAGGGCGATAGGGGAGGCTCAGAGGAGGCCCTCGGTCCTTCCAGGAGGAGGTGGCAGAAGGGGAGAGATGTGTCCCTGGCTCCCTCCAGGCCCAGCGCCCGGCACTCACCCCTGACATTTTGCACCCTCCCCTCCCTGCCCCACCCCCTCCAAAATAAAACAAAAGGGGGGCTTCCTTGGTGGCGCAGTGGTTGAGAATCTGCCTGCCAATGCAGGGGACACGGGTTCGAGCCCTGGTCTGGGAGGATCCCACATGCCGCGGAGCAACTAGGCCCGTGAGCCACAACTACTGAGCCTGCGCGTCTGGAGCCTGTGCTCCGCAACAAGAGAGGCCGCGATAGTGAGAGGCCCGCGCACCGCGATGAAGAGTGGCCCCCGCTTGCCGCAACTGGAGAAAGCCCTCGCACAGAAAACGAAGACCCAACACAGCCAAAAATAAATAAATAAATAAATAAATAAATAAATAAATAATAAAATTAAAAAAACAAAAACAAAAAACAAAAGGAACTTTAAGATCCTGCTTGCTTACCTTGGCCACAGGTACCCTGCTTGCAATAAAATGCTTGCTCAGGCTTACCTGGATTCTGGCGGGGCGAGGTATGATAACCGGGCTGATCGATACCACAGCATTTCAGAGGCGAAGACCGAAGCCAGAGAGGGACATTCCTCAAGGTCCTTGAATCCCCCTGCCAGGCCCAGCACTTGGGTTCTCTAACTGAGCTCTCCATTGCTGGAGGTAATCAAGGATCCGCAGTGGAAAGCTTGTCAGGGAGCGATCAGGACTGCTGTTCCCCTGTTTTCCCATGCATAGGAAGGCTCAGTCTAAGGCTCAGATTCTGTGTCCCCTACTCCTCACTGACACACCGTCAATCTGTCCTCAAACATTTAGTGAGTGCCCCATGCCTAGGCCTAGGTCTGGATCTGAATCCCGGCTCTGTCTCTCACTAGCTGTGCAACCTGGGGCACCTAGCTTGTCTCTGTGCCTCAGTTTTCTCATCTATAAAGGGGGGATGGTAACCTCTATTGGCAGAGTTACTGGAAAGTGCCCAGCATACTGCAAGCGTTCCATAAATGGTAGCTGTCATCAGTCCTTAAGATGTGAAGAGGTCTGCAGGCTCTGGGAAGTCCTGAAGACCCCAGGGTGTCCCTGCTGCTGTCCCATCAACCTTGGTCACCCTGCCAGTGGGACTTGCTCTTGTGCAAGGAGACAGCAAGTCCCAGTGGAAATGCAGGTTCCCTGAGGGCAGTGGAGCTCCCGGAAGCAGCAAACCTGCAGGAGTGCATGCCCCCCCTCCCCCGGACTCCAGCATCAGCCTTGAGCATAGCTAATGTTCTCCCCAATTTTCCAAACACCCAGAGAGATAAAGTAGCATGTCAAGTCACACGGTCAGTACGGAGCTGCACAGACTACGAGTCCAAGCATCCCTGCTTCACAAGCACGTCCGTCCCCTCCATGCTCCTGCACCTCTGCCCTGCTGCTTCTTGAGCCTGGAACACCCCTCCTGCCTTCCAGGCTCTTCCAGTTCCAGAATTTTCTGCAAACCCTAGTTCACAAAGCCCCTCCTCCTGGAAGCTTCTCTGTGGGCTCTGGACGAAGGTTTTGGTTTCTCCTCAGCTCCCACAGTCCTTTGCCCAAGGCTCTATTACAGCCTTATCTCCACCACCTTAATTACCTGTTTGTCTCCTTCCCAGTGAACTGGAGCCACCCAAGGACCAAGACCTTAACTGAGAAGTAGGTCTATTATCTCCAGGACCTTATCACTCCCCTCCCTGAATTATAGTTATTTAGGTTCCTACCTCCTCTCCCCACCCTGGCTGGCTGAGCTCTGGAATGATTTTAAAACCATTTCACTGTTAGCCAGCGCTTTCCCAGCAACAACTAGGCTGAGGCCCCTGACAATTTTCAAATCACAGGCTGGGGACACAGGTAGGAGGGAGAGGCTCTGGGAGAGGTGGGGAGAGAGAGAGAAAGAGAAAGAGAGAGAGAGAGAGGGAACAGGGAGAGAGAGAGAGGGCTTGAAATGCTTAAAATGCCCAATGAAGGGACTTCCTGGCAGTCCAGTGGTTAAGACTCAGTGCTTCCACTGCAGGGGGCAGAGGTTCGAGCCCTGGTCAGGGAACTAAGATCCCGCATGCCTCGGGGTACGGCCAAAAATAAACTCATTAATTAAATGAAACAAAATGCCCAGTGAAGACAGAGTTTACCCTGGTTCAAATGCATCCCCCAGGGCAGCACCTTTCTCCAGCTCAGCCCTGGACCTGGTCCTGGCTTCCAGCCACCCATGTGGCTGCTGCAGAAGCTGCTTCCTGGTGGAGACCCCAGGACCTCGCCCGCCAGGGTCTGGCTGCATACTACAGTGGGCAAGCCCAGCCATGAGGCCAGACCAGATCCTGAAGCCGGCTTTGGCACCAACAAGCTGTGTGACTGTGAGCAAGTTACTAGGTCCATCTGAGTCTCAACTTCCTCCACCTTGAAATGGGTCTAGGACACCTAAGTCACAGGGCCCCTGGGAGGGTTCAGTGAGATGATGGAGGCAGAGCCTGGGGCACAAGGTGGAAACTCTCTTTCTGCTGAAACTGAGCAGGATGCTGTGGGGCTCCTGCGCACCGGAGCCTTTCAAACATTTGCTAATCAGGGAAGGAAGGGGATGCAGAAACAAGGGAGGAACAGTCAAGAAACAATAGTGCAGCCTTGGGGCAGGGTCCTGGTTCTACCTCGAGGGATACACACAACCATATCTCTGAGCTCTTCTGCAGAACTAAAACCCGCACCAAATGGAAGATGTTCCAGAGAGAAGGTCACAGTTTGATAACCTTGAGAAGCTCATCAGGAGACCACCTGAGGCCAGATTAAAGGAACCAGAGAAGCTCATCAATAGATCACCTGAGACCAGATTAAAGGAGTGCAGGCCCTGAACACACCCTGATCCTTATCGAGAACCCTGCCCTTGAACCATAGCTATAAAACTCCTCACCAAATCCTCCAGGTTAGGACACAGTTTTTCAGGGCACCATCCCACTGTGTCTCCCTTTGCCTGGCAAAGTAATAAAGCTATTCTTTTCTACTTCACCCAAAACTCTGTCTCCAAGATTTGATTTGGCCTTGGTGCACAGAGGCTGAGCTTTTGGCATCAGAACCAGAGACTAAATAAATGAAATCCAGGACCTCCTGCTGCTCTCACTGTGACTTGTGTAATTGATGGGGTAGCATCATCGCACATACACTTGGGATGAGTGCACTCTGCTCACTTTTCTCCAGTTAAGTAATTTCTCAATTAAACAACAACAGCAAACAAACATTCATGGCAGCAAAAATCCACCATTTGGGCCCAACCAGCTGTCTTCTCTATAAGATAATAACACTCATTCATCTGACTACTCGTTGCATCTTCAACTACCCATTGTACAGATGAGAAAACTGAGGCCCACGTGGTCAGGCACGGAGCAAGGGTTGAGCAGTTGGGCCAGATCCAAGCCGGTCTGCCCACCAACTGCTCTGGAATCACCAGGGTTCGTGGGGCAACAGGCACCACCTCTCAGCAGGTCCTCTGCCATTCACTGCCTTTTGTTCATTCAACAAACATTTCTGAGGGCTTATTAAGCACAGGAATTGAGGACACCGTGGAAAGCAAAGCCAGGAAGGCTCCTGCACACACGGAGCTGAGTCTAGAGGGCAAGACACACAAAAACCAAGTAAACAAGGTGACTCTGACTGACAGTGACATGCATTCTGCCAAGTAAAACCAAGTAAAAAAGAGCCAGTGAGGTCCCCTGGGTGGTCAGGGAACACCCACCCACCTCTCACCCATCATCTCGTTTCTTCTTGAGGGCATACTTTGCTGTAGGAAGAAGATGGAATATGCCCATTCGACAGAGAGGCAAACTAAGGGAGGTGGGGTGGATAGGTAAGACCCCAAGTTCTCCACCCTCCAGAATCTTCCAAAAGGCCAATCCGGGCATAGCTGCCCAGCAAGAATCTGGGTCCCTTCCTTCCTGAGGCTCCCCTGCAACACCCCTAGCTCCACCAGCCTCTCCATCTGACTTCAGGGAGGCCTTTGGGCAGTCTGTGCTCCACTTGTTTTTAGCAGCCCAGAAGACAGGGCGGAGCAGTGTTATTTATGGCCATTCTGCAGATGTGCCAACTGGCAGCTCAGAGAGCGAAGAGCTGGGCCCAGGGTCACTGCCGCTGGATGGCCAGGCCTGGCACCTAAAGTCCCTGTGCCTTGGGATGAAATTATAGGTCTGTCTCTCACACGGAGCCGTGGGCTCCAGGAGCACTAGGCAGGGTCTGGGTGCCTGAACCCCAAGAGGGCTTTTAGCTGGTGCCCAGACAGCTGGGTCTTTTTCTGGTTGGGGCTGCCCATGAGCGGAGAGGAGCTGGTGCTGAAAGCCACCCTCCATCTCCCCGCTCCTGCCCGCCCCAATCCGGGACGGGACGTGCCGCGCCTCATGCCCCTCCCAAGAATCCCTCAAGGCTGAGAGGTGACTCAGCGCCCCGTGAGCCGGGCCTCCCCCGCCAGATGCAGGGCAGGCCAGAGCTGGCGCGAGGGCGGGCAGCGTGGGTGTGGGCCGGTGGGCGGGGCGACCCCTCCCCCGAGCCACCAGCACCTGCACTGCCAGCTTGTACTTTTTTCACCCCCTGCCACTCCCTGCAGTTTCCTTCCACTTTCCTAGGAGGGACCTCACACATCTGTCATGTCCTCCATACTACCGTCTTCACTCCCTGGGTGCAGTGCTGAAGGCCTCCATGGAAGTTCCCTCCTGCCATCCTCTCTGCAATCCTGCCAGGCCGGCATGGGGAAACTGAGCCTCAGAGAGGGGCGGTGACTTGGGCAAGGAGCTGAGATTCAAAGCCAGCTCAGCCTGACCCCAAGACCAGGAGCTTTCCCCATGGCAGTCACACTGAGTGGGGATGGTGGGTCCTTTGGGGACTACTGACAGCCAACCCGCTTTTGCCCATTTTACAGAGAGGGAGACTGAGGTACAAGGAAGGGAAGTGGCTGGTGGGGGAGAGACAGGTCACCATGACATTATCCTAGGACAGGACCATAATTCCCTCTCTGCTCCTTCTCGGGGTGGGCTCTGTGGCTGACAGGAGCAGGGGTCCACCCACAGAAGGGGCGGTGAATGAATGAATGAGGTGTTGGGACACTACTGCCCATATGACAGTTTACAAGAGGTTTTAGAGCACTTGAGTTGTGACCAGAGCAACCAAAGAACTGAGTTTTTCATTGCATTTCATTTTAATTTGTTAAAATAAAAATTTAAAAACTGATAGTCAATGCAGATATTGGAAAAGTTTGAAGTGTGTTTGGAATGGGTTGAGTACGTGAACCTACTTTTTCCAACTGCAAATTTTATGAAATCTAAATACAGATCAAGTACTTCAGATGAAAATTTAGCATCTGAATAAAGATGTACTCTATGCAGTGTGAAATACACACCAGATGTCAAAGACTTGAAAAACAGAATATAAAATATCTCATTATTTTTTTTATTGATTACATGTTGAAATCATGTTGGGGATATTGGGTTAAATAAAAATATAAAATTTGAGTTCATTTCATTTGCTTCTTTTAACTTTTGAAAACATGGTTACTAGAATGTTTTATGTATTAAATTACATATGTGGCTTGCCTTATACTTTTATTGGATAGCACTGTGTTGGGAAGTGACTCGGTCAGGATAATTTCACACCTTTTCCAAAGAACTTTGCATCCTTAAGTTCAGAGAGGCCAAGGGACTTGCCCAAGCTCACACAGCCAGGAAGTGGCAGAACCAGGAGAAGAGAATATGCCTATCCTGACTGTCTGCCAGTTTCCTTCCCGCTTTGGGCTTTAATCATAGCTTACTGGCAGGCCCACCTCTAAGTGCTGCACCTGCGTTATCTCACTTAGTCCATCCACCTCCCTAAGTGGGACTTGCATTACTCCAGTTCTAAGACAAGCAAACAGAAAAGTTTCATTCTTTGCCCAGTACTATATGGTTAGAAATCTGCAGAGTTGGGATTTGAACCCCAGGCGCTCTGGAGTCTAGATTCTGAGGCCTAAATACTATGTGAACAACGTGGAAGTGAATGGTGCATGGGGCCTGTGGATTAGGCAACACTCCTGTCACTGAGGCCTTTGGGTGATACCTTGGCCTCTGGGCACTAGGAAGCCCTGGAGGGGGCAGGGGAGGGGGGCGGCGGGTGAGCTTGGGGCATGCATGTCAGACAGGAGCTTTAGGAGACGGCTCTCGCTAAGACATGGGGAGGGACTTCAGGGAATGAACTTGGGTTCCAGATTCCAGGTGCGAGATTGCTAAAGAGCCAGGTGAGGGATGACTCAAGCTCCGAAGGTGATGCAGAGAAGAAAGGACACGGAAACAGATACGGAGCTTGGTTGCAAAGCCAGCTTGTCAGACGTGCACTGGGCAAAAGCCTGGGAAGCAGCTGAACCAAGAATCTCAGTGGCAGCCTCACCTGCACAGAGTGTGGCTGGAGGCAAAGACACCCTGGGGGAGAGCTGCGCAGGGAGCCCACCCACCGCCCAGTAGGGCCCTCCTAGGGCCTGGGCCCTACTGGGGACAGCTGGACAGGAAACTCGAGGGCATGGGGTTTACCTTCAGACAAATCAGGATTTCAGCAGGAGCCTGCGGCTCCGTGGCCTCAGGAACTTGCGTGGCCTCAGTGGCCTCAGGACCCGCAACTCTTCAAAGTTGCAGTTGCAACCTCCCAACCAACCCAGGACGCCAAACACACCAAGTCATGGCATTTCAACCAGACACGGTGCCAGGGAAGATGTCTCCACCCAGCGTCTTCCAAGGGCTCCCTAAACACTAGCTTTAAGAGAGGCACAGAAATCCTCGAGGGGAGCGAGCAGGGAGTAAGATGATTGCGTTTGTAAAAGATAGACATAGGATTAACTTGGACGAATGCTTAAAAATAGCCTTATTGGGTAGTAATAAAATGTTTGCTTACTTAAAGGAACTACATATTTAAAATTGCAAACCACCCACACTCCTCATGCCCTGTTCTTCTTCCCCAATTGTTTCTTTCTTTGTAATACTGATCACTGTTTAATATTCAGCTCTGTGTCATCTATGAATTTATTTTGCTGAAAACCTATCTCCCCCAAATGGAATGTAAGTTCCACTAGAGGAGGGAGGTTTGGGACTGCTTTGTCCATGGAACTCACAGTGCCTAGAACCGCACCAAGCACTTAGTAGGCGCTCGATAATCATCTGTTCAGTGAATGAATGAAAGCATGGTGACAATAAAACACTGACCGAGCATATAATGCGGTGCCCCTGGCAGGAGAGGGGGATGAGGCTAGGAGTTTGGCCCATCACGAGGGCCATGCCTCTGACATGCATTAGAGGCTCACTATGGACCAGGCCCTGGCCCAGGAGCTTTAGAGGAGGAGTCTCACCTAGGAGACCTGTCAGGAAAGGAGAACAGGGTCCCCTAAGTCCAAGTGTCTGGCTAGTGCAGCCCAGGTCTCAGGGAAGTCACCTTAAGCTCAGCTCAATGCCAGGTGCAAGGTGCTGAGCATGATTGTCTGCTGCAGGCCAAGCCGGCCTGGCCGTTTGCAAGGAAAAATGGGTGGTGTAGGGAAAGGGTGCTGTCCCCAGTGGGGCTGGGGAGAGGCCTTCTGGCTTATCTTGTACCCTGGGTGTGTCCCCTTCTGCTTCTCCTCGCCCCACCCTGCTCCCCTGTTTGCCCTGGATATAGTCATTGTCGCTTTGAAGCTGGCTGGTCACTCTGGGGAATCTGGAAGCTCTTCTAGGAGTTCAATGCAGGGGGGACTCGCTGAGATGGAAAGAGGCAGGCAGTGCCAGGCTGGTCTTGGTGGGTGCAGAGCCCTGGAAGGAGCAGCTCAGGACCACCCAGGGGCCGGCGGAGCCGATCTCCTCTCTTAGCGCTCCTTGGTGTAGACTGTAAAGGTGGGGATCCCCTGGGTTCTAGAGCTGCCAGGGCCCTGTTCAAATGCACCAGCAGAACCTCTAAGCTGTGTGACCTTGAGCTAGGTACTTCCTCTCTCCAGACTCTGGTTTTCTGCACACGAGCACACACACACACACACACACACACACACACATACATAGTCATTATTTTTTTGCCTTATAGGGTTAATGTGCCTATTAAGTGGCATATATGTAAATGCTCCCTTTTCCTCCTTTAAACTTGACTTTGAAATCTTTTTAAAGATGATCCACACTCAAGTCATACATGCTTATTCCAAAAAGATTTGAAAATACAGGAACTCAGAAAGAAAAAATTTAAAAATCACCCATCAGCAAGAGAACGAGAAGACAAGCCACAGACTGGGAGAAAATATTTCCAAAAGATGTATCTGATAAAGGACTGTTAATCCAAAATATACGACGAAACCTTAAAACTCAACAATAGAAAATAAACAATCCAATTAAAAAATGGGCAAAAGACCTGAACAGACAACTTTACCAAAGAAGATCTACAGATGACAAATAAGCATATGAAAAAAATGCTCGACATCATATCATTAGGGAAATGCATATTAAAACAACAGCAAGCTATCACTACGCACCTGTTAGAATGGCAAAAATCCAAAACTTTGACAACACCGAATGCTGGTGAGGATCAGAGCAAGAGGAACCCGCTTTCATTGCTGGTGGGAGCACAAAAGTGTAGAGACACTTTGGAAGACAGTTTGTGGTTTATTACGAAAGTAAATATGCTCTTACCATACAATTCAGCCCTCTCCCTTCTTGGTATTTACCCAAATGAGTTGAAAACTTATGTCCACACAAACACCTGAACACGAAGGTTTATAGCACCTTTATTCATAATTGCCAAAACGTGGAAGCATCTAAGATGCCCTTCAGTAGATGGATGGATAAATAAACTGTCGTGCATCCAGACAATGGAATATTATTCAGCACTAAAAAGAAACGTGTTGGGCTTCCCTGGTGGTGCAGTGGTTAAGAATCCTCCTGCCAATACAGGGGACACAGGCTCGAGCCCTGGTCTGGGAAGATCCCACATGCTGCGGAGCAACTAAACCCTTGAGCCACAACTACCGAGCCCGTGTGCCACAACTACTGAAGCCTGCGCACCTAGAGCCCGTGCTCCACAACAAGAGAAGCCACCACAATGAGAAGCCCGTGCATAGCAACAAAGACCCAACGCAGCCATAAATAAATAAATAAATAAATAACCAAATAAATAAATTTATTAAGAAAAAAAAAGAAATGTGCTATCAAACCATGAAGAGACATGGAGGAAATTTAAATGCATATTTTTTTAAATTTAATTAATTTATTTTTGGCCACGTTGGGTCTTTGTTGCTGCACACAGGCTTTCTCTAGTTGCGGCGATCAGGGGCTACTCTTGGTTGCAGTGCACAGGCTTCTCATTGTAGTGACTTCTCTTGTTGTGGAGTGCAGGCTCTAGGCGTGCGGGCTTCAGTAGTTGTGGTACACGGGCTCAGTAGTTGTGGCTCACGGGCTTAGTTGCTCCGCGGCATGTGGGATCTTCCCGGACCAGGGCTCCAACCCGTGTCCACTGCATTGGCAGGCAGATTCTTAGCCACTGCACCACCAAGGAAGGCCTAAATGAATATTATTAAGTGAAAGAGACCAAATCCGAAAAGGCTACGTACTGTATGAGTCCAACTATATGAGATTCTGGACAAGGCAAAATTATGGACTTAGTACAAAGATCAGGAGTTGCCAGGGGTCCATAGGGAGGGAAGAATGGGTGGAGCACAGAGCATTTTGAGGGCAATGAAACTATTCTGTGTGATGCTACAATAGCGGATACGTGTCATTATAAAAACCCACAGAATGTACAACACCAAGAGTGAACCCTGATATAAACGATGCATTCTGGGTGATAGTGATGCATCAAATGTAGGTTCATGGATTGCAAAAAATGCACCACTTTTCTGGTGGATGTTAATAGTGGGAGAGGCTATGCATATGGGGGGGCCAGGGGGACACAGGAAATCTCTGTACCTTTGGCTTAATTTTGCTGTAAAAGTGAAACTTCTCTAAAAAAGAAAGTCTATTTAAACATAAAGTCACCCATCACCCCCAGGAATTTTCTCTTGTATTTACTACTGTGTTCCCAGCACTTAGTATGCTTGCAGGCACATAGTAGGTACTGAATAAATGTTAGTTAGGTGAATGAATGAATAAAGAGTGACTAAACAAACCCGAACTAACTGTGTTAATATTATGCTGTATAAAATTCCAGACATTTTTCCAGGCACGTATATCCCACATACATAATTTTTTCATTTAAAAGAGACTTTTCCATACACATGATTTTGTAATCAGTTTTATCTCTTAATATACTATAACCATCTCTCCTGGGCGATAAATAGAAATATTCTTTAGGGTCATTTTAACAGCTGGGCAGTGTTCTGTCATTTGGATAGACCATCATTTATTAAACTCAGCTCGTATTTTGACCTCTGGGTCGATTTTGTGTTACTACTTTCTGATACAATATAGCAACAGGCATCCCTGTATGCCTGTCTGTTACTAAGTAACTGTTTATTTGTCAGGATTGATTTTATTTATTTGTTTGTTTATTTGTTTATGTATTTATTTTTGGCTGCATTGGGTCTTCACTGCTGTGCGAGGGCTTTCTCTAGTTGCGGCGAGCAGGGGCTACTCTTCGTTGCAGTGCGCGGGCTTCTCATTGTGGTGGCTTCTCTTTGTTGAGGAGCAAGGGCTCTAGGTGCGCTGGCTTCAGTAGTTGTGGCGCACAGGCTTAGTTGCAGGATTGATTTTAAAGTGATCTGGACAGAACAAAGAGGGAGGGTGGTAAGAATGTCACCTGAGTTTCTGGTGACAGAAGGATAAGTCTTTCCCTTACCTCAAAGGGCATTTCGGTGATGGAGTTCTCTGTATCCACCTTCTCTGAGAAATTTCCCCATGAATACACCAGAAATGCATTACTCTGTGTCAGCTCCACGGTCAGGGTGACTGTATTACCAAGCCCAACATCTGGCCTAGGGGTCTAACAAGGCAGGGGGCACCTGTCATGTCACCACTGATCATCCAGCAATAAAGCCACTCGGACCTGGGTTTGAGGCCTGAGGTTGCCACTTTTTAGCTGTGTGTCTTTGGTGAAGTGAATTAACCTCTCTGGGTTTTAATCTCCTTGTCTGTAAAATGGACACAATAACAGCACTCCCCTCCTGGGGTTGAGGATTAATGGAGATAATGCAGTGATGCCCATGGAGCACTGTGGAAAGCGCCCAGCATGGGCTGAGAGTTCATCCAGAGGGAGCAAGGTGTTATTATCACAGATCCACACACAGCACTTACTGTGTGCCTTTCCCACAGTTCTAAACATCTCCCTATTCTAACTCATAGCATTTTAGCCTGAGTAGGTGAATTGTTCTTGGAAATTTGTCTACCTGAGACAGCAAACCCTGGGTCTGGAGCTTATTTTGGAAAGAAATGCCATCTCTCCTATGGTGGGGCCTGTGTCCTCAGGGAGGGAGGAGACTTTAGGCCTGAAGACCCGAGATGGAGCCGCAGCCCCCAGGAACTCAGGGTCCTGAAGTCACTTCATGCTCTGAGGCTCAGCGTCTCCAACTGTAAACCAAGGGAGGAAGGCCTTGATCCCTAGGCCCTCCCAGCTGTAACAGTCTAAAATCGCTTCCCAGAAATGTTAAACACAGTTATCTATCCCAAAGGCCTGCAAACTACAACACACAGGCCAAATCTGGCCCAATGCCTGTTTTCATAGGGCCCACCAGCTAAGAATGGTTTTTACATTTTTAAGTAGTAGAAAAAAAATCAAAAGAAGAATAACTTTTTCATGACAGGGGGAAAATGATGTAAAATTCAAATTTTAGTATCTATAAATAAAGTTTTATTGGAACACAGCCATGGTCATTCATTTACATACTGTCTATGGCAGCTTCAAGTTACTGAGGCAAAGTTGAGTGGTTGCCATGGAGACGGTGCGACAGGCAAAGCCTGAGATATTTACTATCTGACTCTTTACAGAAAAAGCTTGCTGCCCCCTGGTCTAGAGTTGACTTTTCAGATTACTCACTGTCTTTGGAATATTTCACATTTTTCTTTCTTTCTTCAAAGGTCACTGCCTCCAAAGACCAAGATGATTTAGAGAACAAAACAGCATGCATAAACAATTCCTTTAGCGGGACCCAGCTGCAGGGGCAGGGGCCAGAGGAACAGAAAGCCCACTGCCCAGGTCCTGCAGGTTCTTCTCAGGTTAAGGGTATGTGAGTGAATGGGCTTAGTGCCACCTCCCTCCCCATGACACACTTACTTGCGGAGATGAAGTTTAAAAATGCATTTTTGAAAAGCCCAAAAAAGTATCAAAGAAGAAAAACCTGTCCAGTGCAGTGTGCCTGAGCACATGGGCTTGGAATCAGATAGATATGAGTTCCGACCCCATCTTTTTACTTCTTAGCTTGTGACCTTGGATGAGTTACATAACCTCTCTGAGACTCAGCTCGTATATCGGTAAAATGGGAGAAATAGTATCTACCTGTATTAATCTGTTAGGGCTACCGTGACAAAGTACCACGGACTAAGGGGCTTAAGCAACAGAAATTTATTTTCTTATGATTCTGGAGGCTGTAAGTCCAAGCTCAAGGTGTCAGCTGGGTTAGTTTCTTCTGAGGCCCTTCTCTTTGGCTAATAGATGGTTGTCTTTTCCTGGTGTCTCTGTGGTTTTCCCTCTGTACCTGTCCCTGTCCTAATCTCCTCTTTTTATAAGGACACCAGTCATATTAGACTAGGGCCCACCCTAATGGCCTCTTTTTAACTTAATCACCCCTTTAAAGACCCTGTTACCAAATCTCATCACATTCTGAGGTTCTGGAGGTTAGGATGCCAACATATGAATCTGGGGGAAAAAAATTCAGCCCATGACTCTTAACTTATAGCATGTTGGGAGGATTGAATGAAATCAGGAATGTTTAGCACAGTTTCTGGAATATTACTGAGTCTTTAGTAAATGTTAGCTCTGATTTTCATTAATGGTAATTACTATTACTGCTGGCATGGTGGAGCTATTCCATCGGGTGTGGAAGAGCCCTGGAGGGACTTCCTTAGGGTTGGAGGGTATCTCGAGTGGCCTCCCAGCAGCCCACTGTGTACATCCCCACTTGGCCACTCGCTCACTGCACACCTCCAAGGGGCACCATTCACATTGTTATTACTAATGATTTGTGTGTTGATTAGGACAATTTTTCTGGCAGATGTCAGCGGAGGAAAAGGCACTTTTTCTCAAGTCCCCATGAAGTCACAGAGTGGCCCAAGGCAACGCTGCTTCCTAGCCTGACAGAATTTGGTGGAAGAACATGGCACAGAGAACAGAACCTGGCACGTAGTAGGCCCTCAACACATTTGCGCTGGATAAATGCACGTCAAGAATACCTCTCCCTGACGTTACATAGAATATAAACTGCAGGAGAGCAGGGGCATTTTCACATTTTCTGTCTCCGTCACCAGTGTATTCCAACCCCTACACAGTTTCTGGCACATAGTAGGTGCTCAGTAAATATTTGTTGCACGAAAGAAATGAACCGATTAAAGCAGCCATTCTTTCCTTGCATTAAACAAGTCTTCGACACATGCCATAGGGACTCGAGATGGGACCCAGCATACATTTATTGAACACTTACTGTGTGCTGGCTGCTCACGCATTCATTATAGCCTTTCCTCTTCACCCTAGTTCTCACCATCAAAGCCCCATGAGGTAGATTTTGCGCTGGAAAGAGAGTGCACTGTCAGTCAGATCCAGCCTCTTCAGTTCTCTGAGCTTCAGTTCCTTCTCCGCCAGGAGTAGTAGATGATGGCTTAGCTGAGTGCCTGGCAGATAGTAGGTGCTCAATAAATATCACTTTCCTTTTCCCCTTACCCTAAGATGGCTGGAATAATTCTCCCTACTGTTTGCCCCTGGAGCTTCAGAGATGATGAAGGAGCAGAGCAGGGGGAAGGGGAAGTGAAAGGGAGACCCACCCAGGCCGTGTGGCCGGGCTGAGATGCCTCAGCCTCTCAGAGGAGCCCACCCAGG
Source organism: Balaenoptera musculus (assembly GCF_009873245.2). Lineage (NCBI taxonomy): Eukaryota > Metazoa > Chordata > Mammalia > Artiodactyla > Balaenopteridae > Balaenoptera > Balaenoptera musculus. Next base: position 8,328,254 of record NC_045801.1, on the reverse strand, counting down.
AGTGTTTAGGGAAAGGAAAGCTGCCTTCACCCCCACAAACTCCGGGATGTGTCAGGCAGGCCTCAGCCCCAGAGCCCATCCTGCGCTGCAGCCGGGGGTCACAGGTGGCTTTGGGGAAGCCAGGCCCCAGGGTAACTGTGAGCAGTGCCCCGAGCTCCAGGCCTGGAGGAAGCACGGGGCGCCCAGGGCCAAGAGCTGAATGGGCCCTTTCTCTTCGTAACAAACACAGCCCTTGTTTGTAGGTTTGTTTGTGTGTTTGTTTCCCCAGGCTGTTTCTGTTCTCCTTCTCTTCCCACAGGCCCTGGCCTCGGGCAGGCACCTCCCAGATCCCCAGGCTTTGAGACTATCCAGAGCATTGCTCATCTCTCCCCAGGCCGGGGAACACCTGGGGGTCTAAAAGGAAGGGAGGGCTTTCCCCTTTGCAAACGGACTTGGGAAGACAAATATGTCCATGGAGGGAGGCCTGACCTCTAAGAAGTGCTTACCAAGGCCCAGGAGCCATGCTGGGGGTTTGGCATGAATTCTCACACCAGCCTCCCCAGTTGGGCACCATTAGCCACACTTGATGGATTATGTCACCACCTTGCTTGAAACCCTTCAAGGCTCAGTTTTGCTGGCCAGAATGGGGAGCTTGGGACACAGAGATTGAAACTGAGCAGGACCCTGTGGGGTTCTGGGCACGGGAGCCTTTCTGTTCAGCCTCCAAGACCTTCCCTAAATTCCAAAGGGCAGGTTCAAACAGATACTAATCAGGGAAGGGAGGGGATGCAGAGACAAGGGAGGAGTGGCCAAGGAACAGTAGCACAGCTTTGGGGCAGGGTCCTGGTTCCCCCTCAAGGATACACATAACAATACCTTTAAGCTCTTTACAGAACTAAAACCCAACAAATGGGAGATGTCAGCTTTCTTCATTCCAGAGAAGACCACCTGAGGTCAGATTAAAGGAAACAGAGAAACTCATCAAGAGATTAACTGAGGGACTTCCCTGGTGGCCCAATGGTTAAGAATCCGCCTGCCAATGCCAGGCACACGGGTTCAATCCCTGGTCCGGGAAGACCCCACATGCTGCAGAGCAACTAAGCCCGTGCGCCACAACTACCGAGCCCGCGAGCCACAACTACTGAGCCCGTGTGCCACAATTACTAAAGCCCATGCACTTAGAGCCTGTGCTCTGCAACAAGAGAAGCCACCGCAATGAGAAGCATGCACACCGCGACGAAGACCCAACGCAGCCAAAAATAAATAAATCAAGTAAATAAATTTAAAAAAAAAGAGGTTACCTGAGACCAGATTAAAGGAGTGCAGGCCCTGCACACACCCTAATCTTATCAGCAATCCCACCCTTGAACTATTGCTATAAAACTCCTCACCAAATCCTCCCGGGTTGGGACACACAGGTTTTCAGGGCAGGAGCCTGCGGTGTTCCCCTCTGCCTGGCAAAACAGTAAAGCTATTTTCTTCTACTTCACCCAAAACTCTGTCTCTGAGAGTAGATTCAGCACTAGTGCACAGAGGCCAAGTTTTTAGCGTCAAGATCTCAGTGCCCTTCTAGCTGCAGTGGTTGAGTTTGAACGCAGACCTGCCTGCCCTCCTCCCTCCTGCCTCAAGTTAGGACCTAGACTCAGCACCTGCGCCTTCCCGTTCAGCTCCCAGCTACCTCACCCTTTTACTCACTTCCACTCCACGGCCACTGAAATTCTCCTAAGCTCCCCGGGACTTGCTTCTGTAAGACAAGGTGGCAACAATTGCCATGGACCTCGGAGAGTGTGGTCAGGATGAAATGATTTCCTTCGGCAGAAGCCCTTAGGTCACTGCTTGGGAATAGATTCCAGCTGTTTTTGTTTCTTCACCTTCAGAAGCATGTCTCAGGGAGATGCTCTTGTTATTCCCATTTTATAGATGGGGCCACTGAAACAGAGCAATTAGGTAATCAGCCCAAGGCTCCACAATCCTAGAAATTAGAGCTGGTGTCGGAATTAGCTCCTTCTTGCAAATGCTCCGCCCCATGGTCCAGCCTGGATGGAGGTAGTGCAGGGCGGGGGAGGAGGGACCAGTCCCCCAAACATCCAGATCTGCAGAGAACCAGGGGGCCAGAGGAAGGCTGGACGCGAGGGCATTTGCAAGGAAGAGTTGATGTACTCACTGGCTTGTAAACTCTGAAGGAGTTTGCAGGAGCCCCGATGTCAGCCCCTGTCCCCTCCTCTTGATGCTGAAAACTCGGCCTCTGTGCACTGGTGCCAAATCGAATCTCAGAGACAGAGTTTTGGGCGATGTAGAAAAGAACAGCTTTATTGCTTTTCCAGGCAAAGGGGGCCACAGCGGGCTCCTGCCCTGAAAAACTGTGTCCGAACCCGGGAGCATTTGGAGAGGAGTTTTATGGCAATAGTTCAAGGGTGGGGTTGCTGATAAGATTAGGGTGTGTTCAGGGCCTGCACTCCCTTAATCTGGCCACGGGAGATCTCTTGATGAGTTTCTCTGGCTCCTTTAATCTGGCTTCGGGTGGTCTTCTTGAAGAGCTTCCCTGGTTCCTTTAATCTGCAATGAAGAATGCTGACTTCTTTTATTTGTTGGGGGTTTTAGCTCTATAAAGAGCTCAAAGATATTGTTATGTATATCCACTGAGGCAGAACCAGGACCCTGCACTATTGTTTCTTGCCTCCCTTGTCTCTGCATCCCCTCCCTTCCCTGATGAGAAACTGTTCCAATCTGTCCTTTGGAACGCAGGGAAGGTCATGGAGGCTGGAGTCTATTCCTTACAAACAAGAAATGGGGGACAGAAAGGCATCTGTGCCCAGGAGCCCCACAGGGTCCTGCTCGGTTTCACTTTCTGGGTGTCCCTTCTAAAACCAAGCATCCCTGAGTAACTCAGGGGCCACAGATCCTTGTGAAGGTGGCTGTGGGAGGGGCTGCTATGGCCCAGGCAGCAGCACACACTAGACACTCTCCCCCTACATTCCTCAAGCTTCCACACAGGGCCGGCCTCCCTGACTCCCATCAGCTTCCTCCCTACGGTGCCTCCCCAGCTCCACCCCAACAATGGAGCTCTTGGCTCCCACCCCACTGGAGGGCGCAAAACAAAAGGCCTCCAGACAAAGACAGATCCACCAAGGCCAAGGCTGCGCCTGCCCGTGAGCACACCCTGAGGTCTCACCCAGACTCAAAGAGGGTGGAGGGGGAAGCATATCTCCTTCAACCAGGCAGGGTGTCCCCAGAGGGATTCTGCAAGTGTGATACCCCCTCTAGGGTAAGGGGGGGCGTTAGCAGGTGGAGAATATGTGTGCTGGAGGGACAAGACCAGGTCAGCCTAAAGCACAACAAGAGGGGTCCTCAGATCTCCCCTTGATGTTGCAGGAGAGGGGTCTTGGGCAAGTCACTGAGCCTTGTTGGGCCTCAACGGTCTTCTCTGTGAAAGGAGGCCAAGATGTCCAGTGGTCTAGGCTCACTTCCTCATCTTTCCCCCAGACCACACTCATCTCCGAGCTGGGCACTTCGCCTCTATCACCTCTATCCCCAGGGCTCGGGCCACCCTGGCATCTGGGAGCTGGCATTTATTGATGTTATTGAATACTCTGTGTATGCCAAGCATTCCACGTGGATTTTCCTATCGCACACTCACAGACACCGTTATGACCTCCATTTCACCAGTGAGAAAGCTGAGGCTTAAGAGGGGAAGTCAGTGTGACCTGGTCATTGAGTTAGTTAGTGGTGGAGCCACAATTCAGCCAAGCAGACCGACTCTAGAACCTACCAGCCTAACCACCATTCTACATGAGGACCACGTGTGCCCAATAACTGCTTCTGGAACACTCAGCCCAGGCTGTTGAGAGAATTAAATATGTAAAGAAGCTAACATAAGACCTGGTGTACAGGAGGAGCTCGATAAACCACATCTGCTTGAATGAATGCTGTGTCTAGCCCAGAACTGCTGGATGCTCTAGAAATTTGCCAAGTTCAGGTGTCCTGAGTTAGCGCTGGAGGGATCGCGAATCCAGTCCAACAACATCTTTCCCGCGGAGCGAGTGGTTGGTCGCCTCACGTAATTGATGTTTTGTCTGAGTCTAGGGTAGCAGCATAAGCACAGCTGGGAGGTGAAGGCTGGATCCTGGCAGCACTCACTGGTTTCAAAAGAGTTGTTTTCCAATTCACCATTGGCTCATTAGAATTCTGTCTTGTGGGCTCCACGAGGGGAGGGGCACAGAGGAGCGTGAGTCTTAGAACTCTATGGGGGCAGCAGGAGTGGCTCCCCCGCTCCTCTGGGCGCTGGCCACAGAAGCAGCTGTGTTTTCTGGACGTGGCTACTGCCTGGAGGGAATATGATGAGGGCAGGGCCCTAACCTCCCCTGAGCGGCTGTGGGAAAAATAATATAACAGCCAACTGCCGATGTCTATGGAGTCTGTATTATTAGGGCTGTTCTAAGCACTTTGCAGGAATTAACTCATAGATGAGATCATCACTATCATTATTCCCATTTATAGATGAGGAAACTACGGCCCAGAGAGGTCAGGTCATTTGCTGAAAGTCACATAACAGGCAGGTGATGGAGCTGGGATTTGATCCTGGGCTTTGTGGTTTCGGAGTGTTTTATAATAATGCGTTCTCACCTGCTGCCTCTCGGGCTCTGAGCCAGCCTCTAGCCAATTTTTCAGTGGATAAGGATATAGTCTTACACGGTACTAATAGAACAATCTTTGTTTGATTTTTTTTCTGAATTATTCCAACAACCTTAGATTGGCCCAGAGATAAGATACCTTCCCTGACTCTTGAAGGACAGGGAGAGGAAAAGCGAAGATCCAACTTCACTATCGTGATTTTACAGATGAGGAAATCGAGCCAGAAGAGTTGAGGGATCAGCCCTAGTTCCCACCGCGGGTGAGGAGTGAAGCTGGGATTCCTCCCCAGGTAAGGCCCCCTCCCTGCCACACTCCCAGGCAAGTGTAGACGCACTTTGGCAGAAACGCCAGGCATGTACCAGTATTCAGCGGGCCTTCCAGGGGAGAAAGCTCCAGCTCTGGGCTTCCAGAGGGCAGGGTTAGTCCCTTATTGCAATTTATAGGGAACAAACTAGAAGCCACTATGAAAAAGACCTTCCATTGAGGGAAGTTCATATTTCTCTGAGAAAAGCTTTCATTTCAGGGACAAAACTCTATCTCTGGTAGGATAAAGAGACCAAGGTTTGAACCCCAAGTTAGCGCGGGATGGAGGAATACAATATCTTCTTTTTGTGCTTGTTTCTGTCCTGTCTAGAATTGAAAGTGCTTCAAGGAAAATACCCCCCGGTGCTCATGTTTTCCCACCCAGCACGCAGCAGACAGCATCTTGGCTGGAATAATATTATTCTGTAGGTTCTCCTCCATGGTTCCCTCATAAATTCATGTCAATAAAAATCCGAGAGGAACCCAGTGTTTATGTAAGGCTCTGGTCTTGTCCTTCTCACTCTTATGAAATTAGACTTGGGAAACAGAGGGGGAAAAAAAATGAAAATATGTCCTTTATTTTTTACCTCCTGGTCTTTGTCTGGATGTTGCATGAAAATTAACAAAAAGAACAAAAAAGAAGAAAAGAAAGATTTATGTTGCCAGGAATCGAATACATCTTAGAGGTTGGTGTCCTAAGCCTTGCCCGTTGGATAACACCCGTCAGAGATCTGGAAGTTAAGGAAGGGTCAGAATTCACTGTCTTGTTCTCATCTTAATGATCTGGTTAGTGAATACAGTCCCTTTCAAATTTAGCATTCTAGAATCGTACATGAGTTGTGTTTTGTGGGGGTTTTTTTTCCCCTCCTGAAAATGGTCTTTGACATTGCAGCACAGAATTGGTAATCATGCACTCCTGGATTCCAGTCCTGGCTCTGCCACTCATGACAATGACACCTTTGGAAATTTGTGTCATCCCTCTGCATCCTGGACCCCTCCTCTTGCAAAGGGGGAGGGGGAGCTCATCCTGTCCCCCGCGGGATTACTGTGACGATGAAATGAGATCATTCGAAATGCCTGGTGGGCTCCTGGTGTGTGTGCTAAGAAAAGCTATTTAGTCTTTTCTCTTTAAAAAACCTTTCCTAATTGGATTTTTTTAATTGTAAAGCAATGGATTCTCATTGTATTTAGCCAGAGCATATGAAAGTCTATTTCAGAAAAAAAATGAATAATCTTTTTGTGATAGGGATCATGACTTGCTTACCCAATATCCATTCTCGATTTCTTTCTTAGTAATAAAAGCTTTATATTACCAAGGCCTACTATAATAAAATAAAATGTAATACAATTATTATAGCCAGCTGAAAAACTCCATTTCTCAGCCTCCCTTGCAATTAGGTATGGTTGGTGGGACTTTTGAGATAGATTTCTAAAAGAGGTATAAAACAACTTCTACTGTGTTCCTGCCCAGGTGTGATGGCTGGAGCACCAGCTGCCATCTTGGACCACAGATGGCCTTGGGGCTAGAGGCCATTAGTCAAGGATGATAAAGCAAAAAGATAGTGCTGAGCTGATTACCATTGAGCTCCTGCCACATTAGTTCTGGACCATCTTTTTCTGAACTTCTTTTTGTAAAAGCAACTAAACCTCCTATTTACTTAAGCCACTGTTTTTTTGAGTTTGCCACTGTATGGACCTAGATCTAATTGTAACTAATAACTTCTCCTCCCCTTCCACTTCTTGACATGACTGGTATTAACAATCACATCTTTCTATAAGTTTATGCTCACAGCAAAGATATATTTATGAATGCATGCCTAGAAAATGATATCATCCTGCATGTCATACTTAGTAATTGCTTAACAATATATATCAAGGTCAAGTTCTCAGGCCAGGGCACATGGAACTCTAACATAATTTTTTTCACATTAGGCTATTATAGTATGAATATACCATAATTTATTTAACAATTTTCCTATTGATATACTGAGGAGGTTTCTACTTGTTTTTCAACTAATATAAACCTTGCTGCAATAGATATCTGGTATAAATACCCTCACCACTATGCTTTTATATTTCAGCAGACTGCCACAGTGGGATGACTAGTTCCTGTCTTTTTTAAACCTCCCCACCTTCTTCCTTTTATAGATGAGGCAAGAGAAGTCTTGAAAGATGAAGTGCCAAATATAACAGAGGGAGACAATGGCAACCATGCCTCCAGAATCCTCCCCATTATAATCCAAATTCCACACTCCTATTTATCCAGTGTTTGGTAGCAGTGATATTTATTGAAGGAATATCTAAATAATCTGTACAGAAATAGTGTTCTACCAGCCTCTGCTTGAACTTATCTGGTGGCAGGGATCTCACTACATTTCTTTTCATCTTTGGAGAGTATTGAATGTTCTTTCTTACATGGTGTTATAATCTGATTTCATAAAACTTCTACTTACTGGTCTCAGGTTTGACTCCCGGAGAACTGGTCTACTTCCTCAAAGGACAGATGAGACTCACCAAGGCGGGCTTAAGAAAGGAATCCAAAGTTATCTACCTGGGGTTCCTGACACTCAGATATTTCTCACATATGGAGCATATACAGTTGGTCAGGCAATGAGCATGGCTTTGAGGATGCGAAGAGGAACAGACCTGACCTTGATCTGAAGACATTTACTCTCCAGGGATGGGTGGGATGTCTCACAGCAATGTGGTTCCTCCTCTGATGAACTCGCCTTTGGGGTGACATGAAAACTCATAGTTCTGGTCACAGGGGCACAGTTAAGAATGTTAGGAGTTAGGAGAGGAGAGCATTTGGGTGGGGTTGAGGACTTGTTTGGGAGAAGTAACTGGCCAAGTGGGCAGCCTGTCCTCAACAAAAGGAAGAAATCACTTCCTCTATAAATGTTGATTTGTTTTTCCTGGAAAAGTTTCTTTCTCTTAAGCAGTCACATTCCCATGAGCGCCTCTAGCTTGCTCTCTCTCCTCCTCTTTCTTTCTCTTTCTCTCTCTCTCTGGTAGAGACAATATTTAGAACAACAGGCTGAAAGAACACACCCTTTAGAAGATTTTCTCCTCCTGACCTTCCAAGGAAGCCTGACTCACTTGGTCATCTCAAAGTGGAATGATAGCAAATAAATCTCACTCTTATAAAACACAGTATAATTCAGTGGCAAAATAAAAGGTAAAACTAACGGTTGAAATCTATAGGAATTAAATTTTAGGCAGTAAAAGGGGCAGGCAAAACTTCAGCGTAGAAAGAGCATAAGGTCTAAAGCCAGCAGGTCTTATACTGGAACCCTACCTGTCACTCATGGCTGGGGGGGATGCCATATCACTTCTTATAATTTCATTTCCGTGTTGTAGACAGAGGATAGAATGGAACCTACACAAAGGAAGTCTGCAAGAGTGTAAATGAAATACAATCAATAAATGACCTCTGTAAGGCGCTTGGCCAACTGACAGTGATTGGTGTCTATGGACTCCTCCTTTTGTATTTTCATGTGGCATGGTGTGGGCACATATACTGAACGTCCTTCCTGTTCTAGCTGGGTGGCTGAGGATGTACCATAGTCCTCAGAAGTTCAGGTGTGAAGAAAGTGGATCAGAGAAAGCACAAGACTGCACAGCATCAGGGGTCCCTTGAGCCTTTGTTCGAATCCAATGATGCGTAACTGCCCCATGAAGTTACTAAGCCAATGGGTTTGGACTACAGGTTTGGTTCTCCTATCCAACATTTGGCTGATTGCACTCGTTGTAAGCCAAGAGGTGATAGGATAAATGCAATCAGTATAGGGGAAAGAGGCCTGAAGTCTTGTCCTGGCTCTGCCACTAACCACCTGTGTGACCTGGGGCAGGTCAGTTAACCTCTCTGAGCATCAAGTTCCTGCAGTGTAGAATGGGGGTTCAAAAGCCCTCCTTGCCTCTAGGAAAAGGATACGAAACACTTCATAAAATTACTTAGTGGTGAGGATAGGACAGCAGAACATAGTGACTGCATTAGTTAATGTACCAGTTTGACCCCTGTAACACATAGCCCCAAAGCAATAATAATTTAATGCAGAAATTTAGATTTAATTGTCTTCCCACAAAACTTTGGGTGGGCGGTCCAGGGCTTGTACAGCAACAGCAATCAGAACTTAGTCTTCTTCTACCTCATTGTTCTGTCATTCTCAGTGTCAAGCTTACATCTCATGTTCCAAGATGGTGGGTCCAGTTCCACCAACCACATTATTCCATCTAATGAACAGGAAGAAAGAAGTTACACATAACCTTTCCTCTCCTAGCCTATGAACCAGAACTAAGTCACATGGCCTAATTGCAAAGGACTCTGGGAAATGGATATTTTAGCTGGGTACCCTGCCCAGGTAAAGAGTTTATACCTCTAATAGAAGGGAAGAATGTATATTGGAGACCTCAGTTCCTTGCCGCATGCATCTCCCCATAGGGCTGCTTGAGTGTCTTTGTGACACGGCAGCTGACTTTCCCCAAAATGAGTGATCCAACAGAGAGAACCAAGAGGAGGTCACAGTGCCTCTGATGACCTACTCTTGTGAGTCTAAACCATCACTGCTACCACATTCTACTATCAGAGTCACTAAGCACAGCCCACACTCAAACAGGGCAGTTAGTCTCCACACTTTGAAGGAAGGAGAGTCAACAGTTTGTGGACATATTATAAAACTACCACAGCAAGTTAGTTATCCTTGCTCGCTGAAATGAATTTTCCCCATCTATAAAATAACAGTAACACACAACTCATAGGACTGGGGAGGGACAACACATGGAAAGCACCAGACACTTAGTAAGCACTCAGCAAGTATTAAGTAACATTGCCATTTCCTGATTTTCTTCTCCTCTCCCAGGCAGACATGTCCTTGCTGTCCCTCGTGACCCTCAGTGGCCTGGGTGGACACAGATACATCTGCAGCACTCACTGTCAAGATCTCACCAGAGGACTGCTCCTGAAAACCACTCATCATTGTAAACATATGTAATGAATTCCAGACCAATGCTGCCAAGGGTGGTGACGAGCATTTCTGTTCTCTAGCGAGAGTAGCATGAACATCATGGCAATAGCATAAGTGTTCTTCATAGCTCACTCCACACACCAACTTGGAAATTATGTGGTTGATATATGGTGGGGGTGGGTGGAGAGTTTGAATTACTTCACACTCTCCACATTGATTGGAGACGTTTTGTATTTTTACGTTGTGTGACTTCAAAGTCACGGAGTTCACATTCACTTAGAGTGGGAAGGCGTAGTAGATGTTTACAGATTTGTTTGTGTCACTAGGTGCGTTCCTTGAGGACAGAGATCGGGGGCTTCAATAATCCAGTTCAGTTCTGTAATCCTCAGTTTTCTTCATCTGTAAAATGGGGATGATGCGGCCCACTCGCAGGAAGTCTTCAAGCTCAGCAGGGGTCCAGGACAGACGAAGCTCAGTTGGTGCAAGGTAGGGAGAAGTCAAGGGTGAAGGGCAGGACCAAGGAGCAGAGAAAATGGAGACCTCTCCTGATAAGCAATCAGAAACCAGGGACCTGCAAGAAGTCAGGGCTCCGCACGTGGTGGGTTCAAGGCAGACCAGGAGCCCAGAAGACCCACCAGCGACAGCAATTGGAAGTGGAGACCCCTCTTGCCTGGGGTCCACGCATCCTCCTGCTGCTGTAGCAAGAGACAGAGCTGGGATTTCAGGTCTTGTCATAGCCAAGAAGCTAGAGACCAAAAGCAGCCCTAAAGCCTCCTTCTGGAAGTAGCCGCCTATGCTTTCTTGGGCTTTGGATCTAAGGGCTGGCTCTTTCTTGCATCTCCCCTTGGCACGTTCTGCCAGCACTGGTGCAAATTCAGCACGTCCCAAGTGGGCTTCTCAGCCTCACCTCCTCGCCAAACTGCCCATGGGATGGCTTTGCCCGTGTTCTCTTCTGTGACCAGCTGCTGAGACCCACCAGTCTCCCCCATTCCCTGCCTCCTTACTCCTCTTCCTACCAGAGCTCACATCCTGGCCCATCTGGCTATGCCCCACATCCTGAACTGGTCCTCTTCTCCCTTCCCTGGCGGCTTTGCTGGCTCTGGGCTCTCCTGCTCTAACCCATCCTCCAAAGGGCCCTCCTGATGGCAGCTTGGAGCTTACCCATTGGCCTGCTCTACAGCCTTCTATGGCTTTCTCTGACATACGGCTGAAAAGACCTGGCAAACCAGGAGGAGAAAATAATTCTGTTTACTTCCTAAATCCTAGATTGCTCTGCACCCAGACTTAAACCCCTCTAAATGCTATGTCATTTCCTATACGCTCCCCATCACTCCACCCTGCCACCGCATCCAGCTCCAGGCCCTGCCAAAGTCCAGCCGGGGTTAAACCTCCCCACCAGGAACCCTCCAAAAACCCACCCTCTGAACTCACCTTCCCATCCCTGCTCTTCTGTGAAACTTTGAACCTCTCCAACGTTCCTAGCACCTCTTTTCTGATAAATGGTTATTAGTGTATCTATTGATTTCTTCCCACCTGACTATGAATCAAGGACTTCGTCTTATTCAACTATATAAACAAGAAAGTTGTCAGGTGGGGACAGCCAATGCATCTCCCTGAAGGAGGGGCTGGGGCGACCCACCCCACCTCCCACCTTCACTGCCCACGAGGGCCAGCACAGGCTCCTGGTGAGTGTGGTTATGCAGGGGTCTCCAGAACCAGGGCCCAGAGATCCACGGGGCCCAATCCCGGGCTCCGAAGAGAGCTCAGCACAGCCGGCTCTGACTTGAAGCACTGTGTCAAGCTTTCCGCCACCCCCCCGAGTCAGCTGGAGGACCCGGATCCCACCTAGACGGAGCACAGAGGCGGAGGAAGGCCTCGCTATAGTAACGGCACGGAAAGACGTAAGAAGACGTTCTGATGGCAGAGGGGAGACTCCAGTTCACCCGATTCTCTGCACAGAAAACGCTGAAGGTGACCCCCCTCCCCCCCAAAGGAAACAAGACAAAACAGAACACAACTCAGCTCGATTGCAGGGTACAAACTACATCGACGCTACAGAAATCTGTTGCCTTTCTGTACACTCACAACAAACTATCCGAAAGAGAAAGGAAGAAGACAACCCCGTGGAAAGTGAAGGTAACAACGCAAAGAAAATACCTAGGAGTCCATCTAACCCACGACCTGCAAGACGCGTAACTCAGAAAATGGCACGAGAGCCATACTGATGAAAGAAAATGAAGACGACACACACCCAACATAGAAAGGTAGGTGGTGCTCATGGATCGGAAGAATCCGTCTGGTGCAAGTGATTCCACGCCCCCGAGGCAATCCAGAGAGTCGACGCCATTCCTCTCAAAATACCCGCCGATTTTCTCAGGCAAGTCCAACTAAGAACTCTGAAATGTGTCTGGAAACACAAAAGAACCTAGAGAGTGTCGATACGTACTTCAGAAAGAAATGCAGATTTCGGACATCCCATGCTGCCTGATTTCCAACTAGACTGCAAACCTACCGTCATCAAGACAGCATGGTATTGGCACAGAAGACATCCACATAGATGCAAGGAAGAGAACGGAGAGCCCAGAAAGAAAGCCATGCTTGTGCGGTCAATTCGTCTCTAACAAAGGAGGTGAGAAGGTCCCATGGGAACAAGACAGCCTGCGCAATGAGTGGCGCTGGGGAAACCGCACCGTTCCATGCACAAGCATCACACTGGATTCCTTTCTCGTGCCACATACAAGAACCTCACACAAAATTGACTATCGCAATGTCAAGCCTGAAGCCAGGCCAGGCCTAGAAGAAACCCATGGGCAGTACGTTCTTGGGCCTCAGTCTTAGGGGCATGTCTGTGGATCGGTCTCCTCAGACAAGGGAAACAGAAGCACAATAAAGCCAGCTGGGGCTCCAGGAGACTGAAGAGGATTTTCAACAGCATAGGCAAAGCGTCCGCAGCGGAGCGAACGAGAGAAAACAATGATTGGCAAACGATGTAACTGGGAAGGGGGATCATCTGGAAAACAGACCAAGAAGTCGCACAACGCAAGCCTTCGAGACATAAAAACCCTAACCTGAAGCTTAACCCTAACAATGTGTGTGTGTGTGCATATGTGCACCTGTTCGTATTCTTTACATAATACACCTAGATTATATATAATAAACATATTCTATACCAAAAAAAAAAAAAAAGAAGGTTATCAGGGCCAATACCCAAAGTATTTATTTATTTATTTTTATTTTTTGGCCACATGGCATGTGGGATCTCAGTTCCCCAACCAGGGATTGAACCCGAGCCCCCTGCAGTGGAAGTGCAGAGTCTTAACCACTGGACCACAAGGGAAGTCCCAATACCCAAAGTATTTTGCCATCTATAGTAGTGTCCTGGCTGAAGAGAAGGCCTGACTGTTGAATTAATCATTTTTCCCTGGCACATAGAGGGTACATAATAAGCCTTTAATGAATATTAAGAAATAATTTATGTAAATTCAATATTAAAAATCTGATTTAAAAAATGGGCAGACGATCTTCTTCCAAAGATGACATACGGATGGCCAACAGGCACGTGAAAAGATGCGCAACATCACTAATCATCAGGGAAATGCAAATCAAACCCTCAATGAGTTTTTACCTCACACCTGTTATAATGGCTATTATCAAAAAGATAAGAGTTGGCGAGGATGTGGAGAAAAGGGGACCCTCGTGCACTGTTGGTGAAATGTAAACTTGTGCAGCCACATGGAAAGAACAGTAGGAAGGTGCTTCAAAAAATTAATAATAGGACTACCATATGATCTAACAATTCCACTTCTGGGCATTTATCCCAAGGGAATGAAAACACTAATTCAAAAAGGTATCTATACCCCCATGTTCACTGCAACATTATTTACAATAACCAAGACGTGGAAACAATTTAAGTGCCCGTTGATGGAAGAAAATCCCTTTTTCTCTGCATGAGGAGAAGCAGCCCTCCTGGGACCTGCCTTCCAGGCTGCAGTGTCCTTCTTGGCTCATCTTGGAGTGAGTTTGGAATCTGAACAGGAGAACCTGAGAGCTGCCCAGGGCCACCCGAGTAGCTCTGCCTTGGAGGCCAAGGAGTGAACCTAAATTTCTCCACCAGCTCATGGGCATCTTTACATTTTAAATTAGGATTCCCAGTTCCTGGAAGCCCAGCCCGGGCTTGGTAGAGAAGGCAAGAGAGGGAAAGAAGCTGTTTTTCTCTCCCTCATTCACTTAATAAGTATTTATAGAGCACCTACTATGGACCAGAAACTTCCCACTGGGTATAAATTGGTGAATAGGAAAGACACAACCCTTGCCCTGGGTGAGCTTAAAGTCTTGTGAGGGCAAAATAGAATAAACAAGTGAACAAATAAACAAATGCATTATGGAATTGTGATACGTGCTCTGAAGGAAAGAATAGGACTAGAGAGAGAATGAGAAAATCACAGGGGCTGGGGAAGAGGGGGACCGACTTAGTCAAGCTGATTAAAGGAGAGTTTCTGTGCAAAGGAGACATTTAAGCCAAGACTTGGAGGGTGAAAGGAAGGCAGTCAAGGCAGCAAAGCCTTCCAGGCGAGGGATCAGCCCATGAGACCCGAGGTGGGAAAGGGCCTGGATCACTGGAGGAAGTGAAAGGCAGACAGGGGAGAGGATGGAGACGGGAGGCCAGGCCCATAGGGCCTCACAGCCAGTGGGAGGAGTTGGGTTTTACCGGAGGCACCTGGGAGGCCCCCTCCCCCAGTGTCTGGCGGGACACTGAGCCCTTTGGGAAGCTGCTTATCTCCTACGGGGCTGGAGGTACGGAAGGCTGTCACAAGCCCCCCCGTCTCTCAGCATAAGCTCTGGAGACCCGGAGCTCAAGCCAGGCCTCGGCTGCCCCACCAAAGGGAAGTGTGCGTGTATTTTTAACACAGCACCACACACGTTCCTCTCTTCCTGCATGGCTAAGGCCCTGAGCCAGGCGGGGCTGGTCACCAGGCTCCAGCCTGCACCCCTGACCCAGCCCTGGTGGCCGCAGAGGGTGGGGTGGAGGCGGGAAGTGGCCAGGACGCCCGTCTGCAGCTGCACACACCCACTAGCCGAGCTTTGGGCAGGGCGGCAAATGCAGGCCTGGGGCTGGCTGGAGGGACGCAGGAGTCCTTGCAAGAGAACCCAGGCCCGGCCAGACCTCTGGGGACCGTGGCGGTGTCCTCTCCACAAGGCTGAGAGTGAGGTGATGCAACGCCCATGACCAGCAGGGAAGGAAGAGTGGGGATACTCAGAGGGCCTGCAGGGGTGGGTGCAGAGGGGGAGTGGGCGGTTCCTTGCATTTGGTTTCCTTTATCATCCATGTTATTTGATTGTATGTTTCTAAGAACATATTGTGAAAGAAGGTCAGTATTAGTTTCCTGTGTCTGCTGTAACAGGTGACCACAGAACGCGGTGGCTTAAAGCAACAGAAATGCGTTCTCTCACGGTTCTGGAGGCAGATGTCTTACATGAAGGTGTCGGCAGGGTCGGTTCCTCCTGGAGACTCTGAGGGAGGGTCTGTCCCTTGTCCCCCTCCCAGCATCCAGTGGCCGCCAGCAGTCTTTGATTTTCCGTGGCTTGTACACGCACCACTGCAGCCCCTTCTTATGTTTTCATATGGCCTCTCCTCTGTGTCTGTGTCACCAATCTCTCTTTCCTTCTCTTATAAGGACAACTGACATTGGATTTAGGGCTCATCCTGTACGCAGCGTGATCTTAACTAGAGATGCTCAATTACCTCTGCAAAGACCCTTTTCCAAACAAGGTTGAATTCACAGTTTCCAGTGAACATATCTTTTGGGGGGTGGAGACACCATTCAGCCCATGACAGGGTCCCTGAGATTCCCCAGACTCCCAGAAGGGGGTCTTTGAGGATAAGCGTTGTGACTTTGGGTCTCCTCTGTGCTGTGAGCACGACGGTGCCGCCTCGCAGGGCCTGGGCAGGTGTCAAGCAGAAGGACGGCTGCCCTTGTGAGCTCAGCAGGGGTCACGGCGTTCTCTCTTGCCTCCTTCCGTTGAGTAAGGGGGTCTTCCGACTTGAGAATACGGGGGTTTTAGCTGCAGCTGCCCCAGGCTCCTGGGGACAGAGGAGGGAACTGAGACCCGCCAGCGGTGGGCCAGGGCCCAGGGGAGTCACTGACCAAGCTGAGAGCCAGGCCAGGGCTTGGGATCTGGATCTTTGTATCACCTGGGAGAGGTCGCAGAGCTGAGAAAGGATTTGTCTGCTTTGAGAAACAGAAAGGAGGTCAGTGTGGCTGAGGGGACGTAGGCACTGAGTGAGGTTGACGTGCGGGCAGGGCCCTGATGCAGAGGCACCGCTGTACCCGTGGGAAGATGGTCAAAGGAGGTCCCACTCCAGGACGGGCTGCCTACATGTGATCTGTCCCTCACACAGCAGACCCCAGCCACCTTCCCAGATCAGAGCCTGCTTTGGAAGGAGATGCAATGAACCTCTTCCTGCTAAGGCCAAAGAGTGCTAGGACAGTCAGGTTAACTTTTCAGAGGCACAGCCTTCTTTGGACCAGGACTCTGAGAGGATGTCACCTGTAGGAACTCTCTCTCCAACAGACAAGGCAGCTGGATTCAGAGAGGGGACTCGACTAGCCAAAGTCACACAGCAAATTAGGGGCAGAGCTGAGCCCCGAGCCTGGGGGTGTCTCCAGGTGCCCAGGCTGTGTGAGCAAGTACTCAGCCTCTGCATGGAATTCTCCTAGTTCCAAAGCTCTCATCTTACAGATGAGCAAGCTGGGGCTGCCCGCTGAGAGTTTCTTTGTTGATTTGGGAACAAAAGAATAAAACAACGTGTTATATAGACTCTTGTTTTGCTCACAAGCTGAGGTCTGCTGGGGCAGTTTGCTGGGTCCCCCGCAGTTGGTGATTCTGTGCATGAAGTTTCTGTGTGAAACTTCAGGCCACCAGAAACCAGAGAGAAGGAGAAACCTTCTCTGGGTCTGGGATAGAATGAGGGCGTCTTCCTAAAACCCCTGAGGAATAGCCTTTGGCTCATGACCCTTGATTCCAAGGCTGCTTCTGTTCTGAGAGTCGCTTCAGGGGGCTGGCCAGAGGGGGTCTGTGTCTGGCAGAACAGACTTTGTATCCTAGGACCCCCTATTCACTGCTGTGTGACCTCAGGCAGGTTGGTTGACCTCTCTCTGCTCTGCGTCTCCCACATGCCCCGCTCAGGGCTGCCCAGGGGTGAAGTCCATGACAGCCTGTTCCTCCTTCCACGCAGACCTGGAGGCGGTCCCTTCCCAGTGGTACAAACAGGAACTGAGCCGACTGGGATGGCTGTTGAAAAGAACTTTCTGGCCGAGAGGGTGTGTTTGTACAGTTTGGTTCTCTGCCCCCTGTGCTCTGGGAAAAGTTCCAGACCTGAGCAAGTTTATCAGATTCCTTTCTTTACCCACCCAGCCTTGAATTTCATGGAAAACAAAACAGAGAAGAAAAAGACCAAAGCAGTCTAACACTTGAGTCAGTTATTGCATGGAGTTTAAAGTCTTTTAAAGCTGAGTTTCTGTACTTGACCATCCACTAAATGGATGTTTTTAGGCAACACATTTCAAGCCCTCTGAGCCTCAGTTTCCTTGCTTCCTGGGTGTAAAATGGGCATAGTGACAAAGATGGTGCAGTGTGTTTAAGGATGAGCAATCGTTCCCTGGAAAGCATGCCACACAGTTCTTGGCTGGGAGCCCACGATCTTAATGGGACCGAGATGGCTATGTTGCTCTGGGCAGCCCTTCCCCACACTCAGACTCACCATCCCCTCCCAAAGATGTCCATATTCCTACTGCCCAGAATATGTTATTTTACGTGGCAAGAGGGACTTTGCAGATGTGATTAAGCTACGGATCTTGAAATGGACCAATATAATCACAAGGGTCCTTAAGAGAGGGAGGCAGGAGAATCAGAGTCAGAGACAGAAGGAGGTGATGTGACCATGGAAGCAGAGGGGAAAAAAGGTGATGTGAAGCGGGGCCAGGAGCCAAGGAATGTGGGCGGCTCCTAGAAGCTGGAAAAGGCAAGGATCAGATTCTTCCCCTGGAGCCTCCAGAAGAAACACAGCCCTTCTGGCACCTTGATTTTAGACTTTGGACCTGCAGCACCATAAATCTGTGTTGCCTTAAGATACTGAGTTTGTGGTCATTTGTTAAGGCAGCCACAGAAAACTAATACAAACCTTCATGAGACAAGGATGCTGAGACCCTGGTGCTCTCGGTTTCTGCACTTTCCTGATTCTGTGCCTCCAGCCTTCTCTCCAGTTCTGTGAGCTCCCTGACATTCTGCACGGCACACGCTCCCAGCACCCAGCTCGGCTTTCCTGGGCTCCCCCAGCTGAATGTGCTCTTTGCCACGCGTGGTGCTGTTGACGCCCCTGTGGATGCTCCTTTGGCCATTTATTTCTTTCACATTTTGGTTGACAGTTGTGACTCATAACAGCTGACAAAACACATGCAGATGATGGTTTGTTTGGACTTGTTGCCTGTACTGAAAGGAAAAATATGATGCTGGATGTAACAAAAGAGAGTTTTCAAGTTACTTGAGCTGCCTTTCAGAAAATGTTGGAGAAAAAACACAAGAGAAAGATGAGCCAGGCAATTCGGGTCTGGAATCCCCCTGCAGCCTGGGAGAGTTGACTCCAATTGTCTGAGTTCTGGTAGCTGGCGGATGTGACTTTGGGGTTTGGAGAGAGCAAAGCAGCGCTTGCAGGTATGTGTGATACACAGAAGCCAGGCAAAGAGCACTCCATCCAGCTCTGAGCTCACCGCTCCCGCTTCCAGGAAGGCTTTTCCGGTGCTAATGGGCTGAGCCTCTCAAAGAGTCTCCAGTTACCTTTTTTTTTTTTTAAAAACATCTTTATTGAAGTATAATTGCTTTACAATGGTGTGTTAGTTTCTGCTTTATGACAAAGTGAATCAGTTATACATATACATATGTTCCCATATCTCTTCCCTCTTGCGTCTCCCTCCCTCCCACCCTCCCTATCCCACCCCTCTAGGTGGTCACAAAGCACAGAGCTGATCTCCCTGTGCTATGCGGCTGCTTCCCACTAGCTATCTATTTTACATTTGGTAGTGTATATATGTCCATGCCACTCTCTCACCCTGTCACATTTCACCCCTCCCCTCCCCATATCCAGTTACCTTTCGAATTCCATATGCCTCTCATCAGAGGTCGAGCTCCTGGAGGTCAACGGCAGATTCCCCTTTGTCGCACCTGACACGAGCCAAGGGCCTGGCGCGCACAGCGAGTGCCCAGCAGACACGTGCAGAATCAATCTTTCGCTTCTCTGGCCTCCTCTCCTGAACTGGGCAATGGCAATCCTTTCACATCTCCAACACTCTACATTTACCAAAACCTCTTAGGAAGGTCCAGAGGGAAGAACGTGTGTCTGAGTTCAAGTTCCAATGCAACCCACGCCTTGGCCTTTGGGAAGCCTCTCCCACTCCTCAGCCGTGGAATGGGGTAATAACACCCTCGTGGGTGGAGAGGAGCAGCTTTCAGCAGATGCACCTCACAGCACCCAGCACAGGGCCTGCACGGAGTGGGCTCGGTAAGTGTCGGTCGCTTGAACTTGGGGGGCTATCTCTAGAAGTCAAGTTCCCTCCCTTTCCCCACCATCTTCCTTTCTTACCTTCATCCTTTTCCCTTGGCCTCCAGTGTCTCCTCCCTTCTGAAGCAGGAGTGATCTGTCCAAAAGGCAAGACTGAGCACTGATCTCCACTTGCTTTATACCTTAAAGGCTCCCCCTTGACCTCAGCCTAAAGGCCCAGCCCTTAAGCATAGCTGGCAAGGCCCTCCCTGCTCTGGTCCTGCCCTTTCCCTCCACAGGTCGCTTTGCACCTCTCCCTCCAGCCACATGGAATGCTTCTAGCTGCCCACCCACCTGTGGGTGGTTAGGTCTCTGTGCCCTTTCTCCATCCCTTCCCTCTGCCTGTCATGCCAGGCTCATACAGGGGGTCGAGAGCAGTGGTTATGGGGTGAGCTCTTATGGGGCCATAATCCCAGTTCTCCCACCTCCTTGCAGTGTGGCCTTGAGCACGTGACTTAACCTCTCTGGGCCTCTGTTTCCTCATTGCTCTGATAGGAAAATCATATACTTCCTTCTGAAGCACAGTGGATGATTTAATGAATTTTTGCTGGTGGAACTCAGAACAGTGCTCAGTTTACCTGTTATATGATATGATTACTGTTCATTGCTTTAGCTTAGAGAATCTTTTTTGGTATTTCGAGTCTCAGCTCAAACGTTAGCCCTTCCGTGGAGCCTTCTTTGAAATCTCCTATTATTTTTGTGTTGCTGTCTCTTTCTCCCTTCAATTCTGTCAGTGTTTGCTTCATGTATTTGGTAGCTCTGATGCTTGGTGCATAAACACTTATAGTTGTTATATCTTCTTGGGGAATTGACCCATTTATCATTATATAACATCCTCTTTTTTTTTTTAACGTCTTTATTGGAGTATAATTCCTTTGCAATGGTGTGTTAGTTTCCGCTTTATAACAAAGTGAATCAGCTGTACATATACATATATCCCCATATCTCCTCCCTCTTGCATCTCTTTCCCACCCTCCCTATCCCTCCCCTCCAGGTGGTCACAAAGCACCGAGCTGATCTCCCTGTGCTATGCGGCTGCTTCCCACTAGCTAGCTATTTTACATTTGGTAGTGTATATATGTCCATGTCACTCTCTCACTTCGTCCCAGCTTGACCTTCCCCCTCCCCGTGTCCTCAAGTCCATTCTCTATGTCTACGTCTTTTTTCCTGTCCTGCCCCTAGGTTCTTCAAAACCTTTTTTTTTTTTTTTTAAGATTCCATATATATGTGTTAGCATACGGTATTTGCTTTTCTCTTTCTGACTTACTTCACTCTGTAGGACAGTCTCTAGGTCCATCCACCTCACTACAAATAACTCAATTTCGTTTCTTTTTATGGCTGAGTAATATCCCATTGTATATATGTACCACATCTTCTTTATGCATTCATCTCTCGATGGACACTTAGGTTGCTTCCATGTCCTGGCTATTGTAAATAGAGCTGCAATGAACATTGTGGTACATGACTCTTTTTGAATTATGGTTTTCTCAGGGTATATGCCCAGTAGTGGGATTGCTGGGTCGTATGGTAGTTCTATTTTTAGTTTTTTGAGGAACCTCCGTACTGTTCTCCATAGTGGCTGTATCAACTTGCATTCCCACCAACAGTGCAAGAGGGTTCCCTTTTCCCCCCCCTCCAGCATTTATTGTTTGTAGACTTTTTGATGATGGCCATTCTGACCAGTGTGAGGTGGTACCTCATTGAAGTTTTGATTTGCATTTCTCTAATGATTAGTGATAACATCCTCCTTTGACTCCTACGACAGTTTTGACTTAAAGTCTATTTTGTCTGTTATTAGTCTAACCAAGCCTACTCTATTTTGGTTACCATTTAGATGGAACATCTTTTTCAATCCTTTCATTTAAATGTGTCCTTAAAAAGTTGGGGTTCTGCTACCAAAAGGATGGATTTAGCAGTTAGAAGTCACCTCTAACCTATTTTTCCATTATTCATTACAGAATACGTGAAAGAAATTGTCAATAAGGACAAACATTTCTCCTTTCCCTCAGCTTGCCTTGTCACTAACAATATTAATTAATTAAAAAAAAAAAACTAAACTAAAATGGACCAGTGTGATGTCCCCTTGTTCTTGAGGAGTTTTCTGATAAACCTTGCCATGCATTTTGGGCTTCCTTCCCTCTCTGCCGTCTTTCAGGTTCATTGGTACTCTATGATAATAGTCTCATATCTTGAAAGTCAATATGAGGGGTAGAATCCTAAGGAAATAATCTGAGATGCAAAAATAATGCCGGGTCCAACGTTAGTCGTCAGAGTGTTTGTTATAATGCAGACGTTTGATACAACCTTAACGTCCAGCTCTTATGTACCGAGCAGATAAGGCAAAGATAAACCACAATTTAGAATGATAGGCAGTCATAAAAGGCATGTTTGCAAATATCTGTTAACAAGAAAATAAAAACTCAGGACATGCTAGGTTAAAAAGCAGAATAGACAACTGTAAATACATAAAACTATAACTTCAATCACCAAAAAATATGTGTAATAAAAATAATCTGAAAGATAAATTACAAAAATATTCCCAATGCTTATCTCCGGGTGATGGGATTTCAGGTGTAATTTATTCCTTTCTTTTCACATTTTTGTATTTTTTAGACTTTAATGTGAAAATATTGTTTCTAGAGTCATGGGGGAAGAGAAATGCATATAACCTCATGCAATGGCAGGAAACACAGTTTCACCCAGTTTGGATTGCATGGGTGGGACGTGGTGGGAGTGGCATCTGGGTTTATGGTTCCCTCAGTGGAGTTGAAAATGAACATTCCTTCCAGAAAACCCTCAAAGGGTGGAGAGGGAAGGACTCTGAGCTCATTAGACCAGAGTTTCTCTTCCTGCAGCCCCAGAGATGATCAGAAGTGAACACGTTGGGCTGAGGTTGGGGCAGGATCCTATGCCATCCACTGGGACACACATGGTCTCACCCAAAGGCAACAACATCCCAGGAAAACCTCTGTACCCCTGCCTATGGTTGATGCTTTGGACGCCCCACCCTTGTTCTCTCTGTGGCCCGTTGCTTCTTCCCCAGGACGGAAACACCCCCAACCTGAGCAGGGGTAGCCTCATGCTGTGCCCAGAGGAGCTCGGGGGTCCCAGGAGCCACTGTGACCAATGACAGGTGGGAGTTGGTGGCTGCAAGTCCAGCTCTCTCGCCCTTCGGTGAGACAGCGCTGAGTCAGGCTCTCTGCCGTCTCCCAGAGAACCCCCGTAGGAGCGAGCCGCAGGGTTCCACAGCCATGACCTGCTCAGGGATACATCCAGCATGGGTGTCCGTCCCTTCCCTGCTTCCCACCCCTGCTGCTTCCTGAGATCATTTCCCCAAAAACCTACCGACACGCAAATCCTTGTGTTAGAGTCGGATTCTTGGGAAACTCAACCGAAGACTTGGCATCTCCTGCTGGCTCTGCTCTGGCATTTTGAACATTCTTTACTCCTCATTGACCTTACCCCCAGGGACACATGAGAGGCAATTGTCTTGTGCCAGGCGCTCACTCCATTCCCAGATCTCTGGTGTGCCCTGCCCTCCTTTCTCTGGCTCCCTATCCCCTGTCCTAACCTTTGCGTAAAGACCCATCTGTGCTTTCTTTTCTGGTTTTGCACAGTTGGCCGCCATTATGTTCGGGTTCTCTTCTCCAGCCATTTCCCTGATTCCTCAGGCATTTATCACTCTGCATAAGAGACTGTCAGTTGCTGTCTTCCACCTCTCATCTGCCCCCATGCAATCCGCTCTTCCTTTAAGCCAGATGATAAAGATGGAAACCCCCAAGGAGTTTGCTGGAATCATTCAATGAGCTCGAGGGTGGAGGAGACAAGAACAGTGCCAGCACCCACCAGGTGCTCGGTTGGCGCCCCCCAGCTGCCTATACATCAGAGGTGTCCTAGTGTACCTTGGATTGAGTTCTGCTCCTTATTTGGGGCCTGGGACCAGGAGGGTGGCCCAGAGAGGTAGCTCAGCCTGGCTCTTGTGGGTGGAGCAGTATGTCTCATGATACATTCACAGCAATCGTACCGTTGGATGCATTCCTACTGGCCCAACTGGTGGCCAACTATCAGCTTGGAGTTGTCCGTGACACAGCAGCCATCTTGCTAACAGCAACAACAAAGGCAACAATAATAATAACAGTCATTTCTTGACCTTCAAATGACTTTCCATCTCCCATGCACAGAAAAAGCCAAAAACTTTACAGTGGCCACAAGGTCATATGTAATCAGCTCTCCTTTCCTTCTTTTCTGATCTTATCTTTTCCTCCTCTCTTTTTCTTGCCCCAGTAATGTGAAATATAAGATACAAATAGAGGAGAGATAAACAAGGAAGACAAACCAGAAAATATTCAACTGATTCTTAATTAGGGTTTCTGAGAAAGAAAACAGAAAAATGGGAGAAAAATTATACACATATGTATTCGAGTGAAACTTTCCTGAAATAAATACACAGATTAAATAGGCAAAGTCCCAGGGGAAAAAAGCCTGAAAAATAACGAATGCCAAGATATAGTTATTGAACTTTAATGCTAAGAGAAGGACCAGAATGTCCATGAGCTTTTCTTGGAGGAAGAAAGAAGAAAGCAAGAGAAAAACCAGTTGATATGAATTCCTGTCACCCAAGCGATAAATCAAACATGGGACCCTGAGTTGGAGAAGCTCCATAAACAGACTAATGATGAACATCTAGCCCATTTAAATGCCCAAGTGATTCAAAACAAATGCAAGAATTATGGTTCTGAAATAGAATACAAGTTGTATCAAATTTAATATTGAAAACCTCTATAATCATAAAAGTGTCATAACCAGGCGGTAGAAATGGAGGAATGTTAGAAACACGCATAAGGACATAGATTTCCCTTTCGTCATCATTCATTCATTCAACAAATATTAGTTGAGCACTTACTATGTGTCAGAACAAGGCAAAGTCCCTGCTCTCATGGAGCTGACATTCTACTGGGCGCTAAGACAATTATTCCTGCTACTTGCTTAGTTTGGGGTCTCATTATGAATCCCTTGAAGAGTTTCAGAACCCACCATGCTTGTCCATGCTTTTAAGTGTCCTTTTTGCCTGGAACGCTTTTCCCACCCTTCTGTTTTGCTTTGTTAACTCCCACTCAACTTTAAATACTCAGTTTAGGCATTACCTCTTCCAGGAAGCCTTCCCTGATCTCACACTCTGGCTGTTTTAGGTATCCTTCAAATGTGACTTCTTCAGCCACATCTCCTCTCCTTACCCCTGAGAGCTTTTGCTATCTTGATATTTATCATACTTACTGTAAGTGGCTTTTATTCATCTGTCAATTCTTCTAGAAGCTGAACTATTCAAGACATAAATTATGTCTTTTGTGTCTTTGTATTCTGAGCACAGTGCCAAGCAGAGAAATAAGTACTAAAAATAAGTACTAAATACTGTAAATGTTTATTAAGCAGATAGATAAGTAGACGAACTGAGGCTGGATGGATGGGAGGACGGATGGATGGATGGATGGATGAATAGGTCGGTGAATGGATGATGAATGAAAGAATGGATAGATAAATAGTTTAATGGATAGATGGATGGATGAATAGTTGTATGGATGGATGAAAAATTAAAGAATGGATAGATAGATTAGTTGAATGTAGGTATATATGTATGTATTTATGAATGAATTAAAGAATGGATGGATGGACAGTTGGATGGATGATGGATTAAAGAATGGATAGATAGTTGAATGCATGCATGGATGGATGGGTGGGTGGATGGAAGGATGGATGGATGGAGGGAAGGTAGCGGATGAGCTGGTCTCTCCTCGTGCAGCATCGCCCTCTGTAATCCACACTTCATCTTATTGTCATAAACTAGAAACCTAAGCATGTCACACAGTGCTCTCTTTCTCCTTCATTCCACTGGCCACTTAATAAAGTCCAGGCCCTTTACTGTGACGTATGATGCCCTCTGTGATCTGGTTTCTTCTTTCCTCTCCAGGCTCCTGTCTCAAAGCCACGTCAGCCCCTGACTCAGCCAACACTTGTTACATATAAGCAGCCACATGCTGCAATCTGGAATTACAGTCAACTCCTTGACACGACCTCTAACTGGCCTCTTCTCCCCTTTATGCTTTTGCTTTTCCTCCTCCCTCTTCTTGGAATTTCTCAGGTTTCTTTTTCTCCTTGGTTGCCCTGCCACTCCCTGTATAGAATTACATCTTTACAACCCAAATTCTCTAATTTGCTTATTTGTTTACTTGTTTGTCATCTGTACTAGCCTGTGAATTCCTTGAGAAAACAGCCCTAAATATTGTTCACTTTAGAATAAGATACTACACCTGGCAAAGAATAGGTACTCAGTAAATATGTGTGAAAATATAATTGTGTGATAGGCAGACTAATGGCCCCTAAAAATGTCCACGTCCTAATCCCCAGAACCTGTGAACATCTCACTTTACGTGGCAAAAGGAACGTTGCAAATGTGATAAAGTTAAGGAGTTTTAGACAGGGAGATTGTCCTGGATGATCTGGGTGGGACCACAGTAACCACAAGGGGCCTTCAGAGATGGAAGAGGAGGGCGCAAGAGTCAGAAAAGGAGATATGATAGAAGCAGCTGTCCCAGTGAAGTGATTGCTGACTTTGAAAGTGGAGGAGGAGGTGGGGGGAGAGGTGAATTAGGAGTTTGGGATTAACAGATACACACACTACTGTAGATAAGATAGATAATCAACAAGGACCTGCTGTAGAGCACAGGGGACTCTCCTCAGTACTCTGTAATGACCTATATGGGAAAAGAATCTGAAAAAGAATGGATACATGGAGAGTTCCCTGGTGGTCCAGTGGTTAAGACTCCATGCTCCCAATGCAGGTGGCACGGGTTCGATCACTGGTCAGGGAAGACCCCACATGTCGTATGGCACGGCCAAAAATTTTTAAAAATTAAAAAATAAAAAGAATGGATATATGTATTTTATAACTGAATCACTTTGCTGTGCACCTGAAACTAACACAACATTGTAAATCAACTCTACCTCAATATAAAATAAAAATTAAATTAAATTAAAAAAAGAGAAAATGAAGGGAGGGGCCACGAGCCAAGGAATGCAGGCTGACTCTAGAAGCTGGAAGAGACGAAGAAACAAAATTTCCCCAGGACCTCCAGAAGGAACACGGCCCTGCTGACACCTTGATTTCAGCTCAAGGAGTCCCACTTAGGACTTCCGACCCCCAGAACTGTAAGATCCTAAGTTTGTGTTGTTTTAAGGCACTGACTACTTGTTACAGCAGCAATAGGAAAATATCGCAAAAGGAAGAGCTAATATGTGAGGAAAGCTCCCTGTACCTTCCCCTGTGCTCAGCCGGCCGCATTTGTTGTGTCATTCAGGCTGAGAAGTGACGTGACTGTCACATGCGTACTAAGTGGCAGGTGGGGATTGGAACTCTGGCTCCAGAGCCCCAGCTCTTAGCTGCCCCCCTGAATTAAAGGGTTTGGGCATCTTCACCTCTGTGATCTCAAGACACTGTAGTTGTACTCGACTGTGTTAGTGTTGATTCTGAGGAAGAATTGAAAAGGATCTCAGTTCCTTCCTAATCCAGACCCCAGAGGTAGGCACCTCTCTTTCCTCTTTCCCTTTCCTTTTTTACCTTCTTTCTCCCTCCTTCCCTGAGGAGGAAGCCGGCAGGAAAACAGCTGGAGCGGAGGTTTGTCCTCGCTGGGAGCCAAGTGAGCCGAGAGGCGGGTCGGGGAGCCAGCCACGCTGCACCCCTGCCTCTGCCCTGGGGCCTCCACGCCTGGCTTCCCACTGAGGCTTTAGGGTGCCAAGGCGGCCTCGGGCGCTGGCCAGGTGGGCTGTGGCTTTTCCCAGAAATCGTCACTCTGTGCCAAACGTCTCCTGGAATCCACGCTGCTCGCTCTGCAAGGCGGAGGTCTGGTTCCGCTGCTCTGGTCGGCCTGCGTGGGAGTGGGCACCAACTGGGACCCTGGGGCAGGACAGGCTTCCAGGTCCTTCTCCAGAGCTCTGCTAGAGGTCTACACCCACGGCTCCTGTGAGCACAGAGCAGAGCAAGAGGAAATGTGGGCAGCGAATAGGTGGGAGACACAGCTCCCCTTGCCAGCAATCGAAGAAACGTGCACCCGTTACCTGTCACATTGGTGAAGTTAAACATGCTAATACTCACACTCTCAAAGGTCTTGAAATAAATGTGCTTGAAATCAATTTAGGTTTATGTATTATTTGGGAAACTTCATACTCTCTGACCCACTAATTCCACTCCTAGGGACTCATATTCAAAAGGGAAAGAAGACAAGGCAGACATCTGAGCAATGATTTACGTAGAGACATCATCGATGCCATGTTAGGTATAAGAATAAAACAAGGAACAATACAGAAGTCAAATTAGGGGTAATTCTGTATGATGGTAGGCTACACAGACTATAAAATGAATATTTTATAGGACTTTAATAGCATGAGAAACTTTTTCTGATAAAGGATTATGTGAAAATGAGAAAATACAAACCTATACATACTGTGTGATTCAATAAGGATGCGGACACACACACACACACACACACACACACACACACACACTTAAAAGAATACACCAGAATGCTAAGCATGGTTATCTCTGCGACTACTAGGTATAGCTTTTATTTTCTTTCTTATAATTCTTTGTGTCATCCCGAATGACATTATATTAAGTTTTGGTTACTTTTTTTTTTGGTTGCTGCAGGTGGGCTCCTTAGTTGCGGCTTGCCAGTTCCTTAGTTGTGGCATGCGAACTCTTAGTTGCGGCATGCACATGGGATGTAGTTCCATGATCAGGGATCGAACCCCCTGCGTGGGGAGGGCAGAGTCTTATCCACTGCGCCACCAGGGAAGTACCTTGGTTACTTTTAAGTCAGAATAAAAATAGGTGTTATTTGTTTAACCCACATCAGAGATACACTGTCTCCTTCATGCATCATGTTTACCAAGTGCCGCCGCTGCTGTCAGCACTAATAAACCCAGGTGTTACTCAGGCCACGTCAGGCAAGCCTTCAAGGAGCCCTCAAGTTCACGGAGGCGGCAAGAGCTGCGGCCAGCCCAGGGACACGGAGCCCTCCTGAGCCACCTCTTCTTACAAAAAGAGGCAGGTCTGTCTGTGAGCTCCACCAACAACTGCACGTTGAAACAATCGGCCCCGGGGTGCGTCAGCTGACCTCACCCTGGCTTCACATGTGCCTGTCTGGGAAGGTCTCCAGGCCCCTCAGGTGGACATTTATATTTTTGGAAACAAAACTGATCAACAACAGGCAAAAGCATTCTTTGCCTTCACTTTCAGAAACCCAGCCCTGATCTCACAATGTGGTGTCTCAGACCCTTTCTTCCCCTCATCGGGCAGCCCCAGGTGTCCAGGCTCCTTCCCTTCTCCTTCCTGCTGTGTAGACGGTGCTCTTTCCCCAGAAGACCTGGCCGTGCAGACGGGAGGCTGAGAGCAGAGCGGGAGCCAGAGGCCTGAGTCTGAAGTCCAGCTTCACCACTTACAAGCTGCATAATCTTGAGCAAATTACTAAACCTCTTCAAGCTCAGTTTCCTCATCTGAAAAACGCTTCCTCTTTCAAAGAAATGGATATGTGAGTGTTCATCAATTACTGAGTTCTTACTGTGTGTGGGCCCCTGGTACAGAGGGCAAGAGGCCGTGCTGGTAAACCACAGTCTGCAAAAAAAGAAAAAAGCCCTGGTGTGTGGCCTTTGCCAGATGCTGTGGTGTAAACACACCCACTATCGTCCATTTCAAGCTACCAACAGTTCAACTGGTTGGCAAGATTCCTGCATCTTTAACAATCAGGATCTCATGAGCTTCTCCACTCAATCTGTCCCACGAGGACGAACTTAATCCTGACCTTCATGGGCTCGCGGTTTAATGGGAGAAAATCAAGAACTCTTTGTATGGTAATTTAATATATATCTGTCCCACCTCTAGGCTTTGTGATGGTGAAGACTATTTTTATTTTTAAAAAACTTTTTTCTCATCATGTTATCTTTATTTTTTGGGGGGAGGGGAGTGCCCCACGGCACGGACCTTAGCTCCCCGACCAGGGATCGAACCTGCGCCCCCTGCAGTGAAAGCACAGAGTCTTAACCGCTGGACTGCCAGGGAAGTCCCTTGCTGTGTTATCTTTAGTCCTGGCAGATAGGAAGGTGCCTAATAACACCTAATAACATGTTGAATGAATGAATAAATGTCTTCAATAAAAAACCAAAATGATGGAACACTGAGTTACATGCTGAGATGCAGAGTAAGAAGGAGAAAGTCTTTTCAGTAGGTGGCCTCTCGGAGGAAAATATATTTAAGAATTAAACAAAACAATATTTTTAAAGGATGTGGCACAGTTGTCCGTTATATAGAAACTATTCAATAACTCACTACATGATACCTAACGTTCCCTTTCTTTGTTCTTTGAGGCCAAATCTCATCACTACCCCCGTCCAAATGGTACGTCACTTCCTGTCACAGTTTCCTCTGACTTTCTGCCCCCTACCATGACCCTCTGTGGAGACCCCCATGGCGGCCCTGCCCTAGCCTCCTGGAGGGGTCTGCATCTTCTCTCGCCCATGGCTCTGGTGGCTGAACAGAGGCATCTGCACATTCTCATACCCACGCTCTGGAATGTTCTGGCTCTTGTTGCCCAGCCGAGAGCGTTGGGTCTTCTCTCCAACAGGGGTGGCCTGGGAGCCTGAGCTGCTGGGAGGAAGAGTGCAAGGGTAGAACTGGCCTGCGTAAGGTCACAGGTCTACCCAGGGCATAGCCCTGGTTAGGAAGACCTGGCCAGTTACCTGACTGTCACCTTGGGCACTTCCCCATGCTTTGGCGTTTCAGCTTCCTAATGTATAGAATGAGGGTTTGGACCCAAATGTGTCTGCGCCTCCTTCAAGTTCTAATATGTTACGTTCATATCAGTTGACACTCTCCGAAATGTCCTTCAAACTCTCTGGGCCTCAAGAACAAGCTGTGCCTGGGAATTCCCTGGAGGTCCAGCGGTTAGGGGGCCCGTGCTTCCACTGCAAGGGGCACGGGTTCAATCCCTGGCCGGGGAACTGAGATCCCGCATGCCGTGCGCGGCATGGCCAAAAGAACAAGCTGTGCCTTAAACACGGCCATCAGATAGCCTCTGGCAAGCACACACAGCCTGGACCCCATGTCCTGGTAGAAGGCAGGTCTGATGAATGGAGGTGTCCTCTTGACTCCATCACCTCTGCTCTTCTCCCCCAGAATTTCTTCCCATCTCCCCAGTGGTCAGCATCTCTGGAGCCCCCACCAGCAACATGTGGCTCCACAGAGTCTTGGGCCACTGAGGAGGCCCACATACGTCAATCTTTTCTTTTCTTTTCTTTTAATAAATTTTTTTTTAATATTTATTTATTTATTTATTTATTTATTTTTGGCTGTGTTGGGTCTTCGTTTCTGTGCGAGGGCTTTCTCTAGTTGCGGCGAGCGGGGGCCACTCTTCATCGCTGTGCACGGGCCTCTCACTATCGCGGCCTCTCCTGCTGTGGAGCACAGGCTCCAGACGCGCAGGCTCAGTAGTTGTGGCTCACGGGCCCAGCTGCTCCGCGGCATGTGGGATCTTCCCAGACCAGGGCTCGAACCCGTGTCCCCCGCACCGTCAGGCAGACCCTCAACCACTGCGCCACCAGGGAAGCCCTCTTTTAATAAATTTTAATTTTAAAATTTATTTTTATTTTTTGGGCTATGCTGAGCGGCTTGCGGGATCTTAGTTCTCCGAGCAGGGGTGGAACCCAGGCCATAGCAGTGAAAGCGCAGGGTCCTAACCATTGGACTGCCAGGGAATTCCCTCAAACTTTTCTTAATACCCCACGTGTGGAAGTCCAATCTCTCCTCAAAAGCTTCCAGCCATGGGGAGCCCCCTACCGTACGGAATGAGGCTTTCCACTGTTGGGGGTCTCCGAGGGAGCTGATAGGAGAGAAAGGATCCCACCTCCACCAAGCACCTACTATGCACCAGCCACGCAGGGCACAGCATTCTGTCAATCACCTTACTGAGTCCTTCTAATCTGGGAGGCACGACTCACTCTCCTCACTTCAGACCTGAGGAAACTGAGGCTCTGAGACACTGGGTCACTCGCTTGAGGACACACAGCCGGGATGCCTGAACCTGGCTCTTTGCCTCATGCCACATGCTGCCTGGTGCACGGGGCCTGAGCCTGACACCACTGGGATGGCCAGTCCTGTCCCGTGTCCACCTGAACGATGCCCCTCACCAGCGGGACATGCCTCTCTTAGAAACCCTGGGTCACTGGGACCCCCTGAGGGCAAACTCACACCAACTTGGGTGACATCTGGGGACTGAGGGGAAGGGGATCTTCACTTACTGGGTACTTATTAGGCACCCCAAATTCCTTCATCTACTTTCATTCCATCCTATCACATACTCCTGAGCACAGGCAGTAGAGTTCATGGTTAATAAGCATTTGTCAAAAGGACAAAGGCATGTCCCTTGCAGAGGCAGACACGGGGGCCTTGAGAGGTGGGGTGACCCAGAGCAGGTAAGGAGAGCTGGGTCCAGAACCCAAGACCGGCTGGCTCAGGGCTCAGGCCCCCATCTCCACAGGAAGCTGCATGTTCTCAACTATGTCGGATTTGCCCCCAGCCCAAAGTCCCCAGGGAGACTGGGCCCAGTGAACGGTGTTTATAAAAGGCAGGTATGGAAGCCTCTGGACGCAGGTTACTCATTACATTTTATTAAATGCTGATATCACCAACCCTCCTAAATAGGCCAAGGGGTGCTAAGTCATCAAAAGGCCAAGCCAGACAAACAAGAGCCTTACTGATTAACCAAGCCCTGCTTTCCAGGCCTGCCAGCTGCTCCGCAGCCTTGGGGAGGCCAACACCGCCATCTCTGCCAAGGTAGCCAAGGATCAAAGGCTGGGCTTGTTTGGGGGCCGCTGTCAGGAATCTTGAAAACCAGGAGTGGAAAGGGCCCCTGGAGTCTCCCAAAAGCCCTGTTGTGGGGTACTTTTCAGGGGAGGTGCTCCTTGAGTCCTGCTTCCTCTGACACCACGAGGCCCACTCTAGGGAAGCTGGCTGTCCCCCACCCTGGCCCCAGGCAGCTTGGGGACTTGGCGGCCTCCCTTCCTACTGGACCCAGGGCCTCAGCTGCCATCTCTGTCCTGGGTCTCACGCTGGCTCCAGGTTGGGGACACTGGCAAACATTCTCTGGCACTCCCACCATGAGCCCACAGTTTTTGCTGGCTTCAGAGTTTCATGAATAATATTTGTAGAGAGACAGAAAAAGGGGAAGAAAAATGACCACCAAGAGAAGCAAACAACAACTTCAAAGAAGTGCTGGAATCTTTCAAAGTCCCCACGGCACTGTCTTAGCTGATGGGTGTATGAGCTTCCAATGGTTGCTGTAACAAATTGCCACCAACTTGGGGACTTAAAGCGAAAGGAATTGGTTATCTTATAGTTCTGGGGGTCAGGAGTCCAAAATGAGACTGTGTTCCTTCTGGAGGCTTGAGAGGAGAATCATTTGCTTGTCTTTCCAGCTTCCAGAGGCTGCCCACCGTTCCTCGGCTCAGGGCCCCACTTCATTCTGCCGTCACATCTCCCTCTGGAACTCTGCCTCTCCTGCCTCCTTCTTTTTTTTTTTTTTTATTATTATTATGTATTTATTTTTGGCTGTGTTGGGTCTTCGTTTCTGTGCAAGGGCTTTCTCTAGTTGCAGCAAGCGGGGGCCACTCTTCATCGCGGTGCGCGGGCCTCTCACTAGCGCGGCCTCTCTTGTTGCGGAGCACAGGCTCCAGACGCGCAGGCTCAGTAGTTGTGGCTCACGGGCCTAGTTGCTCCGTGGCACGTGGGATCTTCCCGGACCAGGGCTCGAACCCGTGTCCCCTGCATTGGCTGGCGGATTCTCAACCACTGCGCCACCAGGGAAGCCCCTGCCTCCTTCTTATAAGGACCCTTGCGACCACATTAAGCCCAGCCAGATAATGCAGGATGATCTTTCCATCTCAAGACCCTTAACTTAATCACATCTGCAAAATCCCTCTTGCTACCACGTAAGGTAACATGTTGCCAGGGTCTGGGGTCAGGATGTGGACATCTTTGGGGAGGGGGCCATTATTCAGGGGGGCACAGTGGGTTTGCGCTCTCTCTGCAATGAGCACTGACAGCCCCGTTGTCCTAAGGTCACCAAGCTTCCCACTGACCCATAGACACAGGAATCCCAGAATTTCCTTCCTTATGGCCCGCTCCCCAGGGCCGGGAGGAGCCTTCCCTGAGACTGACAAGGTGCAGCTGTGCTCTGGTGGGGGGGGCGGGTGGCACTCATGCTGCCAGGAATCAGCCCCTCCGGGCACATCCTCACCCTTGGATCCTGATGGAGATCTACCTTCTATTCTCAACCAGGGCTCCTCTCTCAGCCTTGGCTTTGGAACCAGACTTGGCCACGCCAAGGTCATGAGTGACACTGGACAGATTACTCCCGCCTCTGACCCTCCATTTCCTCATGCACACAGAAGAGTCAATGCCATCTCCTCCCCAAAGCTGTTGTGAGGATTGGACATGGCAAACTGTAATTTAGATAACTCAGACACCCATAAAGTTCTCTTTGCCCTTTGGAGCAAGGATAAGATCTCTGAAAAACACAGCTCGGATTCTGGCACTCCCCGCCTGAAATGCTTCAGCGGCTTCCGGTAGTGCCTGGGTTAATATCAGGCTCCCTCCTGAGGCTTCCTGGCACAGCAGAGTCAGGCCCCTGCCCACCTCTCTCCTCTCACCCCAAATCATTCCCACCGGCTCACTTCCTTTCCTTAAATACATCAAACCTGCTTCTGGGATTTGTCCTTCCCCTTCTGTCCAGAACATTCTCTCCCAGCTATGTGAACCAGTCTCCCTCTCGTCCTTCGGCTCTTATCTCAAATCCCATCTCTTAGGAGCACTCAGTCTGAGTTGGTTCCTCCACTTACTCCCCATCTGCACACCGTGTCTCTTTCCCTCATCACACGTGTCACTTTCCTCCTCCTCCTGAACATCCAGCTGGACCACACATCCCGCCTTCCTTGCAGTGAGATGTGGTCACATGACTGTGCCCTCACCGCCAGTGGCACGTGGGCAGGAGAGGTGCCCACTGTTACATCAGTCTGTTATACAGACCTCCTGCACGGTCCTCCCTGCTCTCTCTGCTCCCATCTATAAGGCCAAGTACAGAGGATCTGGTGAGGACTAGGAGGTCCTAGCAGATGGGGAGGAGGTCGCATTCGAGTAAAGCCTGCACCCCCTAATCCGAGAAGACCTGATAAACACCTATATTGGATTTCTCCATAAGAAATCAAGTTCTATTGTTTTAAGCGGCTGAGATTTGGGGGTTGTTGGCCAACACTGACATTTTTGTTTGTATCTGCTTCCTTGTTTATCGTCTGTCTCACTAAAATGTCAACTCCAGGAGTGCAGGGGCGCTGGAGGTCTTGGTCCCTGTTGTTGTCTCCGCTCCGAGCACAGTGTCTCTGACACAAGGGAGGTGCACAACCTAAGCTTTTTGAATTAATAAATACATGAGCGAATAAATAAAGTTGGCCTGACTCCCCTCTCTACGTTCTATAGAAATCCGAAGCCCACCTCTCGTTTTTGCAAATTCCCATGGACTTGGGCTCAAGGGTTCAGAGTTCTGGCGTTTTGCTCCCCTTTCTGCTGGATTATTTAAGTCTAAACGTCTTCATTTCATCATATTCACAGTTTGATAAGTCGAGCGTGGAAACCTTTCTCTTTCTGTGTGCACACGCTCACATAGAACCGTGCACACGCGCACACCAGCCCAAGGCTGACTGAAGTTAGTGGGGGGAAGAGGGTGACATGGCATGCAACATCCAAATGAAGTCAACAAGTCATTTTTACTTTCTGGGGCCACCCACGGCCCCGCCCAGGCACTCCCCCCAGCCGTTTCCCTCTCTATGTTGTTCTCACCACATGGCCTTTTTCTGGTTCTCTTTTTCCTCCTCTTCCTCCCCTCTCTCTCCTCATGGCAGATTGCACCAAGATTGCAACACCTTCTCCCATCTTGCATGCTCTTCAACTATGGGACCTCTCCACCCTCCCGTTGAGAGGTGGAGTCTCCGTCCTCCTCTTGACTCTGAGCAGGTCTGTGACTGCTTCATCCCGATACAACAAGGGGGAAGTCACGTCACGTGATTTCCGAGCCCAGGTCATGACAGACAATGCAGCTTCTGCCTCGCCCACTGGGGTGCTTGCTTTCGGTAACCTTGGCTGACACGTAAGAGGTCCAGCTCCCCTGAGGCCACCATAGTGTAAAGAAGCCCGGACCACGTGGAGGTGCCATGATGTTGGCTGTGGTCACCAGGCCCCAGCTGAGGCTGCACCAGCCACCAAACTGGCGAGTGCAGATGCCTTTGGATGCTACCTGCTGTCGAGACACCCCATTCGGCTGAACCTTCCCAGCCGAGACACCTGTCTGTGCCCCACCCCAATTTCCAACCCACAGGATTCATGAGCGTAATAAAATTGTGGTTTTCCAACAGCAGGTTTGGGGGTGCTTTGTTCTCCAGTAACAGAGCAATTGAAACATCCCTTCCCAGCTCTCCCAGAGGCAAAAAAAAGACTTTCCTCATTTTCTTAAGCATCCCATTAGCCACTTCTTTTGTTGTCCTAGTCTCTGCCCTCAGGGTCTCAGATTCCATCCCAAGTAGCTTATTAAGGTATTTTCCTGAACAGAACTTCTCTCTGGGATGTGTCCTGATGCCAGCAATTAAGATAGCAAAGTGTTTTATTTCTGCCAATTTTTTGAGTGCTTGGCATCTAGAGATGCTGAATTCATGTTAGTTTTGAATTCCGTCTTCTTCTTTGAACTCCTGGGGAGCTGGAAGATGAATAGACGGCTGGGGTAAGGGAGCAACTTTAGAATTCCAGAAATAAGCCATCGGATCCTGCTGGACTCGGCATTTATATCAAGCAGGATCCAGCAACGAAAGAGTCCTTACTAGGAATTTTAATAGAGAACATTTAATACAGAAAGTTAGGTACAGTAGTGTAGGAAGAATTGAGAGGCCTTACGTGTAGGGCCGCCAGATAAAATACAGGACGGCCAGTTAAATTCGCATTTCAGGTAAGCAAGAATTTTTTTTTCACGTATGTCCCATGGAATATTTGGGAATACTTACTTATACTAAAAAAACGATGTCCTGTTTATCTGAAATGCAAATTTCACTGGGCTTCCTGTATTTTTATTTCTTAATTCTGGTAAACTCTACTCATGGGAAACTTTGAGGCAACCTAGAGTTTAGCAATAGCAGGAAGCATCTCTTCCTGGGGCTGGGGGACAAAAAAGGAGGGGCTATTACCAGGGTCCAGGGGCTGAGGCTGCTCCCTGGAGCTGGTGCCGTGGCAGGGAATGCCTCGTTGGGGCTGGGGCCCAAAGCTAGGAGAAGTTCCTCAGCCTCTAGGCTATTTTCCCAAACAACTAGATTCTGTGGCCCGAGGTTGGCCTGGCTGCTTCTGGGCAGTAGCTGCCACGGCTTTATTAGTGGAAGAAGCTAACAAGCTTACCTTCGGACAGCCACCGGAAGTCCAGACCCCTCAGCAAGTACAAGGGATTCTGGAAATTAAAGGCCACCATTGCCTAACTGGAGGCCGCTCTACTAAGTGCCAG
Source organism: Balaenoptera musculus (assembly GCF_009873245.2). Lineage (NCBI taxonomy): Eukaryota > Metazoa > Chordata > Mammalia > Artiodactyla > Balaenopteridae > Balaenoptera > Balaenoptera musculus. Next base: position 8,291,148 of record NC_045801.1, on the reverse strand, counting down.
GCTTTACTCCTTGACTCCCCAGAACTAACCCTTAAAACTTGACGCACCCTCAACCCGGCTACACTAATGCCTGCTGAGGCCCAGAACTAACACATTCCTGCCCTGAAACCCTTGACCAGGTTTATACCTGTAGGCCTGATCTAACAGATCAAGCCATAGAAAACCCTGAGGAAGAATGGTTTACTGATGGCAGTAGTTTCGTTAAAGATGGAGTCAGGAGGGCAGGGTATGCTACTGTGAGAGCTTACAGTGTTATATAGAAGCAAAACCTTTGCCACCTAACACTTCAGCCCAGAGGGCTGAGCTAAGAGCCCTAACTGGAGCCTTAACCTTAGGGGAAGTAAATTATAAATATATATACAGACTCAAAATATGTCTTCCTTGTGTTACATGCCCACGCAGCTATCTGGAAGGAAAGGGGACTTTTAAATGCAAAAAATTCCCCTGTAAATTACGGGCCTGAGATTTTATATCTTCTAGAGGCCGCTCAAAAACCAAAACTAGTAGCAGCCATTCACTGCCGCGGGTACCAAAAGGAAATTCTCAAGTTACCCGAGGGAACAACAGGGCAGATCGGGAAGCAGAGAAAGCAGCCCTGATGCCCACATCGGGTAGAAACCAACACTGAGAAAATTCAACAACAAGTCACTTGGCTTCAGCAGACAATTAACCACCAATCCTTGCTATTTGATATGGGTGAGGAAATTGAAAACTGGTTCTCTAGTTTGTTCTCTTGGATCCCACAAGGTATAAAAAAAACTTTCCGGGGACTTCCCTGGTGACACAATGGTTAAGAATCTGCCTGCCAATGCAGGGGAAACGAGTTCGAGCCCTGGTCCGGGAAGATCCCTCATGCCATGGAGCAACTAAGGCGTGTGCTATGACTACTAAGCCTGCGCTCTAGAGACTGTGAGCCACAACTACTGAAGCTCGCATGCCTAGAGCCCGTGCTCCGCAACAAGAGAAGCCACCGCAATGAGAAGCCCGCGCACCGCAACGAAGAGTAGCCCCCGCTCACCACAACTAGAGAAAGCCCGCGTGCAGCAACAAAGACCCAATGCAGCCAAAAATAAAATAAAAATAAATTTAAAAAATAAACTTTCTGGCAGGAGGCTTTTATTTTCTTATAACTCTTTTCTTTTCAGTCATACTGATTTATGCTGTGTTTCGTCTAGCGCTCCATTGTCTTCCCTACTGTTGTAAACCTGTGACTAAGACTTTTCTGTCCAAGAAGGAGACCTGGGGCCAACAGGTCCAGACCTTCCATTCTAAAAATAGAGAAACACATTAAACTTTAATCCTGAGATTAACAAAAATATATACCCAAGCAGAATGGCTTCTTGGCAGGGGTGACATCACCTCCCCTGTCTGGGCAACGGTTAAGGAAGCCCTCCCAAAGTTACCCTGGTTCCTTCCCTTTCCAGGCCCTTTAACGGCTGTTGTTGTTCTTCTCCTTTTTGGCCCTTGTTTATTTAACCTTTTGATTGAGTTTGTGTCTTCCAGGCTCCAACAGTTTGAAGTAAGGCTCATGATGACTCAAGAATTCAACCCATTCCAGCGGAGGGTGGCCCAGGTCCCTACAGGTCCTTGGAACAGTCAGCGCGGGACTTCTACACCTCTAGGGGAGGCTAGGGTCTGCGGCCCCTGTCCAGCAGGAAGAATTTTCAGAAGAAGAGACCTCTGGCCCCTTACCCCTTAAGAATAAGAGTGTAGAGTCTCTCAGGGGGAAATGAGACCGGCTGGGACCTGGGACCCTTTGCTGCAATGCTGCAGTGCTCACACCTGGACAAACCTCTCCTCCAGCAACAAAATACAAAGAAACTATAAGGGACTACAAATAGCTGCGTGCATGCGCAGTTGGGGTAAATTCTGGACAAAAGGTACAAAAGACCAAAAAACTCAACTGCCACTTCTGAAGAGCTGGGAGCAAAAACAGGGCGTTGGGAGCAAAAGCGGGGAACCGAACATGCCCCCTGCACTCAGCACCACCTAAGGGGTGGGCAAAGCATCTAAGTCACCCCTCCAGCCCGACCCCTGGACACACCCCTCCCCTCACCCCACATAAGGAACCATCTCACCCCCCAACCCGGGAGCCAGCAAGCAAGGGAACCTGTTGTTTGTTCTCACTCCCCGCTGCTGCAGCAGGGGCCCCAATACAGCCTTGCCTGAAAAAAAAAAAAAAAAAAAATATATATATATATATATATAAGACTTCTTTAACCATTTCTTGAGCCCTCACAATGTTTGTGGCATCATATTAAGCAATTCATAAGCATCATGTCCTTCAATCCTTAACCAAACTACGAGGAAGACATGATTCTTTTGCACATTTTACAGAGGAAGACATTGAGGCTCAGTGAGATTAAGAAATTTGCCCCAAATCCCACATAAAGTACATGGCAGGGTCAGGTCTTTGCTACACCAGCAGCAGGTACTTCAGCCCTGTGGGCAGGTTGGGGAAAGGATGGGAGTCAGAGAACCACAGCAACATCAATTCATCATAGACTGTTGGGTCTGGAAGGGACGCCATCTTGATCCGTGTCCATAGGCTTTGGCTAACACGGTACCTGAAATGCCTTCGCATTCTTGGTCTTCCTAAAGGCATTCAATCCATTAGTTCTTCCATTCCAACACCCCAGACTCACCTGTTGGCAGCCCGGTGTGGTAGAAAACAGCAGAGTATAATAGTTAAGAGCTTGAACTATGGAGTCAAAGGGCCGGTTCAAATCCTGGCTCTGTCGTTTACTAGCTCTGTGACTTTGGGCAAATTCCTGAAGCTCTCTGTGCCTCTCACTCTTCATTTATAAAATGGGGCTGATGATGATGGTGACGATGGTGACAATGATAATGATGGTGTCTACATTACAGGTAGGGTCACCACGCACAGTCACTGCTGCAGGCTGCATATCGATCGCTGCTCAAGGCTGTCTCTACAAGCAACAGGCCAGGAGCAACCCTGCCCATAGCCGTGCACCTTCAATGGGTTCATCTATGGGGGGAACCAGTACAGCGCCTGGCCCATAATCTGCACCCGATAAATGTCGGCTGTTATTATAGATATACTGCAGAATTGACTAAGTGCGGGGCAATATGGGAAGCACTGAGGGTACAAAGCCAAAAGCCCCCGTGAACCATGTGATGGGGGAGGGGAGAGGGGGGCGGGGAACCACACCGTTTTAGCAAGTTTTACTTCGTGCTAATTAGGGCACTGTCGTTAGCCCAGGGGCACAGAGGACAGAAGGGACCAGTTCTGGCTGGAAATAAACATCAGGACTGGGAAGGAGTTGGTCTTATAGAAAAGGACATCAGAGGCGGCAGTAGACAGGGTGTAGGCATGGAGGTGGGGCGTGATGAGATGTGGGGCATAGGAGGGCAGGTGTCCGAGAGGAGGAGGGGAGAAGGGGCGTGCAAGATGCAGAAGGCTGGAGAGGTTGGCAAGAGGCAGGGCCCTCACAAGGAACTCTGGCTGTCTTCAGTGACAGGGAAGCTTTTCAAGTTGAGAAGTTGAAAAATCTCAACAGGAGGGCAGGAAGGAGCATGCTTGGTGTCAAGCCTGTCACTGTTTTCCTCGCCCCGCCAGCACCGATCGGCCATCACTTTGTTGCACTGAGGCTGGCATGCCAAGTAATTTACACAAAGGGTCCCGGGCATCCGGACTTACTGAGCGCTTTCTCTTGGGTCAGTTTTGCATGTGAACAGAGACCTCCAAAGCCTAATGAAGGATGGCAGCGCTATGCGTTGTGAGGTCTTGGATGAGCCACCACTCCTCCCTAAACGTGGGTCTGGTGGCCTCTGCTCCCGGCTGTAAGCACGGGTGCAAGCAGCAAATATGATTGTGGACACGAATGTATAAGGGGAAAGTCAGAATTTGGAATACTGCGTGATATTCCTGGGGACCCCTGACTCCTAGCACAAAGTACCCCCCATCTGTCCAACCCCCGTCCCTACCCCAGGTGGATCCTTCCAGGTGATGTATCTTGGTCCAAAACTGCTGACCTGAGACTTCGGCCTTGGGAAAACCCCCTCCATGCCACCTAAGGCCCCAGGCTCCGAGTCTCATAGAGGATCAGATCAGGAGAGGCCTTCTGGGATCGGGTCGCCCAAAGCCCTTACTTTATGGCCGAGAGAACCAGGGTCAGAGAAGGGACAGGGCAATCCTATGGCTTTCCAGTGGGTCTGGAATGACTCAGGGAGGACTCTCCGATCTTCACACTTCTCGCCCCCCATCCTTCACGTTCAGCTTCATCTCTTCCGTTTACCTGTCCACCTATGCAGCCAGCATTTTTAAAGGGATGCCTTTTCCCATTCAGCCAGCACTGCCCGAGCACCTGCCAGCTGCCAGGCACTGTGAGAACACAAGGAAGACTCCCCCAACCCTGACTAAGAGCTGCCCATGGGACAAGGTAGACAGGAAGGCAAAGGAACAATTTTTTTTAAAAAAATAACCATTTTATTTATTATTTTTTTTAAGTTTTTGGCTGCACCACACGGTACGTGGGACTACCCTGACCAGGGATCGAATCCGTGCCCCCTGCAGTGGAAGCGTGGAGTCTTAACCCCTGGACCACCAGGGAAGTCCGCAAAGAAACGATTTTGGTGTGGAATAAGCATGTTCTCCTGAGGATGGATGGCTGTCCTGGGAGCTCTGGAAGCACGATGAGACATGAGACGTGGGTGTCAGGAGGGAAGGGGTCATGCATCCTCCAGACAGAGCTGAGAGGGCAGTGGATGACTTTCCCGTGGCCCAGAAGGCTGCTCCTGTCCCCATCCGGCCAGTTGGCACCAAAGCAGGAAGGGAGGTGGTCCACGGCAGGCCAGCAAGGAGACGGCTGGCAGAGCTGCAGGTCGGGGACGGGGCTGGGACAGGGCTTTGGTCACCTGGGCTGGGACCTGGTTTCCCAGGGACTCGGAGCTCCCGGGGAAGAATCTGACCAGAGACATCACCTGATCGGCTCTGCTCTTTCTAACCTTCCATTCTCAGCCGTGCCTACGTGCGTCAGGACGGAGAAACTTCCACTGTTTATGCAACTATGACCTGGAGAGGCTGCGCTGTTCATTTTCTACCTTTATTCGGAAAGTTCAACTGGTAAAGGGAAGACACGTGTTTGTAACAGGAAGTCGGATTTCCAGGACGTGCCTGCAGTCACAGCTCTATTTCTGGAACAATTCTCGGGCTCCAATTTCTTTAGAAAACTTAAATGAAACCCTGCAAGGCCAGCTTTTCTCTCTCGTTGTCTCTGGTCCTGACACGTCCTCTCTGCCTTCTCCCCGTCCCTCCTCTCCCTTCGCAGAGACCCGGCTGTGGGGAACGTGTAACCTGGACACCTTCCTTCGGGGCTTCGAAAAGAATCCCCTACCCATCGGACACAAGGCTGGACAGCTGCCCAGAGACTCCGCCCAGAGGGGGCTCCTGTCTCCCTAACCTCTGGCCATGGGCCCAGTGATGCAAACACTTGCCCCTAGATTCTTCCCCAAAGCTGGACAGTCAGGGAATCTGGTCCAGTCTTTCTCCTGCTGCTAAGACCCTGTTAGACTCTGAGCAAGCCTTTAACACCCTGGGCCCTGGTTTCCACGTCCATAAAAAGGGATTATTAATCCATATTCTGCCCCCCTCATAAGGCTCATCAAATGGGAGAATATAGGAAAACAATTATTGATTACTTTTCTAATCTTTTAACTTATGTGAAATCTAGATAATATATAAGTAAGCATTTTAAAGTATACTATCTAGTGGCATGTGGTACTTTCACAGTGGTGTGCAATTACCGCTTCTATCTAGTTCCATGACATTTGCATCAACCCAGAATATACCTCTGTACCTGCTGAGCAGTTACTCCCAGCCCTCCCCCTGACCCCACCTCCGGCCCTTCCTGTCTCTGGATTGACAAAGTATGGGTAGTTCACAAGAATGGAATCATATCATATGTGACCTTTTGTGTCTGGCTTCATTTGCTTAGCATATTTTCGGGGTTCATCCACATTGCAGCGTGTATCAGTACTTCATTCCTTTTTATGGCTGAATAATATTCCATTGTGTGTGTACATCACAATCTACCCACTCTTCTGTTGACAGACACTTGGGTTGTTTCCACCTTTGGGCTATTTGAATAGCACTGCTACAAACATTAGTATGACAATAGCTGACTGATACAATCAAGTTTGGGTTTTAGTAGATTGCTCTACATGCATGTGGATAATGAATTGGAGAGTGACAAGATGAGTAGCAGAGAGAGGGCTTTATAGCTAGTAGGTCCTTGATGTTATCTAATTGGAAGGTAATAAGGAAGACTTAATGGGGGCTGAGGGAACGGAGCTGGGGAGAAGAGTAGCTGTGAGCAATACATGTTATAGAAGCAGAATGGACAGGGTTTGGGGATGGGATAGCTGTGGTGGGTGAGAGAGAGGGAGCCCCAGGGATGGTACCTTGCACATCTGTTTTGCAGACCAGGGAGGCCAGTGGAGACCCCAGGAGCAAGAGCAAAGGAGGAAGATGATGGATTTGGTTTGGATTTATGGAAGGTGAAGGGCTTTGGGACATAGAAAGGAGGATATGCAAAAGACAGATGGATATATGGGTCTGAGGGAGGAAAAAATAGAGAGTCGTGGCACCAGCAGTGAGGAACAGTGTGACTGTAGTTTGTAAGAAGAGGACCAAAGGTGGCGTCTAAGGAAGCCCAGATATATGAAGATGAAGTGGGAGATGGGGAACCTGCAAAGGGCCAAGAAGGAATCAGAGAGGAAGGAGGCATGCCACAGAAGCTGGCCCTTCAGCTGGGGAGGCCCTTTCCCTTATTATCTCTTTTTGGTAAACTCCTATTTTACCCTCAGCACCCAGCTGAGTGTGACCATCTTCTCTTTTTGGGGCTGCACCAGTACGGCTGCACCCTCCACCCCAGTCTGGTCAACACTCTTGGCCAAGGTGAAAATTAACCTTTTGGCATCCCTGGGCATTCCCCGGACTGGGCTGGCTCTTCTGTGATGAATCAGCCCACGGGGCTCACCTCCAAAATGCCTCAGTTTAGAGCAAAGCTGAGTTCCCTGTCCCCATGGCCTTGGTGGCGGGTGGAGCACACAGAATCCTTAGTCATGACTCATTTCATTCCTAGCATATTTTATCTCCAGGAGCTTGTCCTCTGTATGTCCCACGGCCTTAGGTGCCTCAAAGGTGTCTGACAGCTATTTTGGGAGACACTGCAAGGAGCTTAGGGGTTCCGAGCGCAGGCTCAGAGCCTGACTGCCTGGTTTGCATTCAGGGTCCACTGCTGATGATCTGTGTGCCCCTGGGCAAGGCGGTTTACCTCTCAGAGTTCTGGTGGGGTTTTTTAACTTTTTATTTTATATCCGTGTATAGTTGATTAACAATGTTGTGTTAGTTTCAGGTGTACAGCAAAGTGATTCAGTTATACATATATATGTATCTACTCTTTTTCAAATTCTTTTCCCATTTAGGTTGTTACATAATATTGAGCAGAGTTCCCTGTGCTATACAGTAGGTCCTTGTTGGTTATTCATTTTAAATATAGCAGTGTGTGCACATGTCCATCCCACACTCCCTCACTATCCCTCCCCCCTACCCTTCTCCCCAGCAACAAGTTCTCTGAGAGTCTGCTTCTGCCTTGTAAATAAGTTCATCTGTATCATTTTTTTTTAAGATTCTGCATATAAGGTAAATCATATGATATTTGTCTTTCTTTGTCTGACTTACTTCACTCAGTGTGACAATCTCTAGGTCCATCTATGTTGCTGCAAATGGCATTATTTCATTCTTTTTAATGGCTGAATAATATTCCACTGTATACATGTACCACATCTTCTTTATCCATTCCTCTGTTGATGGGCATTTAGGTTGCTTCCATGTCTTGGATATTGTAAATAGTGCTGCAATGAACACTGGGGTGCATGTGTCCTTTCGGACCATGTTCTTCTCCGGACATATGCCCAGGAGTACGATTGCAGAATCATATGGTAGTTCTATTTTTAGTTGTTTAGGGAACCTCCATACTGTTCTGCACAGAGGCTGTTTTGGGTTTGTTTTAGCAGGTTTTTTTCTTCCCTTCCTCTCTTGTGGTTTGATGACCATCTTCAGTGTTGTGTTTGTGTTTCTCTTTCTTTTCTATCTGTAAAATGTGCATGCCAGGAAGAAGACTTGCCCCCGGAATTGCGTAGCAGGTAAGTGACATCCTGCAAACACTACAAACAGACTGGAACATGGGAGATACTTAATAAATGTTAGCATTCATTCTATTTAAATTGAATAAATTCCCAAAGGCCCACTTAGTCAAGCAACACAATTTTTGAATGCCTACCACACGCCTGCTACTGTGCTAGGAGCAGGGAATTCAGAAGGGAAGAAATAGACACCGTTCCTGGCCTCAGGGAACTTCTGTTTGTGACTTTGGGCAAGTAGGAGATTAGATGTCCTTCCATATAAAAGCTTGAAACACATAGATTTTGTCCAGATCCTCCAGCGTACAGATCTGGAAATGGAGACCCCGGAGCCAGTGTGTGGTCCAGCTGCCATGCTGTCTGCAAGAATGGGAATGGCTTGGAGTCACTGGCAAAATCCACCCTCTCTTCCCAGTGTGTCTTTCCTGATGTCCCAATTGCTCTTAGCATCTACCAAAAGTGGTTCTCTGGCCTTTGCTCAGACAGCTACCAAAAGAGAGCTCACTTCCTTCCTGAGACAGCAGCTCATGCCATCGCTGAGGGCGTCTACATTGGGAAGAACCATCTTGCGCAGAAGGAGCCGGACAAAGGTAATGCTAACAGCCGCCTGGACACACCAAGCTTCTCATCTGCACAACAGCCCTTCGGATAATAGAAGGCATTGATGAAGACTAGGCTGAACAGCCTTGATTCCACTACCCCTGTCTCTGGGGTCCTTCCCTAGGGTCTGGGCTGGCCTGTCTGCATTTTGCTGAGTGTGCAGAATGGAGGGCTCTGCCCAGGTACACTCAGGACTCACAGGGCAGAGCCAGGGCGCCTCTCACCAGCAGCTCTCTGATGTCTGTGACGTCAAGGAAAGACATGGGTGGAGATACTGCTCCTCTACTATCCCAGACACTCCACCGCTTTCCCAGCCTCCCTTGCAGTTTTGTTTGGACCACGTGGGTAGCTCTGGCCACTAGACCTTGAGTGGAAGTGGAAGTGGTGGGTGTGGACTCCAAGTTAAGATTTAGTGAGTCATCTCCATCCCCTTGTCCCCTTGCCAGTGACCTTGAAGGCCACGGATTGAAGTTGAAGCTGGTACTGTCACAAGATGAAAACAACAGGGGAGCCCGAGTCACCACATGGAGGGCCCATGTAGGGAAATTGCCAAACCCATCAGACTCTGACACAGCAAGAAATACACCTCTGTCGTCTGTTCTAAGTCACTGGGATTCTCGGGCTTATTTGTTGCTGCAGCACCAGGCTGTTGTATCCTGACTGATGGAGTATGTGGCCACAGGCAAGTAGCCAACAGTCTCTGAGCCTCAGATCGTCCGTGAAGGCGGTAGCACTATCGCATCCAAGGGGCTCTTGTGAGAACTGAACGAGAAAATGCCTGATGAATGCCTGATACAGAGAAAGAACTCAGAAAATGCGATGCTGCCATCTTCGCTTTCCATATACTTTTTCATTTAATACTCATTCTACAGATTAGGAGACTAAGTCCAAGAAATCAGGTTTACCCCATAGATTAGAATGAGTCGCAGAGAAAGGGTGGGAGTTTGAAGCTAGTGAAATTCTGAGGTCTGCAGGTACAGCAGGGGCCTGGGCCCAGCTACGCTGTGTGACAGTGCGACACCATGTAAAGCTTTTTAGCCAGTCCTCATTTGCTTGGGGTTCTGACCTTTTCCAACTGCGTCCAGACTATTCCTCTTGACCCAGTTCTCTTGGCTGAGTGACAAAGATCTCAATCTCCTTATCTGGAGGTTGTGGACTTGATAATAGCCAAGTCTTTTTAAGTTCTGACCTGGGTGTGTGAGTTTTTTCATGTGCTTTTCAAACCCTTTCTGTGTTGAAAATCCGGCTGAAGGCGATTCCATTGCACCCTCTGGTGGCCACTGTCTCTCGGTGTTCTGGTCAGGCTCTTGGCCAAGATCACAGTGAAAGTTTGGCAGCTCCCAGGGCAGGGCAACCACTCCGTGAGGGTTCATCTCCAAAGTGCTTCAGTTTGGAGCAAAGCAGACAGTCCCCTGTCCTCACACTCTTGTGGGGGAACTCAGCACCTTGCTGTTGAAGCCCTGGCTCTACCCCTCCCACCCTGGCAAGTTACTTCATCTCCTGGAATCTCAGTTTCCTTGTTAAATTCTCCTCTAGAAGGAACAGTGCCTCTTGGCAGGATTGCTGCAGGATTAAATGAGACTAACATAGGCAAAGCACTTAGACAGCGTGTGAAAGGGAACTATGATCATTATTAATAATCTCCCACTTTTCCTGGTGTTACTGTTGTCCCCCCATAAGACCGTGACCTTCTGATGGCACAGAACCTGTCTTGCCCAGCCCCCAGTGGCTCTCGGTACATATTTATCAAATGAAGTGTATGTGCACATAACGTATGTTAGTTTCTCATACACTCGCGTGAGACAGGCAAATCAGGAATCCTCGTTCCTACTTTACAGAAAAGGTCCGTGTCTGAATCCGGGTCTTTGACTCCCAGGACCTGTGTGTGCCCGTGATCCCGACAAGCGTCCTTCTCGGGGGACTTACAAAGGAAAGGGATCGTCCAGCGATCCGCAAATCTACACCACCTCTAGCTCCCTGTTTTGGATAAAGTTTCAGGAAAGCCAGACCAAATGTTTTAAAACACGGAGGGGAAGGAGTTCTCAGAACTGGTCGGTCCCCATAGGAAGCTGAGCCTGGACGTACGTGGATCTGAAGGTGCCCTCAGGGCACTCAACTTACCACAGTAATAGGTTATCTGTAAGCACCCCTTCCCCAGGGCTGGAGAAAGGATGTTCTGAATTGATAGCAATCAGGACCCTTTGCAGAGGTCTTGCACAAGCCAGGAAGTGTGCTGGGCATGTGGCATCCAGGGGATCCCTGGCCCTGAAAAGAGGCTGGTAGCTCGTTGCCCTGTCTTGTGAGACGTGCCTGGAGGGTCCTGTGGACACGACTGCCACCCCAGCCTATGGCCACTCACGTCCAGCTCTCAGCAGCAGTGTCCAGGGTGAGGAGCATGTCTCCGCTGGCCGCACTGATGTTTCTGGACATCACACACACGCACTCCCCAAACCTTCCTTTGCAGCGTGTGCCATCTGGGCGCAACACTTTCCCTTTCCCTATCACTGGTACCCACCGTCTTGCTGCCTACTTTCCCTCAGTCGCGGCAGACTGCAAATTGGTGATGTGAGTTTCTACCAACTTGTGCCCTTGGCCTGCAGGCTTCCAGCCAGATCCACGGCCTCCAAGGTTCATAGCCTGACAAGGTCCAGGTCTCTGATTCCAAATGGCTGGGGCCTTAGGGCCTCAAGCCCACCTTACTGTCCTGAGCTCTGGGCTCATGGCGAGATTGCTTCAGGAGCCAGTCAAAATCAAATGCTAATTGTACTTCGGGTCAAGCTGAATTGGAGAGTGCGGCTTAGAACTGGAGCAAAATATTCAATTCCCTTTTGCTTATCTCATCCAATTGAACTGACTTTTCTATCCCAGATTGCAGCAGCCAGGACAGCCTGAGCAGTGAGCCACGTGGAGATCCGGAGATGGGGGAGAGATTGGGGGAGGGATGTGCTTCCCAGAGCCCAGCTGGGATCTGGTTTTGCTGAGCTGCCTTCTCACTATGTATCTTCTTATAAGGGCACTAATCCCATTATGGGGCCTCATCTAAACCTAATCATCTCCCAAAGGCTTCATTTCTAAATACCATCACACTGGGGGTGAAGGCTTCAACATATGGATTTTGGGGACACAATTCACTCCATAGCAGTGGGACGGGAGTTGAGTGTAACCAGTCTCTGAATCCTTCCACGTGACCACAGATAAAAGGTGTGGCGAGGTGCCTAGCATCTCTGAGAAGCAGGTTACCTGGAATTTGCTGATTCCATGAGGACCTGATGCTTCAGCTGAAGATGACCAAAGAGCTGTGACTCTGACATATGGAAGGGGCATCGTCTTGCTCTTCAGGGCTCCAGGGTTTGGACAGACCCAGCGGTGGGCATTGGGGGCGGGGCAGGGGGGGAGAAGGGAAAAATGCATCATTATCATCATCCCACAGATGGATATTGATGAAGTAGGGCTGGTTAGTACCTGAGCCCCAGAGGTGTTTGGTGGGTGTTGACTCAGTGAACAAAGAAGAAGCGAAGGAGAAGCTGGCCCTTCCCCAGTGGGTGCAGAGGGACCCACGAATCAGTGGCGGTGTTTCTTCTCAGGCCCTTAGAAGCACAGCATCCTGGACCTCACATGACCTCCTTGCTTAGGAAGGGACAGACCTTTGGTGACATGACTTTAGTGAATCCTGGTGTAAATAAACCACCTTCCAAAGGCATTTGGAGGACGGGGCGTCAGAGGGCCTGGGGACACCTCCACTTGGTGGGTGACACTCAGGTGGATGGGACAGGCACGCTCCGAGAGACCTACTCACTCACGCACAGGGGCCAAATGGCATCTGAGGCAGCTCCCTAAACACAGCTGGATACAAAAAATGATGATGAAAAAGAAAGGAAAAGAAAAAATGAGGGGGCGTATGTGGAAAACACTGAGGATCGTTGACTCTGACACCTGGGATCATATGCTCTCTCCTTTCAATCTTTGTGTACGTGTAAAGATCCTTATGGTAGAAAGTAAAAAGAAATTAGAAATTTTTTTGGTTGGTTTTTTATCTATTTTTTTAAATTTAACTAACTTATTTTTTTAATTTTAAAATAATTTTTATACAATTTTTAAAGGTTACTTTCCATTTACAGTTATTACAAAATATTGTCTATATTCCGTGTGTTGTACAGTACACCCTTGAGTCTATCTTACATCCAGTAGTTTGTACCTCCCTCCTCCCACCCCGTGTCCTCCACATTGCTGCCCCCCATCCCAGCCTGTAACCACTGGTTTGTTCTCTGTATCTGTGAGTCTGTTTCTTTTTTGTTATTACTAGTTTTTGTATATTTTAGATTCCACGTATAAGTGATATCATGCAGTATTTGTTTTTCTGTCTGACTTATTTCACTTAGAGTCATGCCCTCCAAATCCATCCATGTTGTAGTAAATGACAAAATTTGGTTCTTTTTTTTTTTTTTTTTAATTCCATTAGCTCTTTGTTGAACAATCAAGTGAGTGTTTGCAGCAGCCTGAGGGGTGTTGCTGGGTGGATTTCCCCAGGGTTCCCACAACCAATCCTGGGGGACCTGCGTTTGTGGGAAGTGTCGGGTGGTGCAGAGCAGGCTGGCTTTGGCTTGTCTCTGGCGGGTGCCTGAAGGGTCGCAAAGAAGTGCCTTTAGATCCTCGGGGCTCCCTGTGGAGGGCCCTGGCTGATTCCTTTCCCTGCTGGGGGCTCCGTGGAGTGATGAGTTCCTGCCTGGCCGAGCTCATCCAGTGGGGCTGGGGTCCAGGTGTCGGCACCTCGTGGCCACTTGTCCACATTGCAGCTCTAATGTGATACCAACTAGGAATAAATTTGGGGTAAGATGGGTCTCTGATGGAGTGAAGGGTCAGGAAGCCTGTTAACAATTGATGAGAGCAGGTCCCAGGTATGGTATAACTCACTTAACCCTCAACGCCTCTTTGTATGGGAGGTACTTCATCACCCCAACTTTATCCATAAGGAAACATGCAGAGAGGTTAAGTAACTCGCTCACACTCACACAGCTAATAAGTAGGAGCCCAGGCAGCCTGACTCCTGGGCGCCTGTGTTAATCTCTACACCGTCCTGCCTCCGGGGGCTGCCTTCAGAAAGTCACCACAGACAAACTTCTCAAGTGACTCGGGAGGTGTCACCGCAGAGAACAGGGAGCCCCAGATCTGGAGAGGGAAGGCTTGGCTTGAACTTTACCTCTGGCCTCAACTGCCTGCACCCATTCACCAGCTCTGCAGAGCTGCTAAGAGTTCAAGATCGTGCCTAGGGAGGTGTTGTGCAAACTGTAATGTGCCACGCAAATTGGGAAGTAGTGTTATTTACACCAACTTTACAGAGTCCTGGTAGTGGATGGTTGGATCTATTTTAAAAATTGGGCAGTTTGTGCCAACTCTGGATCAGACTTGCATCCATTCATGGACGAGCCTTCTTTGGGAAGGATGGACACAAACTCTGCCCACATTGGGCTATTTCATTCAGCAAACGCTTGGAGCAGCGGGCTTGTGTCTCCTCCAGCCTCCTACGATGCATCTATTCTTCATTTCACACTCCCTCTGCTGGCCCGTAGAGTGGTCCCCACTGGACAGATGAGGCACCTGAGGTTCAGAGAGGTTGGGCGACTTTACCACAGTCACACAGCAGGGAGAAGGCACGGCTGCATCTGAGGAGAGGCCATCTCTCCATGTCCTGAACATCTGGGCACTTGGTTCAGGGCAGACACTAACACAGGAGGCGTCTTTTTAGGACTGAAAACATCTCCTGAGTGGAAACCTCAAGAGACAGCACCAAGGTACAGCCCTCACAGAAAAACGACAGACACACCCAAACAATAAAATAGCTCTTTTTTATTCACTTTGATTCGGATCATTGGAAATGTTCAACAATAAATTAAAAATAAGAAACAGAGCAGAGGCTGAGGAAGGCAGAGTCTTGCCAACTTCATTCAAAAAGCATCCAGATGAACAAACACTTAGCTGCAAAACATGGGAGTGAGGCAAAGGGGGGCAAAGAAAGCAGATTCTAAAACACCACTAACCAACCCAACAAGATTGCAAAGAGGAAAAAGTGCTCAGGAAACTTTGGCTTTGACATGAATTCAGTTAAGTGCTAACGTGATGGTGCACCCATGTCCATCCTACCGGGGCCCACTGAGGGCTCCCAGGTTAAAGCTGATGTCTGGACCAGGATGTTGGGCAGGAGGGCGACAATGGCAGCTCAGAAGCTGAGCAACGGGGTCAAGTTCAACACAAGTACGGACCTCTGATGGTCTGGGAGGGAAACAGGAGGCCAGAGGCTGGCTGCTTGTAGGAAATGCAGCGCTTTGGGTAAGGACAGACTATGTGATGCTGTTTTGCCTGGCCCGCTGTTCCTCCTACACCCTCTTCTTTTTTTTGCAGAGGTGTCGTGGACTGCCCCCGAGGAGGGCTCAAAACTTGTTAGCTCAGACCCCAGGAGAGGATGACCAGCCAGTGGCCTGAGGCCACGTCTGCTGCAAACCAGATGTCCATGATGGACACAGTGACATCTCCGAACTCTTTGGAAGAGCGAGGACAGTTGCCAGTCCCTGATGGCACGTGGCTGGAGTCCAGCCATCTTTGGCTTCCCTGGAGAAAGCATTTCCGACCACAACCATGAGAGAGAGAGTGAGCTCTTTTCAGTTTTCCATTTTTCATTTGGGTTCAGGCTGCCTTGAAGAGGACAGTTTAAGCAAACATCACAGTTCTAAATATTCTCTGTGATTCTGTTCCACCTTTGATCCAGAGGCCCATGTTGCGTCGAGGTGGGATTGGCCTCTCACTGGCCGTTCTGGCCACGGCAGAGCCTGGGATGCCATCAGGTCCCTGAACCCACCCCCACTCCGCGCGACAAAAATCGCCTGCCCCCCCCCCCTTCTTACCTGGCTTCTCTCTTTTAGGTCCTATTTCCTTGGATCTCGCTTCTCCCACTAAGCCCAGCCCACGTGGTTTGCTGGACGATGCCTGATAAAGCCAGGGTTTCAAAAGGCATCAATTCAAGAACTTTCTTCTCTTCCCCAGATTACTACAAACCCACCCTCCTTTGTTCCCCTACAGGTGGGTGAGAGCAGGGGCTCCAGGGGTCCTGTGGCTGCAGGCACTGCTTTGCTCCAGCTGAGAAAGCAGCCGACTTACTCCCTGGGGGAGTCAGATGTCTGGGATGTTGGTGACATCTCTCTCCCTCATCAGTTCAGCCTTTCGGCTTCAGGCTCAGCATGGATGGTTGCAGGCAGAGACACCTCTGCTTCGTGCCCGGGGCTGGTCTCCAAGGAGCTCTCTGTCCGCGGAGTGGACAGAGCCCTGGGCTGGGGTCCTGGAGCCCCGGGGAGCCCGACTGCGTACACCGTTCACGCAGGAGCCTCCCCGTGTGGGTGCTTCTCGTCCTCCACTGATGGCCAAATCCCCGTGGGAGACACCCTTGTCCAGTTCTCGGCCACCTTCACCCCGGCGTGGGCCCCGCTGGTTTAAGGCAATGGTGCGTTGATCCCGGCCACAATGGCTGGCTGCATTCGGTTAGGTGGCCGTTGTGAAGCCATAAGATGACATCTGCCCCAGCTCTGGGAGAGCATGAGGCTACCTCCTCCACCGGAAGGACGGTGTGAGAAGGCCGAGGTTACCGCTTGCCTTGGGCCACCGCGGGCAGCCTGACAACGAAGCCCGGTGGTGAGAGGCTTGTAGTCCGAAACCTACAGCGACTACAGTTCTTTGAGGGGCTGGATGAGCCTGGCTGGGAAAGCCCACCTCTAGATGTTAGAGCGTGGAGCCAAGAACACCCTATTTCGGCTCAAAATCTGTTTCACAATTGGTTCACTTTTGCAATCGCTTTCCTTCTCTGGCGTTGCTCTTCTCATCTGTAAAATGGGATCCAAGGGCTGAAAGGCATCTCACAGTGAACAGCCTGGTGGGAAGGAGAGGTGGAGTGGGGACCAGGCGGCCGACCCAGGTGGCGTGCAGCTCAGCTGTGGACACCTGTCTGCTCTGGAAACCTGACTCAGCACATCCAGGAAAGCTGAGCACTCCCTCTGACCCCATCACCCTGAACAGACTTGGCTTTCAGGAGAAGGGAAGAGAGAGCTCAGGGGTCAGCCCACACCGCTCCCTGTGCCAGTGTCCATTTCTGCAAGGTTTGTCCCTGGGATTAATCAGCCGACCAACACATTTGCTGAATTCTTCACGTCAAGTACTCCCATGAGCTCTAGCCTCTGAGGATTTATGTTCTGAATAATGACCTCACAGCAATTTACAAACCTTTTATCAGTCAAGAGGGTCTTCAATTTTGCAGAATTTTAAAGCTGGAACAGGTTTTTGTTTGTTAGCTTTTAAAAAACACTTTCTGGATCCTGAATCTTGGAGAACCGAATAAAAACTGGAACCTCTCCCCAGGAAAATACTCATATACGGAGACTCAGGGGGAAAATAAAACGTGGTGTGTCACTTCTAGGGATGCTTGTGAATGCCCGTTGCCATCTGTGGTCTGTGATTTTCATAATTCCGCCCTCCCCATTTGCAGAGGGAGAAAGTGAGGCTGGGGAGGGCAGGGCTTATCCAGAGGGCTGCAGGGAGCAGCGGAGGTGGCCCCCTGGCTTCCCAGACCATGACATGGTCACAACTCCTCAAAGTAATCGTGGCTTTTTAGGAAATGCTCTTGACAGAAAAAAACAGGCTTTTTTTTGGTTTTGTTTTGATTAAATGTCAGCAACTGGAGCCAAAAATCACTGTCCTTTTACGCCTGTGACTCTACTCCCCACCCGGCCCCAAGACAGTGCTGCTGGGTTTGGCGATTCCTAGCCTGAGACTGAATCTAAGCCCATAATGAGAAAGAAGAAAGGTAGGACTGGGAGAGGAGGTACAGAGCATTCTACAAACCTACCAACCTGACACCCCAGGATACGCCCACCAGCAAGCCCTCAAGCCCTAAACACTACGGTACCCCAAGTCTGAGGATTCCTACAAAACTGGCTTTGAGCGCCCACACCACAGCTGCCAGCTGAAGGGAGAGCAATTGAGTCACAAAGTGCAGATGTCAGCTGAATTTTAAAAACAGAACAATAAATAATCAGGAAGGCTGACAAGGAAGAAAGAGCAGCTGGGACGTGAAGGATGAGGTATGACTTCTCCCCTCTGATGGTCACGTGCCTAGGATGACCCTGCAACCCCCAGGACACCACACAGGTGGCCAGGAGGGATCTGGCCCCGAGCGTAGACCCCTGGGGGAAACTGCTGGTTGGTGACGGCCTCCTGCACAGCTCTGGAGGGTTACAGGCACCAAATCCAGCAGTCCGTGAAAGTAAGAACGGACGGTCCACGGCTGATGGGCCTCTGGATGGAGCCGAGTATCATCCGAGCTTTGCTCCAACTCCGACGCTGGCTCAGGAAACCAGAAAACTGTCCCCAGCTACCGAGTAAGGGGAGTGCACTGCTGCGGTCCCCTTTCCCAAGTCGGGGCTTTTGCCTCATTCCAGCCAAGTGCATGCATCTCTCTCCCCAATACAAAGGCACACGGAAGGAGTCAGATCTGCTCTCAGCCATCATGATAACCACAAAGATTGATTACTCAAGGGAACAGCAGCTTGGGAAAGAGACATCTGGATATTTAGAGTCTCTGAAGACCTTTGGGGTGAGGAGCCCTTCCTGGCCATCGTAAATGAGCTTTGGGCAGAAAGGGGAGGCGGGGTGGTCCTACCATGTGAGGGAGGCCCCACATGGCTGTCCTGGGGGTCATCCTCACCCAGGAACTTCCCAGCGAGAATCAGAGAGTTGGCCCCGGAGCCCTCAGCAGAGGAGAGTCTCTGTGAGTCCTCCCCAGGAGACCATCCTCTTCTTTAGAATGTGGGAATCTTCGGATTGGACCTCTCCCCACCTTCCCCAGCCCGGAACAGCAGCGAGAGGGGTCTCCCCACCCCAGACTGGTTCTGAGACTTGCTCTGCAGCCCCGGCAGGGCTCGGCAACCTTGCTGAGTAGATGCTGCCAAATGTTGGGGTGCAAGAGGCTGCGAGGGGCACCTGGGCACACCCCTGAGGCTGGCCCTCCAAGTTCCCAGAGCGCAATGGCTCCGGCGAGAAGCTGGGGCTGGATGTGGAGAGGTGCGCTCTGGTGCATCTGTCCTTAGCCCTTCACAGCGTCATCTTCCCTTAAAGATCCGGATTTTGTGGATGGAGGCCAAGGTGGCCGTCACGTTGGACTCGAAGTCCCCGTCGTGCACCCCCGTCTTGCGAAAAGCCCCCGCCGACGGGTTGTTCTCCCAGTAGTGATGCCAGTTACCTTTGCCGTCCGCCCCGAAGCCGTACAAGTCCACCTGCCGGGGCAAAGCAAAGGTGAGAACCGGACAGCAGGGCTGCAGGTGGACCCTCTAACAGAGACAGCCTGCAGGCACCCTCAGACTCTGTAAACACCACTTCCAAGGATTCACATAAACCCCTCTCCAGGAGCCTGGAACTCCCAGAGGCTTGGTGAAGCAAAGGCAAGTTGAGTAAAAGTCAAGTCCAATGCCAGAAGGCACAGTGGGAGGCTACTGCTTGTGGGTGGCCCTGAGGGTGCTGGGTCCACCTCTGGGGAGGCACAACCTCTTCTCCAAGGCTTGAGGAGCAGGGCTTCGAAGCCCAGCGGCCTGCCCCAAATCCCAGCTCTACCTCTTGCTGATACACCCTGCAAGTGCCAAATCACTTCTCTCAGCCTCACTTTCCTCATAGGGAAAATGGGGCCAAGAGTGATGACCACAGTGAGGTGGGCGGTAGGAGCTGATCCTTGTCTTCCTTTGGGCTAACACCCATCTGGTCCAGGGGTCCTCACTGTTCGGTGGGTGGGGCACGGGGGGGTGCTTCTTATGCATGACAAACTTTTACTGAGCACTTATTCTGTGCCAGGTGTTGCATTAAATCCATCAGAGTTCAGGCGGATGCTGGCGCAATCAGGGAGGCAGGAGTCAGGTCTCAGCCCTTGGTGCTCCTGAATTATAACAAGCACCAACCGAGCCCCCGTGGGGGACAGGGGCTAACGCCGGGGCTCCCTCAGCACTGAGGACAGAGGGGAAGGAAGCCGGAGAGAGCAGAGAGAGCTCTTTCAACCAAGTGACACTTGAACTGGGTCTTGAAAAATGAGTAGAAGGTGACCAGGAAGGGACGGGAGGAGGGGCTTCCAGGGAGAGGGAAAGCTATGTGGGCCGCAGAGTGGCAGACAGCTTTCAGGGGCGGGGACCCACCAGGGGCAGGAGACAGCTCCGTGGCAAGTGCAGCCTTTTCCGAAAATGCCAGCAGGGACACGGGCCCGCCCCAGAGCACGCGGTAAGGGATGGGAGGAGCATTTCTGAGGCAGAGGCCCACAGGCTCTGTGACCAGCCAGCTGGAGGTAGGGGCTTGGTGGGGAGATGAGAGGCAGGTATGGTTTCTGGGGTGAAGGGCGGGTGAAGATGGTGGCAGAACAACCGAGGCAGAGACGGTGGGTGGGCCTTGCTACCCCCTCGACCCCTCCTCCCTGCGGTGTCCAATGATGAGCCTGACGGGACGAGGGCGGGGATGGGCCGTATGTGAAAAGAAGGGACAGCGGAGTGCCCTGCCTGAACCCAGGGCCAGGGAAGAAGCGGGGGGCACTGTGGTCCCCGTCCTGCTTCACTGTCCAGGGGCAGCGAGCACCCCAGATCGTTGATGGAAACCCAGGCCCAGGCTGGTGGACGGAGAGGCGAGTCCACGATGGGAAACGCACGGTTGGCAAAATCACTGATTCTCAACCTCGGTGAACAGTGGAACCCCTGGGTGCCGGGTTCCCAATCTCAGGAATTCTGGTGGAAGTGGGCTGGGCTGTGGCCTGGGGGCTGGAATTTAGCTCCACAGATGATTCTGGTTGAGCAACTGAGATCGAAACCACAACCCCAGACAGCTCCCCCGAATATAATATGCTCCTGGGGGCAAGATATGCTTATTTCGCCCCCAGATCAGATCTGAGCTTCCACCTACTGGGCCAGGCTCTGCCTGGGGACCTCACACACCAAGAGAACACGGCCACTCCCCAAAACATCCTGTGCGGGAGACAGTGCAAGGCTCACCGTAGAGACAGGATCGGAGCTTCTAGAAGAGACAGGCTATGCCGGGGCTGGGACGGGGGATGGAGGTCTGCCTGACTGCAGGCGCTCTCGCCGCCCCTCTTGAGAACACGGAATGAGGAGCCCTCAGTCCCCGACCCCCTGGGGGGCGCAGGCAGGCATGGGAGAGGGGGTCCTACCTCATCACAGATGTGCAGTGAGAAGATGACCGAGAGGATGCCAGTGGATGGGTACCGCCCGTGGCCCTGCAGCCAGCTGTCGAAGACGTACTTGATGAAGGCTGGGTGGTAAATCAGGATCTGCGGGAGGGGAGGACACAGTGAGGCGTCTGGAGAAGGATACCAGGCATGTGTTAGGTGCCACATGCTATTGTAACCTCAGGGGACCCTGCTGTGACTGGAACTCATAACCCTGCACCGGGGTGGGGGTGTTACGTTCTAGTGGAAAAGACGGACCGTGACCTAAATCACGGAGACACAGAGGATGCTAGAAAAGAATGATGAGACCATGGAGAGAAAACAAAGCAGAGAAGGTGATAAGGCACTGGGGTGTGAAGGCTTGCAGACGAGGTGACATCTGAAGTACAATCAAATGAGGCCAAGGAGTGGGACATGAGGCTGCAGGAGAAGGTTCCAGGGAAGAGCATGAGCTGGGGACAAGGACACTCCTGTCATGCTGCAGGAAGGCACCGAGCCACCCGTTCTGCCTAACATGGGCCTGAATGATCTCCAGTCCCTAAAATGACCCCACATGCCAGCTCTCCCTCTCCTCACGTTACAGATGAGGAAACCGAGGCTCAGAGAGGCTAAGTGACATGCTCAATGTCACACAGCCACCATCGGGAAGACATCAGCTCCAGCCATACAGTGAACTAGCTGTGTGTCTCTGGGCAAGTTACCTGACCTCTCTGAACCTGATCTCTCCATCTACACATGACAGTGTATGCAAAGGTCTGGTGTGGTGGACACTTCATTTCCTTCATCCCTCTGCCCTTTGCCCACGTCTTAGCCAACCCCATTCCAGGGCCCACTGGGGAAGATGCAGATATGGAGACAGGTGATGAGGTCTGGCTTTGAGATGCTCATGCTGTAGGGCAGTGGTTCTCGAACAGCACCAGCATCCCTGGGGGGTTTGAAAAAACCCAGCGTTTCTGATTCAGCAGATCTGGGGTGGCCTGAGGCTCTGCATTGGTGACAAGTTCCCGGGTGGTGCTGCAGGTCCAGGGTCCAGGCTTAGGGAACCTCTCCAGGGTTCGTCTCTCCACTCTCTAAGTGGGGGGGCCACCACCCCCACCAGCCCGGGGTCCCAGCGGCTCTCTGCCGCCAGATGCTGGCAGAGCGGGGAGACGGTGCTCTCTGTCCTCACGCAGAGCCTTGAAAGCGAGGCTGAGCTCAGAGGACAAGGCACCTGAGCCTTGACTCACCTTATTCTTTTTCACCTTGATCTTCGTGGGGACAGGAACGTAGGTGCTGCGGGAGGACAAGGCAGGTGGTTAATGTGGGAGGGGGCTGGCGGCCTGGGCATCAGCTGGTAGGGGCAGGGCTGGAGAGGCAGGTGGGGCAAGCGGGAAAGCACACTCATTCCCCAAGGGACCCCACCTCCTCGCAGTGGCCCATTATGGACACCAGAGGGCGATTGTGGCTAATTTGAGGACCTTCTGCTGCGTTATGCCGCCTTCTCCAAGAAAGGTTAAGAAGGGAATTTGCTCCAAGCCGTGCACACAGCAAAGACGCAGAGAGGGGAGGGGCCCACAACACCCATCCCCCGCTGCTGGGACGCTGGCTGATAGGCCCACGATGGCCCCCTTTTCATCTGCAAGATTTCACATGCCCCCAAGATGACGGTATTTAAGTGCCTGGCCACCTGGCCTCACGTTGCATCTACCTCGGGTACAAGTCACGTTCCAGCCTGTGGGACCAGGAGGAAGGAGCCGGCAGCTGAGCCCTGGCTGGTCCAGCTCCTCCCCTGCCTGAGCCCGCTTCCCTCACTGCCCTCCTCCTCCGAGCACAGCCCCCCGGTTTCCCGCACCCAAATCCCTCGGGTTTCCTAACCAGGCCTCAGACAAGGAGGCTTTTGGCCATCTGGGCACTAAGCCGCTTCTCTTCAGGCAGGTGCGAGCCTGGCTCTGCGTAGGGGCCAAGCCTCCGGGTCTCCCTGGAGGACGGGGGTCATGAGAAGGACTAGCGGGAATTCACTGAGCCCCCGCCCCCCGTGCCAAGTGCCCGGAACAAATCAGAAGATGTGAGCGCCTCGGTGCCCAAGGCCGCCGGAGCCGACGTGCTCCCCGCCCGGTCTCCCTGCCTGCGCCCCCCAGCCCAGCCGGCGCCATTCTGACGGTTTGCGAAGCGGGGGTGGGCGGAGGCTGTCATCAACGGGGAGCAGCCCAGAGATGAGGACGGGGTCAGAACTAACACGTGCTGTGTCCTTTCCAGCGGGGCTCCCTCTCCCGAGGGGTTTCCAGGGTGTCTGGGGAAGCAAACCTGGGAGGTCTATTCGGGGGAGCGGGAAGTCGCGAGGAACAGGAAGGCCGGAGCTCCGGGTGCATCGGGGTGATGGGAGGAGGGGTACCAAGAAGAGCCGGAGGGTCTGGAGGCGGCCGGGGGACTGGGGCTCTGCCCTCCAGGAGGAGGCCTGGGGAGGGGAGGTGTTCCGGGGGAGGAACAGCAGGAGCATGGCTGTAGGGGGTGGAACAGCATGGCGGGGGGCTCAGAGGCCCTCACACAGCAAGGGGCAGTAGCGGGACAAGCAGTGACCCTCATCCGGACGCCCCGAGGGGACTCACTGGGAGATGGTGCCCGTGGTGGTAGCGCTGATCACCCACTGCAGGTCGGTGGTCTTGAAGGGGACCAGGACCATGCTGACGTTCTCCGCCAGCTCCCGGAAGCTCTCGGGGTACACGAGGTGGTGGGTGGTCTTGCTGCCCACGTCGGCCTCAAACCCTGCCGTGGGGGCCTTGTTCATCCTGGGAGGGGGAGGGAGAAAGGACAGGCATCACCCTGGGGCACCGATTCTGAGGGTCAGCTTCAGCTCCGCGAGGCTGCGCTGTGCCCCTTTCGCTGGGCCCCAACTTCCTCATCTGTAAAGTGGGGGCAACTGCGGCACAGCTCAGAGGCGTTTGCTACTTTTTTCTCATTTATGATCTCGAGTGAGCCTGACCATCGCCACCATCAATGGCCTACTCTGTCCTGGTCCAGTGACACACATCGTTAACCCTTAACGATGACGGTGTCCAGTACGTACTTTATGGTCCTGTTTTTACGGCCAAAGAAATCTGAGCGCAAAGAATTTATCCCAGGACACAGAGTAACCCAGAGGCAGCCTTGAACTCAGGGCCTGTCTGACCCTGAACCTGACTCTCTCCCCCTCACCATGGACATTCCCACTGGACACCAGGTACACTGAGGCTGCCCGAGGCCAGGTGAGTGGTCTAAAGACATAAAGTCAGAGACCACAGAAACAGGGGATGGTTCTAGAAGGTGCCTGTGCTTCTCGTCTGAGTCACTGGTGCCCCTGGGTCGGGTGACTGGCGTGGGGATGACAAGAAACACGGGAGAGACGTGGGGCATCTTCCTGGAATATCCATTTTACTTGGTGACAGGGAAACATATTTTACATTAAAAGTATATAGTTATGTTATGGCCTAGATGGCAAAACAGAGATGGCTTTTATTTTATTTATTTTTTTGGCTGTGTGGCTTGCGGGATCTTAGTTCCCAGACCAGGGATCGAACCCTGGCCCCTGGCAGTGAGAGTGCCAAGTCCTAACCACTGGACCACCAGGGAATTCCCAGACAGGGATGGATTTTAAAGATTAAACAAGAGTCCTCAAGTTAGTCTTGCCCTCTGGCCAGGCCTCTCAAGGCCAAGCTCCCAGCCCCCTGGGTACCTCTGTGTATGGTTTTTCTCTCCGTCCAGAGAGGCCCTGTTGATCCATCTGCAATGCAGATGGGGAAACTGAGGCCCAGAGGGGGCAGTGAGGGGCCCGGGGTCCCCAGGTAAGCCTGGGCACATCTGGACTGGGGTCTTGACCTCCTGACGCTGAGCCATGACGCCCCCTGCAGCTCCAGGGGCCCGGGGGGGGCAGCGGGGTGGCCTGGGGGGCGAGGGGCTGGTGCTCACCTGAGCACGAAGTCGTGACTGTCTATCTGAGGCCCGTACCAGGACTCCCTCAGGTTGCCAGAGTTGCCCACGACGGCACAGCGCCGGCAGCCCACCAAACTCTTCTCCAGCAGGGGGTCCACGTTCCCGGGCACCACCTGGAACAGCTCCTTGATGGTGTCGTTCAAGTTACTGGGCTGCTTCTCCCGCTGGAGCCTCTGTGGGTGGAGGACGCAGGACACAGTCAGCCGGGATGTGTTACCTCTGGCCCCCCGCTGCTGGGCCCCGAGCCCCCTGTGGTTGGTCACCCAGCCCCTCCCGAGTACCCTTCTCTCTGCTGGGCACCTGGAGATGCAGGCGGCTCAGACAGCCACCTCCCCTGCCAGGAGCCCAAGGGCCACTCAGGGAGATGGGAAGGCAAGAGATCATTCACTCATTCTACAAAGGTTTATTGAGCACCTACTATGTGCGAGGTACAGCTCTGGCCTCGACGCAATGAGACTGGCTGGTATGAGTAAAGCACATGAGAGAGGGGTCGGGTGACCCTCCACGCCCGCCTCCCCTCCCTCTGCTCCCCTCACCCTCCCGCCTCTCAGCTCCCGCAGCCCCAGGACCACCAAGCTCCAGCGAGACCCAAGAATCAGCCCTTTGCCGGATGCATCAAGAATCAGCGCTTTACCGGATGCATCAAGGAGTCCACTGTCTGCTTAACAAATTGTTTTCACACCCACACCCAAGGTCAGCTGCCCTGGGACCTCTGTGACCCGCAGGCGGAGGCAAACACTGGGTTTATCCTGAGGGTGATCAGCCACCTGGTTGGCCCAGGGGTTTCCCTAGAAGCAGGACTCTTAGTGCTACAAGTGGGACGAGTGGCTCGCCCTATTAAGCCCCTCTCTGTACACCACGTCCGTCCACTGCCTCAGGGGGAGCTCGGCCACGCTGCATGGTGACCACTCGCTGATGCACGTTACTCCCCCACTCAGAGTGAAACCTGGAGAGATTTCCTAAGAAGCATCGCATCTGCCCGCGTCACCAAGCCGCAGGGCTGTGTCACTTCAAAGGCAGACGAGAAAGGATGCTCTAGGGCCCAGGTCGGTTGAGCACGTGTCCCGAATCCAAAGCAGGATTTGAAGCCAGGCTTTTATAAACCCACCTTGAAGTCTCTCCCACAACATCACCCCTGCCTCAGAGCCCTGGAACCTTGACCTTTGGAAAGCCCAGTCCCTGAGCTTGGGGAGGGGGAGGTGGCTGTGGGGTGAGTCCCACCCGTCACTCCCAACCCCAGGGACAGGGGAGGGGCTGGGAGAGGAAGGTGAGGCTAGCAGCTGCTTTGGCCACTGTCTAGGAGATCAGTGACGGGGGGATTGTGTAGGGAGATCTCCAGGCATCTGGTCCCCACCTGGCATTGGAGGAATCAGCATCCCCAAGGAGAGGCACACTGGGAGACCTGGATGGTCCTCTAGATAAAACCACCTAGCATCTCCTCTAGCCTAAGACACTCACATGCTGCGGAAGCCGCAGGCAACGACATCAGGACCACAGACACACTTCTACTTAGAAACATCACTGGTTACAGTAAAAGAAAAAGGGAAAATAGCAAGCGTTGGTGAGGACGTGGAGGATCTGGAACACTCGTGCTTTGCTGGTGGGAATGTAAACTAGTGCAGCCACTGTGGAAAACTGTTTGGTGGTTTCTCAGCAATTCCATTCCTAAGTATTAAAAAGAACTGAAATCAGGGAATTCCCTGGCAGTCCAGTGGTTTGGACTCCGCGCTGAGGGCCCAGGTTTAATCCCTGATCGGGGAACTAAGGTCCCACAAACTGCAAGGTGAGGCCAAAACAAAAGCAAAAACAAACAAACAAAAGAACTGAAACCAGGGTCATGAGCACATACTTGTTCACTCGTGTTCATTGCAGCATTACTCAAAATAGCCAAAAGGTGGAAACAACCCAAGTGTCCATCGACGGATGAATGTGAATAAACAAAGTGTGGAACATCCAGACAATGGAATATCATTCAGTTATAAAAAAGGGACATTCTGATATATGCTCCCAATGGATGAATCTTGAAAACACTTATGCTAAGTGTTATTTCACTGGCTTATTTGCCGGACACAGAAGGACACACATTGTACGATTCCACTTACAGGAGATACTAGAATCGCCAAACTCTAGCATGTAGAATGATGGTTGCCTGAGGGATGAGAGGGGTGGTGAGGGGGGTGGTTATTAGTGGGTACAAGGGGCTTTTGTTGGAGGTGACGAAAGTGCCAGGTATGGGTAGTGGTGATGGTAAGCCAACATCGTGAATGCATTTAATGCCATGGAATTGCACACTTATAAACAGTTGATAAACATTATGTTATGTATATTTTACCACAATAAGACAAAAACTATATCCAGATTAAACACCTGCTCTGATAGGATCTCCTGGGGCAGCTCCGGGCTCTTGAATACACGATCACCTGGGCTAATGTGTGACATCTGGGCAACACAGCCATTTCTCACAGGCTCCCAGGTGATGCTGCTATGTAGGGACCACACTCTGAGAACCCCTGGGATCGAGGACCACAGCCAAGCTGCCCGCAGGGACCTCCTCGGAGGCCCCCACCCAGGAAGAGCCCTGACAACGTGAAGATGCGCTCAGAACCAGAGAGTGTCCTCCATCCATGTCATTACCTCGGGGAGCATGACACTGTATGCTGGGTTAAGGGAGCAACACGGCATTCTTGAATCCAGTGCTCAGCAATATTTATTGAGCACCTACTATGTGACACATGTGCCTGCTTTGCCTTGGGGGCCCCGGGGTTTGAAGGCTCACAGCCGGCAGGGTACCCATGCTGGGAGTGCAGCATCACGTCGTCCCGTCCACCTACTACTGACTTACCCCTCTTTAACGATTCACTTTAAAAAGTAAGTTTATTTTAAAAGGAAATCTCATATCTCTGCCACAAGCGGAAAGCAAGAGATACTTGGCAGAAGTAAAAAAATCTGTCCAAAAAAAAAGGAAAGTGTCCAATACAATGAAAACAGAACCACTTTATTCGATTCCAGCTCCATCCTGTTGCTTGCCCAGGCAAGCTGCCCTCCTTTGCTAGAACCAAGATGGGCAGGTGTTAAAGAGGCACATCATGAATCAAGGAGCGACATTTAATCCTTGCAACTTCAAAGATGGAAAGAGAATTAAAGTCGAATGACTTCCTCGCCCTGAGCGTGATGCGATGCTCTTTAAGGCCCTGCCCCTGTATCACCAGGAATCACGCTGCCCCACCGGCTCACACTTCAGGAACCTTGGCTCTGTTTCAGACCCTCATTGGCAGAAGCAGAGATTGAGGCCCAGAGAGGGAAAGATCTAGGCCACGGGGTGAGTACAGAGCTGAGTAGAACTCGGGGGCAGCGGGCTGGAATCGAGCTGTGTTTCTGGGGATTAGAGCCCTAAAGCATCCACTCACCAGCTGGGGTAGATGAGGCAGGTCAAGTACCGCTATGTCCCTGTCTTCCTTGGGAAGGAACTTTCTGACTTCTCTACCTTTTGTAAATGACAACGGAAGTCCCAGAGGGCTGCTGACATGCACGCAGGAGAGAAAGGGCAGAAGTTCAAAGACACCCTCTCCCCTCTCACTCTTCCTGACTAGTTTCCAAGCAGTGTATTTCTTTGTCTACGATCAGCGCTCAAGCAGCCGCTGCTGCTGGTTGTCAGAGGCTCCCTGAGGAAGCATCACGTCTTAAGGCAGAGCCTGGAGACAGAGGCTGAGACAGCCAGCATCACCCCACTGCTGCAGGACACGGGGGACCTTGCGATACCCAAGGCACCTGACCTGTCAGCCTCCAGCTCCTGAAGGCTTCTTCCTGATTCCCCCACGCCTGCCCTCCCTCCCATGTGGGTCTGGAGGAGCAGCGGTGGGCAAGAGGACGGGAAAACAAGGGTGCCTTGGGGCGGGCGGCCGGGTCCCAGGCCTGGCTCTGTATGGATGGCTGAGTGACCTCAGTCAAGTCCTTCCCCTCGTCCCGGAGACACAGTAGAAGAAGAGGGAGCAGACACGAGGGGTCTGCTCCAAACCAGGGCTCCGAGTAGGTCTGGGGAAGAGCGTGTCTAGGGCCAGTCCCTCTGACACCTGGCATCAATCACCTTCTGCGGGCTCCCTTCCAGCCAAGCATCCTGCAGGGCATTTCCCACCAGGCTCGTCATACTTTAAAGGCAGGGGCTCTGTGTTCGGGGTCCTAAATCCGGATCTGTCAGAGATTGTCCTGGCTGTCTGGGGGCCTTTATGCAGAGCTACGGTGCCTCCTGGAATTCCCAGGGTGGTTTTTATTTCAATATTCTCTATCTCCGTTTGGAGGGACAGGAGCGCTTGTCAGATGTGGTGTCCTGATTCTTTATTCAAAACATGTGGTCTGTGTGTTGTCAAGGAACCCAGAAGCTCTAAAGCCCTGCTCCTTTCTGTTGATTTCTATTCGTGAGGAACCTTGTCCCCTTCCTTCCTCCCCTGCAAAATCCCTTCCAAGAGGCTAAACTCCAGCAAAGAAGGACTGCACATAAGGGCTGGGGTGGGGACGTGAGAGGACAATTTGATGAAACGGTAAGAGCCACATGGGAAAACATTCAGCCTTCGTAAGTGCTGAAAGAATGCAGATTCATTTTTCCTTGCCCGTTAAACCAGCAAAAATAAATAAAAATGTTAAAACCTAATGTTTGTGGTGCTATAGAGAAACCTGGTGAGGTGACTATTATTACCTCAATCTGAGAATCTGAGATGAACAGGCTTCCTCAAAATCACTCTTGTTAAAATATAGAAAGTCAGGAGCAAAACCCAGGGACCCTGAGTGCCTATCACCTATCACCCTGCCTTGTGATTGTCTGTTTTCCCTTCTCTCCCAACCATCCCTGCAAGCTAAAAAGGGAAGGCTGTTTTTTTCCATCTCAATATATTGGCATCTAATAGATGCTCAATAAGTCTTGAATGAATGGATATTTCTCACTCCCCTTCAATCCACTTTGCGTTCAACAACTAGATCAGATCATGGACCTCCCCTAATCAAAATTCTACAGTGGTTTCCTGTTGCACTTAGAACAAAGCCCAGACTCCTCACTGTGTGTCTTGCCCACTCCCAGACCTCCCCCGCTCATGGCCACACAGAGCTCCTCCTCCTCCAAGACACCAAGCTGATGCTGCCCCAGGGCTCTTGCACTCGCTGTCGCTGTGACCGGCAGCACTTTCCCCAGATCCTCCCACAGCCGGTGCCCTCTCTGCCTTTGGGTCTCAGCTCAATTCCTGGCTCCTCAGAGACCTTCCCGATGACCCCATTTACAGAGGCCCCTGCCCCAAGTTTCTCCCTATCCCAAACCCCTTTGCTCCTCCTCCGAGCACATCTATCTGAGCCTATCTTGTTTATTTGTTTCTTATCTGTCTCTCTCTGCCAGAATATAATTCCATGAGAATAAGGATCTGGTTTTTTCTTTGCTTCTCAATACCCAGAGTGGGTTAAATAGTGGCCTCTAAACAGATATGTCCAAGTCCTAATCCCTGGAACCTGTGAATGAGACTTTATTTGGAAAAGGGGTCTTTGCAGATGTAATTAAGGAATTCAAGATGAGGCACCTGGAGAAACCGACCCCGCTGACACCCTGAGCTGAGGCTTCTGCCTCTGGAATCGCGAGAGAATGCGTTTCCGTTGCCATAAGCCACCAAGAGTGCGGTCACCTGCTACGGCGGACACAGGGAACTGCTACAGAACCCTCTGCTCTGATTTATAATATACACAGTAGGTCCTCAATAACAGAGGCTGAATGCATGAACGAACGAACGTACGGATGACCAGTATTCTGAATCCTGCCAAGCGCCTGGCAGGGCCCCTGGTGCACACTTGGGCCTGAGCGTTTGGCAGCCGGGGGCCGCCCACATCTCACCCCCAGACCCACACTCAGCCCCGGCTCTCACCAGCCACCAGTTGTAGGTGTCTTCCTCCAGGAGCGCGTTCTTGGCCGTCAGCAGCGGCTGCAGGGACCGGTTGAACCTCTCATCGAACCAGGCGGACACCCCGCGCTGTCCGATGCAGCGGGCACAGGTGCAGGGCCTGTGGGGGTAATTCACGAGCCTCCTGAAGTTCTCCGAGAGCTCGAGGACCATCTGCTTGGGGAACCACGTGGTGGCCACCATGGTGTGGGAGTAGTTCAGGAAGAAGGAGGTGAGGAAGATGAAGAGGATGAGGAACGTGAGCGCTTTGAGAGTCCTTTTCCTCATGGTCGCCATGTCTGCTTGCCTGATGGGGGGCCTCCCAGGGATGGGGTGGAAGAAATCACGCCTAATTGAGGAGGAACTTCCAAGAAAGATCCCAGAGACAGAGGATCGACTGCAAGGCAAGGCGGGGACCCCCAGGGAGCCTCAAAGCCTCCTATGGCCACTGCTGCTGGGCAACGGCCACCTGGCTGTGCCCGACATCACCTGTGATACTCAAAGGCTAAGTGGACCACTTGTGGCGGGGTGCCTCTGCTGGCATATAATTTGTCTTTTCAGGAAATAAAGCGGCCTGCTTCGTCAGCAATCCTTAAACAGCCGATAATGTCTCCTGATGAAGCTTTAATCGAAGCTTGATAACAGTGATTTCCTTTCCCATCCAAGGGGGTTGAGGGGTAATTAATCCTTGTTGACAGTCCAGGGTCCCTCGGAGGTGAGGGCCTCGAAGGAAGGGTCGTGGTACAGGACAGGGGCAAGCTGTCTTTGTCACCGCCCTCCAGAGAAGATGGTGTGTGACAATCCTTAATTAGAACGTGGTCTTGCCCATGCTGTCACCAGAGATGGGGCGATGAAGCAGCCGGCTTGACAAAGGCACTGAGGGTTGTCTGTCATCTGCACAGAAAAGGAGGAAGAAAACAGGATGAACTTCTATTACTTTTTTATAAAAACCATTTCCCTCTCTCCACTTCCTCCCATCATCTTCCGTTCTGTTGTCAAGCCAATGTGGCAGGTGGCTACGGACAATTTTTTACCCTTTTGAGCCTCAGCGTGTGCATGTGTACAGTGGGGTGGGATGTTAACGCCTATTCTTCAAGGTTGCTAAGAGACACGGAAGGTGGCCCACCCATCTTTCCTGCATCCAGAACCTAGTACATTTAAGAATCAGACCTAAGTTTGTGAAATGAGTTAATAATGCACGTACAGTGCCAGGTACATAGAGATTGCCAAGTACATGCTATTTTCTCTCTCCTTCACTCTCTCTCTCTCAGATCCTAAAGTTGAACCACAACCAAAATGGTATGCTTAGGGGGTGGCCCTGGCTTCCACCTGTCCCAGGTTCAAGTACTGGTTTACCAGTTGTATGGCTTTGGGAAAGTTATTCAACCTTCGTGGCCCTCAGTTTTCCCTTCTGTAAAGTGGGATAATAATAGCTCCACTTACAGAATGGTTATGAAGATAAGACAAAACGCTATATGCTGGGACTTCCCTGGTGGCGCAGTGGATGAGAATCTGCCTGCCAGTGCAGGGGACACAGGTTCGAGCCCTGGTCCAGGAAGATCCCACATGCCGCAGAGCAACTAAGCCCGTGCGCCACAACTACTGAGCCTGCGCTCTAGAGCCCACATGCCACAACTACTGAGCCCACATGCTACAACTACTGAAGCTCGCACGCCTAGAGCCCGTGCTCCACAGCAAGAGAAGCCACCGCAATGAGAATCATGTGCACCACAACGAAGAGTAGCCCCTGCTCGCCGCAACTAGAGAAAGCCCGCGTGCAGCAATGAAGACCCAATGCAGCCAAAAATTAATTAATTAATTAATTAATTTTTTACAATGCTATATGCTGAGTTTCTGGTATTCATTAAGTAACTGCTAAACTTTCATTTTCCATTTTCAATGTACGAATGAATATTCTTGGATGAGCCACTAAGAGCCCAACAGGATGGTGCATTCATACATATCTATTTCCTCAGATGATTGACAAAGTATACCGTCAGCTAGATAGGGGTTTCCCAGGTTGTCCTAAGAAGAAACGGAGATTCAAAGAGATTAAATGACTTTCCCAAGGTCATGGGGAAAGTAAGAAGCAGGATCTGAATCCAGATCCACAACCCTCTGACTCCATGCGCCTGGAGGGGCCAGGGTACCAGAAACAGGAGCAGGAGCTCTGCCCTGGACGGGACACCCTGTCTGTTAACTGGGCTCCAGATGACCACAGTTGGAGGGATGCAGAGAAAGCTGGGAGTTCTTTCATCAAAGAAAGCCAACCAGGACTCCTCAAATGCTTGTAACGCAAGTTCCCACACCTCACTGACTTTCCGGGCTTCTGCAGAGTGCAGCTGTGGTCACACCTCTGCACTTGAACATGATTCCCTTTGGTACTTGCCTGGAATGTGCTCTTATCTCTGTTTGTCTGATCAATTCCTTCCCCATCCTCAACGTGTAGACTGTCAACAAGCAGGATATACTTTTTCCAGGAAAGCAACAGTGGAAGGGAGATTGATCACCTTTTTGGTAGAAAGAGGGGCAGCTCAAAAATCAGATTAAATCCACAGTGCCTTCCTGGAGACAGCCAGGGCTCAAGAGGTGCTGCTTCCACTGCTTCCTCAACACCTCAGCCCGGGTGGCAACGTCTCTCCACTTGCCTACCGCTCCACTTTCTACTTGTCGTGACAACGTGACTCGTATGTAGAGCCTAACGGTGTCCAGAGCTGTCCCTTCCAGCTGTCCCCTGCTTCTCCATCAAGCACCAGCTCTGTCATCTGAGTTAGATTAACCTGCTTATCCTCAAGGGCGGGCTCTGATTTAACTTGGCAGGCAGAGGGTTCCCACCCCTCCTACCGCAGTAATTGGTCCAGGGATGGATATGTAGCCTAATTCATCTGGAGTGAAACTCCTGACTTTTTGCACTGGTGGGGAAAGAAACGTTCTTTTGCTCTGGCCAGTTTGCTGTTTGGATGTGAGGTCAGGGTCGTACTGGACATTTTGCTAGCTCACTGGAAGAGGCGAACAGTGTTGAATCCCCAGTCAATCCAGCCCTGCAGCCCACCCTGTGACTTTTCAGGGGCATGAGAGAATAAATCCCCTTTATTGTGCAAAGCAGATTGTAACCTGAAGCAACATGACTGACCCACAGGTCACAGTTGCTCCTGCCTCTGGGCACCTACCCGGACTGTCCCCACCGTCCGGAAAATCCACCCCACCCCACCTGGCTCTGATTCATTCTTCAGGGCTCAGCTGGCACTGATCCTGGAGGGACGCCTGCCCACTGCTGGCCTGAGTAGGGGCCTCTCCTGGCATCCATAGCATCCTGGCTCCACTCTGCCTGTGCTGCGTACTTAATCTGTCTCCTCCCTGAGCTGGGAGCTCCAGGAGGATAGAAACTCAGTCCCACTCATTGTCGTGGCCCTGAAACCGGGAACACACATGGCACGAAGGAATACAGAGGTGAATGAAGGGAAAGAGCCACCAACTCAGAGTGGAGATCTGAGCAAGAAAGCACAGACTAAGAGTCGGAAGATTCTGATTCTCATCAGGTTGCACAACCCATTTGCTGTGTGACTGTGAACAAGTTACCTACCCTCTCTGAACCATCCCTTCAACAGGAACATGGGGCTGACAACACAGATTCTGCCCACTTCTCGAGGCTACTAAGCAAGCAAGATCTGTCCATTCACGTGATTCACTCGCTGCATATTTGCTGGGGCCCTGAGCTGTGCCAGGCTCTGGGCTGGGTGGTGGGGGACCCATCAAGAAAGACTCTAAGGTGGGAGCTTCCCAGGCATCTGCAAGGCCCCAGTGCCTTTGGGAGAAAGGAGGCTGGTGTCCTTGGATCGGAGAGGAGCATGTATGTGGGTGGGTTCGAGGGTGTGTGGGACTCAGAAGCCATGATCAAGACTAAGTTTCTCTGAGGGACATGGAGACCCACTGGAGGGTCTAAGCGGAGGACTCACATGGTCTCATTACATTTGTCTTTGTCATGAGCAGGGCCCATGATGCTCTTATTGACACTGTATCCTGATGCCAAGGGCAGAGACAAGTTCACTGAAATAGATGATTACTGAACCATGTTGATCGAATAAAATTCTGAAGGAGAGGTTAGGTTCCCTACAACGTCCCAGCTCCACGAGAGATATTAGTGCTCTACACTGACGCTGGCGGAGGCCGGGGGAAGGTGTGGTGAGAGTTGGGACAGAGGGCAAGGCTGAGCTGCCAAGGTACAGACCATGACCCCCTCCTCCCATCCAGCCGGGACGTCCTGGTAGCTGCATCTCTGAGGCCAGGGTGCTTGTTCTGAACCCACCGACCAGCAGACACTTCCAGGCTGGTATCAATTAGCACCTTTGAAAGCCCTGGAAAAAAACTGCAGTGGAAAAGCAAGAACAGCCCTCCACCTTCCCCCCAGCCCCAGGGAAGAAAGGAGGACTGCGTGACTTTCTGTACGCTGTGATGTGCGGCAGCTTGCTAAACACGGGGAGCGCCAGCCCTGGCTCCCGGAGATGGAACTGAGGCCAGTACACCACGGGCCACAGGTCTCCACGTGCCAAGAGTGCGGCCAGGGACGGAGGCTGGCCAAGCCTCCCAAAACATAGAGGACGAGGAGAGGGAGGGGGGAGGAGGACACAGCTGCCTGTCCTGTCTGCAGGGAGACAGTCATCTCACGGCCACAGACGGGAGTTCTGGGAGAGGCACAGAGGACGTGGATGTGACGGTCTAACGGGGTCCCTGAAAAAAGCTGACACGAGTTGGTGCGCCCTTTCAAGAACTCAGAAAGTAAGGATCCCCCGAAGGAGGCTCCCTAATGAAGATACCCGCCCCCCTACCCCGTCAATAAGGAGAGGGCAGCAATTACCAGCCACTGAGAGAAGAGTTGTTTCCAATACTTGGAAAACCAAATGAACGGACAGTATGGGTTTGTGAATATTTATTTAATGCCTGCTGAACTGCACAGTAGTTCTCACAAGGCTGGGATGCCCTCCTAGCTCTCTGCATAGTCTCCTGCCCTATGACTGTTGGTGAAATGACGGAGTGAACGCTAGGTTGTCGGTAATATCAGCACTTCTAATAAAGAGCTGCCGTGACCGTCCTCCATGGGATCCTCACATCATCTGGGTGAAATGAGCCATCATGCTTATTTCCCTGAAAGGAGAAACTGAGGTTCAGAGAAGGCAAGTGACTTGTCCAAGGTCACACAGCGAGATGGTGGCAAAGCCAGCACTTTGCTCCAGGCTCCTGCCTCCTCCTGGGCTGTCCTCTGTAGACACAGCTAAGTGTTCTACTTCATCAGGACTTGCTCTCATTTTCATTTCCTTTCTTGTCATTTCTTTGGGTTTGTAACCTGTCATCTTTTCAGCTTCCTGAGATGGATACTACCTTGTCCATCCTCTCTTCTGCTGTGTCTGATCTGTTTAAATTATATACTATACTCATTTCAGGTGTATTTTTCAGTTCTCGAATTTCCATCTGAGTAATTTTTTTAAATAAGTTCTAGTTTTCAGGTGAAAATCTGCACCTTGTCATCTATCTTCCTCCAATGATCCATCACAGTTATTTAAAGACCGTCTAACCCTCATGACATTTGGAGGAGATGTGGGTCTATTTCTGTTGTCTATTTTTTCTCTTTATGTCTTTTTGGTCATTTGGCTCTGTCTCCTGGCATGCCTGGCAATGGTGGAGATACTGCATGTGCTGGAAGTGTAGCAGTTAAGGATAAGGCTGTCCTTATTCAGGGAGGAATTTGTTTTCTCCTGGAGCTAGGTAGAGCACGGGCACATTACCTTGTTCCAATTGGTGACCAGGATGATTGGGGCCGCACTTTGTCTTCACGATGACTAGTTACTTCTGGCTTGCCCTTACTTACAGGGCATAGCCCTTCTTAAAGGAAAGCTAGGATGCCTACCAAGAGACCGCTTCCTTGCTCGTTCTCACTTCCAATTTCTGTCTCCCCTACACTGTGAGATTGTCAAAAGCTCAGTCTAGCTTTTCAACCTCTCAGCTGCTGTTTCCAGCTTGTTTCCTTAGGCTCTGGTCCCACGCAACTTAAATTCCGGCAAATGCCTTGAAAGGAAAAAGAGGTGTGGAGTAATGACTCTCTGCCTGTGGTTTCTGTTGCTCTAGGTTCTTGGCCCCTTAATTTTAGCTGACTTGGTAGTCCTGCACTACATTTTTATTTCATTTCTTTACTATTATTTTTTATTTCCAGCCTCGTGAGACTGCTCAACACTGAGTTGCTTCTCTCCGTCTGTCCTCTGGAGCTTCCCACGAGCCAGTGCATCCCTTGGGCAGGCAGGCGGCAGGAAGCATCAGGCTCACCCCCGACAATTTCTCTCCTTCCAGGGGTCTTCGTCCCTCAAGTCCTGGCTGCCTGGTTGCTCTCTAAAACCTTCGAAGAGCTGAATTTCTATCTTATCCAGCTCTTACAGTCCTTGGTGGGATAGGTGGTCTGACACAAGCTTCAGCCACAGCCAGAAGTGGAAGGCATGGAATCTTTTCTCTGCCACTCTGTGTGCTTGGCGTGGCGTCCTGCCCATGATGAGGGCTTGGTGAACCTGGAGAAGGCGGAGGGGCAGAGTCCCCAGAGGTGCCAGGGCAAAGCTCCTCGCACCAGCTGAGTGAGCACACGGTGGGAGGGAAGGAAACAAACCAACAAGCAGAGGCTTGCAGCTGCAGCCTCTCATCTGCCACCACGTCCCTGTCCCCGAAGAGGCCCAGCCCCATCTGCTTTCACTTTGCTTCCTCATACACCAGCTTTGGGACACACAGCGAGGGTGACCTGCCGGCTCAACCGTCCTGAGAATACGAGGAGTGGCTGTGGGGAATTAGCGTCTGTGAACCTGTTGATCACTGAAAAATGGATCCCACCACGTCCTGGCCTTTGGGGTCCTGGCTGGCTTTACGTGGAGGCACAGGGGGGCGTGAAATCAGAACTGACTGGTGAAGGGCCCCCAAACCTTCCATCAGAGAAGAACAACTCTGGAGAAGTGGCCAAGATGGTGGAGTAGGAAGACCTTAAGTTCACCTCCTCCCGTGGGCTGCATAAAATTACAACTATTTACAGAATAACTGTTGATGAGAAAGACCAGAATCTAGCAGAAAAGATCTTCTACAACTAAAGACATAAAGAAGGAGCCACAATGAGATGGGTAGGTGGAGCAGACTTATGTTATATTCAGGACTTCAGGTGGGCAACCCACAAACGGGAGGGTTATTACAGCTGCAGAGATCCTCCCCAAGGAGCGAGGGGTCTGAGCCCACACTGGCCTCCCCAGACTGGGGATCCTGAACCAGGAAGACAAGCCCTCAAAATGTCTGGCTTTGAAGGCCAGCAGGGCTTGCTTTGGGGAGAGCCAGAGGACTGTGGAAAATAGAGCCTCCGCTCTCGAAGGGCACATACAAAACCTCATACGCTCCGGGACCCAGGGCAGAAGCAGTAACTTGAAAGGAGCCTGGGTCAGACCCTAATGCTGAGCTTGGAGAGGCTCCCGGAGAGGCAGGAGGCAACTGGAGCTCACCCTAGGGACACAGACACTAGAGACAGCCTTTTTGGGAAGCTCGTTCTACCACGAGGACGCTGGTGCTGGCAGTGCCATTCTGGAATCCTCTCTATAGCTTATCAGCACCAGGACCCAGCCCTGCTCAACAGTCTTTGGGCACCAGTACTGGGATGCCTCCGGCCAAACAACTAACAGGGCAAGGTCACAGCCCCACCCACCAGCAGGCCAACACACTAACTCTGAGACCCCCAGGGCCCTGCAGCCAGAGACCCTGGAACTCAGCTCTGCCCATCAGCAGACTGACACTAGCCCCAGGAGGCCTTGGGCCCCAGCCCAGCCCACCAGCAGGCCAACACCAGACCCAGGAACCTTCCTCCCACCCACCACCGGGCCCCAGCCCTGCCCACCAGTAGGCAGGCCAACGCCAGCTCCAAGACACTTTAGACACCTCAGCTAGCTGCCCTGGGATCCAGCCCCACTTACCAGCTGGCTGACACCAGCTTTGGGACACCCTGGCCCCTGCAGCTAGCCATGTCAGGATCTGACCCTGGCCACAGCAGGATAACACTAGATCCAGGAACCTCGGACCTGCAACCACTCACCCTGGAACCCAGCTCCATCTACCAGTGGGCCAGCACTAGCCCTGGGGTCCCCTAGGGACCCACGGCTAGGTGCCTCGTTACCCAACCACCCCCACCAGAGGCTGCCACACTCCATACAATGCAGGGCCTGGCAATCCCCCAGACTGGGGGCCGGCCACACCTGCCAGGCCACCCACGGTAGTCAGCCTGCCGCAGTAGAAAGACCCACACGGCCCACATAGGGGGCACTCCTAGAACACACAGCTCTGGTGATGAGAGGGGAGTGTGCTGCTGGGACCCACAGGATGTCTCCTACAAATGGCCACTTTTCCAAGGTCAGGAAGAACAACCAACCTACCAAATCGATAGAAATAAAATTAGCACATTAGGCAAAATGAGGCAGCAGAGGAATATATTCCAAACAAAGGAACAAGACAAAACCCCAGAAGAAGAACTAAGTGAAGCAGAGATAAACAATCTACCTGATAAAAAGTTCTGGGTAATGATCATAAAGATGGTCAAAGAACTTGAGAGAAGATTGGATGTACAAAGTGAGCCTTTAGAAGTTTTTTTTTTTTTTTTTTAAAGATTTATTGATTGATTGATTGATTGCTATGTTGGGTCTTCGTTTCTGTGCTAGGGCTTTCTCTAGCTGCAGCAAGTGGGGGCCACTCTTCATCGCGGTGCGCGGGCCTCTCACTATCGCGGCCTCCCTTGTTGCGGAGCACAGGCTCCAGACGCGCAGGCTTAGCAGTTGTGGTTCACGGGCCCAGTTGCTCCACGGCCTGTGGGATCCTCCCAGACCAGGGCTCGAACCTGTGTCCCCTGCATTAGCAGGCAGATTCTCAACCACTGCGCCACCAGGGAAGCCCCCAGAAGTTTTTAACAAAGAGAAAGAAAACATAAAGAAGAACCAAACAGAGATGAAGATACAATAACTGATTAAAAAAAAAGAACACTAGAAGGAATCAACTGTAGATTAGATTATACAGAGGAAAGGATCAGCACGCTGGAAGACGGAGTTGTGGAGATCACTGAAGCCGAACAGGAATAATAACAAATATATATGCTGCCTACAAGGGACTCACTTCAGATCTAAAGGCACACACACTGAAAGTGAGGGGATGAAAGAAGGTATTCCATGCAAGTGGAAATGAAAAGAAAGCCAGGTTTGCAATACTTACATCAGA
This sequence comes from Balaenoptera musculus, assembly GCF_009873245.2. Taxonomy (NCBI): domain Eukaryota; kingdom Metazoa; phylum Chordata; class Mammalia; order Artiodactyla; family Balaenopteridae; genus Balaenoptera; species Balaenoptera musculus. The sequence goes on along the minus strand of NC_045801.1, from coordinate 8,251,014 downwards.
CAAACTAATCTTTAAAATAAAGAATGTAATGAGACAAAGAAGGACATTACATAATGATCAATCAATCAATCCAAGAAGAAGATATATCAATTGTAAATATATATGCGCCAAAATGGCATACCTAAATACACAAAACAAATATTAACAAAAATAAAGGAAGAAATTGTAATAGTAATAGAAATCTAATCAATAAAATCAGAAATGAAAAAGAAGTTACAACCAACACAACAAAAATACAAGGGATCGTAAGAGATTACCATGTATAATTATACACCAATAAAACAGACAACCTAGAAGAAATGGATAAATTCTTAGAAATGTTCCATCTCCCAAGACTAAATCAGGAATAAATATAAAATATGAAGAGACCAATTACCAGTAATGAAGTTGAATCAGTAATAAAACAAACAAACAAAAAAAAACCTCCCAACAATCAAAAGTCCAGGATCAGATTGCTTCACAGATAAACTCTACCAAACATTTTGAAAAGAGTTAACACCCTTCCTTCTCAAACTATACCAAAATATTGCACAGGAAGGAACACTTCTGAGCTCATTCTATGAGGCCAGCACGATACCAAAACCAGACAAAGATATCACACACAAAAATATTACAGGCCAAATATCACTGATGAACATAGATGTAAAAATCCTCGGGACTTCCCTGGTGGCCCAGTGGTTAAGAATCCACCTCCAATGCAGGGGACACGGGTTCAAGCCCTGGTCCGGGAAGATCCCACATGCCACGGAGCAACTAAGCCCGTGCTCCACAACTACTGAGCCTGCGCTCTAGAGCCCGTGAGCCACAAGTACTGAAGCCCGTGCGCCACAACTACTGAAGCCCATGCACCTAGAGCCCAAGCTCCACAGCAAGAGAAGCCACCGCAATGAGAAGCCCACGCACCGCAATGAAGAGTAGCCCCCGCTCACTGCAACTAGAGAAAGCCCACACACAGCAACAAAGACCCAACACAGCCGAAAATAAATAAATAAACAAATTAATTTTAAAACTCAACAAAATATTAGTAAACAATTCAACAATACATTAAAAACATATACCATGATCAAGTGAGATTTCTCCCAAAAATGGAAGGATAGTTCAATATCCACAAATCAATCAATATAATACATGACATTAGCAAATTGAAGAATACAAATCACATGATCATCTCAATAGATGCAGAAAAAGCTTTTGACAAAATTGAACATCCATTTATGATAAAAACTCTCAACAAAGTGGGTATAGAGAGAACATATCTCAATATAATAAACACCATATATGACAAGCCCACAGCTAACACCATACTCAATGGTGAAAAGATAAAAGCATTTCCTCTAAGATCAGGAAAAATACAAGGGTGCCCACTCTCACCACTTTTATTCAACATAGTACTGGAAGTCTTAGCCACAGCACTCAGACAAGAAAAAGAAAAAATAATAATAAAAGGAATAAAAATTCCTTTATTAGGAAGGAAGAAGTAAAACTGCCACTGTTTGCAGAGGACATGATACTATACATAGAAAATTCTAAAGACACCTCCAAAAACCTAAATCAATTCATCAATGAATTCAGTAAAGTTGCAGGATACAAAATTAATATACAGAAATCTGTTCCATTTCTATACACTAACAGCACACTATCCGAAATAGAAATTAAGAAAACAATCTCACTTACAATTACTTCAAAAAGAATAAAATACCTACGTATAAATCTAACTAAGGAGGTAAAAGACCTATACTTGAAATTATCAACGAAACAAAAAGACTGCCTACTGAATGAGAGAAGGTATTTACAAATGATACAGCTGATAAGGGATTAATATCCAAAACATACAAAGAACTCATACAACTCAACATCAAAAACATATAACCCAATTAAAAAATGGGCAGAAACCTGAATATACGTTCTTCCAACAAAGACATACAAATGGCTGACAAGCACATGAAAAAATGCCTAACATCACTAGTCATCAGGGAAATGCAAATCAAAACCACAATGTTATCACCTCATGCTTGTCAGAAAAGCTATTATCAAAAAAGTATCACAGGGCTTCCTTGGTGGCACAGTGGTTGGGAATCCGCCTGCCAATGCAGGGGACACGGGTTCGAGCCCTGGTCCGGGAGGATCTCACATGCCACGGAGCAACTAAGCCCGTGTGCCACAACTACTGAGCCTGCGCTCTAGAGCCCGTGCGCCACAACTACTGAGCCCACACGCCGCAACTACTGAAGCCTGCGCACCTAGAGCCCGTGCTCCGCAACAAGAGAAGCCACTGCAGTAAGAAGCCCGCGCACCACAACGAAGAGTAGCCCCCGCTCACCGCAACTAGAGGAAGCCCACGCAGCAACGAAAACCCAATGCATCCAAAAATAAATAACTAAAATAAATAAATTTCTTTAAAAAAGTATCACAAATAACAAGTGTTGGTAAGGGTGTGGAGGAAAGGGAACCATTGTGCATTGTCAGTGAGAATGTAAATCGGTGCAATCACTATCGAAAATAATATGGAGATTCCTAAAAAAACTTAAAATAGAACTACCGTACCATCCAGCAATTCCACTTCTGGGTATTTATCCAAAGAAAACAAAAACATTAATTACAAAATATATACGCACCCCTATGTTCACTGCAGCATTATTTACAACAGCCAAGATACGGAAGCAATCTGAGTGCCCATCAATAGATGAGTGGATAAAGAAGATGTGTATAAATAACTCTGCCATAAAGCAGCTTTGCAATAGCATGGATGGACATAGAGGGTATCATGTTTTGTGAAGTTAGACAGAGAAAGACAAATACTGTATGGTATCGATTACATGTGGAATCTAAAAAACAAGAAATGAACAAACATAAAACAGAAATAGTCACAGACACAGAGAGCAAACAGGTGGTTGCCAGAGGGTAGGGGAGCGAGGGAAGAAAGAAATAGGGAAAGCAGATTAAGAGGTACAAACTTCCAGTTGCAAAATAAATGAGTCAGGGGAAAGAAAATATACAGTGTGGGGAATACAGTCAATAACTCTGTAATATCTTTGTACGGTGACATATCATAACTAGAATTATTATGGTGATCCCTTTGAAATGTATAGAAATATGGAATCACTATGTTGTGTAATAGGAACTAACATAGTGTTGTAGGTCAATTATAGTTCACAGACAAACAAACAAACCAACTCACAGAAAAAGAGATCAGATTTGTGGTTACCAGTTCCCACTCCTCCCACCCTCTCTGGTAGGAGAAGTGGGAACTGGATGAAGGCAGTCAAAAGGTACAAACTTCCTGTTATAAGATAAAGAAGTGCTAGGGATGTGATGTACCACACGATAAAGATAATGAACACTGTTGTGTGTTACATAGGAAAGTTGTGAAGAGAGCAAACCCTAAGCGTTTTCACCACAAGAAACTTTTTTTTCTACTTCTTTTATTTTGTATCTATATGAGATGTTGGATGTTCACTAAACCTACTGTGGTCATCATTTCATGATGTATGTTAAGTCTAATCATTATGCTGTACACCTTAAACAGTGCTGTATGTCAATTATATCTCAATAAAAAACTGGAAGAAAAAAACTCCAAAGAGCTCCAAATGACCAATAAAACATAAATTAAAAAAAGAAGAACAATCTTTCCTGCACTGTTCTGCAGCCCCTGGTCACTGGACACTAGGAATCCATCTATTCTGGTTCTGTGCCAGTGGATCATGGCCAATGGTTGTTGGAATAAAAGATGGCCCAGACATACCTGGGTTCAAATCCCAACTCTTCCCATTCCCAGTTTTGTCCTCATGGGCAAGGCACTGCATCTCTCTAATACTCGGTTTCTGAATCCACAAAGTGGGACTAATAATGCCCAAGTGGAGGGTTGCTGTAGGATAAAAATTATTTGCACAAAATTGACCAGCTTGGTTTCGGGACACAGAGAGGGTACATTATAAATGTCAGTCCTCTTCCCTCCCTAAGTTTCAGGCTCCTCATTTGTAAAAAGCCCAACAGAGTCCCTGGCTTGCCCTACTGACAGGGTTACATAAAAGACCAAACAAAATCAGGCATGAAAGAACAAACCGGGGGAATTATGAAAATTATGATTCCGACTCGCTTCATTAGTTGCTTCCATTCCTCAAGGGATGGGACAACCAGCGCTTCATTGCTCTCTGCTCTACCTCTGAGAACCTGCAGGGAAGGGGGTCCCAAAGCAGTCAATGGGCTAGAGGCATAAGGGGTATCTGTAATTCACATGGCCCAGATTCTCTCTTCAAAGGGTTAATTCTCAGTGCATCAACCCGTGTGCCTGTGAGGGCTTTTGGGGCATCCTGATTCCTTCGCTTGCAGGGCCCCCCTGCTGGTTAGCGTCTATGGGACTGGGGATTCTTTCCTCCCTCTGTGCTCTCTCGGCCCTGTGCCGCAGGGGCTGGATGTCTAGAAACTACATTTCCCAGCTTCCGCTGACCGGAGGGCTCTGGATGCAGTTGAGAATCGGCCAGTAAGAGAAGGATAACCACTGCGGGTTGTCTTCCCTCCCACAGGGGCGGAGGCAGCTGTGTGGCCTGAGCATTGGACCCAGGCCCTCTGCCTCCCTCTACCCCCTAGTCTGCAGGGCAGCCTCAGATTCTGTGCTGGCTTCCTGGCCTCTGGGCCCCAGCCTGCAGCATCAGGACCAATATGCACCCCCATCACCTTTCCAACAACTTTGTAAGCACCAGATCCCCTGAACCAAATCCTTTTGCATGAAGCCTCTGCCTCAGTGAAGCGTCATCCATCACGTGGGGATAAGGTAGTGTCCACCTCACAGGGTTGGGCCGAGAAAAGACTCGAGTCAGTGCAGGTAAAGCTCATAGGTCTGTGCCTGGCACACAGCGAGTGCTCCCTGAATGTTAGGTTTGATTACTGGCATTCCTCCTGTGGTTTCCTGCAGGGAACGTCAACTAACACTCCCACCTGCCCCCTCTCATTTCTGCCCCACTTCATTTAACAGATGTGGAGGCTGAGCTCAGAAAGGGGAAGTGACTCATCCAGTGACACACAGCAAAGTCCAGAGCTCAGAGGGGAACCAGGCTCCCAACAGCAAGACGGGCTTGGCCCTTTATAAGGAACCGGCTGTTTTCACGCAGCTGCCCTAGCGTGGCTGTTTCTACACCTCCCAGGGCAGGAGCTCAGAGGGCGTCATGGGCCCAGATGGAGCCATCAGGGGTTGAGGTGGAGAGGTCAGAGGTCAGGAGTTAGTCTGGCTGCTGTAGCCAGGGGTGGGACCCTGCAGGAAAATCCTAAAAGCACGGAGCCCTTTGCGGTGTAACCCAGGGGCATTACAGGCGCTGCCTGAGCTTCAAGTGCCTATTGTATAAAATGGGGTTAAAAACCATCCCTGCCTCTGAGGGGGCCGCACGGGGCACGAATTAATCTATTATCAGGGGTCACCTTCCATTCATAGAGGGTCTCTCCTTGCAGACCCTGTTTCAACCACGGTACTGGACAGTCACACGGCACTGGTACCAGCTCCATCTTTCAGAGGTGGGAACAGAGGCCCACAGCTGTCAATCGACTTGCCCAGGGAGCTGGGATTCTGGGCAAGGGAAAGCCCAGTGCATGGTGGCCCAGCCCTGAGCCCTGCGACGTCTGAGCTGAGAGACACGGACAGCGACAATCTCCCCTCCATGGTGGCAGCCGGAGCACTGAACAGGGTTTGCGTGCGGCCAGTTCAGGGCCTGGCAGGCGGCGGACGCGAACCCTCCCTTCCCGGTTTTGTTTTCTCCCTGGTCAGCTCCTCCGGCCCATCCCCACCCTCTGAGTCACACATGAAATTGGCAGCCAGGCTCCCCTGGCCCGTCCTGGACCAGCTCCTGTGCCGCCTCCTGCCCCCGCTCAGGAAGGACCAGTCTTGGCTGCAGCCAGACCCAGGTCCCTCCAGAAAACAGGATCCAAGAGAAGCCCGGCCTGGTGCGGTGAGGTCTGAGACACGGCCCCAGCCAGGGAGAGGCAAACAGGCCATGACAGAAAGTAACACAGAAATCCTGCCTGACTTTCCAGCCCACCGGCTTGCCCTACAGATTTCACACACTGAAGGCCGAGACGTCAGCTCTTGCCTAGTCTCCGGCCTGCAGGTCTGCCATCCAGATTTTGACTTTGCAAGCCCCACCAGTGCCTGAGCCGATTCCTAAAAATTCAACTCTGCATATACACATACAGCTATTGTACTGGTTCTGTTTCCCCTGGAGAACCAAATGATACGGCCTCCTTCAGTGCGACAGAGGATCGAGCATGGGATGAGCCGGAGAGCATCCCGAGAAAGTGGTAGTGGCCGGAGGACTGCAGGATGGGCCGGCAACTAGGCAGAGAGGGCAAGGGCCCCCAGGCAAAGGAACCTGCAGGTGGAAAGGCCTGTCAGAGAGCAGGTGAGTCCGAAGGAACTGAAAGAGAGAAGGTCAAGTCAAGCAGAAACCCAGAGAGGAAGATGCAGGATGGGGCTGGGGGCGGGCAGGCAAGGTCGGGCAGCCCCCTAGGGGCTGGAGCCACATCCCTGGCACCACGGGAAGCCCCTGCAGGGTTTGAAGCCGTGGGGTCTCCTGATCAGGCTCAGGGAGGTGCAGACTTGCCTAAGTCACACCAGTTGGAGGAAAACCAGGAGTGACAGCACAGCACCTCCCACAGTGCCACCCCTGTCCCTGCCCTGCCTGCCAGGGAGGGCCGAATGTGTGCAGCCAGGCCTTCCGGGGTCTCAGGAGGTGAGCCGGGCACCTTGGCTTCCCTTGCAGATGGTCCCTCCACCTCTCGCACCCTGCTCTGTGCCCAGGGGCTGCACGCACGGGTTCCCACACTGGCTGGCTCCCTGTGGGCTTTGGGCCATAGGGACACAGAAAGGAGACTGGAGGAAGAAAGGGGGCTGAGGTCAGGCGCTTAGGGCCCTGGCCCCCTCCCTGGGGGGCAGCCAGGACCTAGTGGCCTCTGACTCCTGTCAAGCGGCCCTCTCCACGCAATGGCTCTGTTTGGGGGGTCTTTGTCCTTGTCCTCTTGCCTCTTTAGCCCCAAGGTTAGAAACACCCCAATGTTTTCACTCCCAGGGACCACCACTGTCCTGGTGTTTTCCCTATCCCAGACCACGCCCTTGAGAATCAACCCTGGCATTAACCTGCCCTCGGGGGCCCACTCTGAGTGCCCCATCTGCATCCTGCAAGCAGTACCGCCTGGAGGTTTGGCCCACAGGAAGCCCTGCCTCCCCACCACTCCTCTCCCCAGAGAAACAAGCTGCTCTAAGAACAGCCCTGGCAGCTCAGAGGATGTGCAGGAAGAGCTGGCACAGGCCAGCTGGATCCCCCTGTGCCCCGGCTCCCCTCCCTCCTCCTGCGCTTTCTGGAATCCTCCCAACCCTGCTGCTCCCAACGCTGCCCGGGACTCACCCATCGGGAGGCCTCCTTGTCCTCCTCATGCCATTGAGACAGCCCAGGGCAGGGACAGAACTGGGGGCGGGGAGGCTCCCTGTGGGCACCACTCAAGTTCCAGGCTCACCACATTCCAGTTCCCACTAGTGGGTGTGCTAACAAGCCCCACCTCCAGGCTCCCTGGGCACACCCACCAGCCACCTCCCAACACTGCCTCCCACTGGATCACAGGGGAATCACAGGGCAAGGCCCCTTTAGCCCTTGGCCACTCTGGGCAGTGACTGGAGCTTGAACCCCACCCACTCCTGAGCCCCGCTCTGTGACCGTTTCACCTGCTCTCTCTCACTTGTCAACTCTCTGACTTCTGCTGGACTTAAATATCCAGATATCAGAGAGAATCCTCATTGTTTTCCCTGCGGACTAAGGCCCCTAGAACATCTCTAACCAGGTCTGGTGGCCACTGGTAGTGTCTCCTTCGTCCTGTCTCTGGATTGATTAGGCAGCTGCCACCGTCTCCCCATTTATCCATGCAATCTGCCCATCTGGCAGTGTCAGTATCTGACTCTTTATGTGCCAGACACCTGGCAAGTCACCCCGAGGATCTCCGGGGCAGGTACCCTTCAAAGCTATGTAGCTTCTTAGGGACCAGCCAGGATGGGAACGAGACAGTTGCAGGTCGTGTGGGGAAGGTAGTGTTACCTTACAGAGAGGGAGCTGGGGTCACACGACTACCGAGGGCTGGGGTGGATTCCCAGGCCTGCTCTTCAGTGCCAGCCTGCCTGGCTTCTCACCTGGGCACGCGAGAACCCCTGTAACACCTCACTGAGCACACCGGCCGTGCCTCTCGTCACCGCTAGATGGTGAAGCCAGCCTGGGCCGCTCCAGGATCGTGCGCATGGCAGTTCGTACATGTAACTCTCTGCTCGTGAGGGACCAGCGTTTCCAAGGAGGGAATGCCAAGGGCCCCAGGGATGCGGAAGTGGCATGTTGGTGATAACCGAAGGGAGAAGGGAGACAACCTCTGTGGAGGAGGTGGCCATGGAGCCGGGCTTTGAACACAGGGGGCCTCTGGCACTGATGGAGGAGAACGGAGAGGGTGGGGTAAATCAGGCAGCTCCCAAAAAGTGCACGGTGGAGGCAGCAGTGATGGGGGCACTGGGCACAGTTATGGAAAACAGGGTGCCTTTAGGAATGACTTTGGTGGGCAGGGGCCTGGTCATGGAAGTCTTAAGAAATATGAACTTTGGGATGAAGGCAATGGGGAGCCAATGATGGTTTGTGAGCAGCAGACAGTAGTGACACAATTAGCATATGGAGTCTGGACTGGAGAGGGTGCACACAGCGCCCCCTAGAGCCTGGAGAGCAGCGCTGCCTCCGTCTTGGCGCCTTGGGAAGCCTGTTTGGAGCTGTTTCCCCACTCCTGCACTAACTTGACCGTTTGCCCATTTCCCCCACACCCAAGAAGTGCGGCAGGTTGGGAGAACCCTCTCCAGGGCTTGCAAATCCTCCTCTCCTCACCCTAGTACCTCTTGCCTGCTCCTTTGCTGGAGAGCTGGAGGAGAAAGCAGAGGTTCCCGGAAGCACAAGCAGTGCTTCAGAGCAGGTGCTTTGGAGAAGCGCCCCCGAGAAACATGATTAACCAGGATTAGGGTCATATGAGAAGGAGCTGGATAAATTTTCATATTGTGAGCTGCACAAAAGGAATTTAAATCCACAAATCTTCTTATGTGTGTAGACTGAAGGGTGCTCAATTCGGAGTCCAAAGACACCCGCACAACATCCGAAGCGTGTAACGTGGTCAGGAATTTGAGGAGTTGCCCCGTGTAGGCAGCACATCCTGGAGGACATTGGTCCCCAGAAGAAAGAGGGATTTCCCTGATTTGGGTGGCACAGAAGTCACGACAAAGGAAAGACAGTTCGGAACTCTGAATCCCCACCCCAGGCCCCACCTCGGGGGTTGGCCCCTGACTCCAAAGAGCTTTGCAGAAGTAAGTGGCTGGAGTCCTGACTGGTCTTAAAGAGATAACTTCCTCCCAGGTCCCCTAACTTCAGGGGGAGATTTACACTCTAATGATTAACAAGGGGCTTCCAGAAGGCTCCTGAAGGGGTTGGGGGTCGATCTCTGGTGATGCCCAGAACGGGGATTCGGACTGCCCGATAAACCCAGCAGCCAAAGTGGTGAGGAGCCCGGCATCCCCCGCCCCCCGTGTTCTGGGATGGGCGGGGACCCCAGACAAGCACGTGTCTGGCACAAACCATCCCTGGAAAACAAGGGTGAGAGGGGTATCATGGTATCCAGTGGGGCCGCCGGGGTAAAACTGCCCTGGCCCAGGGGACCTCCCTGGCGGTCCGGTGGTTACGACTTTGCCTCCAGTGCAGGGGGTGCGGGTTCGATCCCTGGTCGGGGAGCTAAGATCCCACATGCCCCGTGGGCAAAAACCACATAAAACAGAAGCAATATTGTAACAAATTCAATAAAGACTTTTAAAATGGTCCACATCAAAAAAAAAAAATCTTAAAAAAAATCAAAAACTGCCCGGGCCCAGCTTCCCTCCCCATCCCCCCAGCCAAGCCCCACTCGGGAGGAAAGGAAGGGCAGCTCAGCCCATTCAACCCCACAGCACTCGGGGTCCAAGCCACCTGCGTGCGGCCCCCTCCCGAGCCCGGAACTTGGGAGACCAAAGGAGGGAGACCTTGCCCCCTTGACAAGGGATGATGCAGCAGTCCAGTGGGAGGACCGAGAAGAAGGGTGCCTGGAACAGATGTACCAGGATGGTGTCATGGGGGCCAGGGAGCTTCCAGGGCAGCTGAGACCAGGAAGCCCCGGAAAGCCTGGGGCAGGAAGTTTGAGAGAACACGGGCCAGCCTGGGGCAGCAGAATCCCAGCGAGCAGGGCAAGAGCAGAGGCCAGGGATGACCTGGCACACAGTGGGAGGATGTGGCAGATGTCCCCAGAGCCCGGCGTAGCTGAGGGGGGCAGGAGGTCTCGGAGCCACAGAAGAGAGGGAGATCCCCGGGTTGCTGTCTCTCCGTTTGCACCCAAAGCTGGAGAGTCTTGGAGAAATCTGTGCTAATGTGTGTCGGGGATCTGTCCCTAACATCTACGACCGTGCGCCGGGCACAGAGCTGGGCGCTTCTCCCAGGGCATAAGGGGGTAAGGCTGCCTCTGTCATAGCCAAGGCTGAGGGCACTTGTGCAAGGGCACGCGGCCAGGGATGGACCTGAGATTCAACCCAGAGTCAAAGCTGCACTGCAGCCTCTGTGCCTACTGGGAGGCCCTGCCCTGCAGGTATTTGTATCTTATTCCCAGTTGGGAGATGTTAGGGACTGGGCAACACCCAGCTGACCCTCTCCCGCTGCTGGAGCTTCGGCCCCTCGGTCTCCCTTCTCACATCTGTAACTAAGGAATATCATCTCATAAGTGCTCATAAGTGCTCATCATCCAAGCACTTATTTGACCAAAGGGGCTCAGGCAGGTTAAAGGCCCTGCTCACGGTCACCCATCGGGGCAAGCAGGGGATGGAGACAGACAACTCAGGCCAGCATCCGTTTCCTGTGGGGGAAGTGGAAAGAGGACGGGGGGCTGCAGTTCCAAAGCCTGATTAGCTGTGTGACCTTGGACGAGCCACCTGATCACACTGAACCATGCCCAGCCCTTGTGTGCAAAACTGGAACAGTAAAAATCCATGCCTTAGGAGTCCTAAAGGAACGGAATGAGACAAGGACAAGCTTCGGCCTCCGTACAGGCCGGTAGCCTATCTGATCCCTCCTCTATATTAATCTGATTAAGAGCAGACGTATCCTGTGCCCTGACTGTGGGCTGAGTGCAGCTCTTAGAGCTGGCCTAAGAGCTTTATTCCTGCGAACTTGTTGAATCTATTAATACACCCATTTTACAGATGAAAAAATGGAGGCTCAGGGAGGTTAAGCCATTTGGCCCAGGGCTGTACACTTTGTAAGAGCGACACTAAAAGGTGATCCAAGCCATCTGGACCCAAGTGCCTGGGCTCTGCACCAAAGTGCCCTGCAGCCTGACCTGCTGTCACAGCTGGAGTCCTGGCTGGAGCCCAACGCCTCCCCTGCGGGCGCATCCATGCCAACTGGACCCCACTCAGGACTATTCCCACCCCCACCCCTCCCCGCAAAGTGCTCACAGCCGCTACTTATCCTCTATGCAATGGAAGAGGCAAGTCAAGCAGGAGAGAGGGAAAGAGCAAGCTACGCTGACCCCCAGATGGCGAATGCCCCCCTTGTGGTCAGGTGTGCCCCGGGGAAGGAGCCGTTTTGCCCCAGTTCCCGAGGGCTGTGGGCGAGAGACTGCAGGGTTTGTCCCCTGCTGCCCATCAAAGGGCCTCCCACTTGGGGAACACAGCACTTTCAAAACCTCTCATTCTGCCTAATTTGCTTTAAAACACACAGGCGTCCTTTCATCTTCTCCTAAAAATGCCGTGGTGAGCGGCGGGCTTTGAAGAGGCTGGCTGCTTTCTTGGGGTCTCAGAGGCTGGTCAGGGTGGCAAGTCCAGGCGTGTCTCAGAGTCTGGCGGAGCACACCTGACACCAGTCAGGGTCTCCACCTGAGAGTCCCAGCGCTTCTATTTTGCCAGCTAGGTGACCTCGCCCAGCCACGGGGCGGTATCCTGGGTTGACACAGGGACCGCTGGAGTTTGTGGGAGGGACATGGGTGGGGGTAACTACAGCTCTCTCCAGATGTACAGCACGGGGTGGGAGTGAGGGACGATGAAATCAAATTCATATTTTATGGCAACTCAAGAAAAATTTAAACACAAGTTTTCTTTGCCCATTTGGACCTCCTCCTTCCCTTTAGTGTGTGCTGTGCATCTGCATCCAGATCTCCTTAGAAGATAACATTCCTCCTTAATCTCACAGAGGGTCACAATTCCTTAGGAGATAACCTTTCCTCTTAATCTGGTAAGGGGTCACGATGACCCATGACCCATTACTTGCTTTGGACGTGTAGATCTGGATTGTGTAAACTGCCCATAATACGTCATTTGATGTCCAACCCTTTGTCTCAAAAACTTGTATAACTGTGCTCTGACCTTTAACGGGAGGAATAGTCCTCAGAGCTTTCTGAAAGACTGTCTCCTGGGTTATAATCCTCAGGTTAGCTCGAATAAGATTTTCCATTTCTTTCTTAGATGGACTATTGATTAGTTTTTTTCATCCATAGGAACAAGATCTGAAGAGGGGCTGCCCCAGCTGTTTTCTCTGGCTCTATTCTTTTGCCCTCTGGGAACCTGACCCTTTTCACCTTCACATCCTTCCCTCTCCCAGTGTATGACCAACATCTTTATCAAGGAACATACTGGCAGGTGAATTCTACATGGGTGTCTGCGTGTGTGCTGTGAACTAGAGCTGCACATCAAACAGTTTCCATCTCAGTAAAGAAAACGAATAATCTGAAACCTAGAAGGCTGAATTATTAGAATGAGTTTGCGTCCTCATATTAATGCAAATAATAAGTACATGGTCTTCAGATTCAACTTATGTTCATGAGGCCTCCACAATACACCCAGATGCTAATTTCCTTCCTATTTTATGGGCAGATAAGCAGGCTTAGGGAATAAGTGCCTTCTGATAAGCCATGACCTGGAATTGGTCCCAAGAACCTTTACTCCCTTTTGTTTCCTGAGCTCAGCCTGTGAAAGCACTGACTGAGCTAAACTCATCCCTAAAATTTAGAAGAATTCACCCTGAGCTCAGGCTCCAGGCATGAAAGGAGTGGGGTCTCTCCCACCTTACACCAGTCTCTCATCTCTGACCCAGGGCTCTCCTGTCTTCTGCCAGCATCCCTGAAACACTAATAAGCTAGCTTATTAGCTTGTTAGTGGAATAAAATCAAACCCCAGACCTTACACCCATGCTTTTCTACTTTCCATATCTTAAAGTATTTTGTTATCAACCAAACGACCTTGTTGATGGAGTGGCTTTCTGTCTCCTGTCCCCTCCCAGCTGGTGAATTTCACGTCTCCAGCACCACCTTCCCCCGAATTTCCCTGGTTCCCTCTCTTCCCCTTTTCCCCAGAATTCATACGAGACTGGGATGTATTGGATGGAACGGACCAGAAGAAAATCTGATTTGATTAAAGCAAAGAGAGACATTAGCTTTAGTTAGTAATCATAGAACGTGTTTCGCCAATGAATTTGGAGCAGACATTGTGGAAAACAGAAAACGTAGAGAAGTGAAAGTTTCTGAACATTTATATTTTTGTGACTTTGAGAGCGAGCTCAGTCATGGAGTCTCTAGAGTTTGACCAAATGTAGAAAACGGTCAGGTTGAGCCTGAACTGCCCTTGAGAGCACAGACTGTGTCTTATTTAGTTCTGTGTCTCTGGTGCTGTGTCCTTGGCCCTGGCCCCTCATGGGGGCCTGTTAATGGGCAGATGGACAGGTGGATAGCCCAATGATGCCGATGGGCTTGCTGGTCGACCACCAGGCTCCCTGCTCCTTGGGGAGGAAGCAGGGAGGGCTGAGCCTCATGGTACATGAGCTTTCTGACCCTTTCTCATGGGAAACTTTCAAGGAACTCACGGTAACCAGGCAGAACTGCTTTCTGATTATTCTTTTTCCAGTTGAATGAGATTAAGTTCACGGAAGACTTAATAAGTCCTTTTGGGCCCTGAGGAAAGATACATATTCCTTTGCTCCCGGAAATGAGTTTCTGGCTCTGCAGACCCAGGTCTCAGATCAGGGGGAGGTGAGGACTATTTGAAGCCCTTACATGAATGCCTGAGGCAGGACGGCCAAGGTCGTGCCCCCTTCATTGGGCCCCTCCCTGCTGAGAGCCCCATGTCTACAGAATCAAAGGGAAGCTGCTGAAACTCTCTGTCCCTGGGCCTGACTGCTGCCTGCTTTCAGGCAGAGGCTTGTGGCATTTCAGGATCGCAGAGGGTCATAGGGAGCATCACACATTTCTGCTTTTTTTTTTTTTCCAGGTGCAGAAACTAAGGCTCCGGGGCGGGGAGGGGAGAAGACGTGACTTGTCCAAGGTTGTAAACGAGAATGTGGTGGCAGCAAGATTAGAAGCTGGGGTCCCTCACTCCCAAAGCACGTCCCTTCTGGCACACCTGGCCCATGAGCTGCTCCAGCAAGAGCTAGACAAGCATCAGTACCAACACAGATGCAGAGCAAACGGAGCCCCAGATGGGACGGGCCTGCCTGAGATCACAGCCTGCTAATGGCCATGCCCCTGTCCCCACCCCAGGCTCTGTGGGCTGCAGCCCCCTCTCCTGCGCTCAGCTTGAGGTCAGCAATACAGCTCCAACCTACTTTCTTGCTCTGTTTCTGTGATTTTGGAATCCAGATTCCTGCCCTGCTTGGAAGCATGGGCCTGAAATAGTACATTACAGTGCACGGAAAACCCCCAGTCTTGGTTTAAACACACATTTTGAGAATAAATGCAAAGCAAGAATGTGAAACTATTTCAAATGTCACCCAAGAGTGAACTGTGCAAAGAGGATGAAGGAATGAGACAAGCGGTTTCCTGTTAGAGATACACCTTCTCTCTGCCCCGTTCAGTTCTGTTTGATTTTTCTTGCTACACAACTGCTACTCCCTGCCACATCCCTAGACACTTGGAGGTGACAGACGGAGGGAACAATGGAGATGGTTAGGAACTGTGTTGCTGGAAGGTGGGGAGGCAAGCACATAGAGAATCAGAATCCAAGGGTGCAAAGGTACAATAAGCACATGCCCTGCCCCAGGGCCTTTGCACGTGCCCCTCCCTCTACCTAGAACGTGTTCTTAAGGTGGAACCCACAGGGCTTGCTCCTTCACTGCATTCATTCTTCTGCCCAGCTGCCCTCCTAGGAGAGGCCTTCCCTGATCACCCCAAGACAGTCTCGCTGTCACTATCCCTTTGCTCAGCTGCATTTTCCTTCATAGCCTTAATCAGAAAAATGACACTCCATTGTATGCTGAATTCCTTCTTTGTCTGTCTCCTCCCCACCAGGAGGGCAGGAACTTCACCTGTGTCCATCCCTCACTGCTGTGTTCCCCCCTGCTGAGAACAGCGTTAGGGTCTCAACAAATATGTATGGACTGACGGCAGAGTGAAAAGTGCTCCAAGCTCAGGGAGCAGAGGTTCATTCTGGTGTGGGCACAGTGAAGATGAGGGAACTTGGTCATTTCCGGGCCTCAGTGTCCTCATATGGTGAATGCGATGATTCCAATGACAACCTCAACCAGCCTGGACCATGAACGGCCGGCCACAGTACCCTGCTCAGAGCAGGTGCCCTCCGAACTCTGGACCTTGCGTCTTGAGGTTTCCTCTCCTAGCTGAGCTCTGCTGGTCCCCGCCCGAGCAGATCAGCCGTCCTCTGGGACAGGAAGTCAGGGCCCAGCCTACAGATTTCCTTTGGCTTTTGCAAAAACAGCGAAACCAAAAATACTACAAAACCCCACTGTGTATCTGCACAGGGCTCAGAGCTGTGGCCACAGGTGTGAGTCCTGCCTGCTGGGCTCCTCTGCGGCAGGAACAGGACGCAGAGCACATAGCTCGTAAGCAGGCATCTGGCCCCCCTGTGGGGTCCACGGGTCTAGTTCCCGAGATCCTGGAGCCTCCGTCTGACCTCCCTGGAACAGTAGGATGGCCTCTGTCGGCCATGGGAGGCTCATTCCTGAACCCACGTGTGCATCTGGCTCTGGGTTTGTCCTGAGCAGGGTATGCATGGAGGATGGGTTGGTTTTTATCAAATGCCACCCCCTTCTCAGCCCTCTGCCCCCATGGCTCTTCCCTGTCAACCAGGAATCTGCGTGAGCATCATCAAGGCTCACCGATGCCCCAGCTGGGAAACCACAGCCGAGGGTCAGCCTTGGCTGCACTTGGTCCATAACCCACTGTACAGATGGGCAAACTGAGGCCCCGTGAAGAGGAGGGCCTTGGCAGAGTCCACACAGTGTGATGTGGCGGAACCAGACCTAGAACCAGCTTTCCAGACTCCTGGACAAGGACAATGGCCGTTAGATTGTGGTTTTCATGTTTTCTTTAAACTGAATCTCACCCAGGCAGAAAGTAGCTACTGAAACTCAGCTTTTCCGGTTGATGCAAGGGCGGGGACCCCTGGCCCAGCTGCTGGGCCTCCTCACCACCCCTAAGGGGGTTTTAAAACCAAAGCCCTTACTAGACCACACCCACTGTCCACTCTAGTAGCCTGTGAATGACACACCCACTTCCACCCCAACTCCAGGGTTTTCTTTGAGGACTTTGGAGACCAAATCAGGTAGTTTATTTGTGGTCATGTTACTAAATGGGGTTTGTTCATTCTCAAAGGTTTTTCAAAAATGAGTTCTAGGAAATCTGAAAAGGAAGAGAGTAGGTTTCAAGGATGAGAAAGAAGAGATGGAAGAAAGGGGATGTAAGAAGCAGCAGGACCAGGAGAAAGTGGATATGGTCAGAGCCACAGTGAGGATGCAGGAGAGAGGCTGGTGGAGAGCGTCAGCACCCAGTGGGTGCCTATCTGGATGTGGGGTGGAGGTGCTGGGGGCCTCCAGGCTGGACCCACCTCCATGCCTGCCCTGCCTTCCTTCCCACCACGAAGTCAAGGGTCCTGCTTTTGGAATCACAAAGAAAGATCCATTCACCTTCAAAATAATCTATAGATACAGTCTGTGCATAGAGTATCTGCTCTTTATAACGGAGTTATAAAGCATTTCTTATTTGCATGTGTTGGCTACTTGCTGATGCATTTGAATGTGGCAAAAAGGGGAAACAGTTAACCAAGACTTTTCTTATGATTAGACACACATCCCTATCCCTGAACATTTCACGACTGCGTGAGATTAGAAAGGACTGCCTTCTAAACACCCTGTAGGTACGGAGAGCCTACTGTGTTCTGGATGCTGTAGAAGGCATCGGAAGAAATATGATAATAACCAAGTCACAGGCCTCCCACGCTTGGGTGGAGGAGGACGGTCATTTCAGCATGGTTTAAGGCACAGAAAACAAGGCGATTAAGAGTACAGATTCTGCTGTCAAAGAGAGCTGGGTTCAAATCCCAGCTCTGCAACTTACCAGCTGTGTGACCTCTGGGGAGTTCCTTAACCTCTCTGAGCCTCAGTTTCTGCATCTGAAAAATAGAAGAAAATACTCAGTCTTAAGGAGAGGGAGTGAGGATCTAAAGAGAGTGCCTGCCTCCTACTCAGCTCAGACACAGAGTAAATATTGACTGCTGATGAGAAGAGGCATGCCGCGGTGTGGGGAGGGAACAGCGGTCACCTACAGAGCCCTGCGGGGAGTCAGGAGACCTGAATGTGGAGGCTTTCTGTTCCGAACTGTAAATGAAAGCTCCGTGCTGCCTGATCACCATGACCGCTTCCTGCTCTAGACAGAAGACAGAGGAGGGCGTATTCTGATCCTGAGACCGCTGTGCGCCCCACACTGAGCTAAGATTCTTCACATGTGGTTTAACCTCCCAGCCTCCGATAGGACAGAGGAGGAAGCTGAAGGCTCATCAGGCGGAGCCCAGTGGGGTCAGAGCGGGGTTGGAAACCTGTCGAGTCGAAGCCCTTCTCTACCCAGAGGACAGAGGACAGACATGAGCAGGTGGCACCTGCAACTGAATTCGTGGCAAGTCCCAGATCACATGTGGGGTGGGGGGTGGGGGGTCTGACTCAGGAATATTCTAACTGGCAGCAAACAGCTGAGAGTTTTGCATTTGCGAAGGGAGAGAGAACTTGAATCTGAGAATTAGGAGGTGTCATTGCTACTTCAGCACTTTTTCCTAAATGTGGAGTAGGGGAAGGGCCCTCCCTAAACAACAAGGGTGACATGCTATGGTATTATTACTATTAATAAGCCTGCGGGCTTGCAGCTGCTTCAGCCACGTGCTGTCTTAGCGCTTGTCCCCTGTGAGGTGTGCAAAATGCCCTTGCTCCCGGGGGTGGCGATGAAAACAACTTTCTGAATGGTCAAGACCTCCGGGTCCCCTTTCTCTCCCCCTCATCTGAGCACACCCGCGACCATGGACCTGAGCTGGCTGACTTCTGCCCGTCAATAATGGATGACCTGTGGACATTAGTATCACATAGCACCCACCCCGGCCAGCAGGAGGGAGTCGCTGCCCAGGATGGGCCCAACCTGCCTCTGACTCTCCATGGAAACAACAGGAAAGAAGGATTTTTTTTTTGTTTTTTTATTGAAGTATATCTGATTTACAATGTTGTGTTAGTTTCAGGTGTACAGCACAGTGATTCAGTTACATATACATATTCTTTTTCAGATTCTTTTCCCTTACAGGTTATTACAAAATACTGAGTATAGTCCCCTGTGCTATATAGTAGGTCCTTGTTGGATATCTATTTTATATATATTAGTGTATATATGTTAATCCCAAACTCCTAATTTATCCCTCCCCCCTTCCCTTTTGGTAACCATAAGTTTGCTTTCTAGGTCTGTGGGTGTATTTCTGTTTTGCAAATAAGTTCATTTGTATCTTTTTTTTCTTAGATTCCACATGTAAGTGATATCATATGTCTGTCTTTCTCTTTCTGACTTACTTCACTTAGTATGATGATAATCTCTAAGTCCATCCATGTTGCTGCAAATGACATTATTTCATTCTTTTTCATGGCTGAGTAATATTCCACTGTGTGTGTGTGTGTGTGTGTGTGTGTGTGTGTGTGTGTGTGTGTGTGTAAAAATAACATATAAAAATAACATCTTCTTTATCCATTCATCTGTCGATGGACATTTAGGTTGCTTCCGTGTCTTGGCTATTGTCAGTAGTGCTGCTATGAACTTTGGGGTGCATGTAACTTTTCAAATTACAATTTTCTCTGGATATACATCCAGGAAGGAGGAATTTTTAAAAATCATCAAAAGTTTAATTAAAAGTAATCACTTTCCAGAACAAGCAGCACATATTGCTTGTACCCCTTCTCCCACCACATGCAGGGAGCTATGGGAGACACAGTCCATAATTAATGTCAGGTGAGCCTCAAGGCCATATATGCAGTGGCAAGGGGCACGGGCTGTGAAGCCAGACTGCCAGCTCCATCACTGCTGGCCGTGCCTCCTTCAGTGAGTTACTGACCCTCAGTTTCCTCATCTGTAAACTAGGAACATTGAGACTGCCTACCTCCTATTGTTGCTGAGAAGATTAAGAAGGTCAATGTATATAAAGTGACAAGGAGAAAGTGCTCTCTAAGGACCAAACTATCATGATCATCACCATAATGTCGTCATCACCATATCATCATCATGATTATATCATCATCATCATGATCCCATCACCATCATCATCACCATCATCACCATCATCATCACCATCATCACCATCATCATCACCATCATCACCATCATCATCACCACCATCACCATTATCATCATCATCATCACCATCATCATCACCATCATCATCATCATCATCATCCCATCATCATCATCATCATCACCATCATCATCATCATCATTCCATCACCATCATCATCACCATCATCATCATCATCATCATCTCATCATCATCGTCTGCTCTTGGCCAGGTGCTGCACATCACATGAGAAGTGTCACTGCTCCCATTTCCCAGATGAGGAAAGTGAGACTGAGATAGGTAGCACACACTGAATTATTCATCATGCCAATAATTAATTAGCAATGAGCTGGGAGGAGGCCCAGAACTTTCACATGGTACTCTCTTCTCCATGACACTGCTGGCCTGAGCACATCAGGCAGAGGGCTTGGAAAGGCCAGCTGTCCCCATGTCCTTTAACCTTTTCATCCCCAGGCAATAGCGCCATCTGCTAAATAAACATCCTCAGACACAGCCCTTCCTAAGCAAGGCCGGAAGTGGGAAAGGTAACATGAATGAGGAAAGAGAAACGAACACAGGGTTTTTGAGTGTTGCCATGGAACCCCAAGAGGTCATTCCAAGCTTGTGGTTCTGTGTCAGAAACTTCCCCGGACCCAAAGCAGCGAGAATACGTTCTCCTGATGCCCATTCATGCCCAGCCCTGTCACATTATGGTGCTTTGCTGGTGGGGGACAGTATCTGTGAGAGGGAGTTTAGAGAATTATGGCCACCTTGGAGTTTATAACAACATCGTCATAAAAAAGGGTCTCTCTGAGTCTACCCTGGCTCTGAACATTGCCTCACTACCTTGGTATAAGCACAAAGGCCACGAGGAATCTGCTGAGATTTTGCTGACAAACCCTCTCTGTCTAACGTGATGGATCCTGGTTAGCCTGAGACCATCACTCGTCCAAACAGCAGGCTCACAACACAGCCAGGAGCACAGCCCAGGGCCTCCTAACCCTGGGTGGCTCCTGTCAACTGCCTCTGGCTTCACCGTAGGATCCCAAAAATATGTTTTCTGAGCACCTAGTGTGTTCCAGGAATTGGGACAGAGGCCAAGGATATAAAGATAAATGGAAAGAGAGATCATCTACACAGGGGAACACCCAAAATGTAGGACAAACTACCACCAAGTACTCGCAACAACCTTGCACCTATTCAGTGCTCCCAAGCCAGACGCCCTAAGTGCCTGGCCCATCACATTCACAACAGCCCTACAGAATAAGGCACTAAGTGGTATCTCCCCACCAAATACATATGCTAAAGCCCTGACCTCCAATGTGACTGCATTTGGAGATGGGGCCTTTAGAGAGGGAATTAAGGTTAAGTGAGGTCATAAAGGTGGGGCCCTAATCTGATAGGACTGCTGTCCTTATAAGACGTGCACACACAGAAGGAAGGCTGTGTGAGAACACCATGAGAAGGTGGCCAGGATGAGAGGCCTCACCAGAAACCAACCCTGGCAGCACCTTGATCTTGGACTTTGAGCCTCCAAAACTTGAAAAAAAAATACATTTCTGTCATCTAAGCCACCCGGTTTGTGATACTCTGTTACGGCAGCCCTTGGAGGCTAATACAGGGCTATAATTGTCATCCCCATTTTGCAGATGAGGAAGCTGAGGCACAAGGAGGTGACGGACCATACTGAAGGCCACACAACTACTAAGAGGTACAGCCAGGAGTCAGACCCACGCATCCGGCTGCAGAGCCCAATGGTTTACGGGCCCACTGTATTATGCAAACATTGTTCCCCTCTCTTTGCCCCCAACCCCTCACCGTACGGGACTCTAAGTCCCTGCTCCACCGACGCTGGGTCTGGCCATGTCCCTTGCTTTGGCCAATAGAGTGTGAGCAGACGTGCTCTGTGTGCCACCCTAAGCAGAAGGTTTAAATTTGATTGTGTGGCTCGCTCAGTTCTGGTGTGAGCACAGCGTGTCCTAGATGGTGACTACCTTCAGCCTGGGCCTCTGACCGAGAAAACTCAAGGAACATGGCTGAGCCGCAGTCACCCTGCCGTTGATCACAGTCTGCCTGTGATGGGAACAGGAAATAAGCATGTGTTGTACGTCACTGAGATTCGGGGACTCTTTGTTACGCAGCACCATACACGGTTCCTTTTGCAATTATCCAGTCTCCTTCCAACAA
Source organism: Balaenoptera musculus (assembly GCF_009873245.2). Lineage (NCBI taxonomy): Eukaryota > Metazoa > Chordata > Mammalia > Artiodactyla > Balaenopteridae > Balaenoptera > Balaenoptera musculus. Next base: position 8,229,188 of record NC_045801.1, on the reverse strand, counting down.
ACATTCCATTTGGAAGACAGGCGGAGGGAGGCCTCTTCTCTGCCCACCCAAGCTCATGGAGGCAGTGCGGGAGGGGAAAGATCACAGGCTTTGGTCTAGAAGACATGGCTGGGATTCTGACACTGTCCCTCTCGAGCTGTGAGGCCCTGGGCAAGTATTTTATCTCAAGAGCCGTGGCTTTCACCTTGCAGACACTGGCATTATAAGCCCCACCTCGTGGGGTTGGTGGGAGAGGTAAAGGAGATAATACACTTAAAGCTTCTAGAACAGTTCCTGGCACATAGTAGGTACACTCAGAAAGGAAAATCCATTACTTTCTTCTCTGGGCTGGCCTAAAGGACAGGCAGGAAACCTGAGTGGCCTGGAGGGGCAGGGGTTGGTAACCAGGAGCTGCTGGCCTTTCCTCGGGTAGCAGATTACTCCCAGTGACCCTCGGAGACACCTCACCTGGAAAGGCAGGTCTCAGGTTTGAATTCCCTCGGCTGAGCTCAGGCTACGTGGAAGGGGCCGCCAGGTCCCTGGAGAGGGGCCGCTCTTGGCGCCCGTCCAGAGAGCCTTTTCTGAGCCGCTAACACTCCTCAGCTGTTGTGTCTCTTGGCTGCTAGCAGTTGCCCCTTCCTCCAGAGGACTGCCCTGGCCAGACAGGAGCTGCCTCGCCCAGGAGGTGACCACCTCTGGCCCCTGCCACCCTGGGCTGCCCCCAGACTATGACTGAGGGAATCGGGGCTGCACGAAGCTGACCCCCCCCCCTTGCCTCCACGTGGAACCAGCCCTGTGGTGGGTGCCCTGTATGCTCCGGGGTCCCGTGGGGTCAGGCTGAAGGTTGGCTCCAGCCGAGACACCTCCTTACCCAGCCTCTCTCTTCCCCCTGCCCTGTCCAGCCTCCCTCACCGCCTTCTAGAATCCACAGGCACCAAATCCCTGCCTCGGGCTCTGCTGGGAGGGAACTGGGCCCCCTGCCTGAGGCTGGTCTGAGCAGTGACCGTCAGGAAGAGAAAGCCTCAAAGTGAAGTGCTGGCTCTCAAGTTGAGAGAGCTTCTTCCAGAGTAGGGAGGCTCCCCGCCAACCGTCTGGTCCAAACTCTTGGCTTTATACCAAGCAGCAGAAACCATCGGTCACTTAGCAAAGACTGACTGGGGCCCAGAATGTGCTGGGCTCTGTTCTGGATGCTGGGGACACCACGGTGAACAAGGAAACAGCCTTCTCCTCTGGAAGCTTAGGCATCAAATCAAACAGAGATCACGGGAAACACTTAAGCAGCAAAGTCGAGGGGGCGGCGTGACAGTGGATGACAAGGAAGGTGCCACTGGGGTAAACTCCAAGCTGAGCTCCTGAATGAGTCGGCTGTGCAAAGGCAGGGGCGAGGAGACCAGAGTTCAGGCGGAGGGGAGAGTCCATGCAAGATCGTAAGGTGGAAACGAGCTATGCATATTCAGCCCAAAGGCCAGTGCGGTGCAAGCACACTGAGCTAAGGGATAATTTTACAGGATGGGGTCAGAGAGGGAAGCAGGGCCTGATCATGTGGCCCCGGGAGGGCAGTGGCTTGGCACCCAGCAAATTAGCAAAGGCAAGAGACTCTTCACGACCCCCTTCCTAGTCACCCCCACTGGGTGAGCTCTGTCCTTGGAAACCAGCGGCACACCAGTCCCACTGGGGTTTCCAGGCCAAGCCTGTCTCTCACGTCGAATATTTCAAAACCAGAGATTAAGGCTCATGAGTAAACCAATTAGTGGCCTTTGGAACATCACCTCCACTTTCCAAAGTGTTTCTCTGGGCTTTCATGTGAAGGCGCCCGGCAGACACGAGACCGATAAATATTTCATCGTCCTTCATTTCATCTCACATCAAATGAAGGGGCGGCGGAAGGCATGGGGAGGACCTGCTGGAGGGATGAGTCAGGGCAGAGCATGGGCTTTTGGAGGGGGGGCAGCTGCAGGTCCTGCTGCTTGTTTGCCGGGCAACCTGCAGCCAGTGCTGAAAGCATCTGGGGCCTCAGGGTCCTCTTCCGGAAAATGGGAGTGCTAGGAACCGTGAGAGAGCGGACTGAAGGCGGCTCACATGCTGGGCACACGCTGAGGACAGGTGACCGGTCTTCATCACTGACAGAGTCACGTGACTGGACTCAGGTCCTCCTCTGCCCAGGGCGCCCACCTCATCTGGGAGCAGCGTGGGGACACGGGGCAAAGTCCATCATGGGGAAAGGACAGGGCACGGAGTAGAAATCTGAGGACGCCTCTCTCCAGTGCATCCTACCTGAGCCCTCACACTGTGTGATTCACGCAAATAACCGCTGACCTTTTCAAACAGGATTTTAAGTGATAAACGGAAGTGCTTGTTGCCACAGCAGATAGAGGGCAAAGAAAGGAAAACCTTGTCATTTCCCTCTTTACATCTCCAGCCTTATTATCTGACGCCTGAATTAAATCCTTTTGATATACTTGTACATTTTGGCAGTAAATACTCATCTCAGGGGTTTTAAAAGATCGACAAACACATTTTGAAAATTCTCATCAAGCCGAAGCTTGCTAAGGACGGAAAAGCAAGGTTATCTGGGCTTGGAACGTTCACTAACAGTGTGTGGGGAAGTAGATACGCATGAAATCTGCAGTCCCTGTGCAAGATGAACATATGGAATTGTTCTGGAGCGTGTAATAACACAGAAGGGTGACTGTCTTTAATGAGCACCTACTATCTGCCCGGCACTTTACATACAATAGAACATTCACTAACTACTTGGATGTGCACTGTTTCAAATACTTTATGTGGATAGAGCCATTCAATCTTCCAAACAGCCTAGTATTAGGTACCTTATTGTCACCCCATATTTAGGCTAGCACAGAGAGGTGAAGTCACTCATCCAAAGTCACACAGCGAGTAGATGGTAGAGTCAGTACCAGAATCCAGATTGCGGGGCTCTGGAGCTGACGCCAACAGTGACAAACTATCCTAAGGTATCTCCCCTCCTCTTAGCTACAGACCTTGACAGTGACATATCATTTCCATTCTTAAGGAAAGTCCATCAGGTTGCAGAAGGAGAAGGGCTTTTCCCAGGTCACAGGCCAGATATGAGTCAACTCAGGCACAGTCCAGGTCCCAAGCCTCATTTCTGCAGTGTGTCCCGAGGCTAACCAAGACAGGGGTGGGTGGGAAGTGAGCTGGGAGGAAAGGAAGACAAAGCCACTGGCCTCTTCAAATTCAGAGAACCAAATGCATCTCCCTATTTGCCCTTTGCCAAACCAGTTTGGGTTTTCAAATGAATAATTAAGATTCTTAACAGGAAATCTGTATCTTAGGCACAGCACTGGGTATGAGGACATCTTCGAAATAGGACCAGAAGAAAAGGGTGGAGGAGGCTCCTTTCACTTGGTATAAAAGTCTCACGTGATTCTTTAAGATCAGGCTGACAACCCAGTCCATGGAAGGGTCCAGACTGGGGGGAAGGGACTGGTGGCTTCTGTGGAAGTAGGGGGTCCTCACTTGGGGTCCTATTGCCAAGGACTGGCTGGTGGACTGGACAGGTCTCTCAGGACATGACAGGCCCAGTAACCCCTGAGAACAGTTTTCAAGGTCAGGGAGAAGCACAGAACGAGGACAGCGTTGTCCCCACTTCAGCCACCCCTGCTCGGAGGTCCCACCAGGCCCCCAGGCTCTGGCTTTGCCTCTGCCTGCTTCAGTGCCCCGCCCACTTCTCCTACTGGGGACCTAAGACTGACCAAGATGCAGGTCGATGCCAGCACGTCCAGGATGCCTCACCCAGAACCACCCGTTTATACCACTTTTGAATACTTTTTTCTTGGTTTTTTTGTTTGTTTGTTTTGTTTTTGCATTTTATCTTGGAATGGAGAAGGTCCATGCTTAGTGTGAAACTCCATATTTACATCAAGGAAAAGGCTGAACACACAAGAAATGTAAACTTCTCTAAGGCAAGGGTTGGTAAACTACAGCCTGCAGGCTGGCCACCTGCTTTTATAAATAAAGTTTTATTGGAACACCATTGTGCACATTCATTTCCGTATTGTCGGTGGCTGCTTTTGTGCTCCAAGGGCAGAGAGTTGAGTAGTTGTAACAGAGACTGTATGGCTCTCAAAGCCTAAAATGTTTACTACCTGTCCTTTTATATAAAAAGATGGCTTTTTTTTTTTTTTGATCCCTGACCTATGGGACCAAATACCTTGAACTAATTTTTTTTTTTTTAAAGGGGAAAGGACATAAAAGGCAAATCAACACAAAAGGAAGGCAGGTGACCCATCAACTATCAAGAACATTTCAACTTCACTACTAACCGAAGTCATTCAAACAGCAAAGAGACGTCATTTCTTACATATCAGAATCTCAAGGATGCCGACCCCTGACCCCTAGTTCCCTCTGTGCATGACCCCTCCTGCCCCGCACAGCACACTCCCAGGCAACCCACATTTGACTCACTGTGGTTTCGGGCTCACAGCCACGCTCAGAGTGGACCCGCGCTGCACACACTGGCCCAGCATCACCCTGGGAGCTTGATGCACAGAGTGGATGCGCCCTCCGTGCTGTGGGAGAGGAATGAATGGGCGGGATCAGGAGGAGTAAGAGCCACCTGGTCGCTCACTGCTGCCCAGTGTCCTTCTGGTGAGTCCCTCTCCTCCTCCGCGTGCCCTCCATGGGACGGTAAATACCACAACATGAGCACAGGGGTCCCTGGAGACTCCTCAGACGTCTGCATTCTTGGGCAGTGAGATTCGCTCCTGGGGCCCTGACCTCTGAGCACATGAACAAGGCTGGAAGGAATTGGGGGAGGCAAGGTTCTGAATTCCTGGGGCACTAGGTGGAGACGTGGGGTCCAGACATCACATGGGTTTGCCTGCTAAGACCCTGCCTTTCTAGTCCAGGGCTCAGGGCCTTCTCTTCAATCCTGCGGCTCGCCCACAGCTTCATAGAGAGAGGGAGGCCACACTGCTCATTTCCACACTGGCCCCTCCGCCAATCCGAAGCCCTACTGGCAAAATCCATCCCCCCTCACTGTCCAGCCAACCCTACTCACACCTCACAGCCTGGACGACCTACCCTCCCCCTTCCTTGATGTTTCTTGGGGTGATCCAGCCTCCTCCTCCCCACCATCCTCTTCATTTTCTGGACCTCTCGTTCCCCCACCCACAGTCCTGGCCTCGCTAGAAGGGCCTGTCTCAGAGGGTGAGTTCCTTGCCACCATCTTGGGGGAGAGCACCTATCATGAAAGGCCAGGCAGCTCGCCCTCCCTCCAGAGACCCACACCCACTCCTGGCGTCCTCGGCCACCTCTCTCTGCTTCACCCTCACATGTGCTCCCCTGCCCTCTCTGTTCCCACCCTGCTAACCTCATATCTGTGCTTGAACGCTCCAGGTTCATTCTGCCTCAGGGCCTTTGCACTTGCTGACCGTACTGACTCCTCCTCCTCCTTCCTTTCCCAGCTCAAACGCCACCCTCTGGGGAGAAGGAATAGAAGGGCAAAAGTAGTTCACATTTCTCTAGCCTTTTCGTTGGCAATTTAGATCCATCCACTTGATTACACTCTCATAATAGCTCTGTGATAGCGGCAGGGCCACAATGATGAACACAGGCGGCCCAGTGTCAGAGCTGGGACATCGTCAACTGGACTGCTATTCACTCTCAACTCCAAGCTCAGGTTCATTTCCCTAAGCCATGTGTCTGACCACAAACGAGAGGAGACACCCCCACTCCGCCTGAGACTTCACAGGCAGACTCTAAGGATGCCAGTTCAAGGGCAATCAGACTCCAGGCATTCAGTCGAAGAGACCCTTTACAAAGAGGCCAGAGCTGATCTCTGCACCCTCACAGCTGAAAGTGTTAGTTCAGCAAATGCACAAACAGCTCTCCTGCCAGCAGGAGCGCCCTGGCATTCCTGCCCCACTGCGTGCCAACCGTTTCCTGACAAATGACAAGTCAGAATTTGCCCTGTGCCACACTCGTGGTCAGGCTTTTACCGAAACCATTCCAGGGTTGTTTTTGGCAACACGGTCGCTGGACAACCCCATGGAGGAGGGCCCAGAAGCCCGGCCCTACCCCAGACTCTGCCATTACCAGCTGTGTGACTTAGAGCTGGTCCCTTTCCTTCCCTGGGCTTCAGTTCCTGCCTTGGAAAAAGGTGGGGTTAGGAGCCCACTGGGATGTTGGACTATGCTTTACGTCCCTCAGGGTCACTACCTCCCCAGGAACCTCTGGCAAGTTCCCAAATTCTGAACCTCAGTTTCCCAATCAGTCAAATGTTGTACTAAATCAGAAGATATGGCAACTGCTGCTTTACAAACCGATTCTGTCTGTGCCATACAGCCACTGACAAAACTTTGAATTAGCTATAATTTTCAAAAATCAGAAAGCTTTACATAAAAATCTGGACCTCAAGCTTCTTTTGATAAAGAAGGGGAAGGCTTCCCTGGTGGCGCAGTGGTTGAGAATCTGCCTGCCAATGCAGGGGACACGGGTTCGAGCCCTGATCTGGGAAGATCCCACATGCCGCGGAGCGACTAGGCCCGTGAGCCACAATTGCTGAGCCTGCGCATCTGGAGCCTGTGCTCCGCAACAAGAGAGGCCGCGATAGTGAGAGGCCCGTGCACCGCGATGAAGAGTGGCCCCCACTTGCCGCAACTGGAGAAAGCCCTCGCACAGAAACGAAGACCCAACACAGCATAAATAAATAAATAGTTTTTTTTAAAAAAAAAGAAGGGGAAGATCCAGGAACCCTGGGCTCACATTCCCCAATCCCCACGGCTGAGCAGCAGCCGTCTCCTTTGGTCAGAACCTGGTCGATTTTCCAGTTTGCTACAGGCCCCACTCTTCCCTATTGTCTTACTAGGTCTCTTTTATCTGTTCATATCACCCACCTGGTCCCTATGAACCGAGGGGACTATGACTCCCGGACTGGAGGTCCTAAAGGTCTCCGCTGCTCCTGCTTTCTGTGACTTTCTGATATTATTCATACACACTAGCGCTACCCTGCCATCCCCTGGGGTAGAGAGTGGAGGGCCGCCCAGCTTGAGGCTGAGACCTCCAGGGCTTCCTCCCACTGCCTGGCTGAAGGGAGAGGCCCTGCCCCTGCCAGGATTCCGATCCCCTGGTCAGCGGAAAGATGATAGCCTCCGGAACGCACTTACCAGCCATCAGGCCATGTGGAGCTCCCTGCGGCCACTGCAGCCTCCTATAATTACCTGCAGTGTGTAATAAAGCCCCGTTTAGAAACCTTAGAAAGGACCCCACAAGGAGAACTGTTTCCTGGGTAATTTCCTGATCACAGAATTTCAGGGTTGGAAGGGACTTTAAAAAAGCATCTAGACCCATCATCTGATGCTTAAATCTCCTCCAGAGAGGCTGACAAGATTCATTCCAGGTCTTACTATTTGCCCGGCACTGTCAGGAGCTGAAAATATAAAAAAGCAGCAAATGCAGCCTCAACTGCGAGTCCTCCCAGGCTGTGGAGGCCAGTCTGGCAAACAGACGATGAGGATGCAGGATGGCACGGGCTTTCACACCCAACAGCTACCAGGAACTCGGCCGTACTATTTGTCAAACACTCCGCATAAATAATCTCAGCTACTTCTCAAGAAAACTCTCCCAGGAGGTGCTATTCTTTTTGTATTTCCTCAGCTTTTTGTTTTATTCACAATATAACTACAACATGCACCACACATTAACATTTTCTCCATCACGTTCTGAAGCCTAGACAATCAACAAAACAAAAATCAAACTATGATTCGCGTAGGTTTGTCAGTTTCCATATGAAAATATTCCCATTATGGCCGATTTCAAGCTACAGGGAAATGGGAAGAGATATACAGTAGACAATGTTATATAGCGCTTACACAGACAGTAAAACAGACCTAAGTAACCCAGTAGTATAGATATCACTCATATGTACTAAAGCAGTGACAAAGTGATGAATTTCAAGTATTTATTCAGGAGGTGGTATCCTTAACCTCTCGTTTGCAGGTGAGGAGTCCGAGGCTCAGAGAGGTTAAGGCCCTTGGTCAAGGTTGCACAGCCTACAGGTGTTGGAGCAGGCTTTGATCCCAGCGATTTGAGACTCCAGAACTGGGTTTGTAAACACAACCTTAGTCTGTTATTCTGAAGGGCAGCCTGGGGAGCAGAAAGAAGAGACTGGCGAGCAGAGCCCGCCGAGGGGACGAAAGTCTGTCCTGAATCCTGACGGACACGCAGGAGACAGAGTAAGCCCGAGGTGGATGAAGGGCCAGGCTGAGGGCTGGGCCGGTGCAGAGGTCTGGGGCCTCATTAGTAATCAGAGAAATGCCAATAAAAACAGGATGAGACATCGCTTGACACCTATTAGCTTGGCAAAAATCATCAGGCACTGCGATGCCAACTGTCGGCGGGTGGCCGCAGACGTGGGAACTCGTGCCCTGCTGATGGGAAGGTGGACTCGGCAGCCGTCCTAGGACACCACCTGGCAGTACCGGGGCAAGTTACCATAGGCATCCTCTATGCCCCAGCAATTCCACTCCCACCTATCCAAAGTGTTAAGGAATCTATCAAGCAAATTTTGGAATGTTCTTATGTATGTTAAAGGAAGATAAATTCTGGTTCACAAAGAATTTTTAAAAACATGCGGAAATGTTTCTGTTGTAAGGCCAAGGAGGCAGGAGGCGGGAAACACATGCGCTGAGAACAGAGTCACCTTGTAGGGTAACCCGGGAAGTGTCCAGGATTACATGCCAGGCATATTCAGTTCAATAAATCAATGTGCTCAGGTCCTGTTACCTCTGACAATCATGTTCTGGGGAGCTTTGATCTGATCTTTACATTTTCTTCTCCCATTCATTCATTCACCCATTCATTCGTTCAATACATATTTACTGAACACCTGTTAAATGTCAGGTCATGTGTCAGGAGGGAACAAAATAGATGGAGGGAGCTTAAGTTCTAGGCGCAAGAGAGAATCGACAAAGAAGTAAATGCGTAACAGGTCAGATGTCCAGAGACCAGTGATGGAGAATAAAGGACGGGGCACGGGCAGAGAGTGCAGGGAGTGGGAGTGGGCACACGCAGCTGGACGGTTTTGTGGATAATCTGCAGCGAACCCCGTCTGGCTAGAGGCAGCCCCCTATGCCAGCAGCACCAAAGCTTCTGCGTCCTGCCACGTCTGCTCTCCTAGGGCTCCTAGTCGTACCAGCTTCAGGTGAAACTTCATTTAGCTCCTGAGGACTCGAGCTGCTTCGAAGTCATCGAGAAGAGACACTGAGTCTGGTCCGTCTGGTACCTTTCCTTTGAGTCAGGAACACATGGTTTCAGATCCTTTTTCAGCAGAAGCATGAGCCCCCTGCAGCAGAGGCACTGCCCCTGCCAGCTGTGTTCACCACAGTCTCCAACAAGAGGACATTCATGTTCGGCATCAAAAGCCTCAACAAGTACTCAGCTTCCACCCTGGAGTCCCCTTCTAGGGATCTATTCCCGGAAATGGCTCAACGTGTGGACAGAGTTTTGTGCCCAAAGAGGTTTATCATCATGTTTTTTTCTTCCAGTCTTACTGAGATGGAATTGACATATAGCACTGTGTAAGTGTAAGGTGCACAGCCATGGTTTGACTTGCATCCATCATGAAATGATGATAAGTTTAGTGAACATCCTCTCATGCAGATACAAAAGTAAAGAAATAGAAAACCTTTTGTGATGAGAACTCAGGATTTAGTCTCTTAACAATTTTTATATATAACATACAGCAGTGTTAATTATATTTACCGTGTTGTATGTTACATCGCTAGTACTTATTTATCTTACAACCGGAAGTTTGTACCTTTTGACCACCTACATCCAATTCTCCCTCCCTCACCTTCCCCTCTGGTAACCACAAATCTCATCTCTTTTTTATGGGTTTGTTTGTATGTTTGATTATTTTTGAAGTGTAATTGACCTACGGCACTATGCTAGTTCCTGGTGCACAACCTAGCGATTTTTTTTCCATATATTTCAAAATGATCACCACGATAAGTCTAGTTATGATATGTCACCACGCAAAGATATTATATCGTTACTGACTGTATTCCCCACGCTGTATATTTCATACCTGTGACTCATTTATTTTGCAGCTGGAAGTTTGTACCTCTTACTCTCCCTCACCTATTTCTTTCCTCCCTTCCCCTCCTTCTCCTCTGGCAACCACCTGTTCAGTCTCTGTATCTATAACTCTGTTTCTGTTTTGCTATATTTGTTTGTTTGTTTTGTTTTTTAGATTCCACATATAAGTGAAATCATACAGTATTTGTCTTTCTCTGTCTGACTCATTTCACTTAAATAATACCCTCTAGGTCCACCCACATTATTGTAAATGGCAAGATTTCATTCTTTTGTTATGGCCGAGTAATATCCCATTGTATATATATATACACACCACATCTTCTTTATCCATCATCATGTTATTTTTAATAGCAAAATGCCAAAGAGCTCTAACACGCTCCACCGTAAGGAAATTACTAAATGCATCATGGTACGAGCGAATATCTGTTATACCATGGAAAAATCTGCATCTTTAATAATGCTCATGAAGAATTTAAACAGGAGAAAACATCTGCTATACTGTTAAATTGTTAAAAGACAAAGGAAACAATATCAGAATCAGAATGACAGTTTTAACAATAGAGGAACCGAAAAACATACACTGAAAGGAAATTCTCTAAAATGCTAAGATAGGTACTTTCTGGGAGAAGTGGTTCTGTAGGATTTTTTTATCTTCACACTTTTCTCTCTTTTCAGGATTTTCTTCAGTGATCACAGCTACTTTTATGACCGTGAAATAAAACTACCAACACTCCCCAACCCTAAAAAATGGTGGCACCTTCAAAACGTTCTCCAGCCACCCAACACTCGGCTCCAGGACCTTGACCTAGCAATCTCCCAAGGCTGTATTTAATGAGAAAGCCTCCTAGGATTTGGGATTTCATTTCCAGAAGCTCAGACGCAAAGAAGAGAAGGAAAAATAGAAAGCAATATAGGATGTCAGCAAGGCTGTGTCAGAATGCAGACCCAGCCAGGGTGGAGCTGGCTCCCAGGAAAGAGGGCTTGGGAACACTGTCCCTGGATTCTGAGGCTCCCTAGGGCCCCACCCAGCCCCCATTCCCCTCTTCAACCCCAGCTAAAAGCCTGTGGGGACTGCGTCACTTTCACCCAGGAGCACAGAGAGGTCCTTCCTCGCCTTTCAAAGCACCGTCCCTGGCTCAATATGCGCGAAGCTCCTTGCACTATCCTTGTGGGAATGTATTACAGTGTCATGTATTATACGCCACAGCAGAAGGTCTGAGGCTCAGAGAGGTCAACTGACTTGCCCGAGGGCACACAGCTGGTAAGAGACAAAGCAAGGCATGGGACTCAGGCTTCTGCTCTGACCCCCGGAGGACTTTACCCCACACCACAGCTGGCCCAGGAGCCCAGCAATGGCATCTGGAAGCCTGGGTTCAAATCCCAGCAGAGTTGCTCAGTCTCTGTGGGAGTCTTGCTAGTTAACCCCTAGGAGCCCAGGTTCCATCCATGAATGGGAGGCAAACCTAATACTGACCCTAGGGGTCAAATGCTAAGCTGCTGGTACCCTGTAAGCACATAATCAATACTATTATTGTTGTTGTTTGTCACTTTTGTCCTCCCTGGAGTGAGGTCCCTCTCCAGCCTCCTGGTGTGCCCCAGCGCACTGCCCCCCTCCTTCCACCCTCCCAGGCCGAGGAAAGGGCCTCCCCAGCTCCATCCACAGACCAGCGTGGAGAACGTGCTGGGCAAACGAGCAATGGAGTAAAGAGACCGGGACAGAATCATAAGAGGAGGGTCAGCTCTGCTGAGACATTTGCGGAGCATTTCCAAACTCTGCTTTTTGGCTTCATGCGGCTGCTTCCTGGCCAACTGTGCTCAATTCGTGTCTAATTCCAAACAGATGGGTCTGTGCCCCGCCCTCACCCTGCTCAGTCTCTCCCCACCTCCTCCACGGGCCTCCCGCCTCCGGACCAGACCAGAGGGGTGCTGCCCGGCCTCCTGGGGGGGGAGTGGGGCGCAGCCCTTCCTGGGGGTGTTGCTCAGTCCTCCGAACACCACAGGGGCGGAGACTGAGAGGTCCAGGCCCACATAAGCCAAAGGACAGACAGGCCCGCCCTGCCCCTGTGCGCGCCTCTGTCACGGCGCATGTCACACGCCTGTGCGCAGCTGTTGCTCCCTCCACGCTGAGCGGCAGGAAAGCCTAGCGGTTAAGCACATAGACTCTGGGGCCAAGTGGCCTGAGTCTGAATCTGGCTCTGCCAAATCTTTGCTGGGCACCCCTGGGCAAGTCTCTTAACCTCTCTGTGCCTTTTTCTCCTTTCTCTGTAAAGCAGGGATTGTGATGTTAAAACTAGCACCTACCTCAACGGGGCCCTGCAAGGATGGATCGGGAGTTTATGTAAAGACTGAGAAGAGTCATGCCATAGACGGAGACCAGCCACGTTTCCCGCTCTGTGTCAAATGCACAGTCAACTCTCATGGGATTCTCAGGAATTCCCTAAGGTCTGCACTGGGGTCAGTGCTCTTCCCGGGTAATATTTATGACCAGTAAAAAAATATATATATCTGTTTTTAATGAAGGTTGAGCAAGTTATTATCACCCTAAATTTTCAGATGAAAATCTGAAACACAGAGAGGTTAAGAACTTGTCCAAGGTCACCCAGCCTGTAAGGACACAAACCCAGGCAGTGTTCCCAGGACAGAGCTTTAACCACCAGGCAACACTGCCGCCTCCAGCTGACGTCACCGTTTTGCAGGTAAGTGGACCCTGCCACTTCCTTTAGTTCTCCCAAAGGTAGCCTTGCATTGGAAGGCAGGCCTGGACCCTAGGCAGCCTGCATTTTGACAAGCTCCTAAGCTGAAGATTCTCCCACCTTTGCAGACCTGACAACTCCCCAGCCCTGGGCACCAGAGACCCTCACCTTCTGCCGTTCCCTCTTCCATCACTCATTTCCCAGCCAGCATCCAGGGTCTGGGTTCCTACAGATTGTTCTAGATCAAGAGGAAGGAAGCTAGAAAGAGTTGATGAAGACTTCAAGGCTCCCCAAGCATTCAGAGCCAGCAAATCCATGCAGAGTCTTCAATAAAGGGTTGTCTAATCACCATTTGCTTCAACCAGCTAATATCTTTCTTTTCATCCAGACATCTGTCTCCATAGAAAAAAGGCATCCACCGAGGGGCCAGGGGCCTAATTGCTGCGGGTTCCTGAGATACAATTACATGTCAGAGAGAAACAGAGCGAATATTGGGACTTTCGGGCAACAGAGAAACCACTGTAAAACCCTGCAATTACAGGGCAAAAACAAAAAAGTGAGCTGCCACGGCCCATGGGGTAGAAATAGCCCAGCGTGGTTTCCTGGATTTGCAATACTGCCCAAGATGAGGTCAGGGCGTCCACTCACAAGAGGAATCATGGGACGAAGTTCTGCAGCTGAGTGCAATGGGAGGGGTGCTTGCAGTTCCCTGGTGCAGAGGGGGTGAGGGAGCTGCAGGGAGCGAATGAGGAAGGGGGGACTGGAGGCCATACTTGCTGCAGGCTAAGTGAGGGCTCTGTGATGGCTGGACACTCAGATACATCAGTGTACTTGGTTCTCAGAACAACTCAGCCAAGTGGGGCCTGTAGCCCCAGTTGCCAGATGAGAAACCAGAGGGTCAGAGATTTGCCCCAGCCCATCACAGTACTGATTCTTGAGCCCAGACCTGGCTGATTCCGGGCCCAGAAACCCATCCACGTTAACGAAGGTGTGCGTCTGTATTGCCACCTCCTGGAGAAGGGGCTGCTTTTTAACAAAGGGTAAGGTGAGAGGCTATATTACTCTGAGTGGGAGGAGAGAGCTCGCCTCTGTTTTTCTGCAGGTCCCAGGCCAAAGGAGGGGTTTGGGCTTGTGGATAAAAAACACTGGATTGGAAACCGAAACCCTGCTTCAAATCTTGCCTCTACTACCAATGCTGTGTGATCTTGGGCAGATTACTTCAGTTCTCTGTGCAACGGTGTCCCAGCTGGAGAAAGGGGGTTGGGGTGGTGGGTGAGTCTGATCCACTCTGGTTCCCTCAAGCTCTCTGTCTTTCCTACTGCCTGTCAGCTTGGCATGGAGGTTATGAGCTAAGGCTCTGTGGCAGATTGCTGGGTTCAAATCCCAGCTTCGCCCCCATGTGGTGTAACCCCTGTGACACATCAGGATCATAACATCCCCAGCATAGGCGGTTATGACAATTAAATAACGTGTGTGAATCGTACTTGGAGCATACAAGGCGCTGCCTAAGTGCACGTCGGGACTCAAGCCAAGGCCACGCAGAGCCAGGGACCATCCCAATGCAGGAAGGGAACAGCTTGCCTCCAGATGGGTCTCGCACCTCAATGCCTCCTTTTCAGGGACTAACAGCAGACAGGAAGTTCCAGGTGCCCCCAGCCCGCTCTCAGCTCTGTGGTTAAGGCCGGGTGGCTTAGAAGTCTGTGGGCTATGGCCAGGAAGGAGGCATTCCTAGGATGTCGGGAGTCTGGAGGGCTGAGCTGAATCCTCCCAGGGCCACCTCGAGCAGATGGCACCCATCCTCACCCCATTAAAATCAGTGCAGAAACGGTGCACCTGGAGGAGGGGATTTGCTTTCCTGCCCAGGGGCCCCAGAGCCCACGGCCAGCCCCTCCGCAGCATTTGGTGCTGGCAGGGAAGAGGCAGGGTCCAGCCCGGATTGCTAGTCTCAGGACCTGCAGGAATGTCATTCCCTCACTCACTGACTGGTCCCACGTCCCGGCGGCCAGCCCTGTGTCAGGCACGTGCCAGTCCCTGAGGGTGCGATGCTGAGTGCAAACACTCTCTGCTCAGGGAGAGCCCCTGCCCAGCGAGGGGGACCCAAGGCATTAGCAAACAATGCATACGTGTGCTACTCAAGCTGTTTTCCTCTACAGCCAAGGCTAAGACCAGGATTCAGCGAATGACCACCCGTGGGCCCAATCTGGCCGGCCGCCTGTTTGGGCAAATGCAGTTTTCTTGGAACACAACGACGCCTGTTCATTTATGTATTGCCTGTGGCTGCTTTTGCGCTGCCATGGGAGATCTGAGCAGACACAACACAGACGATCTGGCCCACAAAAACGCAAATATTTACTATCTCCGGCCGTTTACAGAAAGAGTTCACTGCCCCTGTTCTAGACCGCAAGGGCTCTGACGGCAGGGCCACGTGAGTCCTTCTGGCACATCAGAGTCTCTTCGTCCGTTGTGGGGAGATGAAAACAGCCACCAAGATGGGGAGGGGCCGGCGCTAAGGGTGAGGGGTCAACGGGGACAGTTTCCCGAGGAGGTGGCCCTTTCGTTGAGTTAGTAATGGCCGGCAGGTGATCTGCTGGGTGGAGAAATAGGGCAAGGGCACTCCTGGCAGAGGGATGGCCTTGCAAGGACGCATGGGCACTGTAGGTACTGAGCTGGTAGATGGGCGCATGCGGGGTAAGGGTGCACAAATGCACCGCACAGCCCGGCGTTGAAGGCTTCGGGGGCAAACCCTGTAGCGGTGGGTGCTCATCCCCAGCTCTCTCTAGCCGCAGCGAAGACGACACACACAGAGTTCAGGCTGCCATTCCTTGCCTTGTGGAATTTAGCATCTAGTGGGGGAATGTGACCGGCAAATGCCAGGCAGAACGTGCTGAGTGCCTGGGAGGGGCACGAGAGAATTTGAGCGGGTTCTGATGAAGGACAGAGGTCAGTCCGCTTGGGGACAAGATGAAAAGGGTCCTACAGGAGAGCTGGAATTTGAGAAAGGCCCTCGGGTCTCTTACAGGTTGGGGGTGGTGCTCCTGAACAAGGGTTAGAGGTCATGAAACCCAGGACCCGCTGCCGCCCACTTGGCAGAGAGAAAATTGAAAGACCCAGCTAATGGGTCTTAACCTGGCAGCAGATTAATTTCCGTCTGAGGCTGGGGACGCGAGGCTAGGGGCCAACGTGGGCTGTCACGGGAGCCCGGAGGAGGGGCTCCAGGCCCAGGCAGGGGTTCGGGGCTGGTTTCCCAGAGGAGGGGAACCTGAATAATTGGAGGAGCATAGGGAATTAGCCACAGGAAGTCACTGAAGTCCATCCAGACACACAGGGTCACCCTTGGAGACAAGTGTCACCCAAAGGCCAAGGCGGCCCCTACAATCGGCCCTCCCCTTTCGCCCCTGACCATCTACCGGCCCCTCACTCACTCTGCCGGTCGGATTCTCCAGGCACACTCCTCCCAGTCTAGGGCTTGGCCACGGCTGTCCCCCCAGCTGCCCACCTGGATCAGGTCCTCACTGCCTCTAGGTCTCTGCTCACCTTTCTGCTCTCAGTGTGGCCAGCCCATCACCTCCACCGGCAGCACTCCCAAGTCCTCTCCTAGCTTCTCGCTCTCTCTCACAGCACTTCCCATCTTCCTACAGATCCCTGAATCTATCTGCTAACTTGGTCATTTATCAGAAGTCATCCCCACCGAGATGTACATTTCACAAGGGATTGCTGTCAGTCAGCTGACCGAGGCAGCCTCAGCTTTCTACACCCTGCCTGGCACAAGGGGGCATCCAATCGATATTTGTTAGTAGAATCAATGAATAAAGCAGGCGGAAGAGAAGGAGCCAGCGCTTTATTAAGAGACCCCCCCCTCCCCCGGTCCTGCCCATTCCTTCTTCACGTGCTCAAAAGCTGTGGCTGGATAATCCATGCCGACCTTTTATCTTTGTTTTCTTTTTTGAACCGATGTGTATTTTCCAAGCCTAAGGGAACGCATATGCCCTTGTAAAGCTCACGCTGAGAGCTGCCAGACAAAAAGCGTTTCAGGAAAACACTCCCAGTGTGAGCCACCGCGCCGCTGACACAGCATCCAGTGAGCCTTCAGGAGCAGCCTGGGGTTTCTGGGGAACCCCTGGGGCCAGGCACCGGGGGCTCCTGCTTTGATTTCTGCCCCAGTGGCAGGATGTCCTCAATCAGGTGGCCAAATGAAGACAGTCACTTCACCAGCAAAGGGAGGAAGGGAAAATGAGGAGGACAGTTGGGAGCTGTCACCAAGCCCTTCATTGGGGGGGGCTCCAGGGGGCACGAGCTGGGACAGACACGCGGCCCCCGCGCCCCACAGCTGAGCTCTCATCCGGGTCCCGCCTTGCTGGTCGTGCTCCACGAGGCAGACCCTGAACACAATGTGACTGTCCCCTCAGTGCCCCACCGGCGTGAGGGGACAGAAATGCTGCCCTAAGATACGGCTCTGTTTAAGATTCAGATTCTTAGAAATGAAGTGAAATGGGTAACTTTTGCTGTAGAGACTTAAAATTGTTTTTTATTGGCTTCTATATGTATAGAGTATGATATGTATACATACACATATGCACATATATAGTGTATATACAGTATAACATGTATACATATGCATACATGTAGCGTACGTATAGAACATATGCATGCACATACACATATGCATACACATATAGCATGTATGTCCATATGTATGGATACATAGCATTTAATAAGTACCAGACACTGTTCTCTAAGAGCGTCATACCTATCAGCTCATTTAATTCTCATAATAACCCGGAGAAATAGGTACTATTATCCCATTTTATAGAGAATGGAAGTGAAGCACAGAAAAGCTACATATCTTGCCTAAGGTCACCCAACTGGATGCAGAGGAGCCTGAGATGTGACCTCTCCTCACCCCACAGCAGCCTGCTTGCAAAGCCATACTTTTAACCTTGTACTTGTGCTTTGTAAATTATGTACGAGGGACCCCAGGGGGTCAATAAGCCCTTCCAGGGAGTCCATGACACCAAAACCATTTTCATAGTGATAATAAGACATCATTAGCTTTTTCAGTCTCACTCTCTTGGGCTTTTGCTCAAGGGCACCGAACCAATAAAAGGGTGAAAAACTGTGGTAGAGATTAATGATTAAATTGGAACAGAGCACAAGATTGACACTGGAATGGCAAACATTTTGTTTAGAAACTAGTTAATTATTGAGTTTACCTGCCTTCTTTTTGTGGGTTTTTCCCCAAAATAATGAGAAATTAGAAGGCTTAGAGCTGTTGCCTTAGTAACAGTACTGGACAATACTGACATCTTAAAAAAATGATGTTGGTACCACTGTCCAGTAAATGAATATTCACATTGTTTGTGGAATTTTGCATTAACTCATTGTGTGAGAATGGCCAAGTTTATTTAGCAGGATGTGGGTGAATACACGTGACTCTATTCCTAGGATATGGATATGGCTCTGCCTGAGACGTGACCTCCCCTCCTCACACAGCAGCCTGCTTGCAAAGCCACATTCTTAACCTTCTACTTGTGCTTTGTAAATTATGTTCCAGGGACCCCAGGGGGTCAATAAGCCCTTCCAGGGAGTCCATGATACCAAATCGATTTTCACAGTGATAATAAGACATCATTTGCTTTTTCAGTCTCAGGGGTTTCCCAGAGGCAAGTGGCGTGGGATTTCAGCGCAGGCCGAGGCAACAGCCGACTGAGGACCCAGCTGACTTCCTTTCAGACAGACATGGAGGAGATCTGTAAGACAATACTACTTTTCTCACTAATTTTCTTTTTTGTTTGGGAAAGTAGCTCGTTTTCATCACACTTATGTTACCATGTGATGGACTTATTATCTTTTTTTTGTTGTTTTTTTATATGTATTTAGATTTATTACAACTTCTGGATAATTTGAACCTTTTTCATCATGTACCAACCCTCTCTATTGTGTTTTTTTTTTTTGGCTGCGTTGGGTCTTTGTTGCTGTGTGCAGGCTTTCTCTAGTTGCAGCAAGCAGGGGCTACTCTTCGTTGCGGTGCACTGGCTTCTCATTGCAGTGGCTTCTCTTGTTGTGGAGCACGGGCTCTAGGCGCGCGGGCTTCAGTATTTGTGGCACGCGGGCTCAGTAGTTGTGGCTCACGGGCTCTAGAGCGCAGGCTCAGTAGTTGTGGCGCACGGGCTTAGCTGCTCCGCGGCATGTGGGATCTTCCCAGACCAGGGCTCGAACCCGTGTCCCCTGCACTGGCAGGCGGATTCTTAACCACTGCACCAGCAGGGAAGTCCCTATCATTATTTTTAAAGTAATAAATATGTAAAGAATTTCTCAATTTTAATAACTAACACAATACACGTTAAAAGATATAAGACACAAAAGCTACTTGGGACCGTCAGTAATGTTTAAGAGTGTAAAGAGGCCTTGAAGACAAAAAAGTTTAAGAACTGCTGCTATGCTACTCGATACCAAATCTCCCTTGGGTTTTTTTTTTTTTTTTTTTTGGCTGTGCCGCGCAGGCATGATCCTAGTTCCCCAATCAGGGATTGAACCTGCGCCCCCTGCAGTGGAAGCGCAGAGCCCTAACCACTGAACCGCCAGGGAAGTCCTCCCTCGGGGTTTTTGAAGAGGGCATCTTGGTAATTTGGAGAAGACTATTCTTCCTGCCCAGGGAAGGACTGGCCATGTTGCAAGATGTATAGCATCCCTGACTGCTATCTACATAATGCCAGAAGACTCCACAGGTGCTATGACAGCCAACATGCCTCTCCCTATGTGTGTGAGTGCGGGTGAATGTGTGTGTGTGCGTGTATTGCGGGGTGGGTGGACGCTGGACCCAGCTGAGAGCACATGCGCTCGCCCTCACAAGATCCCACTGCTGCTGCCTCTGGCCTTTGCACTGGTTCTTCCCCCAGTCCCAGCAGAAAGTCTCTTCCAGCTCCTGTCCCCCGTCTGCCTTCCCCTCTTGGTTCCATGACAAAGTCACAATTGGTAATAGGTGGCAAGGACCTCTTTCCTGGGAATTTATCCCAAGGACACAGTCCAAATGAAGGAAAACGCTACAAGCAGGAAGATGTTCAGTGCAGCGTTGTTTACAATAACGATGATGATGATGATCTACACGGACACATATCACACAGAAACATGCAGTCACAGAGACGGCTAAGTCATATGGTACTGCCACTTGATGGATCACTACACAGCCACACGATATGACAGTTGTTCAGGACAACTCCAGAAACACTCACTGAGTGCCACCTCCTTGGCTGGGGTACCGGGGACTCAGTGGGGAAGGAGGTGGCCCCTGCCCTCAAGGAGGTCCCAGTTAAGCGACTGTCCGCCTGCTGTGGCTCCCTGTGGTTGGTACAGGGAGCCAATTCCAAACATCCAACCACTAGAAGGAAGAAATCCATCTCCCCTGCCCCCAAAGGCCTTCCCGTCCGTCCTTCTCTTTTTCTGATGGCCAATCCCCCAGCAATGAGGATATTTTTAGCGCCTGTGAGAAAGTGTTTACATGAAGGCCATTGAGCCACATGGTGACGTGTCTCTCTCTTCCCTGCGCAGTGCACAGGACATGCTGGCCAAATGCATTTCAGACTGGCTGGCTTTGGGTCCCTCCCATGTCCTTCTTCCTCTTTCTCATGGTCCAGACCCAAAAGGGCAGTGGGCTATCCTGGCAGGACATGCTTGCTTAACTTAGGCAGAGGCAAGCAGATCTATAAATAGCAGGTGTTCTGCAAGCAGGCAGGCCGAGCTGTGAGCAACACAGAGATGGTGGCCAGTCCCAACGTTAAAGAGCCATGAGCCTCCAGACGTGGGATCCCCCATCTCCAGTTCTCCAAAAGTTGGAGGCAGAGGAAGTGTGGCAGGCTGAGTGAGGCCCGAGGGGGGCCGAAGGAGAGAGAAATGATCCCCAAGGAGGCGCAGGCCTGTGTCCAGCTCAGCAGAGAGGTCAGCTAGCTGGACATCGTGTTGACCAAACCAACAGCCGGGGCTGGCTCTCTGTGGCTGAGACAAGTGGACAGACCATGCCCGCTTTCAAATGCCCATTCTCGGCCCTCAAGATGCAGAGATGCACCCGGCCCAGGTGGCTTCTCAGTAAGTCCCCACGAAGGATGAATCTCACATTCCTGTTCCCCATGGAGCTCCCCGGCCAACAGGGAAAACAGACACGCACACGGGCCATGCACCACAAGCAGTGGGGTCAGTGGGATGAAAGCCAGCCCCCCCCCCACACACACACACACACGGTGTTTTGGGGCACGTAGAGGGCAGAGCGGGGAAGGACTCCTGGAAGAGACAATGCTGGAATTGAGTTTTGAAGGAGAGAAGATTGAAGCAGGAAAGTAAAAGAAGGGTGTTCTCAGTGGAGGAGCAGAGCAGATGCAGACGGCAGAGTCCGAGTCCTGGAGACGGGAAAGGTACTTCATTAAGGGTGAACGTTATTTAGGGTGATGAGAACATAGGATGCATCTGCATCTAAGTCTGCATCTATAGCCACACCATTATCTATGCATCTGTAGTGTAAACGCTTGGCAGTTAGCTTTTTTGATTGTAATGTAAGTGCCTGACATTAAGCTTTTAATTGCCGAGGTATCTGATATTTGAAAGGCACCCATCTCGAATAAACATACTGCCACAGCTACACAACTACATCAAGAGCCAGGTGGCCTTACCCGTGAAGTTCCTCTTTCTAGAAAGCCCTGGGTAGCCTAGATAACTGACCTTTTGAGGGGCCTTGCTTCTCCCTTCCCACGCTTTAATTCTCGCTCTTCTGTTTTAAATCTGCCAGTAAAGAGTGACCCTGCAAAACACCAGGCCCCCAACCTTGTCCCCAGTAAATGCAGAACCCCAGGTCTGCGCACACCTCCACCTCCCTGTGCGGCCCCGGCCAATAAACCTTGGGTTTCTTTCGAAGTTCCCTGATGGCCTTTGCCGAGGTGCATCTTGCAATCATAATAAAAACCACAAGAACCAGAGAGCAGTGAGAAGGCCAGGGACCTGGGCGGGGTCTCCGGTGGTAGTGGCCTTTTCCGTCCTGCTATGGAATTTGGACTAGGTCCCGAGGCCGTAAGGGAAATGGTCACTGCAAGCTGGAAAGGCACAATTGGATACCCTTCAGGAACAAAGGCTATTGTAAATGCCCAAATGCTTATCAGCTGGGCCTGATTAGAATATAAATTAATCTTTTGAGGATGACTCCGTCTGTGGGTTTGGCTCCTAAAAGGACGTAGTAAACTTCCATGCGTTGGGTGGATGCCCTCTTCCTGTGACACTGGTGTTGTCAAGGCCTCCGGGCCCGTTCGCAGCAGCTACCCCTGGGATGTCTGTCCTTTCACGGAAGAGATGTCTTTGCTGTAGCTGGACAGCTTTCCCTCCTACCCTCACAGCTCACACATGTCGCACCAGTGCGGCTCAGCTCTAATGTAATAGTAATAATAACACAGCTATAACTTATCCAGCATTGGCTATGGGCCAGGCACCATGCCCAGCTCTTACAATCATCGTCTCATTTAATTCTCACAACCCCTCGTAGGTGGGGTACTGTGATTGCCTCCTTTCTTACAGACCGGGAATCTGAGCCCCCGAGAAGCAAAATGCCTGCCCAAGAGCTGGAGAGGGACAGACGCCGGTGCCTGCCAGGCGGACCCCACTCCAGGGCCTTGAACTTGCTACAGCTTGCATGTCCCCGTGGGGTCCATCTCCCCTGGTGGGTGGGACTCGCCCCCTTTATCAAGAGAACAAAGCTCAGCAGGTTAAGGACGCACAGCTGGCAACCGGAGAGCTGTCCTGAAGCTTTTTCTTTGGAATCTAGGGCCCTTGCTTCCTCCCTTCCAGCCCGGCTGTCCACCGAGGCTGGATCTTTGAACATCCAGGGAGGAGGGCACTCCCTGCAGCTGTCGGGAGCCTGACCTTTTCTAGAAGATGGTAATGATGTGAGGTATGCCCGCTGACAACTGTGAAGAGCCACTCTGAAGTCCAGGAGGTCTGTGGGTCCCTGGTTCATTTTACAAATGAGGCAACAGGTGTTGGGCGGGGCTGGATCTGGGGCCGGGGGCCCATCAGGGCCTCGGGAAGGTACACGTAGGGCAACAAAGAGGGAGAAAGCACAGACAGACTGTGCAACCAGAAGCCGGGCAATAAGTAATCAACAGGGGAGCAGAAACCATGCTTGAGTTTGTCACCGCCACGTTCCCAGTACCAGGCGCGTAACAGGGTCTCAGTTAAAACCTACTGAATGGATGCGTGAACGAAACAAGCCGTTATAACCGCCATCCAGGAGAGGGTACAAAGGCTGAGAGGGGGGTCAAGCACTGCTAACGCTGTTGACAGTGTTATTTCTTATGTATCCCACCTTCGCACCTAATCAAAGCATTTCAGCGTGCTGGTAAGAACTCTTTGTATGGATCAAACGCTTATTAGCCCATTCTACGGATGTACTGTAGCCACTCTCCCATGCTGGCCCCTCCGGATGTTTCCAGAGTGTTGCTAGAAAAGAGTTAAGCAGCGAGGACCCTGGAGAGGCAATGTAGCAAGGGCACGGAGCCCTGGAGGCAGGCTATGTAGCTTGAAAGCCCGGCTCCTCCACTTACTAGCTGTGCATCTGTGAGTGAGGTACCTAACCACTCCATGCCTTGGTCCCATCATCAGTAAAACAGGGAGAATGTCAGCAGCTGGCATGCAGGGTGGCTGCAGGGTTAAAGGTGTCAATATTGGGGGCTGTCAGGAGAGTGTATGAGCCCCGGTGAGCCCTCCGTAAGTGCTCACAGCCACTCCACCAGCACTTATGCTCCTGAAGGCCAGGCGATTCCACAGAACACTGTCCCGGAAGTGGGATCACAAGGTCGGCCTGCAGAACTTTAAGGAAAGCACCTTTGAAAATCTCAGCACGGCTTCCCTGGTGGCGCAGTGGTTGAGAATCTGCCTGCTAATGCAGGGGACACGGGTTCGCGCCCTGGTTCTGGGAAGATCCCACATGCCGCGGAGCAACTAGACCCATGAGCCACAACTACTGAGCCTGCGTGTCTGGAGCCTGTGCTCCGCAACAAGAGAGGCCGCGATAGTGAGAGGCCCGCGCACCGCAATGAAGAGTGGCCCCCGCTTGCCGCAACTAGAGAAAGCCCTAGCACAGAAACGAAGACCCAACATAGCAATCAAGCAATCAATCAATAAATAAAAAAAACTTAAAAAAAAAAAATCTAAAAGAAAAAAAAGAAAATCTCAGCAGCGCTAAGAGAAAAAGGGTCTTTAGCCCAAGAACAAGGGTTCGGGGGACCGAGAAGATGAGGCTGCCCTACCACCAGAATTCCAGAATTCCCACTGCCAGCCTTTCTGCCAAGTGTTCATCCAGCCTCCTGCAGGAAACAAACCCTCGTGCCCTCCCACCTCTCCCAGAGGAGGCCTGGGCCAGGCCAAGGAAGGGTAAGCACCAGGGGCCCTCAGTGGCTCCCCATTAGTCTAGTGCTTGCATTTTAAACTCCTAACCTTGTATTCTTCTTCTTAAAGAGAACTCCCAAATTGTATTAGCTTCAGGCGTCACAGAACTCGGAAGTGCATCTTGACACACCACTGGTATGTTAATCCGTCTGTTTCTCCCACTAAATTATTAACATCTTGAAGACACAGCCCTTATCTTATTCTGTCACACCTCCAGTGTCGGCACAGTGCCGGGCACCTAGGTGTGTTTGCTGAATGAATGAATGAATGAATGAATGAATGAGGGGATGAGAAGGAAAACACTCCGTGAACTGAAATCTGTTAATTTCACTCATTCCACTTGGATTCCCTCCTCAAAATCGCCCAGAACAAGTTAATCCTTTTCCACCTGACAGCCTCTCAGATATTCAAAAATGGCTCCTCTCTTTCAGGAAAACAACCCTCATTCCTGTAACGAGGGCTCTTTTCTTAAAGGTTATCAGCAACAGAAATTCCACCAGGCTTTCCACTGCTGTCCATTTTCATATCTAAAGACTGCCAGGCTGTGCTCTTATCTACGCAGAATGCCTTGGCCTGCAGTCTGTCTGTGGTCCAGCTGATAACATTCATTTTGGGGGAGGAAATGCTTGAGTTCTGAGGGAGAGAGCCCACGCATGTGACTCTTCAGGCCTGAAAGGATGCACTGGAGAAGACAGGCCTGGCTCTGCAGGGGGCAGGCCACAGCCCCTGGAGGAGAGTAAATGAGTCTCCTGCCTGTCCTTTGATCGGTAGCCCCTACTCTCCCCACCCTCACCGTTTGTTCTCTCCTATCAGCAGTGGGACGTGGTTCCATAAACATCTCCTCAGAGTGACCTTCCTGGACCACCACACCTACACTGTGATCTCCCCTGGGGTTCCCCCTGCCGGCCCCCCCATCCTGCTATTTTTTCCTGCTCACGGCCAATCCCTTCCTTTCCCCACTGTTTGCTAGGATGTGAACTCCCTAGGTCTTTGTCTGCCTAGAACAGTGTCTGGCACATAACAGATCTCAGAGATATTTGTTGATGCACAAATGACACTAGCATTTACCCACCGCACATTCTGCATATACTCTGCTGGGTGCTGGGGGTACAAATGTGTTCACATTAACGCCTCTGTGCGTAAGTCGCTCGCCCGGGGAAAACCCCACTGCAAGAGAGGAAATGCCCTCTCCCCAGTTCCATAATCACACCCTCAACCTGATCAAGGTCTCTGCAAGCATTGGACAGCGGCCACATACCACCCCCTACGGAAACACACACACACCGGCCATCGCACACAGATGCACATTTCCACCACACGCATCTCTGCACACCCTGTTGTACGCTACGTGACTCCATCAGTGATACACACTGTAAGCACAGCTCCCTGGGTGTGAAGGAGGTAGCCGTCCACCCACGAATTTTGCCTTTCTTGCTGCTGGAGGGCCAGAGACCCCAGGTCCAGGTCCGTGGGGACAAACGCTCCCCCACCTTTTGCTCTTTTTTTTGTTCTGGGACAGTACTGTCTCCCACGGCCATCTGATCAAATGTCAACCAGCAGACAGGTACTCTCTGCAAGCTTGCCCTGTTCAGTAGCTGCATCACTTTGTACCAGTTAATGAGCTTTTCAGATTCTTGCTTCCTCCTCTGAACTTGGGCCAGTGGCATTTTGTGAGCAGTAACGGCAAGGAAAGGGTCTGAAATAGGACCCGATCCACGGTTAAATAAATGTGGTGGGCGGTGGAATTGACAGTGGGGGCAGGGTGACTCTTCAGCATCACTTAGATATGAATTTCAAGAACGTTCTAGCATCACTGTGTGCCTCGTCTGGCTAAATCTCCTTCTGCATGCAGGAAAAGACACCTTGATCACTCCTCACGACTGGAAGAAGGCAGGACGGTTAGGACCCCCCAAGTGGGCGCCTTGTCTTCCTCTCTTCCTCCTTCCATCAACCACACAACTGGGGAGGTGCCCCGGCTCCGTCTGTGGGTTGCTCCCCAGGGTCCCCCGTGCACTGGCTCTCCCACCCATCTTCCAGCTTGAAGACCATCTGTTCTCTAGGGCTTTCCCCAACCCTCTCCTGCTTGATTTATCTCCACTCTCAGCCAGAAAGATGGGTGGTGGTGTCCCCAGGGCACTAGTGGGGAAACTGACATGGCTTGGACACAGAAGGCACTTGCCCCAGACCTAACAAACAGTGGACCTGACCTCCCCCTGGTCCTTGCTGACCTCTCTGCCCCCTTGGCCTCCGGGTGAGAGGTGCCCTCGTGGCCTTCCTGTTGGCTACACTGACTTTGCCTTCAGAGGAGGGAGATGCTGACAGGCTGGGCAGCCTCCCCCGGGGCCTCCTGATGGGCACTGTTCTGTGTCTGCCAGAACTGGGAAGAATCGTGAAATACGCATGTGTTTGTCTTCTAGGCAACCACGGCCTAATTAAGGAGGCTTAACTATGTACTTTGGGACAAGATTTTGTGGATGAGGGGACAGAAGGAAGGAAGAAAAAGAAAGAAGGGAGAGTGAGAGGGAGGGAAGGAAGGAAGGCAGGGAGGGAGGGAGGGAAAGAAGGAAGGAAGGAAGGGAGGGAAGAATCCTGTGCTGACCGTGAAAACCCTGGGCTGCAGGACATGCTGGCATCACACGGATTCTGTCCCTGGTGGATGTGACCCGAGTGCCACCATTGTGTCCTGTTTATAGCCCCCGAAATAGGGTTTAGTGAAGGAGGGACTTCATTCTTTTCAGCCTCTTATCTGAGTCTCAGAACAATGTGAAGGGAGGGGGGGAGGAACGTGGATGGCGTGAGGTCAGACACTGGCAGGGCGGGGGTGGCTGGGAGGGGACCGGTCCCCACCCGGAGGGACACTTCCATGAGCCTCAGTGTTCTCAACTGTCGAAATACTGTTAACAAGAAGGACCGAAAAGCCCTGTTTAGAAGGTTAAACGAGTCCAGAATGTCCACTATATCCTGGGCAGAAACTCGGGGAGGATAAAAGGGCAGAGAGATGGCAGAATTCACAAAAGCCAACCCTGACTTGCTCAGAGGGAGGTCTCAGGGAGACTGGGGGTCAGGGGGTGGTCTGGGAGGCAGAGGTGTAGACACGATGGGGGTCCCTAGAGGAGGGGGCCCGCCCAGTGGGGTCATCTAGGAGTCCTGGCACCCGGGTTCGTGCCTGCTGCCGTGTCCCCTGCTCTGGCGTGCAGATGGGCACCAGAAGCTCTAGGACACCCTGAGCTGCCCAAGTCAGGCGGAAAAGCCAGCGGTGAAAGTCGGCCATGGCAGCCTTGAACGAAGGGCTGGCTTCTCGCCCTGGCTCTACCTGCTAATGGGCTGAGGAATCACACGGGTCAGGCCTCCGTCTGAGCTGTCTTAGCAGTGACATACAGGGCAGGGAATGGTTAAAATGTCATGTCCAAAGTCTCAGGTGGACCTCGTCTACCACTAGTGTCCAGGGGCCACACCATAGCTCCTTAAGCCCAGCCAACTTTCCCAGCCTTAAATTTAGACAACTCCGGAGACCCCCACCCTACCACCTCCTCCAGGAAGTCCTCATGGTTGGAAGCTCTGTATGAGGAAGAGCTTTCTAATCCACAGAGGTGTCCAGAGGTCAGAGGGCCACTGTGTGGGGCAGAGAGCTGGCTATCACTGGCAGCATTCAAGCAGAGGAGAAATAACCACACTGTAGAGTTGAAGTGAGGAAACTTCAGTTGGAAGCTGAGCAAGTGATTTCCTAACTCGAAAGATGATGATGATCATAGCATGTACTCAGCAGGCACTTTAAAGTAGGCATGCTGCAGGGCCCTGTTCTAAACACTTTCCAAGTATTAACTCATTTAGTACCCACCAGGAGGTAGGTACTATTGTCATCCATATTTTATAGATGAGGCAATGGAGGCACAGAGAGGTTACGAAACACACTGAAGGTCACACAGCAAGGAAGTGGCAGAGCCAGTACTTCTACTGAGTGAATCAGTGAATGACTCTGTCGATAAATAATTGAAGTCTGGGAGAGGAAGGTTGAACAAGGGCGCTGCTAAGGATCTTTGCAAATGCTCGGATTTTACAATTCCTTCTGATTTCACGCTCTTTAAATGTGCAACCTTTGTAACTTGCTGTCATTTAATCGACTCACACACAACTTCCTCCCAACCTGTCCTATAACAGTTACAGCTTATGTTCAGAGAAAAAGGGAAAACCCCTTTACTCCATCCCAGGGGCAGGTTCCCTCCCAATGATGCAGGGGTATTCTGATATTCCAAACTGTCCCCAGGGCCAGTACATTTTTTCTCCTTGTTTGGATGTTTGGCATTGTAGAGACATCAGTTTAATTTCTATAATCCTGTAGTTCACGAATGATTTTCACTTAGCTCAGTTTGTTCCCTTTCATAGGTTACAGACAGAAAAATAGAAGAGGCCCTTATGTTGGAACCAATTCTTCAAACCATTCTGAAAGGTGTGTTTTTCATTTGAAATTTCCCTCAGGTGGTGGTGCACAGCCGCACTACCTTCTAATCTCTCCTTTTCGTTTTAATTTCCTTTTTTGCCAAAAGACTGAAGTTTAAAATTTAAGGATATGCTTCAGAAACACCCAGGAATACCCCCCACTAAGACATTCTTGTTGGTGGCAACTAACATGTTTCCCAAGCAACAGTTTTTATTCATCAAACTCTCCACCAGGTGGTAGGATTAACAGCGTTTTCAAGTAACAGGAACAACAAACACTTCTCTCCACTGTGAAGATGTTATTAAAAGGCAAGTTTTCAGTGTTGCAACAGCAACTTTTACTGTTCATTTTTCTTGAAGCAGATTGCCCGAGAGACACCTGTCTAGGGATCTGGGTAGGTTTCCATCCCCTGATGACAAACTTTATACCAAGCCTTCCTGCTCAGTCCTTCCTCAATCCCCAGGCACCGTGGGGCTCTCTGAATTCAACTTATGCGGACAAGTCAAAGGATGAGTGCTTGCAATCAGCAATGCAGGGATCCACACGGAGATCTGAGAATCCAGCCAGACTATCGAGGGCTAAATAAACCCATCCAACCAGCCCCAAATGGTGAATCAGGGAAAAGGCTTGGAGCCCCAGGCCTCGGCAAATAGCATGTGGAGAAAAATTAGAACCTCCTTCCAAAAAGGATGTTACAGAACTTGGGTCCATTTGCCATGCCTGTCGGGTGGGATGGCACATGTCTTGGGCTACGGTTGGGAACAGATACCTGGTATGATGTGTTTCACAGCTGCACCTCTTGGGGCAGCTGCCCCCCTTCCTGGTTCCCCTGATCTAGAGACACAGGATGATCCTGGCAATCGCACAGCATGCTGCCTGAGATCTTGGGCTTCGGGCAGATATGGAACAATCATGAATTCTGGCTCTGCCTCTTTCTAGCTATGTGGCCTTGGGCAAGTGGCTTCACTTCTGTGAGCCTGTTTCCACATCAGTAAAATGGGTTAGGAAAAAAGTACAGAACAGTGATTTACAGGGCTGTTATAAAGACTAGGGATCTAATATTAAAGAAATGATCAGCTCTAACTGAGGAGGGAATGTGTACATCTTAGCTCAGTGGAGGTAGAAGTGCTGATGGCAGGCCCTGAGCACAGGGGAACCCAGAGACCACCTATCACTAGGCTCCAAGGTTGAACTCTCGGGGTTTTCTAGAAAATCCAACAAGTGAAACTGTAGTCTTTGAAATCCTACTCAAGGACAGAACACACACAGTGACCTCTTTGCTCACTGACAGTTCATCACTTCACCCCCAGAAATGTGCCGGCAAGCTTCCCTGTTCCCAGACTGCCTGCAGGTTTCTTCTCTCCTCTTTCCTTTCTCCTAAACTCTATTCATGCAGTTGTTCTATGACTTTAACTCCATGTACTAGCTGACTCCCTCCCCTGGGAGAAAATCATTTACAGGCAAAATAATTAAATAGCAGGGAAATTATCTAGCAAAATGTCTGAGTTATTGGTTGACAGTTCCTTTCTGGAGGTTCCACTGTTATCTGCCTACCTGAGTCTCACCAGCAGAACCCCACCGTGATCCTCTAAGCCTCCCCTGGGGGTGGTACTCTCTGGCTTCCTAACAATGCTAAAGCTGGTTCTTGGCCAAGTCTGTTTCTGGTCCGGTTCATCCATACTTACTTTGCATGAACTGTAAATGGCAGTTGTGGTTGTTATGTGCTGCCGTGTTGTGTTATGTTGTGCTGTGTTGTATTGTGTTGTTATGATGATAAAGTTTTGGTTCCCTAAGTTGACTCTAGGATCTAATGGGGATGCTGAGACTCAGTTTATGGGATTTTTTGCCACTGTTCTCAGACTCAGCCAAGTGGATGCAGGGAGAAGGGGGTGAGGTAGAGATAGCAAGGCCCTGAGGGGCCAGGATGCAGGGAGGTGGCTCCACCAAGGTCAGAGGCCATATCCTAAGCCCATGTGGACCTGCTCACCTGACTGACCTTCAGCTTCCTCACCTGTACAGTTCAAGGCGGGAAGGGTGGGTGGTGGGAGCTCCAAAGGGTGAGCGGAGGAAGATGTGTGATGGGGCTTCGAGGCGGCTGGAAGTGTGGGCTTATTCCTTCCCCAGGAGTCACCTACTTCCCATGAGGGTAATTCCAGGCACGCAGAAGATCTGGGTGTGGGCAACACCATGTGACCCTGGGTAAGTCTACAAAATGGGGAGGGCCCTGATCCCAGTGGAGCACACAGAAGAGACGAACGGAGGTCCAAATAGGGTCAGATGCCAACGGCTGTGAGTGCGGAGGTGACCAGTCTTCATCCTGTCATGTCCTCGAGAGGCTCCAACAAGGAAGCCCTTGGCGTCTGGCTACTGGGAGCGCTCGCCTCTTGGTGACACAGGGATTGTGGGGGGCAGGCAGGACAGAGCCAGGTGGCAGAGTGTATCCTCCTGCCCCCTCCCTGCCAGGGGGAAGGGGGAGGCTCTTCCACAAGCTTCTATCAGCTCCTACTGCCGTGCTCTCCTGGTTCCTCTCGCCCATCCCTCCCTTTGCCTCCTCTGGGGGGGATGGGAATGGTGGGGCGTGGTCACTGGGCCCAGGTACTGCTACATCCCTTGCTGATTTCCCTAAATGCTGCTCCCAGCTCTGTAAACACTCTTTACTAAACTCTCCACTCAATCTGAGTGTACATCTTTTCTACCGGAACACAAAATGATCTGAAGTTTAGAATACTTGCCACTGCACTGGGCACACACTAAACATTTAATAAGAAGTAGATGTTACTTAGTTTATAATCAAGAAGGCCTGTTCATCAGCCTCATCCTGTCTTGGGAGATTTATATTACCCTCTACTAGTCGAGGAAATGGAGATTCAGAGCTTAAGCGTGTGAATGAGAAATGCTGCCTGCCGTACCAGCAAACAAAGGCTGCTGCAACCATCAAGCCACCACAGCCGCCCCTGAGGGAACTCAGGAGGGCAACAAACCCTCAGACCCTGCAGCCAGCCCTGAAGGTACATCCGGAGGGGGACTCGGGATGGGAAAGAACAGGATACTGGCCCTAGAGAGCTGAGGTGCACATCAAAGGAGTGATTTCAATGAGCCCAGACTCTTGCATCTTCCCATACACAGAAAAGTGCCAAATTCATTCACTTGAGATGTCTGGCTTTCTTTCATTAATGGTAATCTTTTGATGTTCGAACTACCTGGTCTTTGTGGCAAAAACCCCTCTATAGGGCTTCCCTGGTGGCGCAGTGGTTGAGAAGCTGCCTGCCAATGCAGGGGACGCGGGTTCGAGCCCTGGTCTGGGAAGATCCCACATGCCGCGGAACAACTGGGCCCGTGAGCCACAACTACTGAGCCTGCGCGTCTGGAGCCTGTGCTCCGCATGCAACAAGAGAGGCCGCGATAGTGAGAGGCCCGCGCACCGCGATGAAGAGTGGTCCCCGCTTGCCGCAACTAGAGAAAGCCCTCGCACAGAAACGAAGACCCAACACAGCCATAAATAAATAAATAATTAAATAATTAAATAATTAAAAAAAAAAAAAACCCTCTATATCCTGCTTCCCCCCTGACCTACTTGAAGCAGCCCCTCAGAGCTATCTGAGAAGCTGTCTCCCCGGCTTGAAGTCCTCAGGAAGTCCACCAAAAAAACCATAATTATCAACCTCGACTTTTAGGTTATGCCTTTTTTTTCCATCGACAAATGATGTCCCCAAGGTCATGGGCAGGAGGTGGAATAGGCTCAGGACTAGGGTGGAGCTCTTCTGAATCCTGGGCCAGGGGTCCCCCTAACGGGAGGAAATATCCTGACACCGGGGCCATCTCTCTGACACTTGTCCCTGGGTTGACCACTACAGAGTCCACTCCAGGTGCCTTCAACTTCGACACATGCCACACGGCCTGCTGACCAGCCACGCCACCTGAGCCAGGATAGGCTCTGGGCGCAGGGTATCCCTCTCCCCCAACCCAGGTGCCACCGCTCCTGGGAACTCTCCGGGTCATGCCCGAGGGAAAAAGAAAACTTTAAAAGCTTACGCAACCTGCAGGAATGAGAAAAGAATGCTACTACCCCAACCCAGCCATTCTGCCTTGCTGCTTCCAGGGTAGGTTTTTTTACCCACCATTGAACATTAAAGGCAGCCTAGGATTTCAAGTGTTTTTCCATGAGCTTTCCAAAACGTTCCACCTCCAGTCACCTCTTCTATTCCCACATGCTCTGTCCCGAGGCAGTATCTCCAGCCAGCAGCACTTCCTCTTAGAACCCTCTGGAACCAGACTGTTAACTGGGTCCCGGGAGGCTCTGGGAGCCCAGCCCCACAGGCAATAACCTCTCACGCATGACCTCGCTTCATCCTCATAGTGGCCCACTTCCTGGGGGGATAATCGTCCACCTGCATCTCAGATTTGGCCAACGGAGGTGCAGGGCTTGCCCGAGCTCACCCAGCTCGACCTGGGCGGCGTGATCCTGAAAACCTGGGCGCTTTCCCCCCACGCTGCCTGCTGTGCCATTTCACTGCACTCTCCCAAATCAGCTCCTCCAACCTGATACCCGTCTAAGGACGAGCATTAGAGAGAAAGCATCGGATTTTATTTTTTAAAGCCAAAGCAGCCACTGGCATTCTTACACGCCATCACTCTGAAGCCCAGAGCCTTTGGAGGATCGCCGAGTCCAGGGACCTGCACTCTGGCTGAGTAGCAACGGTGAATCCCACAGAAGCAAACCGGAGATCAGCGCAGGATCCGGGGGCCAAAGCACCGAACCCCTAAAATCCCCAGTTCCCTCCCCTCTGCTGAACCATGCACAAGAAACCTCTGGCCATTCTGTTATTTTACTTTATTTTTCTTGCGCACACAGGGCACACGCCACTTTGATTCGATACCAGTTCTATGCATTCAAGAAAATACTCTTGCTCTCCTGCAGTCTGACTTATGCCTGGAAGAATTCCCTAAGGTACCCGTGGGTTGTCTCCTCAATGAATCCTTCCATGGGTCCCCCAGGTAGAGGAATCCCTTCTCTTCTCTGTCGAAACCCTGCCTCGGCCAGTGCATATTTCTGCTCTAGTGCAAACCCCACTGTAGAGTAACTCTTCATGTCCCCATGCACCTCCCCAGGACACTGTGACCTCTGGCGGGGTGGGGATGGAGGGGACAAGGACTGACCACATGTCCTTCCATCTCTATAGTTCTAGCACCTTGCATGGTGGTGCCTGGGACACAATAAGTTCCTAATAAATGTTGGTTCAACCGAAACAGTCCAACCAGGTGGAACCAGAAGGTTGATAATGCTGACTCCCACGTACCTCCCCACCAACCAGTCAGAAGAGTGTCCGCCGGCTGATCACGCCCTCTTTGAACCATTACCATAAAACTTCTCACTACCCCCTCCAGGTTGGGACACATAGTTTTGAGGGCATTAGCCCGCTGTGACCCCCTTTGCCTGGCAAAGCAATAAAGCTATTCTTTTCTACTTCACCCAAAGCTCTGTCTCCGAGAGTTAATTCAGTGTCAGGGTACAGAGACCGGATTTAGCTTCATCTCCAAGGATATATTTGTCTCCAACAATGAAAAAGAG
Source organism: Balaenoptera musculus (assembly GCF_009873245.2). Lineage (NCBI taxonomy): Eukaryota > Metazoa > Chordata > Mammalia > Artiodactyla > Balaenopteridae > Balaenoptera > Balaenoptera musculus. The sequence continues at coordinate 8,195,011 of NC_045801.1, read as the reverse complement.
ACATAAGTGTATGGAAATGAGTGGGCTTGGAGAAGGGGGAGCCCAGACAGCTAATCTATTTAAAGTTTGAGACCAGCCAGCGGTCTAGATCAGCTCTGTCACTGCAGGTCCCTGTGACCTCCCCACGGGGCCTCAGTATTTTTGCAAAAAATGAAAGAGTTAGTTGAACAAAATGATTTCTAAGAACATCTCAGCTCTTACAGTGGGAACCACCTAGGTCCCTGTGGTTCCTATTTGCAATATGCATCATTGGAGAGTCCGTACAGATGTCACCCCAGAGCCTGAAACTTCTGGGCCCTGTCTCCATACCCAATGCTGAGAATTGCTGGAGAATAACTTTGCCAAGTGAGGGTGGGCTTCTCAAAGCTCCAGGAGTGAAAGGGGGTACACAATTGGCATGGGGTGGGCTAGGGTTGTCTGTGATGCCAGGGATGCCTGGAGCATTCTGAGGATGGAGCTGGAGGCAAAAGCACATGGGAGGGGGGCACTGTCTTCACAAAGAAAGGCTCTAATGGCCCCGAGGTGATGTCAGCAGAGCTCCACACCTCTCATTGCCCAGCGTGACACAGACCCAGAGCCTCAAACAGTCTGGGTGTCAAGTGGTCACATAATTGAGCGCTGGCCCTGGGGCTAGAACGCAGGCTCTTGCTGGGGCCCAAGGCTGGGCTCCTGGGACCAAATTGAGCAGGAGAGAGCGCCCAGATCCTCCGCTCTGCAAGGGGGTTGGCAGTGCTGGAGGTTCCACAGGGTTCCATAACTGACCAAAGTGTATAGAAGCCTTATTCTAGAGTAATTCTTTGTGACCAGGCCAGCTCTTCCACTGGCCTGTGGCGTGTGTGTGCAGATGCATACGGAGAACTCGCTGGGAATCCGTGTACGGACAAGGGAACTGGTCGATTTTATTTTTTGCTTTCTTGGCTGCTTTTTGTGGTATGGGAGGGGACCTAGGAGAGGATTAAGGTTTAGATCCTTCAAAGCAAAAGCCCTGTCCAAATATAATGCCTTTGAGTCAGCAACGGATTCAGACAGAGTTAACTGACCAGAAGATTAAGGGACCCCTTCCTATGGGGCTGCGGAGAGCTTGTCTCCAGGTGATGTACCTGGGGCTGGTGGTGGAGAGAGGAGAGGGACACCCACCTGGCACAGAGTCCCACGCACCCGCGAGGCCCCAGGACCTCCGAGGAACCCTTAACCACTCAGCCCACCGATGGATCCAGCCCACCAAAGCTGGGGCACTGAAGGCTCCGACGACCAGTACTAGGCAGGTCCCCGACTTCAGGACTTCAGGTGCTGGTGAGCCCAGCCGGGGAGCGCCCGGCCTGTACCTCCAAAGTGGAAACAGTCCTGAAGTCAGCAGGAGGCTGCTTAAGAGCCAGCTTCCGTCTGCTGATAGAGCTTGCAGGAGCATAACCTTCAGCCCTTAAAGAAATTCCTCCGCCATCACTTCTGGCAACACTTCCTGTTTTCTTCTCTAACCCCAGTGCTCCAGGGGGGTGGTAACCCCCAGCCAGCGGAGGGAAGTGAAGGTAAGACTCTGCTGGGGCCCAGGCCCTGGCCTTGCCCCAGCGCAGACCTAGACAGCAAATGCAGGCCTAGCACAACACAGGGACAGCATATTCCCACGCGTGTGGGATCGTTCAAAGGTCGGGAAAGGACCCCCTACTTATTCGGTCATGTATTCAGCAAAATAAATTTCTCTTATCATGAAATTCCTTTTCCCCAGACTTGAAATCAAAGCATGTGAATATATACATACACATATGTAGTATATGTGAACATACGTATGTATATCTACTTATACACACACACTCACTCAATTACATATAATATTTATCTTGGGTAACATATTGCTAAGGTAAGAGCAATGACCCCATTTTACCCCCACTCCGCCCCCAGATCGGGGCATGTTATGGTGAACTCTCGGGTCGGTCTTTTCAGCTAACCGCAGGATTTCAGAAAAACGCCGGGCCATGGTGTTTTGGGGGTAGGAACCGGAGGTGCAGGGAGCGACCCCAGGCACCCTGCCGCCGCACCCCTTCCAGCCTCGGAGCCAAGAGGCAATCTCCAGAGTAGTCGACAGGGGGCAGTGCACCTTGCCTTTTCCGAACGTCGGGAACGCTCTCCCGCAGCTCCCGGGAAAGAAAACCTGGCGGCTTCGCCCCAGCGTCTAAGAAGAGCCCATCTTTGAGCCCAGCACGTAGTAGGTGCGCAAGGTACGTCTAGAAGCCAAAAGCGCTGGGCTGGGTAGATGGATGCGAAATGAATAGTAAACGTGAGGTGAAAGAGGCAAGGGACGTCCCGGCCTCTGCCAGCGCCTTCCCTCGAAGAGGCCTTTTCAGACAGCCTTCGTACCTACTGTGTGCCAGGCGCGACGGCTGTACAACCTCGTTCCCCGCCGACCTCATTTTCCCCGCTGGCGAGTACCGCCCCCCGCCACCTCAACACGCACACACACACACACACAGACACACACACACTCGCACACACGCGCACACAGGCACACACACAGCCGCAGAGCGGGAGCGGGTGCTCGCTGTCTCCTTGGGGAACTACCTCTGCACAAATCCGCGTGGCGTGGGACCCGGGAGGGGGATGAGCCGGAAGAGGCGAGGAGTCCCCGGACGTGGGCGCGTGAAAGCCCGGCGGATGCCTGATGCAGCGACGACGCCGCGAGCAGGTCACTGCCCTCAGGGTCAAGGCTGTCTCCCTCTGCGGGACACGCAGAACCCGCCCAGCCCCCAACCACACGCAGACTTCTGAGCGGGCACGTGTCCGCCAGCCCAGCGACCCCACCAAGCCCCGCGCGTGGAAGGTGCGGTTTGGGACCCTCGCGTGGGAGGGAGGAGAGACTCAGATCTCCGGCGGAAGAACAGAGCCCAGATGATCCCAACACCCTTCCCAGGAGACCAGGCCGCGGGATACAGGGAAGGCGCCCAGCTGGGGAGCAGCCTCAATCCCCACGTCAAGTTCAGCCGCGCTTCCTCCCGCAAGGTCAAGTTCAAACACACTCTCGCTTAGTGAAAAGAGGAGCTGGAAGTTGCGCCCCTGTCCCGATTCTGAATCAGGTTGGACCCCCATCAGGGCGCTCTGCCCGGTGGCACCGCTCCCTGCTCCTGCGCTCTCCCCAGGAGCGGCCCCTGCGCCGCGCGGGTCACACACCCGAGACGCAGACAAGTTGCTAACTTTTGTGAGATTATTTCGCAGCAGCTGCGGCGCCTACCGGGACTGGGGCGGACCCAGAGTTTCGAGTCGCCACGGGCACCACCCCCGCCACGCTCCCCTTCGCCCACCCTGCCCACCACGCCACGTCCAGCCGTCCTGTCCCGGGTGCCAACCTCTCCACCGTATCCGGAGCAATGCGGGCCTGCGGTGTCCCCGGGGGCGATGGCCACCTCCTCGATCTGCGCCTGCTCGCAGCGGATTTGGAAGCACGATCCGGATACCATCCCTCGGCCGCCCGACCGGATCACTGGGCGGCCTCCGCGCGCCCCAGCACCCCTGGTTCCGCTCTAAAGCGCCGGAGGGCGACCCCGTTGGCCATTCCGCCTTCCGGCGGCCCCCACCGGGGAGATGCCAGCCCGGCGCCGAGTGCAATGTCACTGGGGCCACCCCGGGAACCGCTGCCCCAGACCCGGTGTAGGCTCCCCGTTGAGCACCCAGCAGCTGCTTTTGAAACGGCTGTAAACCCCTGAGCCCGACCCTCTTCTGCGACCTCCTTCCTCTCCCAAAGACCCCGGCGACACCGCTGCTAAGGAAGGGGTCTGCCTACATCTGCCTTCCCCTCTCCTGGCACCTGAGGTCTTCAACCCACTTCCACCCTCCTGTCACACCCTCCTGGATCCTTCCCCACCACTTCTGTCCCCAGGCGCGGACAATCGCCCCTCCACTCGGAGAACACAAGCGAAACTGCCGGAGCCCCAACTCCGGTGGATGCAGCCCCCCGCGCACCCCCGGCTCCGCGCGCTCACTCACCGCGGCCGGAGACACGCGAAAGTTTCCTGGGCTTCGGGGGATGAGGGGATTCGGAGGAGGATCAAAAGGGGGTGTCCCGAACACTCGCCCCCTTCCCAGTTCACATCGCCCCTTTCTCCTCTCCTCCTCCTCTTCGTCCTCCTCTTCCTCCTCCCTCTGGTCTTTGTCTTTGCAAAGTGTCGAAACTGTCTGGCATAGTGGAGCTCCGCCGGCGGAGGCTGGAGCCGGGGAAGCGGGGAGGCGGGGTGAGGATGGGAGCGGTCTCGGGAACACCTTCCCCCGGGTGTAACGGGAGGGGGAGGCGGGCGGGCCGGGGAGGGGCCGGCCGCGGCCAGGAGCCGGGGCGCGCGCCGGAGCCGGGCGGGCGCCTCTCCTGCGCGTGGCCCTCCCCTTCCTCCGCCCAGCGCCCGCCCCTCGCGGCCCGGCGCTCTCCCCGCGTCACTCCCTCCTCCCGGACTCGGTCGGCTTTCCCCTAGCTCTGGGCTGCCTGCGAGACGAATATAGAGCTCCGAGCCACGTGGACCGCTGTCGGCTCGGGCGCGGGGACCGGATCGCCGCCCCGAGAGGGGCTCTGCGGGGACGGCTCGGCGACACTTCGCGCCGGGGCCGCCGCCTTCAGGGTGGGAAGGCTGGGGAAGAGAGGCCAGGGGGGCCGGGGGATCAGCTCCGCGGAGGAGGTGACGGCGCCCTGCGAGAGGACGTGGCGGTGCTCTGAAGAGCCCGAGTCGGGTGCATGGTAGCGAGAAGGGGCCGATCCCCCCTGCTGGCGGCTGGGCAAAGCCACCCCCTTCCTCTAAGAGCGCGGGACTCGCGGTGGGATTTAGGGAGAGGGAGGGGAGGAGCGGGGCTAGGGAGCCGGTGAGGCTCGGGCGGGGGCCCAGATAAGAGCCGCGGAGACGCCACCGAGGCCCAGCCCCCGCCCTGGCCCTCGGGCCCGCCGCTGTTTTTTTCTTCCCAAATGCGGAGGCTGCAGCGTGATCCAGAGCTGGTCAAGCTCTCGGCAGCCGGACCCCAGGCAGGAGCCAGCCCCAAAGCGGCCTGGGGCTGGGGCTTCGAGGACCGGGCCCCCTTTCGGGGTCAGGTTTGCGCGGTTTTTTGCCCTTCCTTCTTTACAGGGAAGTGTGGGCGCTGGAGGCGTCTTGCTCAATGGCAGAATGCTAGTCCTAGGGCTACGTGCAGGACACACGATTTAAGAGGCGTTACCAAAAAATCTGGTTTTACAGTTCTTATCCTCTTATTGGGATTTGTCCTGTTTCACAATTTTCCTGAGGAATGCTAAGAGGAAAAAAGGCACAGTTTGGCCTAGGGGTCAGTTAATTCTTTCAGCTTCCCTTGCCCCAGTCGGAGAGGTCAGCCTTCTGCAGTGGAGTCGGAGAGAGCTCCTTTGCTTTTCATCAGAGGGATGTGTAGTGTGTGCTTCAGACAAGGACCAGCTGGACCCAACTTCTTGGTTCAAACCTGCCACTCCCTGGATGTGTGAAATTGTTAGGGGAAACACTGACTGAAAGCACCAGCCCTGGCCAGGCAAAGACAGTAACAGTTGGCATGAGTTATTCTACCACAGGAGGTCCTGGTAAGCAACACAGAACTAACAAGCCACCAACAACCGGAATCGGGGAAAGGTCTAAAGGAGATGCCAGTCCACACGGCCTACCAGCCTCCCAGAATCCTCCTCGCTGGAATCCATCTTGGCTGAGCGATGCCCGCTCCACCAGAAAGGACCCTGAATCAGAATGATTGGCCAGAGACAACCCGGAAACTAACCCGGTCACCATAAAACCCAAGACTGCGAGCCACGTGGCAGAGCCGTCCTCCTGGGATCCCTTACCCTCCTGCTCTCCACCCGGGTTCCTCTTCCCAATAAAGTCTCTTGCTTAGTCAGCACGTGTGTCTCCTCGGACAGTTTATTTCCGAGTGTTAGACTAAGAGCCCACTCTCGGGCCCTGGAAGGGGTCCCCCTTCCTGCAACAAAATTAGGCTAGTTTCAGAATCCCTAAGCCTACTAGCTCTGTGCCTCAGTTTCTTCATCTGTGCAAATGGGCTTAATACTGTCCGTCTCACAAGGTTGCTGTGATGACTAAGCGAATTCATATATGTCCAACACTAAAAACTCTACTTAGCATACAGTAAGTGCTCAATAAAAGTGTGTTGTGTGAATGGTGGATTTCTCTGGCACCAGGTCCCTGCCCACAGCTGGGGGAGGCCTGCCCTAGAGAATGGAGTGGTGGTATGCAGAAGACTTCTGGGAGTTGAAGGAGAAAAAGAGAGATATTCAGGGCAGTAGAAGAGATAACGATTAAAGGGGCAGGGGAGAGAGAGAAAATTCCCTACTAGAAGGGGAAGGAAAAGGGGAATAGAGAGAATAGGGCAAGAAGGGGGATGGGGGGGAAGCCGAAACAAAAAGCATGTGGATCTGCAAGAGTTCTTCAAGGAGCAGGAGCCCTGCCAAGCTGCACCCGGGCCCTGCTGCCTGGCTAAGTTTCCTGCCCTCCATGAGTTTGCGAGAAAAGTTTTGGGTATTTCGTGACCTGAGACCTCTTGCCTGAACCTATTGGTTTTTGTTTCAGTTCTAGAGGGGGGTGGAGGTGAGCCTTCTGGCCTGCCTGGAAGCACCGTGTTGGTTTTGCTCTTTCTGAGATGCGAGTCAGGGCATCCACTGCACTTGGCATTCCCCAGAATGCTTTAGTGTATGGGACGAGGGGAGCAGAGAGGGTTCCTAGGAGCGTCAACTCCTGTTCTCTGCAGCGGCAGCATCTTCCAGCCATGGGAACCTTCTGACATGGACCTCTCAGACTCAGCACCTGAGGGCCTGGCTTGGAACATCAACCAGGTCCAAGTATCCAAAATGTAAGAGTGGTCATCTTGCTGTCTTCACAGGGACAACTGCCTGCAGTGCCCTGTTGATTTTCCTGATTATATGATCGGCGGCGTTTGCCTTCTGATTTGATTTCAGCTTGCTGGGGGCAGGGAATGCGTTGTGTTTTGCCCCCTGCTGACTGCAGTGCCCATCTCATCCCAGTTACATGCTAGATGCTCAATAAAGACTTCCTGGATGAATTAATAAAGAAATGTTGTTTATTGCAAGGATCAAATAGTATAATGTACAGAAAAGCACTTTGCAAAATAGAAAATGCTTCCGTCATTAAGACTATCCTATTATATCCCGGCAGGAGAGAGATCAGATTGGGCAACTAAGTGGCCCCAGATCATCCAGCTGTTCTGCTTTGCAGCCAAGAATCAAAGTCGGCTCTCAGTTTCACCTCTGGGTTCTTGGCAGTTCCCCTAGATGACTGTACAGTGAGGTGGAAATTTCTTATTAAGCAACTCTGGTGAAACATGCATAAATCATCAACTTATCGATATAAAAAGATGTACATCAGACACACCTTTTCCCAGTCTCTGACGGGTTAACCTGGCAAGGCTTTTTCTAGCCCCACTTCCTTTATTTTTGCAATGTATTTCTTACCAGGTAGCACAGAAGGCCTCTTTCCTAGAGTTGTGACATTTCATGAAAGCACTTCTGATACCCTGGCCAGTTTCCAGGAGCCCAGATCTGGGGCTACGTGTCAGGATTGTGTGTCTGTGAACGTTCCTCCTTCTCACCCCCCAGTGTGTCTCCCAACGTGGCCGGCCAGTAACAGTCATGACTGGAGTGTCTGCGCAATGAGTTCCCTGGGAGCCCTGACGTTGATTTAATGCTCACCATCACCCCACCCAGCCCCACAATGTCTTCAGAGCAACAGCAAAGCTCTTAGTAATGATGGTTAAGGAAATTGATTTCATCCTTTCCCCATCCCCTTTCTTGGTGCATCAGAGTGGAAAGATCCTAATGGGTTCTGATGCCATCTGGGTGATTATGCAGAAAAGGAAAGAGCTGCCTTGCTTGTCAAAGGTGAGTTCAGAGCTGCTGGGTACTTGGTGTTTGGTTTGGGGCAGTGTTTTACTTTGGGTTCTTGAGGCTGTGAGGACCTGGGCCAACTTTCCTTAGATTAACAAAAAAAGTGATCTAGGGATGTACAGACTGACTAAAAGTGGGGACCCGGAAGGAGAATGACAGCCTGTCTCTGTGGCCCTCTCTGTCTCTTCCTCTCCCTTCCCTGCCTGTCTGCTCTCTCCTCGCCTATAGGCATTCCCTGTTAAGTCCTGGTGTCGCCCTAAAAGTTTTCTGTATGCTTATGGCCCCAGCCCCTCTACATCGTGGCAACTGTTCATCCACTCCAAGTTTTAGTTTTTCCAGGAGAGGAATCTGATTGACAGTCTCATTCCGTTATAGGTCAACAATCCAACTGTGAATACGCTGCTCAGGCAGCATGTGCCCACCTCAAAAGTAAATATGTGGATGGAGACCTGTACAGGAGATTTTGCATTACAGGGAACGTAGGACCCATGACTCTTCAGTCCCCTTCCAACCCTGAAAATCTCTAGGCATTTGAGTCAGCGGTAGTAAACAGAGCCATACACTACACTGCTCACGTATATTAGATCCAACAGCTAGGGCAGCTCATTAGTCTTGTCCAATCATGACTCCCTTAATCTCTTTGCCAGAAATTGGCTCAGGAATAAGTAGCTTTAATCCCTGTTTGGATCAACAAGATAGAAATATACTTGGGTCTTCTAGGAAAGAAGTTCTTAAAAGTATGCCTTGGGAAGCTACTCTTTTTTTCCAGCTGGATATGAACAAAGAAGTATTTTTATTTCAGTTTCTCTGGAAGACATCTTATGCCCCTGCGGGAAGCCAAATTGAAGCTAAGTAGATCCAGATCCCAGATCACACTGTACCTGAAGCCTACATTCTAGCCTTTCTTTTGTATGAGTCAATACAGTTATTTTGTTTAAGCCACTTTAGGTCATGGTTCTGTTACTTGCAGCCAGACACTTGATAACCTGTATACAACTACAGCCAGAGTGACTTTCCTGAAGTCCCCCTTCAAGAAAGTCATTCCCCCACGTCACTTCCAAGCTTTCAACCCTTAAAACTTCAATGGCTCCCATTGCCTTGGGAAGTAAATCCAAACTTCTGAGCCTAACAATTAAGGCCTTCCTTGATATGGTCCCCATGTATGTTTCTCACTTGTTTCCTTCCACTCTTCCTCTTTGTGAACCCTGTATAGCAAACATGACTCAGCCCAGAAGCTCTGGTTAAATTACACATTTTTGTGTCCTTGAAATCAACATAGATCTCCCTGTTGCTGGGCTGGTAAAGATTTCCCTAATATCCATCACAGGACTCTTCAACCCCTGAGGTGTGCAAAGGTCCAGAGTTCTAACACAGGGCCTGGTACGAGGGAAACTCTGCTTCTCAGCAGCATTCACTGTATCGGCACAGCCTCCTGCTGGCCTAGGCTGCCCGACCCATAAAGGACCATGGCTCCTAAACAACCCTGCCATGCGGTCCAGGCTTCCTGGATGTGTTAGTTTCCTAGGGCTGCCAGTACAAATTGCCGCAAACCGGGTGGCCAAAAACAGCAGAAATTTATTTTCTCACGGTTCAGGAGGCCAGAAGTCTGAAATCAAGGTGTCAGCAGGATTGGTTCCTTTTGGAAGCTCTGAGAGAATCTGTCTCCTGTCTCTCTCTCAGCTTCTGGTGGCTTCTGGCAGTCCTTGGCCTTCCTTGGCTTGTGGAAGCATCACTTTGATCTCTGCGTCTATCTTCCTTTGGCTACGTGTGTGTGTCTGTGTGTGTCTGTCTGTGTGTGTCTGTCTGTGTGTCTGTATGTATCTTCTCCTCTTGTAGGGACACCAGGATTTAGGGGGCCCACCCTAATCCAGTATAACCACATCTTAATTTATTTAATTAATTACATGGGCAAAGACCCTATTTCCAAATAAGATCACATTCCGAGGTTCCCAGGGGAACATGAATTTTAGAGGACACTATTCAACCCCACAATTCCAGGGACACTTGACCTTCCTGCTCACCCCTCTTTAGGGTGCTGCCCTTGAGTGGTGGCCCCCCTCTGCAGACCTCCAGCTGACCTCCAGCCTCAGAGATCCTTTATGTCACTTTCCCTCCTGGTGTTCTCAGAAGTAGCTCCTCTCTACTTTTCCTTTGTAAATGGATTGAAACAGGATTTCAAAGAATTCCTACTTCTAATTTTCCCTTTGGCAAAAGTCTTTGAGGCAAAGAAACATCCAAGGCCTGGTTTGAAATGGGGAAAATAGGAACACAAAGGGGACCAAACCCACTAATGGGTAAATAGAGTGTCCTGCCATGCCTGTCATACCTGTGGTCTCACACATCACCAGTCCTAGAAAACCCACCACCAGGCTCTGCATATGGACAGTTGGTGCCCTTGAAGGCTCTCCATTAGCCTGACCCCTGCTGTCTCACTGTCCCCACATGAAACTGTTACTGTCATCCCCTGTGTAGCTTTTGTCTCTTCCCTTTATGAAATCCTGTGTCTTTCTTAGAATCTGTTATTCCTTGTAGCTTTGTAGTTAATTTGCGTATTAAGCTACATTTCCAATAAGATGGAAAAGTCCTGGAGAAAAGGTGCAATCCTTCATTCACCCAACACAAATTTATTGAGCACCTACTAAGTGTCAGATACTGTGCCAAGTGCTGGGGACGAGGAGGTGGGCACGACATAGTTCCAGCCCCCAAGGAGCCCACACTTTGCAGGGGACTGATGGTGGCTGGTTATTTCACCACATTTGGGTAGCACCGTGATAAGCTAACAAGTGGGTATCGTGAGGTCACAAATAGGTTGTTGGTTTGCAACCTCAGGAGCTTGTTGGGTGAAATATGAAACCAGCCCCGTAGGTGGAGGCAAGAAGAGACCAAAGAGAGAGGCAGACACACCAGACTGGTAGGCGGCAGGTTTAATGGGTATGGAAACTTACAAAGTTTGTTTCGGGCAACAAGACCGGTAGATTTCTGCACTTGCCGGTCAGAATCTTATGAGTTTACAGAGAGGCCTTAAAGGGGCTCAGTGACATACACCATCCAGAGGGTCTCAACCACACATGCTCTCTCAAGGCTACGGCCTTGAAAACACCTCCCACTGTGGGCGTGACGGGCAGAGTTCATCCCAAGGACAGTGGAGTGGGAGGAGCCTCCAATTGCCTGGGTCCAGCTCACGGGTCAACCCGAGGTCATGTCCTCTTGATGAACTCCTCCAACATTTTCTTTTCTGTGACCGGTTTTTACAATTTTATACGTTTCCTTTTTTTTTTTTTGGAATGTGCCCTGAGCGGTCAGCAATGAGCTTTGCTGGCATGAAAGTGGACTGTTCGGTGGCTGTTTGGCTGTATTGGAAGCAGATACTACAGCAGTAATAAAGGTACGTGTGAAAAAAAGCACAGTTAAGATAATGATTTTTAAAATAAGTAACAGTTTTTTTTTTTTTTAATGAAGTGCCCCATGATCCGAACCATTTTTTTTTTAGGCTGGGGATAGGATCATTGAGGGCATTTATTTGTGTTTCTCTGTGATTTAATAAAGATGGTATATTAGTAGACTTATCAGGTATGAACATATATTATTTTGTTTGGATAATGACCTAGGTGTCTCTTTGTGAGGCGATAATAATGTTTAAGACCATTTTATTTGGGAGGACTGCTTTTTTTATTAGAGAGACTTTAATGTTTGGTAAGGGCAGGCTTTGTTGGCTATAACTCAAGGCTTTTGGGTGAATTTAGTAAGAGGTTTCGTATGTGTGATAATGTTTGCCAGACCAGTGGCGGGAACAAAGATGGCGGCCAGGCCAACTGATTGCACGAGTGGAAAACAGAATGTGTCCACCTGGTCTTCAGGAGGGGGAGGTTGCGCTGCTTTAGGAACTTGACCTGGTTGTGGATACCATACATGCTAGCATCAGTGGGAATTAAAAAAAAATTCTTTTAGGATGTAGGGGCCACCATGGGAATAGGCACGGGGCATTTGGAGGATCTACATATTTTATAGGGCCTAGTAGCACCTGCATATTTAGAGATAGCGGTGCCGCTGGGCAGGGTGTTCCTTTGTTGTAAATGCACTGATGCCACTTCATCAGAGGTGGATCAGTGGAACATATCTTCAACCCACCCCTTGATAAGAAGGGAAGTGCTTATGGCATGTTGTTTCTGGAGGAGCATTGTGTATGTTATTAGGAGCTGTTGCTCTAAGGGGGTATATCAGGTTTCTGTTCCCTTTTAGCATTTAAGGGGTATTTTTTGGTATCCAAATCCTACGGGTATTTTTTCTTTTGTTGTCTTTGCCACAGAGTCCAATTTTTTACCCCCTGGGTTCTGAGAGGGATCATCCCAGGAGAACCAGGTAGAAGCTGCATGCCTTTTATGACCTAGCTTCTGAAATAACATAGCATCATTCTTCGTGCTCTATTCTCTGAGTCTTGAAGCGGTCGCAAGCCTGTCCAGACGGTAGAGAGGGGTTCTAGACCCTGCCCCTTGATGGGAGGAGTGACAGAGCTTGCAGCCCTGTTTTAGAAAGGCACACAGCCTCAGGCAGCTGCGTTTTTAGGACTGGATTGCCAATTTCACAGGCGACAGTGGGTGGCAGAGACCAGGTCTGGATGAGATCACTTAGGGCCGTTGTGGAGAATGAAAAGAGGGATAAGCACGGAGGCCTAACAACATGGTGATGGTCAGTAAATGATTCCGGAATGAATAATTTGTTCAAGAGCATGACTCTCTATAGATAACCCCCAGGTCTGCGGTTCTTCAATCTGGCCCCAAGCAGGACCACAGTTACCTGAGCATCCAGTTATCTCGTGAGCCAAACAAGGAACTCCTAGAGTCTGCTTCTCAGACTTCAGTGGGCACGAGGATAGCTCCAGGAGGCTTGTTCTAAACAAAGCTTCTGGGATTCCATTCCCAGAGGTTTGGAATTCAGCAGACCTACAGTAGGGTCCAGAAATCTGCCTTTTTAAACAACTTCCATCTGTAATATGGCTACAAGGCCTGGGAGGGCATTACAGTACTCAGCCATAAACCCAGGGGGGCCATGGGCAATCTTTTTTTTTTTTTTTACATCTTTACTGGAGTATAATTGCTTTACAATGGTGTGTTAGTTTCTGCTGTATAACAAAGTGAATCAGCTATACATATACATATATCCCTATATCCCCTCCCTCTTGCCTCTCCCTCCCACCCTCCTATCCCACCCCTCTAGGTGGTCACAAAGCACCGAGCTGATCTCCCTGTGCTGTGCGGCTGCTTCCCACTAGCTATCTATTTTACGTTTGGTAGTGTATATATGTCCATGCCACTTTCTCACTTCGTCCCAGTTTACCCTTCCCCCTCCCCGTGTCTTCAAGTCCATTCTCTACGTCTGCGTCTTTATTCCTGTCCTGCCCCTAGGTTCTTCAGAACCATTTTTTTTTTCTTTAGATTCCATATATATGTGTTACCATATGGTATTTGTTTTTCTCTTTCTGACTTACTTCACTCTGTATGACAGACTCTAAGTCCATCCACGGACAATCTTTTTGATAAGATGTCCTCGTTCCAAGTCCTGGCTCTGCTACTGTTGTAGCCACCTGACTTCTGACAGTTTCCTTCTTCTTTTTTTTTTTTAAATTTTTAAAATTTTTTCTTTATTTTTATTTTTTGAAAATTAGCTTTTTATTTTGGAATTGTTTTCGATTTACAGAAGAGTTTCAAAAATAGTAAGAAATTTCCCGTATGTCTCATGCCCAGTTCCTCCTATTAATAACATCTCTCATGTTAATAATTAGTATGGTACACTTGAAAAAATTAATGCACCAATATCAAAACATTATTTTTTTTTGAATTTTTGAATTTTATTTTATTTATTTTTTTATACAGCAGGTTCTTATTAGTCATCCATTTTATACACATCAGTGTATATATGTCAATCCCAATCTCCCAATTCATCACACCACCACCCCCCGCCGCTTTCCCCCTCTTGGTGTCCATAAGTTTGTTCTCTACATCTGTGTCTCTATTTCTGCCCTGCAAACCAGTTCATCTGTACCATTTTTCTAGGTTCCACATACATGTGTTAATATACGATATTTGTTTTTCTCTTTCTGACTTACTTCACTCTGTATGACAGTCTCTAGATCCATCAGTTTCCTTCTTCTGATATCAGTTTTCTCATCTGTACAAGTAGGAGGCTGATTTAAAGCAATGTTCTCAAACTGTGCTGTAGGGGACCTAAGGGGTTCCACGCTGGGTCTCCGTCTGCGTTAATCCGTTTTGCGAATGTTTGCTGTAGGCTGGGCCCTGGGCTGGATACTGGGGATATGACCCAATCAGTGACTGATTACCATTATGAAAGGTACTTCAAAAGAGAAGCCCAAGAAGGGGTAAGAGAGGGAGTCGACAAAGGTGGTTTAAACTGTCGTACGTGTGCTTCCCATGGGGTTGCCGTTTGGGCAAACCCTTCCCAGGATTGAAACCACTGGCTTAGGCGATCTCTAAGGGTCCATGCAGCCAGAAACCTTTGTTCTATGATACTTTTCAATGATTTAACTTCGGAGTAAAGTCAAAGCAGGCAGAATGCAATTCCTGGATTTGAAGGCTGTCCAAGACCCCAAGGTTAACACGTTCATTCTTGAAAAGAACTTGTGGGGCTCTTTAGGGATCAAAAATGTTCTGTATCATGGTTTTATGACATTTAAAAACCAGCACCTTACCCTGGGAAATTGAGTGAAAGAACAGACCGAGAAGGGTGAAACGTAGCCCTGCTTGCTAAAGGAAGCAGCCGAGCATAGAGGTGCAGGGCGGGGCTCTGGACTCCGCCGATGTGTGTGCTGAAGCTGCTTGTCAGATGATTCACGCTTGCTGAGCCTTCTAGTTCCCATCTGCAGAATGGGCACGTGGTACTTGCCTCTCAGAGACCTTTTAAAGAGAAAGATCATATATAAAAAATTACTGTTTCACTGCCAGATACTTAGTAAGTATTCGGTAAATGATGACCATTATTAATTTAAGTATCTTTCTAATGCATGCGATACTTGTCAACGTTCCTGCAGATGTTTTATAAATGAGAATAGAAAGTCACACAGTTTAAGAGTTGCCCAGTATCTGGGCTCTGCCAGGCCAGCAGCATCTCTCTGAGGGAAGAAAGCCTTGTAATTCTTCCTTTTTTAAAATACATGCCCATGGTGGTGGCCTTCAAAATTTGAGTTTGCCTATTTTTGCCCCCAAAGGAGAGTGAGTTATTTTTCCCAGTTGAAAGCAAGCCTAAATATTCAAATTTGGGATATAAGTGTTCCATGTTTTAAAAGAATGAAGATGGCATCAATATGTGTTATTGAGAAATAAAAAAAGAGGCCCTGAAATTATTTCTCTGTATTTTTTGTAGTTTAATAGGTTAACTTTCCTTGAGACTAAATCTGCCAACATCTTTTTTTTCCCCCTCTTTTGGTAATTAAAACAATACAGAGAATGTACAAGGGCTGGAGTACCTCTATAACTCAGTGGTTTATGGGGTGGAGCTGCATGCACGAACTTGGGCAAAACATTTAGCTTCAGCTTGCTTGTGTCTAAAACAAGGATAATGATAGGATCAACGCTCTCGGATTTTTGGGAAGGTTAAAGAAGATAATTATTAAATACACCATGCACATAGAAAGTGTATAGTAAGTTAGCTATTGCTATTTTTATGTGTATCAATGTACTAAGTATTTTGATGTTGACATATATTTTGAACTGCAAACTCATAAAATATAAATTAATATTAGCTTCTTGCACTTAATAACCTGCATTTAATGATTCTGGAGGCAGCTATTTCTACCTTGAGATTGTGTTGGGAGCTATGACATCAGTTTTTTTAAATTATTTATTTATTTATTTATTTATTTATTTATTTTTGGCTGTGTTGGGTCTTCGTTTCTGTGCGAAGGCTTTCTCTAGTTGCGGCGAGCGGGGTTCACTCTTCATCGCGGTGCGCAGGCCTCTCACTGTCGCGGCCTCTCTTGTTGCGGAGCACAAGCTCCAGACGCGCAGGCTCAGTAGTTGTGGCTCACGGGCCTAGTTGCTCCGCGGCATGTGGGATCTTCCCAGACCAGGGCTCGAACCCGTGTCCCCTGCACTGGCAGGCAGACTCTCAACCACTGCGCCACCAGGGAAGCCCTGACATCAGTTTTAAGAGACGTGACATCTGCTACTAATTTGGGCTGCCAATTTGGTAAAATTATTTAAGTCATTAGGGTGCCTTAGGGCTGTGGTCCATAGCCAGACATGGGAGAGGGTGGAATTCCATCAGGCAGTAAAATAGCTGACTGGTGAAAAATCTTGTTGATGGAGGAAAGATTCAGAATCTTATCTATGCAAATCAGATGATAGTATCTGTAGCGGTTAGGATGAGGTTGGGCTGCAGAAAACCTGGAATAACAGTGGCTGAATCAGATAGAAGTTAATTTCTCTCTTTTACAAGTCCTGGTAGGAAGGCTGATATGGCATTCTATTGTTTCAGGGACGCAGGCTTCATCTATCTTGTTCCTCAAGAGTGCCTACCATCCATCCATAAGCTTATTTCCTAGTTCAAATTGGCTGCTGCAGCTCCAGCCATCAAATCTTTATTCCAGGCATTTAGAAAGAGATAAGAGCATGTCCTTTACCTTTCAGGACATCTCCAACAGATTGCCCACACCAATATCTGCTTACATCTCATCCCCCAGGCCACTCCCAGCTGCCTAGCTACAAGGGATGCTGGTAATGTAGTCTTTATCCTGGGAATGTATGCTGAAAGAAGTGGCTATGTGGGGACAATTAGCAGTCTGTGCTGCAGGGTTAAAAGGGGTTAGATCACTCAATTTTGACCAGGGCCAAGAGTGCAGAACCTAATCCCATGTGCAAAGCATGGACTTGGAGTTGCTTGTTGCCATAGTAACCAGAAAAGACTGAACATGCCAATTGTCATGAAGAAAAAAAATTGTCCTTGCATCTCTGATCCTGGGTTCTGGCCAGAAAACTCTGGCTGATAAGCTCCTAAGTTTAGGATGGTACTTACTTATGATGTTAAAACAACTTGTTTATTCTCCTAGTGCTAAACATTTTTTCACCCTGGGAAAGTGTAGAAATACACTGAGTGATGGGAAAGTAAATCACAGAAATAATACTTGTGGGAAAATCAGCACATGTTTGGTATTTGAAGTATGTGGTGTAATAAAAAATATTTTTGACATATTAGAGACAGATTAGCTTGATGACGCCACTTTAAAATGTAACCAAGCAGCAGTTTAATTTAGACTTGTAAATTTTTATTGGAAAATTTAAAGGAAGAAAATTTGCCATGTTTGATTGTTTAGAAGAATCTAAGAGTCTTTAAACTTGGTTTTAAGTTTATTGCTTCACTAGATGTTTTGAATACTTAAGGAAGGCTTTTTTAAAAATTAATTAATTAATTAATTTATTTATTTATTTATTTTTGTCTGTGTTGGGTCTTCGTTGCTGCGCGTGGGCTTTCTTTAGGTGCCGCGAGCAGGGGCTACTCTTCGTTGTGGTGCGCGGGCTTCTCATTGCAGTGGCTTCTCTTGTTGTGGAGCACGGGCTCTAGGCACGTGGGCTTCAGTAGTTGTGGAGCACGGGCTCAGTAGTTGTGGCTCGCAGGCTCTAGAGCGCAGGCTCAGAAGTTGTGGTGCACGGGCTTAGTTGCTCTGCAGCATGTGGGATCTTCCCGGACCAGGGCTCGAACCCGTGTCCCCTGCATTGGCAGGTGGATTCTTAACCACTGTGCCACCAGGGAGGTCCCTGAATACTTAAGGAAGGCTTTTGCTTATCATATTGGTATAAATATTGGAGGAGATTTAATGAATTGAGTTGTTTTATCTGGGTCCATTGTTTAAAGTTATTTAGGTTTCTTTAAACATTGAATAGGCAACTCCCTGATAGTAACTGTTAAAATATCGTCTATGTTAAAAGAGAATTGTAAGTTGAATTCAAAGGCCTAAGGAAAAAAATGGATTTCTAAATTTTTTTCATATTAATACATTTAAAAAATCAACCTTAAATATTTTTCTATGTGCAAAAGCTGCCTAATAATGATAATAATAATTATAATAATAATAAACACTGACAGCTTCAACTTTTAAAACTTTTTATTTATTCACATACAAATAAGAGGTCTCTGGTGATAATTTCTTTTTTCTTTTAGTAGTGGAGTTCTTTTTTTGTTTGTTTCTTTGTTTGTTGCTTCAAATTAAATCTTATGTGGAATCCAGTGTTGGGCTTGTTTTGAGAAATGACTCTCCCTTATTCCAAGTAGTCTGGGGAGCCTTTCAGATAAGGGACCCTCTCCTTCCTCAGTTACAAGATGGCAGGCGTCCCAAGCTAGGCCCGTCACATGTGACACTTCTCTGAAGACATCAATCATTCTTTATTTCCTTCTACCTAGAACACTCAGTTTTACCTTCCTACTTCCTGTTTTTTAGCACAGGCGTGAAAAGCACTGATTCAGAAACCAGATATTGTGTGTTCAAATCATGGCTCTGATGCTGCCTCGCTGTGTGACTTTGGGTTCATTACTTAACCTCTCCGAGTCTCCGTTTCCTAATGTATAAAATTAGCATCATACTAATGTCCTCTTTAGTACTGAGTATTGTTGTAAAGATTAAGTGAATTAATACATGTAAAGCTCTTGAATGGCGACTGACATATAGTAGGTGCTCAATATATGTTTATTATTATTATTACCTAGTTGCTGAGCTTTCCTTTCAATTATATGAATGAACCCACGGTTTTCCATTGGATTCCTTTTGTCCTCCTTACTTTTTAACTATGGACTATTTCTGTTCCTTGCAAGCAACATTTTCTGGCTGGAAAAACACCAGTGTAAAAACAGATATCCTCAGTGGATGAGGGGGATGACCCTTTGAGCCCCTGTACCTGCTACAGTTGCGTAAGATCACCTCTGTGCCACATGGCCTGAAACCCACTGGATCCAGTCGTGTTAAGGGCTCCTCCTTGGTTTGTGTGCTCTGATTCCCTTCTCCGGTCCCACCTGTCACCCTGGACATAAGGATCATGTACTGAATAGTGACCTCAACTTCTGGACAAATATCCGAGGAGGGTCTATGATGACAAGAGTCTCGTTAAGACAGAGGAATAAACTCGTAATTGTACAATATATTCAACAAGAGTCAACTTTAGAAGGAGAGGAGGAGGAGGAAAAGAAGAATGAGATGGAGAAGGGGAAGAAGAAAACCACCACCACTGTCTCAGGACTTCCTGGATGTTCCACCGAACCATTCAACGTGTTCTTCTATGAGCCCCCCTCATCTACGGGATAAAGGTGACAACTCCACAGCATGGCGTGCGGACTGCCTTTGGCTGCCTGCCCACTCCCAGTTCTGCCCCTTCTCTTCTCTTCCAGTCATATTTTGTGTTTCATAAGTACCAGACTCCCGCTACATCTTATTTATTCCACACTCTCTCATGCCTCCACATCTTAGTGTATTTCCTTCCTTCCTTGCTGTCTTGTCCAGCTGGCACGGACCACTCATCTTCAAGCCTCAGATCGCACTCTGTCTTCCCTGAAACAGTCCCTGACTTCCCCAAGCATGCCACTGAATCTCTGTCCCTACTGCTCTATGCACCTTATATGTAACCCCATTTTGCACTCATCAGATGTGACCTCCTTGTGGGCAGGGTGTGTGTGTCTCTCCATCATGTTGTGCCCACTGCGGCCTAGTCCCTGACCCAGAGCTGGTGGTCCTGAATATTTACTGAGCAGGGTCTTCCCCAGACCACGCTGTGCTTCTCTGATATGCTTTCCTTCCTTGTGCCCGGCTGTTAGGGCATCACCCCTGCTGGAAATCGGTTGTTGGGGGAAGCAGTGGTTCAGTTTCTGAATCTCCTTTTAAATGATGCTCTCTGAGAATAGAGACTATTATCCTTTTTCCCTGCTGGGTCTCCAATGCTTAAAACGGTACTCAAATAACCATGCATTAAATAGAATAATAAATCCATCCACTGCTCATTCTGCATATCTGAGTCCAAGCCCACCCTGCCCTTAAATAAAGTAATCTCTGCCAAACAGATGGTCTGTCATGTCCTGGTCGCCCCAACGCAAGGACCTGTCTGAGCCTCCTCGAGAAGCAGAGGCATGTTTCTTGGAATCTGTAGATGCCAGGGTTTGGTGTCAAGATGAAATGATTCTGATTCCCGTGAGCAATGAATCTGGTCCTGTGATACCAAGGCAAAAAGAAAAGAAAGCCTGTCAATGCCACTCTCTGGGGACAGTTGTGACAATATCAAAATAAACTCACAGCAAATGCTATTAGCTTGGACTGAAGGGAAGTGTTTGGGCTTCTGCAGAAATGAGACCCAAAGCGGGGAGATGCTATTGCTGGTGCATGTCTCTCTTCCTCACTCCCCCGACCCCTCCATCCTCCAATGACCCCTCAGCCTTGTCCCCCTTCAAATCTAGAGAGAAAGTCCGGGGCTCTGAATTTCTGCCACTGCCATTCTTCTAAGAAGGTGACAAAGGAAACCACGTCTTATTTATTTTATGCAATCATTCCTTTAATAAAATATGAAGTGTTTCATAGTAACATAGAGACATCTTGCCAAAAAAAAAAAAAAAACTTTAAGAAACCCAAACCATTCATCTATCCAAATTTGTTGGGAAAGCTGAAGTAGTCCCACGGAAACCTGTGCTGGGGCATCCACCATGGGCCAGATTCAACATGGGATCTGGCAGACAGAGAAATAAGTGAATTCTAACCCAAATGGTATTTTCCCTTCAAAATGTGTGCTTCATTCCTTATCTGGACCCTTATATTCCAGCCCACAGATCGATCCATCTCGTCTCACGCTCCGACCCCAGACCATTGGGCAACTGTCCCCCTTTTTCTCATGAGCCATCAAGTATGCAGAAGGGCACCCAGTCAGTAATCTACAAATTGCCAAGATGCAACCAGCCCACTCTTCACATGTTTAACACCAGAACTTAGATCTATACAGTCATAGTTTGTCAGCCCTAGAACAGGATATCACTTGGTAGGGCTTTTGAGTCAACCAGATCCAAGTTTGCATTCTCCCCCCCACAGCTCACTGTGTAACCACGCACAAGTTACTTAACCTCTCTGAGCCTTCTCTTTCTCATCTGTAAAGTGCAGGGAACTCACTGCAACCTCATAGACCTCTTGTGAGGATTAATTATGGCAAAATTTACATAAAACTTAAGACCATTTATACAAGATCATTAAGACCACCCCTGCTGGATTTGCATTAGTACCTGGGTTCTCTTTAAAATATCCAGGATCAGAACTGGTCAGATACTCGACTGTAACTCAAGCCTTTTATTTTATTGCTAAAGAAACTGTGGCCCAGAGAAACTCACTAACTTCCTTAGAGTCCTGCATACCAGCTCAAGGGAGAGGCCTTTGTTGATTTGCATGTTTAATAAACACATAATGCTTATACTGTTTCAGACACTGTTCTAGGTGTTTTACAAATATCAGAACATTTAATATTTACAGAAACCCTATGAGGCAGAAATTATTATCATCTACACTTTACAGATGAGGAAACAGAAGGGTCAGTAACTTGCCCAATTACAGGCTTGTAATTAACGAAAGAAGGATGTAATGCAGGCAGTAGGCTGTAGAGTCTGTGCACTGAACCTGAACCACTGTACTGGTCTCAACTCCTGTAATACTCATCATGCTTCTTCAATATTCATCTACAGTCAGTGCCACCTCTTCTCTCCATCTCTCCCCCCTCCTCTCTCTCCCTCCTTCCCTCCAGCCTTTTATCTATCCTAATTAATAATAAAGAGAGTGAAATCACTTTCTCTGAGAATCCCACTGAGCAGAGGCTGAGCAAAAGCCTATGTGTTACTACTTGACTAGAGAGAATTCTAAAGAAGCTGGAGAGAGAGAGAAAAGGGGAGGTGGGGGGCAGGGAAGGAGGGGGATGCATACCCCTCCTGCATCACTGAGCTGGCCTCCATGTGGTATTGTTTATTCATGAGGGACTGTCTCTAAGAGGCCTATGAAGTACCACACCAGGAAACAGACAGTTGGGGAGGGGAGGGGGTAGGGGGAAGAACGCGTCCACCGGCTCCCACATCCCATAGGTCAAAGGTTTGCTCCCTGGGGCATTCACTCTCCTACACTCCCCGGCTACTGATTCGGTCTTGGCCAGGCTCCAGGTGTCTCTCACCTCTGCAGCAGCAGAGACCCCTGGAGAAGGTTGTCATGAAGGGAGGGGCTGCAACCCTGCAGAGTTGGGGTGGGAAATTGGCCCAGGGTGCACAGAGGGGTCCATGGGGAGCTGGTCTGGGTCCTGGGGGTGGAGGGCGTCTGATACCCCTGCCTTGTGGAGCTGTTAGATTCTCCTGACAGCCAAATCTAGCCAGGAGTTCCCAGTTTCTGGTTCTCATTCCTATTTCATCCTTAGTCTAATTGTCTCTGTAATTTGAGGCAGGTCTCTTCATTTCTCTCACTTTCCCATTTATTAAATGGGATATTATGAAGATCAAATAAGCAAATGAACAGGAAAGGGACACCTCCAGGATGACACAGTGGGTTGGTGGTACAGCCAAAGGAAAAGTATCTAGATTTTGCAGTAAAATTGGGGTACTTCTCAAGCAGCACTCTAAAATAAGAAACTTTTAACCAGCTCCAAGCCAGCCAGCCGCGGAAAAGACCCCCCTGTTACAAACATGAGCGATCTGTGAATGGCTGTGCAACCCCTCACATCACGGCCACACAGCAGGACACAGAAACTCATCTCGAGTCAAGAAAGTGCGTTCTCGTAGGTCCCTAACTTCTGAGTTGCCCAAAAAGGTTTATTCTCAATGAATAAACGATGCCCCTGTCTCCAGATGGCATCAGTAGCTGACCAATACTTCCTTCTTTACCTTATTGTGCTACAGATCAATTAAGCATTGTAGATATTTGATAATTCTGGTAAAACACAAGATAAGAAAAATGATCATTTATTAAATACCACTTAGGTACCAGAGACTGTGCTAGGTGCTGTATATTCATTAGAATTGTTAACATACATTATGCACTTCTCTGTTCTGGGCACTGCTTCTCACAGGATAATGTGACACTCATTCACTCCTCTCAGCAGCCCTGGGAGAGAGGAAGTGGTGTGACTATCTCTATTTTGCAGATGAGGAAAATGAGGCTCAGAGTAGCTGAGTCACCCGCCCCACATGGCACAGCTGGTGTGAGGTGGAATTGACATTACCCACCAGGCATCTGGCTCTAGACTTCATGCTCTACACTTCCACTCGCTGCTATTTGACAATTACCACAACCCAAATCTGGCCCCTGAGCTGCCAAGCAGCAGAGCTGTCTGTAGGATAAAGTGCAGACTCTGCGGGATGGGCTACCCAGCCAGCTTCCCAACCCAGCAACCCTTTCCATTCTACGCCCCTCAATGGTGCCAGGAAAATTACCCTTCAGACTCTGATGGGCTACATTCTAGTTCTCTGACCTTGAACAGGTCATCTTCACCTCTCTAAAACTCTTGTGTCCTTAGCTGCAAAATGAGGGGAAAACCCTTTCCTTTGCAAGGGTCTTAGGAAGTGCAACCAGACAAACTATGTAAAAACCCCTAGTTCAAAGCCAGGAACACGATGGAATTTACCCAATGCCCATTTTCTTCCCTTTGCTCTTCTGACTTAAACAGAGATAAGTTTGCAACTTATCTGCATGCCTTGCACGTGCCCCCAGCTAAAATGCCCCTCCTGCAGATTTCAGGAGCCTTGGGAGTGAACACACTGTGTTACATTTATCACAGAATGTGCCCTCTTCCTGAGTTATTTTAGGGTGAAGGGTTTACCTCTTTGTAACTACCCCAGCGCCCAGCACAGTTTCTGACACATGCAGGAGCTCAACAGATAAATGTCTGTTGAATAAACAAATGAATAACTGAATACAACCTCTTCTGGTCCATCATAGGAGAGTAATAATGACTCGGTGACTTGAGATTTGACTTGGTTGTACCTGTGCGTGCCTGGATTGATCTCCAGGGAAACATAGTCGAGAGGGATTATTTTTCAGCTTCTCTCTGCTCAGTTCAATTCAACGAACAATTCATTTACATCCACCATGAGCCTGAAGTGGGAAGAGGCAGAGCCTGATGCTCTTGGAGAACGCCCAGCCTTGTCCTAATTTCTGGGATCATCATGCCAGCTCTTCCAAACCCCTGCACAGATTAGCCACGTGAGAAGCATTTTTAATGAGTACACGTTTGTCCATGTCCTTTGCCCAGACTAACAGCTCAGCGGAAAAAGGAAGCGCACAGGCTCCAAGATAAAAGGGAATTTGGGGTGCTTGCCTACCGTGTTCTTGTTCTCTCTCCCTCACACACTCACTTACATACGCGCTATATTTTCCAGGATTAAGAGGAAGCAATCTCATTTCAAGTAGCATGGAAATAGTGGGTCTGCCCTGTCCTTCCAGCTGGGGTTTTTAAATAGTTTTATGACTGCTTAATCGAGGTTTGCCATGGAACACTTCACACAATCAGGAGGGACATGCCCTGCTTACCCTTCTAAGTGCTCAAGTTGTTTCGGGGAAACGCAGCCGCACAGGGAGAAGACAGTGTAATAGGGAAGAACAAATCCGACTCCATATGGGATCTGTTTCTTTTCCTTTAACCTTTGTATTCTCTTGCCTTGGCTACAAGTTAAGAATGTTGCCTACAGCCTGAAATATACAGGATCACCCATTTTCAAGCCTCTGACCTTTAAGGGTATACCACTTTTCCATTCATATAGAGATAAAAAGTTGCAGAACAGAGAATAACATTTGTCCTGTTGGAGGTTTATAGGAACATTGTGACCTGACCTAGGTGGACAGCCTCAAGAACAAAGGATTCTGGCACCAAGAAGTTTGCAACAACCAACCACACCCCCTTCTCTTTCAGTATGAAAGAAGCCTGCATTCTACCTCGGGTAAGATGGTTGTTTGGGACACCATCTTCTCTGTCTGCTGGCCTTCCGAATAAAGTCGCTGTTCCTTGCCCTAATGCCTGGTCTCTCGACTAACTGGCCTGTTGTGGGGCAAGCAGTACGAGCTTTGACTTGCTAACTGTGGGACACGAGCGCTGTCCAGATGGGATCCACCCTAATGTCCCAACAGCCTACCTGCGGTTCAGTGCATCAGCGCACAGTGGCATCCGCCTCGATTAGGGTGATGTGCAGACAAAGCAGGGCTGGAGTGGTGACCAAGGGTTTACAGACAACCCCCTATAATCTAATTTAGCAGGAACCACTTTCAGATAAAGAAGCGGCATTTCCGGGAGAGTGTCTGAGCTTGCAGTGGTGAGTGGCAGAGCTGAGCTTCCCCCTCTGTAAACCCATCAACAATTCTACGCAGCTGTGCAGTGAAGATGAAATCAGACAAGACATGTGAACTGCCTATGGTGGAAAGACACGTCGAAGGGACGTTTGCCCTTTCTGTGTGGTACACTTTATATAGAGTGCGTGAATCTTCAGTGTAAAGCTCAATGCATTTTACATGTGTATGCACCTATGTACAGAAATGCCGCCTCCATCAGACTATATGACATTCCCAGCATCCCAACACACTCCATTCTAGGGATCCTTGATGGAAATACCGCTCTTCTGATTCCTCTTCACCCAGTATACGTTACCCCTGGCTTCTATAAAAAAGACCTTTGAAATGTAGCACTATATTCGAAAAATAGAAGTTGACTAGAAAATTACCCCAATTTATTGCTGCTTTTGCTGCTATTATTATTTTCACTGGGCATGTACTCATTATAGTTATCAATGATATGATGCCATTTATGAAGAATTTGAGAGACTCCTGACTACAGGGAATTTGAGTTTCCAAGAGTCATGAAGACATGGCACCATCCTGCAGCCCAATCACGGTTTGTGAAGCTGGGGAAAGACCCCCGACCCCCTACTTTCCTTGTCCTCTTTCCTGCATTTTGAGAGACACTCTCAGAGATTGCAGGGCTTAGAGGGAAACCTGCCAAACATAGGGGTCAGTTTTACTCTGAATTGTGCCGCTAACAAATCATGTGGCCCTTGGGGTCCCATCCTGGGTCCTAACCCACCAGCTACACTCCTCCCCTGCCATCCTGGAAAGCGGAGGAAAAGTCTGCTTGGCATGACCTACACTTACGCTGAGACAGGTGGGTCTACTCACCTAGCAGTCTCTACTCCCAGCAAAGCTGGCAAAGAAGGTCTGAAAAGGACCTCGGTCAAGTCCAGAAAATTCTCAAAGAATTGAAGGCAGTAAGGACTCAGCCAATGTTGGATCCCAATTCGCCCAGAGAATTGCAGGTGGGACACAGCTGTCTTATCTGCAGGGCAAGGGCAGGAGGCAAGGCCACTGTGGGAACACAGGGGACATCCAAAGAGAAACACTGGGTTGTTGCGTAAGCATCAATGTGCTCTAGGGCCAAGCTAAGTCAGAAATTCAGATAAAGCAGAGATAGCTGAAAGAAGAGGGGCAGTTTTACATAACATCTGTCAGAAATGCTAGCTAGATAAATATACCACCAGAAGCGTACTATTGATCTCATTGGGAGAGCAGAACATCTTGTCTTGCCAAAGGCTTTGAGGTCAGCTGTTGGCTGATAAGCAAAATAGATTATGATCTTTTCCGGTTAAATGATATTTCCAAGTTTGGGAGGTCTGCGGTTGACTCAGGATGCTAAGCTTAAATATGATGATTACTTTTATTATTATCTTTATTTCTAATGGTAAAAATTCTTCTTGAAAGTCTGAAATGATACAGCATTGACAAATGTTTCCCAAACTGTTATACAAACCTCTCAGGGCTCTTGTTAAAAATGCAGATTTGGATTCAGCAGTTCTGAGATTCTGCATTTCTAACGAGCTCTCAGGGGATACAGAAGCTGGTGGTCCACGGACCACACTTTGAATAGCAAGCATCTCCACCCCACACCTGTGTGCACAGCGCTCTGCATCCGAATGGCCTCTAGGATTTACTTAGCATCACTGTGGATTTGACTGTAGCTGGGTTATAGCAGAAAGAGCCGGAGGCTAGGGATCAGGATATCAGATTCCAAATCTTGGTCTGTCCCTTGTCGGTAACGTGACGTTTGGCAAGTTATTTTGGCTCTCAGCATCTTAGTTTCCTTACTTGTAAAGTAGAGAAGATAAATACTTACTCCATAGAGCTAGCGGGAAGATTCAATGAGCTAACGTGTGTAAAGACATGACACGTTTGTACATGTATCTGGGTCTGAAATTATTCTCAAAGGCAAGCCCTCACTCCAAGCCCCCTCGGGGCACCCCTGGCGGCCACAGGCTGGAGCCCGAGGTCCCCTGTTTCGCTAATTGTCCCAGGTGGAATGCGGACCTGGTGCTTGAGAGTTTGGCAAAGCACTTTCTTTTCCCACACCTGTTCTTGTCCCTTCCCCAGCCCGGATGTTCCCTTTCTTCTTCCTCTCTCCTGTCCTTTCTCCCCTCTCCTCTGCTGTCGCCACCTCCCCTGCGTGGTTTCATGGCTGCCCCTCGTTCCCTGCCCCCAAGGTTCTGTTTAGAGATTTGCCCTCCTGTCTGGGCAGGGCCCTTCCAAGGCCCTCCTGCTGCACAGCTCCCTCCAGCATCTGCAACTGGGACCTCTCCTCAGCCCAACAGAGAGGGCAGAAGCTGCTCAGGGAGCCCTCCACTCACCTCAGTCTTTCTGTTCACACAGCTTTTCCCACGGGCAGCCCCTTACTCCCTCAGGACCAGGCTCATTTCACGTCCAATGTGAGTTCCTCTCACCGCCCCTCCAAAGGCTGCTGTGTTGTACAGAAGGGACCTCAATTTTTTGCAAGAGGACCCAGGTTTAAATATCAGCCCTGATGACACAACAAGCATGAGCAACGGAAGAAAACAGAGAACTTGGACTTCATCACAATGAAAAACTATTGTGCATCAAAGGACATTATCACCAGAGTGAAAGTACAACCTCCAGAATGGGGGAAAATATTTGCAAAGCATATATCTGATAAGGGTCTAGTATCCAAAATATAGAAAAGACTTTTATGATGTAACACACACAAAGACAAACCACTCAATTAGAAAATGGGCAAGGGATTGGAATAGATATTTCTCCAAAGAAGGTAGACACATGGCAAACCAGCACAGGAAAAGATGCTCCATGTCGTTAGGCATTAGGGAAATGCAAATCAAAAGCACAACGAGCTACCACTTTACACCTGCTAGGATGAATGTAAAAATTGTCAAAAAGGAAAATAGCAAGAGTTGTCATGAATGTGGAAAAATTGGAACCCTCATATACTGCTGATGAGAATGTAAGATGGTTCTGCCACTGTGGAAAACAGTTTGGGGGTTCCCCAAAAAGTTAAACATGGAATTAGCATGTCACCCAGAAATTCTACTCCTAGATACATACCCAAAAGAACTGAACAAATTCTTGTACACAAATGTTTATAGCAGTATTATTTACAATAGTCAAAATGTGGAAACAACCTAAATGTCCATCAATGGATGAATGGATCAACAAATTGTGGTCTATACATGCAATGAGATATATTATTCAGTCATAAAGAGGGATGAAGTTCTGATACATGCTACAAGTTGGATGAAACTGGGCACAATTAGCTAACTGAAACGAGCCAGTCACAGAAGGACAAATATTGTATGATTACATTTATATAAAATATCTCGAATTGGTAAATCAGACCAATAGAACACAGAATGGTGGTTGCCAGGGACTAGAGGAGGAAGAAATAGGGAATAAATGCTTCATAGGTAAGAGGTTTTATTTTGAGGTGATGAAGATGCTTTGGAACTACCTAGATATGGAATTTGTACAACATAGTGAATGTAGCAAATGCCACTGAATTGTACACTTTAAATAAAATGATTAATTTCACCTCAAGGGAAAAAAAGTATCAGAAGAACTAAAGAATACCAATAAACATTCTTTTTTCATTAAAAACAGTCCTGAGTATGTCTAACTGTGTGACTTTGGGCAAGTCGCTTGGTTTCTCCGAGCCCATGTCCTCTATTCTGTAAAATGGGAATGACTGCCTGCCTTGCTGAACTGCTTTGACATTTTGATGAAAATGCATCTAATATCAGATGATTACAAGAGATATTTCTAATAAGAAATGAAATGATGTCAAATGTACATTTTATGTCAGTCTGAGGTCAACCCTATGCATTTCCTCCTCTCTTATAAGCTCTGTGTTACTCACTGCCTCATACAAAGTCACTTAATTACACCCTCCCTGACCTTTGCCTTTAAGTATTCATCCCCAACTCTAAATCTTAGTTCTTTATCATAAGTCCCATGAAGGGAGAGATCATTCACCTGCCCCAAGCTTCTCAGTGCCAGGCCAGCACCAAAAACATATAATAATGGTAGCAGCTGTTATTTTGGGGTGCTTCCAGTGAGCGGGGTTCTAGGCCAAGCACTTTATCTGCAGAGTATTTATTAAATTCTTGCAACAATTCTCTGAGGTAGGTTGGTATCACCATGCCCATTTTACAGATGAGAGGACAGGTGCAGAAGGTGAGTGGCTTCTCCAAGATCACACAACGTGAGTGATAAGAGCTGGAATCTGTGTGCAGATTTATTCCGATCCACACCAGAGAGCTCAGTCCCTAGACCGCATCCTAAGGACTTTTAGATGCCTTGCTGGATTGAGTTTGACTTGTTTCCACCTTTGAGTGAAACTTGGCAGAAAAAGAAGGCGTGTTAACATGGCAGGCTGACAAGAAAAGACACCCATTTGACAGTCGAGAGACTTGTACCCTTGACCCAGCTCTGCCATTTTTCTCCCTGGGCCTCAGTTTTCCCATCTGTTCAATGGGAGGGCTGGATTGGTCCTCCGGTTGCTGTAATGCTATGAGTGCCTGTGACAGACTCGTTATTGAAGACTGAGAACTTCAAGCTTCCCTGATTTTTCTTGGAGATCTTCTTTTTTTTTTTGTCCCAAGGTGGAGCCAGAGAGAGTCATTTCACTCTCTGAGAAATGGCCCCACTCCCATGAGGTCCTCATCCCCTCAGGACCATGCAGCCCAGAGCCCGGAAGCCTTCACTGTGACCGCATCACCGTCCAGCTCCTCCCGTGGCCCCTCCCACTTTCTTCCTCCCCGCGGGATGGATGGGGCCACTCCCTAACGCCCTGCTGGCGCCTAAATCTCTTCCTCAGAGTTTGCTTCCCAGGGAGCCCAAGCCAGGACAGGGGTGTCATGGTTATTTCTGTTTTTCAGATGAGAAACAGAGGGGCTAAGTAGTGGTGTGACTTGCCGCACGTCACAGCTTGTAAGTCCTCGGTCCCCAAGGGGCAGGCCTGCCTCCGTAGTTTAGGCGGACATGGATGCGAGTTCTCTGGGGACAAGAATGACCTATGACATGGGACGAAGTGTCACTTCTGTGTTTTCCTAAAGCCTCGTTCTTGATGTTGAGCATTCTTTCATGTGTTTGTTGGCAATCTGTATATCTTCTTTGGAGAAATGTCTATTTAGGTCTTCTGCCCATTTTTGGATTGGGTTGTTTGTTTTTTTGATATTGAGCTGCAGGAGCTGCTTGTAAATCTTGGAGATTAATCCTTTGTCAGTTGCTTCATTTGCAAATATTTTCTCCCATTCTGAAGGTTGTCTTTTGATCTTGTTTATGGTTTCTTTGCTGTGCAAAATAATTCAAAAATAGTCATGTACCAAAATGTTCATTGCAGCTCTATTTACAATAGCCAGGACATGGAAGCAACCTAAGTGTCCATCAACAGATGAATGGATAAAGAAGATGTGGAACATATATACAATGGAATATTACTCAGCCATAAAAAGAAATGAAATTGAGTTATTTGTAGTGAGGTGGATGGACCTAGGGACCATCATAGAGTGAAGTAAGTCAGAAAGAGAAAAACAAGTACTTGCTAACACGTATATAGGGAAACTAAGAAAAAAAAAATGGTCATGAAGAACCTAGGGGCAAGATGGGAATAAAGACACAGACCTAGTAGAGAATGGACTTGAGGATATGGGGAGGGGGAAGGGTAAGCTGTGACAAA
The DNA here is from genome assembly GCF_009873245.2 of Balaenoptera musculus. NCBI lineage: Eukaryota > Metazoa > Chordata > Mammalia > Artiodactyla > Balaenopteridae > Balaenoptera > Balaenoptera musculus. The sequence goes on along the minus strand of NC_045801.1, from coordinate 8,164,129 downwards.
GTGAGAGAGTGTCATGGACATATATACACTACCAAATGTAAAATAGATAGCTAGTGGGAAGCAGCCGCATAGCACAGGGAGATCAGCTCGGTGCTTTGTGACCACCTAGAGGGGTGGTATAGGGAGGGTGGGGGGGTGGTGAACAGACAACTGTCCCCAACATGATGACTGCTGTGGTGGGAGCAGGCATGGGCGCTGGGAAAACATAAAGGTGACACTTCACCCCATGGTGCAGGTCATTCCTGCCCTCGTAGAACTCGCACTCCAGAGGTAGGGCCACCCATAAACAAGTGGGTTAAATAAAATGATCAGAGAATACACCAAAAGTACAGAGAATACACCAGAAGGCAAGCAGGGCAGGAGCAGGGTGCTGAGATGGTGACCTCGAGCCGAGTTCGCAGCACTCTCTCCAGCCGCCATGCTTTTGCATATGCTGTTCCTTCCACCTGTAATATTCTTTGCCCTTAGCCTGGTGAACTCCTACTTACCTCTCAAGACCCAGTCAAAGTCCTCTCCTCTGTCAGGCCTTCTCTGTGCCTCCCAGGAAGTGCCTACCTCGCTTCCTTTATCTTATTCAAAGGACCTTCTGTGTTAGAAGCCTGAGCACAGCGTGCTGCATTTGCCTATTTCATTCTCTGTGAACTTCTCCAGGGGAACTGATCATCTCTGCTTCCCCAGTACCTACTGGTCCCAGTGCAGGGGTGACCCGTGGGCCAAATCTGGCCCTCCACCTGTTTTTATATGTAAAGTTTCATTGCACACAGCGGCCTCACTTATTTATTTACAGATTGTCTGTGTAGCTCCTTCCCTGCTGCCGTGGCAGACCTGAGTAATTGTGACAGTGACCCTGTAAACGGCAAAACCTAAAATATTTACTATCCGGCCCTTGGTGAAAATAGTTTGCCAACCCTACCCAAGTACATAGTAAATGTTCAACCAACACTCACTTAAATAAAGGAATAGGGATGAAAGGATGAATGGCAGAGAGTCTTTTCCAGAATCAGATCAGCATTTTAAACTGAAGAAGTGGAGTTGGTTATGCAGTGGCTGGAGATTCAGACTCGATCCTACCCAAGCAAGAAGAAAACAAAAACTATAGTTTATTGAAGTATAGTTGATTTATAATGTGTTAGTTTCAGGTGTACAGCAAAGTGACTCAGATATATATATATTATATATATAAATATAAATTATATAATTATATAATATATATAAAATGTGAATTATATATATATATATATAAATTCTTTTTCAGAATCTTTTCCATTGTAGGTTATTATAAGATATTGAGTAGAGATCCCTGTGCTATACAGTAGGTCCTTGCTGGTTATCTATTTTATATATAGCAGCATGTATCTGTTAATCTCAAACTCCTAATTTATCCCTCCCCCACTTTCCCCTTTGGTAACCTTAAGTTTGTTTTCTATGTCTGTGAGTCTATTTCTGTTTTATAAATAAGTTCACCTGTAACATTTTTTTTTAAGATTCCATATATAAGTGATATCATGATATTTGTCTTTGTCTGACTTACTTCACTTAGTATGACGATAACCTCTAGGTCCATCTGTGTTGCTGAAAATGGTATTATTTCATTGTTTTTTATGGCTGAGTAATATTCCATTATATATATGTACCACATCTTCTTTATCCATTCCTCTGTCAGTGGACACTTAGGTTGCTTCCATGTCTTGGCTATTGTCAATAGTGCTGTTGTGAACATTGAGGTTCTAATATTCTTGACTATCTTCTTTCCTGTTTTTTTTTTTTTTTCATCTTCTGCTCTGCCTTGTAGAAGCAATATCAGTTCCAATGCATGGGTGGTGATTTTAATCCATAAGGTTGATCCAGCTTGGCTTTAAATTTCTCCAAATCACCTCTTACTCCCTAGGCCCCAAGCCAGGAGGCTGATACTGAGGGGTTGCTGTCTGCTGCTGTTATAACTGAGAATGGCCAAGGGGAGGATGCTGGCATTTCCTGAGCCCCTGCCACACACCAGACACATCACACATGTCATGACGCAAGGGCTCCACAGCGGTCCCAGGTGACAGAAACTATAGCTTCACACACACACAGACACTCATGCAGGCACACTGAATGGGATTTATTAATGCCCCTGTCTTGAGGATAAACAATGTAAGTATTGAAAAATAAAAATATTCATTGCTCAGGGTGCTGCTTGAGATTCCTGGAATGTTAGGAAATGTGTTTACAGTTTAGTCCTAGGTCCTGGATATGACCCAGAAATAGGATAGAGCGTAGAACCTGGCTTGTGATGGGTGTCAACATTCATCCATCAAACATTTACTGAGCACCTAACCTTCACTAGGTGTTGAGACGGGTGCTGGGGTATGAAGATTAACAAGACATAGTCCTGGTCTCCACGGAGATTTGGAAAGACACACATCAATACAGGGGCAGACCATTCCCTGTGAGAAGTGCTCTGACCGTGTACACGAAAAGTAGAAACTCCATGAGGGCAGAGGCCCTTGACTTTCCTGTTCACCACTGTGTCCCTTGTACCTGGTGTGGTCCCAGGCACATAGCAGGCTCTCATAAACCTGCTGTATGGTGAGCATGAGGGCGGGACCGACTTTACTTAGGGAATCAGGGAGGTAGAGGAAGTTGACTAATATAAGAAACTGGGTTCTCATGCATTTAGTCATTGGTCCATTCATTCGTTCATGCATTCATGCATCCTTCATTCTTTATCTCTTTAGGTGTTAATTGAACCATTTGCTTTTGTGATCGGAGGGGAGCTGCGTAACAGCTAAATAGCAACAAAACTTGGAACATGCTTCACCAGGGCCAGAGTCAGATGGGCCCCAGAGGAAGAAGGGCCAAACAGCAAAGGGAGGGTGTGAGGCTTCCCAGAGATGGTGGCACTGGAGCTGACCTTTAAGGGCAAATGGAAGTCTCCAGAGCCTCAGAGGGGCTGGTGTGAGGGTGTCAGTGAGAAGGTGGGGCCATTAAAATGGAGCTTCCCAAACCCTGAAACCACAGTCTTGGTAAAACTGACAACACATCACAATACGACCATGCGTATGAATGTGCTTTACAAACTGTGAAGCACCCTGTGGATGACCAATGAGATGACTAAGCAGAGTAATAGTAACTTGCACGTTGGTACATTTGGGCTCTACAAATCCGTGGGAGGTGTTGGCTTTGGGTGGAGACATTACCACTCTTGACACCACAGTCATGCGGAGAGCTTGCCATTGGTCAGTAAAACACCCGGCTGTTGAACTTGAGAGAGATGGGGCCATAGAGACTTTGTAATCGTCGGGCTTTGTGTGTATTCATTCTTTTTTTTTTTTTTAATTTATTTATTTATTTATTTTTGGCTGTGTTGGGTCTTCGTTTCTGTGCGAGGGCTTTCTCCAGTTGCGGCGAGTGGGGGCCACTCTTCATCGCGGTGCGCGGGCCTCTCACTGTCACGGCCTCTCCCGTTGCGGAGCACAGGCTCCAGATGCGCAGGCTCAGTAGTTGTGGCTCATGGGCTTAGTTGCTCCGCGGCATGTGGGATCTTCCCAGACCAGGGCTCGAACCCGTGTCCCCTGCATTGGCAGGCAGATTCTCAACCACTGCGCCACCAGGGAAGCCCTTGTATTCATTCTTTTACTCACTTCTACACTCATTCATGTGTAGCCGTGGATCTTTCTTCATAAGAACTCTTACATGTAATCGCCATATGTAAACCATCCAAAGTGGAGTCAGGACCTCACCTCTTGGCCAGGACCCCACCCCGTTCAACTACCTTGAGCCCCAGTACAGCCTCCGTGGTGCTTCAGGACTTCCTAGGAACATCGTCAGAAAACTTCACCTGGAAGGTGGAAAGTGAGGGCAAGTGACCTGCCATAACCTGAGCAGAAAACCCCAAGCTCCTGTTCCCTAGAACAAGGCTCTTTTCCTGAAAGCACCAGGAAATCCAGCCTCACAACTGGCAAGGGAAGAAACTGTGGTCCAGAGAGGTGGCCCGAGGGCCCTGGCTCCACAGTTAGGACGGTGCGCCCTGCTCTAGACCCTTGTTCCCTGACGCCCATCCCAGCTCAGATATGATCGGTGGAAAGCTCACAGGCATGAGGCCTTAAGCAACCAAACTTTAACCCTGCTGCTGTTAGGTAACAACCATACCGTCTTGGGCAACGTGTTTTCCTCTCTGAGACTCAGTTTCCTCATGCCTGAAATGGGAGCATTTGAGAGGATTCAGTGAAACAGTGTGTGTCAAGCACAGAACCCAAGGCCAGCGCAGAGTGGGTCTTTTTGATAAATGCTTGTTTCTTTTTCCTCATGGCACCAAAAGTTTTGCCAGAGATATTTTCCACTTGACCTTGCCATTTCAGACTTGTCAAAAGACAATTAGTCACAGGCATCTCTGTGGCCACAGAGCAGCATTCTCCTTCCTCAAATCATCAACTCTCTAAAAAGAGTCACCCTTTTAAAGTTACCCAAAGGCCCTGTGGCTGCTGTCCTTCCGTCGGCCTCTTGATTCTATGAGGGGAGGGTTTGTGGGCATTGGAACCTCCTGGAACAACAAGAATAACAAGAAATACCAGGCACGAACAGCAGAAAGTCTCCCAACACCAACACACTCTCTGCCCCTTCAACGGGAACTGTGTACTGGAAGGAGAAAACTGGGCCTGAGGAATGACACGCAGTCTTCTTTTTTAATGGCAAAGAACTGGTACAGCGGAAGTGCAAAGTAGTAGGGGCCCCAAGAGACTCTGATTTAACACTTTGATTCAGTCCTATTCACGACTCATCGCTGAGAACCTACTTTCAGCCAAACCCTGGTCTAAACCAGGGAAGGCGAAGCGAGGTTAGAACAATGCTTTCCGGAGGCGACAAGGATCACTTGCCAAAAGCACAGACTCTGGGGCTCCACCCCAGAAGCCTTTGTGGCAATGCTGAGTTCAAAGTCACTGCGGGTGCCAAGCCAGGCAGATACACGGGCATCACCATGGTGTAGGAGCCTTACCTGCGGTCCTCAGGTCCTCACCACCTACAGCGGAGGTGCCTCCCCACCCAGCGCTCAGAGAAGGCTCCCGGGCAGGGTGATGCTGAGCTGAGTCTGAAGGTCAGGGAGGAGCTGGCAGCTGAAGAAGTGTGAGCATGTGACCAGGGTGGACAGAGAGTTCTGGGAAGTGGAAGCACAGGGGTGGCAGCGGGAAGCCCCAGGGCCTACAGAGAGGGGCAGCCCAGCATCGCCCTGCGTGGGGTGGGTGGTGGGATAGGGCTGGAGGTGGAGGGGGCAGCGGATCATGGCGGGTCCTGGAAGCTCTCCTGGGAGCTGGCCCCCTACTCTGCGGCTTTGGGGAGCAGTCGGAGGGCTTCCGCGGGGGCACAGTAATATCCAATGCACATTTCTGAATGAATACCTTGGAGACTTGGAGACGGTGGCGGGGGGGAGCATGTGTTTATAGGGGCAAACCAGGGGCAGGGCAGTTGCTGAGGGAACACCAGTAAGATCCCGTGAGAGTGGAGGTGGGGAGCTGGGTCCTCCCAGGGGCAGTGGGAAAGAGTCGGGGGCTCATTGGATCTGGGGGGAATGAGGGAGGCATGGGGCAGACCTCGGGTCTCTGATTGGGTAGGCGGGGGATCGGGGGGCCGTGCTCTGAGAGGGAGAGAAGGTGGGAGCAGGGGCGTGGTGGCGTGTCCTCGCTAGCCTCCCAAACTCCTCTTGACTTGGATGGAAACACTGAAATTAAATTCCCAGAAGGTTAGCGTGATGCTTGTCTTGGAAGGCAGAAGAAAGTGTGTTCAGCGTTGCAGAGACTGTGATTCAAGCTTGGCTGAGAAACACCAGCTAATATGTCCGAGTTGACGCTCAGAGATGGTCCTAATCAAAGAACCAGGAGGAGGTGGTTAAGTGTTCGGACATTGGACCCTGTCGGATCAGCCCCCCCGGGTGGTCTCCGCCACTTCATTCCCTGTGATGGTGGGCTTGCTATTTCATCTCCCTGCTGGTTTCTTTGTCTGTAAAATAGGGCAGCTCGTGAAATCTGTAGGGTGGTCGTGAAGATCAGAGGAGATGGTGAATGCTACATGTTTAAGACCACGATGGGCTCCTCTGAGCCCAGCAAGTATTTCCCCTTCTAATTAATTACTGTGGCGGAGAGATTTCTAACCCAAGTCTTCCACTCACTGAGGAAACCCAAAGGGAAGAGAAAGTGGCTTTTGAAAGCCAAACAGCCACTTACTGGAAGAGGGAGTTTTCTGTCTCCCCTGGTCCCGAGCTCCCAGCACTCAGCTTGGGGTGCCTTTGGGTCTCCTTCCTAGCAGCAGTGCACTGGGAAGTGGAAAATCCTCAGGTGGCTTCTGGGATCGCTGCCATGGAGCTTCTTTGTGGATTTCAAAGCAGGAGATACAAGCCAACAGCATACACGTTCCCCCTGCCCCAGGGGCTGCTGAGGCCACTGCAAAGTTTGGTTTTACGAGGCCCCTCTGAAAACGTGGATGGCCAAGGACAGAAAAAAATACGTTTAACTGCTTCTCTTATCTATCCAGTGATAACGGCCACTGTGATACGTGTTCCCTCATGAGCTAACGTTACATCCAGACACAACCGGTATATTTAACGGGTGTTTAGTGAACATACACTACGAGCAAATGGAACGCTAGGTGCTTTCCCCTGTTTGTCCTTGCTGAGGCCTCATGACGTCCGTCCGGGTGGGTGATGGCCATTTTACAGTTGAGGAAGCAGGGGTCCAGTTACTTGGGCAAACAAGTATTATGGCCAGGGTGGGAGCCAGATGCCCCGGCTCTGTGTCCTGTGTCCTTTTCACCCCAGTAAAGTCCCCCGCCCTGACAGAACAGACTGGTTGTTCAAACCATTGTTGATTTTACCCTAACTTGGCTGTTCACACAGCCCTTCAGCTGTCATTTCCTTGATTGACCACTGGACCCATTTAGCTGCACTGTGGTCAGACTGGTTGTGCGTGTGCAGGTGTAGAAATCCTGATGACCTCATCTCTCCCAGGATCGTTCAGGTTCTGGGGGTCCTGGTGGGAGTCAAGGAGCAGCAGTGGAAGTCGGGAGCCAGAATTCCCCCTGCACCGCCCCAGTGGAACCTTCAGGGATGTACCCATTGGGTTTTCTCGGAGGGGAAGAGAAGAGAGGTCAGGATGAATCGAGAGGTACCGTGATGAACCTTTAGCAGGAGACAAGTCCTGTGGAGGCACACAGTTTCAGTGGATTGACTGGGGCCGAGCTGGGTTCAGATCCCACTTCTGGCACCTCCTAAGTGAGGAAGCCCAGACATCAGGGTTGGCTTGGCGTCTCCAAGTCTCCATCTCCACATCTGAGAATAGGGCTATGACAAAAGCTTTCAGGGATTGCACTGAGGATTAAAAATAATCTTCTACTGTAAAACCATATTCACACTCAACCCTCCTTGACCTCAGATGCCAGGCACAGAGCTGGGTGCTTAAGTGTGGCTTCCTGAACCAGGCTGCCTGGGGTCAAGTCTAGGCAGTGACCTTGAAGCACTTCATTTAACCTAAGTCTCAGTGTCCTAATCTGAACATAGGGATAGTAACAGGACTTACTTTGTAGGCTATGCTGAGAATTAAGTGTATGCAAAATACAGCTCTTAGCCCAAGAGTAGAAGCTGAGAAAGCCGGTAGAAGGAGGTACTTTATGGGGTGGTCCAGAATTTTAAGACAAGGACTAAGTCCTAGCCACCAAAACACCGAAGTCGTATAGATCTGGCTTAATTCCTGCTGCACAGCGTTGCTGTGAGTGCAAGAAGGATTAGTTCGTGAGACGAGCACAAAGGTAAGGTCAGAGCTCGTGGTTGTACTCATCGTCATGGTCGTCTGGGTCCATGTCTTCTGGCTTCTAAGACCATCCTGGCACATAAGAGAAGCCAGGTCACCCCCAAGCTTGGTTCAGCATGTGGCACATTGATGGGGTTCCCTGTGTGCTTGCTGAGCTGCATAAGTGTCTTCCAGGTGGGACTGATTTCCTAAGACTCTAGGCCTCCACACTCGATGTGGAGTGAAACTCCACATTACATTTTCGCTGCAGCTGCTGTGCTCATGATGTGCACATGTGGACAGTGCTTTGCCAATTTTCGAGCTTCACCCGTGTTCGCTAATATTATCGTCTGCTAAGGGCATCCCAAATGTCATCTCTCCTTTCCCAGGAAGGAAGAGAAATGGTTGTTTGCAACATCCTTCATCTGACATTTTTAATAGGCAGTTTGCTGTATTTTTAAAAAGAAATGGAAATTAAACCATCTCCAGGAAACATTTTTTTTCCCTCTCTCAGTCTCCTCATTTGCACAATGCCCTTCAATTAAACCTGAAATCAAATCCCATTCCCCTTGAGTGGTCATTGTAATATCTGCAAGTTTCCCGGGAGGAAGATTAGGAGGAGTGATTGATTCTGTGAGGCTTCTACCGTCTCCATAGAGATATTCTTGAACACCCACACCGTCCAGTTTTGGGCCTGGAGCACAGCCTGGACCACCCTAGGTCCCTCTCCTGTGCCTTCTTCGTGGTAGCTCTGACCCAGATGTAGTCTCTTTCTCCGAATATTCTAGCCTACACAGCGGCTGGTGCCTTTTATGTCTGTCCTTGCTCCGTGCCATTCTGCCTCTCAGGGCTGGTCCATCCCCCCGGTCCACTCACACTCCATCCCGGACTCTGAGTAGGGCGTCTCTGGTCCTCTTCGCCTGGGATCCCTCCTCAGCTCTCTGATCAACGGGGTCCCGATCTTCCTTTGCGGCACCACCTGGGGCGCGTGCTCTACTCCCGCCGCTCCTGCTGCCCTCGACACAGAAGCCAAGGTCCTAACCGAGGTTCCTCAGGTCTCGCTAGCTCTCACGTCCCGCCCTCCTCTGATGGGCTCTCCTCCCCATCACTCAATAGGGTCAAGCCGGGGGACAGGTGCTGTCCCTCAAAGCTGTCAAGTCCATCCCTGCCCAGGGCCTCGGGGAGGCTCTTCCCACCGCTGCATTCCCTCTGACCTGAGAGAGTCGCTCGGCTTAGTCCTCAGCAACTTCGGCTTCTGTACAACGTTGTCTCTTTCTTGGGGGTGGGGGAATCTCCCCAGACAACCTTTTTAATGTAGCAGCCGCTGCCCCTCCCCGAGGCACCACACCCCCATTCCTTGGTTTATTTTGCTCTCCAGCATTTGCACTTATGCATCTGCCCGGATATGTTCTTATTTGAAAGCTCACTGAGGGCAGGGAGTTCTTTTTTTGTTTTGTTTGTCCTGATGCATCCTCATCTGTCAGAGCAGTGCTTAGCTCACAGTGTTCCTGAATGAATGTTCTGGAAAGAATGTAGTTTGGAAAGGCCTGATGCATCCCTCTGACTCCAGGGATGGGCAGGTAACCCAAGCCTACCTACCCAGGCAGCATCTTCTACCCGCTGGAAGCAGGGATAAGCCCAGGGAGGCACAAGGCCCTGGTCACGCCAGTAAGTGTCAGCCCAGGGGCAACAGGGAAAGAAGCTCTTTTCTTCTGTGGAGGTGCTGAACTGACAACATATGGGCTCCCAGCGAAAGGAGGCCATTTTACCGTTACTTAGGGAAACGGGCCCAAGGAGAAAGCTTGGTGAGCAAAGCAAAGCTGAGAGATGGAGAGAAACCTGCCTCAGGGCCTTTACAGAATCTCTTCTTTCTGTTAACTCTCCTGGATTCATCCATACCTGAATCTTTACCTCTGCCTGAATCTCTACGTGTTCACTCGGGCCAATGAAATCTCTCTTTTGTTTAAGCCAAGTTGAGTTAAGCCCCTTGCAACAGAAAGAGCTGTGACTAGTTTCAGTTAAAATGCTCCCTTGATCCTCCTGGAAGACGAGGTGTTCATTCTTTCTCCTCTCTTGCTCTGCACGTTGCGTATCTCTCCTTGGTGGCTCTCGTCGTTGTGTTGTCATGTATTATTGGTCTGTCCAGTCCTCACCGGTCGGGGCATTCCTTGAGGATAGGGCCACGTATGAGTCATTTTTAGACATCCCATACCTAAAACCAAGTCAGGTACATAGCTGGTACCCAATAAATATTTGTTGCATGAACAGTTGAATGAATGAAATTAGCCCATTTCATTCCCCTGGGTAAGTTTCCTATAGATATTCTTCTATTTTCAAACATATCTAACTCAAATATTTTTGGCGGGCCTCAGCAGACTTCTCCAATCCTGATGTCTTTCCAAGTGTGTGTGACTTCTCGAAAAGCCGTTGCAGAACAGGCTGAGATGGCTGCTTTATTCTCTACCAGACCCCAGCCCACATTGTTTAGAGAAGTGGCATTTCAAACATTAAGCTCAGCAAACTGAGCCCTGCAGTGAATTAGAAATTCCTTAGGATTAAAAAATACCTTTTATTTCAAACACACAGAGTCAAAGAGTGAGTTTATGTTTTAATAAGCTGCTCCATATTCTGGATTTGATTTGATTTTTCAAAGCATAATGAAAGGAAAATTGGGAGTGGGGGAATAATTTATTAATACTTGTTCACATGGCCTAAGTGTCCATCAGTGAATTATATTTGGACAGGGGGAGGTCGGAGGGTGGGTATTGTTTAATGCTTCAGGGGCGGGCTTCAGTCTCCTAAATCGTAGATCAATGAGAAAGTGATGGGGGAGGCTGTCTTGTTTTGAGCAACACAGCAATGGGCAGCTCCTGGCTTGGAATCCTTCCCATCTTCCCGTGGCTCGATGGGCAGATGGCCCCATTTTCAGTCCCTGGCATTCCCGTTCCCAGCCTAGTCCAGCAGGGGCACAAGAATATCAACAGCCTCCAGAGGAACTTGAAATTAATTCAAGACTTAGCAGGTCTCAGAGTGAGGGCATCCTCTACTCCTTGCAGAATGATTCCTCTGGGGGAAAGAGGCAGAAAACACCATCAGCTGTCCCTTCTCTCGTGGGGAGGGGGCAGCCCCAGCCCTTCACCCTCACCTTCCCTGTGCCTAGGAAGTCCCAAGAGCTGTTTCTAAGAGTCCCAGCACAGATGGCTGGGACAGGGGATGGTGCAAGAGCTCTAGGACCCTTGCAGTAGAGATCTGGAGACAGGGTTTCAACCTCTGCTCTGCCACCCGCTTTGTGTGTTCTTGGCAAAATCATGAGCCTCTAGACTCTGGTCAGGTAGAACACTGCCCTGGAAAGTGACTTCTAAGACCCCTCTCCGCCCATGGGATTTCTCTCTATTGTAATTGATTCACATAAACATTAGGGATTAGTCTGCTAGCAGCAGGGAGAGAGAACTGTTAAGCCTACAGCAAGAGGAGCTGGCTGGTCCTGCCTGTCTCTGGGAGCACCTGGGAGCTGTTCAACTGTAAAGGCAGTGAACACTGGCCTGGGTTTGTCCTCAGCCTCAGGGATTATGGCCTGGCTTATCCCTATTAACTCCTGGACCTGCTAACCTAATTAGCTTGCTGGCAGCCATCAGTGTCCTGCTGCAAATCCTCCTTGGCCCCTGCTGCTGGAGGCTGGATTCCCAGCTTTCATACTTATGTTACCGATGTCTTCCCTAGCTGGCCGCGGCCTGCGTCCCACCTAGCTTCATGTCTAGCCATTCCCCACATCCCTTGCCCGGAGAATTCATGGTTATTCAGGCTTCTGCAGTGACGCACGCTGGTCTCTCGTCTTGGATCACCATTTCTCTCCTTCTCTGGTCAGCAAACTCTTACTCAGTCTGTAAGAGCCATTGCAAATATCCCCTTCTCTAGGATGTGTTTTCTGACCTCTCCAGGCACACTGAATATACTCAGCTTACATTGTGCTCATCTCCATCTGTCTATCCTCTCTCTCACCTTTGAACCTCTACCCGTCTCCAAACGGCCCCTAATCTCCCTGCCAAATATTTATTGAAAACAGCTTGACACTGAGATAGAGATATAGTCGAGAATGACTGTTCTCACTCCAAGAGCAATAAATAAGGACAGTTAGAGAGCAGTATGGCCAGAGCTATGGTGTCGGAAATCATCAAGGGCCGTGGGGGGCCAGAGTGCCCAGCACACCCAATGGGCAAATATCTGGTTGAACACGATCCGTCCCCCTCACTAGACTGTGGGCTCCTGTGGGCAGAGGTCTGGCTAATGATCTCAACACCCCAGCTCTTGTTAGCCGGGCGAGGACACTCAAACTCTGGGCCCTTCAAGATGAAGTTGTTTAAGAGCACGCAGAGCAGCCCTGGCAATCAAAGGGAATGGTTTCTCTTAATAAGTACAGGCCTCCTAATTCAGTTACAAGAGATAACTGATTTTTCTAAATATATAGACCTTATTTTTTTTTTTTTTTTTTTTTTTTTAATATTTTATTTATTTATTTATGTATTTATGGCTGTGTTGGGTCTTCGTTTCTGTGTGAGGGCTTTCTCCAGTTGCAGCAAGTGGGGGCCATTCTTCATCGCAGTGCGCGGGCCTCTCACTATCGCGGCCTCTCTTGTTGTGGAGCACAGGCTCCAGACGCGCAGGCTCAGTAATTGTGGCTCACGGGCCCAGTCGCTCCGCGGCATGTGGGATCTTCCCAGACCAGGGCTCGAACCCGTGTCCCCTGCATTGGCAGGCAGATTCTCAACCACTGCGCCACCAGGGAAGCCCTAGACCTTATTTTTTAAAGCTGTTTTAGGTTTACAATACAATTGAGAGGAGGGTACAGAGATTTCCCATATGCCCCCTGCCCAACATATGCATGGCCTCCACCATTATCAACATCACTCACTCAGAATGGTGAGATTTTTACCAAGGATGAACTTACATTGGCACATCAGAATTACCCAAAGTCCATAGTTTATCACAGGGTTCACTCTTGGTGTTGTACATTCTATGAGTTTGAAACATGCATGATGTCATGGATCCACCCTTGTAATATTTTTACTGCCCAGAAAAGTCTATGTGCTCTGTTCATCTTAGAGTCTTAGCTTTTGGGACTTTTCCCACCTGACTATTCTCTCACTTAGTTGACTAACACCTGTTGATTCCATCTCACATCTCCCTTTTGTAGAGAAACTTTCTCTGTCTTTTCAGATTCCTGAGGCAGTTTTCTATAGAGCATTAGTAGCATTATCACAGTTGGCCGTATACACTTATTTGTATAATTGTGTAGAAATATACAAGTAAGTATATACTTATACACTAGTGTGACTCTTGCTCACTATGGGGACAGGGGTCATGCCTGTTTAATTGTTGTTTTTGTTTCTCCGCTGTGTCTGTCCCAGAGCTTATCACAGAACCTGGCACGTATTGTAGGTCTTCCCAAGTATTTGCTCTGCAATGAATGAATGGGAAGGGCAGCTCTGGGATTGGTGCATGGGTCGCCTGCACCTGGCTTCTGCATGGGCAGCGATAGTTGTCCATGGGTCCTCTCTGCTGATGCCCAGCAGCAAAGGGCTGGGATGAGTTGATCACGGCGAGCCGGATTCCCTTCACTTCCTGACAAATACATAGACAGCAGACAATGGGGGTGGCATTGGGGGTAGGGTTGCGGTAGGGATGGGGTGGGAGTATCAAACTAATTTTTTTTTTTTTTGCTGTGCTAAGATTTTAATTTTTAAAAATTTTTTAAATTTAATTTTTTTTATACTGGAGTATAGTTGATTTTACAATGTTGTGTTAGTTTCAGGTGTACAGCAAAAGTGATTCATTTATACATATACATATAGCCATTCTTTTTCACACTTTTCTTAGGAGATGTATCCCAGAAACCATACGCCTACAGCTTGGCGTTAAATCATTTGTATCCACGCACTCTAAATCTATACATAGAAATAATGCATATATATATGTTTCCATAATTTATTTCTACTAACTAGACATTGAGAGTACTATTTGCAGCCACTGAAAAGGTATCAATTATTTGTTTTCTTAAATTACAGGTGGCATATTTATATATAACAAGCACACATAAATTGGGAGTGCAGGTTATAAATAGGTAATCCTGTCTGCTGACATTTGTCAGCTGTATGCCGTGTGCCAAGCTCTGTGCTAAGCCCTTTACATACGTTATTTCATTTAATCTTTATAGTTATCCCACAGAGAAGATATAAGGCAATGGTTTTCAACTTGCTCTTTTTAGACAGACTCTTCATTGAAAATAAAATATTCTATGGACCCTTCAGTATCTAGAACAGATGAAAGTTTTGCCATGTGGTTTCAGTAGACCTGGTGACCTTCTTATCCTTCCTACCTCCCCATTCCCAGCCCCCACCATCATGTAAAAGAGGCAGACGTAAGAACACTGGAATCCCAGGTGCAGAAGCTCATCATTTGCCAGGTGTGCAATTGGGAGTAAGCGGCTTAAAATCTCTGAGTCCCAGTTTCTTTACCTCTAATATCCCCAAAATTAATTGTGACAATTAAATGAGATAATGTATCCAAAAACAAAACAAAACCCCAAACCTTCCTAACTCAGTGCCTAGCACAGAATAGGTGCTAAATACTCAGGATCTGAATTTGATTCTGTCTTAGTTTGGGTTCCCCAGAAGCAGACCTTGGAATAAGTCATGTGAAAGTGGTGTATTAGGAAGTGTTTGCATAAAAACATTGGTGTGGTTGTGGGGAAGTGGATCTGTCGAGGGAGGAGGTCAGACAAAGCTGTGATGCCAAAGCAAAGTCCCACAGAGCATGACTTCGGTTCAGCTCTGCAGGAGAACTCTGGGGACAGTGCAGGTCATCCTTTAGAGCTGTCCAGCCCAGGGGCCAGGGAGCTGCAGTATTGATACTCCAGCACCCATCAACTTCAAACTCTTCTCAGACACTCTGCTCTCTACGCAGACCAGCAAAGTGGGCTCCAGCTGCCTCGGGGCAGCCCTCCAAGGAAGTGACGGAGGGACACAGGTGCTGTTGGGAGTGGAAACATGCTAGGAGCCAGGGGCCTTGAGATGGTTAAGTTTTCCTGGGGGATGTGGGCAGAGCCCTGACAGTGGCTGCTACAGAATCCCAATATGTGACGATCTGTAAAAATATCCTGGCACAGTTTACAGGTGGGCTTTATTTGTCATCTGTGCCTTTGCTGGACCAACTCAAAGAGCAGAGTCTAGCCAGCATCCTACGGGCTCTCCCCTTGATGTCTGGTACTTCCTTCTTGGAGTGGCTCCCCTGGCAGAGAGATGGAAGACCTCGCTTTCCTGCAGCACAGAGACCCAGCCCCAGGTCACTGGAGACACACCCGCTCACTCTGCTATAGATTTGAACCAGGAGGGAGCATATTTCCAAAGCAGGTGTGTCCAGAAGACAGTGATGGAGCCACACTTTGCACATTGAGACAAGACCTTCCCGAGGGCCCATCTCCTACTGGGTCCTTGTCCTTTGATCTTCACACCGACTCTACGAGGCACCTTGCTCCTCCCATCCCCATTTTCCACGTGGAGACCCTGAGGCTCAGAGAGACTGTATAACTTCCCTGGGGTCTCAGAGCTACTCAAGGCCAGAACAGGTCTTCCAGAACTGACCTTCAAACTTCATCTCACCACTCTGTCCTTCAATTAACCTGGGAGGGAAACTCTAACGCCGCTAATTGGAAAGAGACCTCGGGGATATTACTCAATCTGGAGAATGCACTCTGAGGTCTCCAGGTGCTGCCCCTGGAACTTGTCCAGCTGCCCAATCCTGGAAGCAAATGAGACTTCAAGGAGGCACAGTTTCTTTTATCCACCGAATTAACCTATGTCAACTTATTTCCCACTAAATTCCAAGCTGCGGTGCAGAAGCTCTAATTAACACTCAGAAGCAAGGATGCGTCCAATGGGAATGTTTCAAGAACACGCGCACATAAGCTTGTCCTCCAAACCCATTCCTAATACTAATTAGCCCCACAAGTTCTCCAAGGGGCTGTCTGCTCATTTGGAACTCGGTGATGAGCTCTGTCTCGGAGATCTCTTCATCTGCATTATTAGTGCCTTGCCAGTGGCCAGAGGGTACCGTGGAATTGTCAGCGGCTCCCTGTGGCCTGGCAGGTCAAGCCCAAGCCCTCCACAAAGTGACTCTGCCCAGTGGGCTTTCCCACGTTCAACTCTGACATGATGGGGTTAGTTCTGGGACCACTGAGGCGCCACATGTGGTGGACACTGTCACCGTCCGGGAAGTATCATTGACCTCCCACCCTACTGCACTAACCTCAGATGGAAATGTACATCCTGGAAGCTTTGTGCACAGAGATGGAGGACTTCACAAGAGTATGGGGTTGGCAGATGGGAAACCAAACATCTCCCAGCAACACCCCAGTTTTTTCCCCTGGAGTTTATGATTACTTCTCTGTAGCTCAGTTTCCTTAGCTGTAAAATGGGAAATTAATCCCTACAACAACCTTATCTCATAGGCTGGTCGTGAGAACTAAATAATTTAAAACCTATAAAACACTCAGAAGGGTGCCTGGCACATAGTAAGCACGAAAAGAAATGTTCGCCCTCGGTGTTAAGATTTATTTTCCCACTTCTGTGATTTCATCTCTGATTCAACTTCCTATAGAGACTGTAACCTACAACTACCCACCAGGGCATGCTGATCAAAGCTCCCAGGCCTCAGTGGTCACCTCCTCGGGGTCTCCTGTGTCATCTCTCGCTTCTTCTACAATCCATTCTCATCCTGCAGCCATTGTGATGTCTTGAAAAATTAAATCTAATGACATCACTCCCATTACTTGTAATTTTATCCCAAGTCCTCATCTACCAATAAGACCTACTTAGACTAGCCTCTGACTACCTCTCCCACCTTTCTTACTCCACTGTGCTTGGTTCATGCTTCTGCAGTGACCTGTGAACTCATGAGCTTGCTGCTGCCTCAGGGCCTGCCTCCCCTTCCTCCTGGACACTTCGTCACTCAGTTCTTTCCGGTCTCATTTGAAAGCTGACTTCACTAGAGAGGCCAACTGAATGTGTTCACAAGAGGGGACGGGTGACAGGACATTCAAAACGATGGTTTAAAATAACAGTTGAAGAACAAGGGCAGTTTAATCCAGGGACAGGCAGCTGGGAGTGATGGGACAGGATTGAAGTTGGAATCGTCAAGCTTCTTAGTGGCCGTCATGTGGGAAAAGAGCAAATTTGCTTTGGGAAACTTTGTGAGGCTACCTGGGAAAACCAGGACGAAGGACAGGAAACCACAGAGAGACATGTCTTTCAGCTTAGCCTCAGGCAGAACATTCCGCCGTCAGAACTGTCCAGAGCTGAGTGAGCTGCCTCAGGAGCTTGGAAAAATTCCAAACTGAAGCTTCTAGGTTTCCTGAGTTTGTTCCTGGGTATCCTGGGGGTGGGGGTGGGGGTGGGGGGTGGGAGGCAAGCTGGCTAGTCCAGGATCCTGCGTTTCCTCTTCCTGTGCAGCTGCTGAGACTTGAGAAGCCTGCGGACGAGGCTCTCATGTTCTCTAAGATGCAGGCTCTTTCTGCACTCATTACATGGAGATAGAAATATTTGGCCTCAGAGTTTTTCAGGACATTTTATGAGACAGAATCTCTGCAGTGGGAGCTGTACTGACCCCCTCCTCTCTCTGCCTTGGGCTCCCACGGCACCTTGCACATAGGTTTATCTTGGCAATTAGCACAAGGTAGTTTAAGGATGTGATTGATGTCTCCAAAAAGTGAGTTTCTTAGGTATAGAGTTCAGGTCTTATTTATTTCTGTATCCCAAGCTGAGTTCAGTATGTGTGTGTGTGTGTGTGTGTGTGTGTGTGTGTGTGTTTCTACACATGGAATAAGCAAGGTGTGTGAATGATGGTCAAGATGAAACTTTCAAACATTAAGCAGCTGAAGTTATTGTCTTCTGACCCTGGTTGCAAGCTCTGCTGGGCTCATAAGTTTTCTGCTCACAGAAAAAACAGATCTTTGCCTCACTTTGCGTCTTGATTTAGAAATCCCCAGGTACTCTCAGTCCCACCTAATTACTAAAACTCTCAACTGCCTTAGTGTCAAATCTTCTCCCTCTCATACCTTGGGTGGGTTTCAGGATGAAGCCTGCAGTGGCAAATGGAAGTGTGGATGGCTTCTGTTCCGTTTCTCTGCCTGGCTTTTCTTCTTTCTACTTCCATGGCCAGTCTCTGGTGTGTCATGGAAAATAGAAGTCTCAAGGACTGTCCTAGTCATAAGGTGGCTTTGTTCCTTCTGGTTTGACTGTTGCTTTAAGCTGACTCTCTCTCCTGTGGGCTCTTCAGAAAGCCCTCCCTGGCCCTCTCCTGTACCCCACTGACCTGGTCCTTCCCACCCTCCACTGAGAAGGATTACAGCTGTTCTAAGATGCCCACTCCAGCTCATGTTTGGCAGAGTCACTGCCAAACGTGCATCAATGTGCCCTCTAGCCCTACATAAGCAGACCTATTCCAACGGAACAGCGCACTCCTGGCCTCCAACCAGAGCAGGTGGGCATCTTCTTTAATGGCTTAGGCAGAAATCAGACGTCTTTCATCCTGTGCTCACTGCAGGTAGCATGGAGCAGGTGCTCTCAATCCCCTGGAAGCCCCTCTCTCTGGAGCTGTGGGTGGGAGGCAGGTAGCATCCAGCCTCGGTCAGAAGGACATGGATTCTCATGGACTCACGTTGCTCTTGCCCAAGAAGTTTCTTCACCAATCTTTTATCTTCTTTCTGACCTTGACCCTCCAACTGAGGAATTCAAAGAGTGTAGGACAGGCTTTTCTCCATCCCTTTTTTAAGTTCTGTGTGTCTGTGTGTGGGCCTTTCCCACCCTTCCGTTGGTGTCTGGTTCAGTACCCCGTGTGGTCCAGCAACAGCATTCAAGCCAAGGCAGGAAGAATCCTGTCATAACAGCCTCTCCTATGATGTGCCACGTGCTCGTGCTGGGTTGTGAACAAGGCTGCAAAGGGGAACGAGGCAAAGCTTGTGCTCTGGAGTTGTTCCCGGTCTGGTGGGAAAGAAAGATTGAGAGAGAGAGAGAGAGAGCTTTAGTTGGCCAATGTTTACTGAAGGGCTCTGCGATGTCAGGCACGATGCTAGGTTCTCTGCAGGTGAGGAAAATAGACATGGTCTTGACATCTGTGGGGACCAGATGGAGTGCAGGGGGAGGAGGAAAGCTGAAGGCAGACCGGTACCGTTGGGAGGAGCACATCATTTATGCTCCTGTTGGTGACTGTTAGGACTTTGGCTTTAACTCCAATAGGGAGTTACGGGGAGGCTTTAAAGTGTAACACGATTTGATTTATATTTCAAAAGGGTCTCTCTGGCTGCTGTACTGAAGGGGCACAGGACAGAAGCAGGGAGACCAGCTTGGTGGCTATTGAAATAATGCCGTGGGCAGTGTGTGAGCGTTGGAGATTGGTGAGAAGTGATCAGCTTTGGGATAGATTTGGAGGAATAGATAGAGCCAACATCGGCTGATCCATTTGATGAGGAGGGTGACTTCAGGGCTTTGGGCTGAGGTCCCAAAAGAATAAAATGACCACTAACTGATATGGGGGCAAGTGTGGGAGGAAAAAGTTGGGAGAGGGGCCGGAAATCAGGAATTTGGGTCAAGTCTGAGATGCCTATTGGACAGCCCCGTGCAGATGTCTGTGTTCAGGATAGAGATCAGAATTCTCTTCAGTAAAGCTTGGGGTGTCATCAAGGAATAGATGGTATTAAAACCATGAGTCTTGAGGCAAAGTTTGGCTCAGAGTAACATCTCACTGGGGATTCGCCATTGTTTTTACTGTTGTTATTATTATTTTTCCCACATTTTTTTTTTTTTTGGCCACACCACGTGGCATGTGGGATCTTAGCTCCCTGACCAGAGATCGAACCTGGGCCCCTGCAGTGGAAGCATGAAGTCTTAACCACTGGACCGCCAGGGAAGTCCTTTTTCCCACTTCTCTGAGGCTAGAGAAGCCAGAGTTGTTGAGTCCTTTGGGTAGATTAGCCACAGTGGGTTGTTAGACATATTCTGGGAGGTGGGAGAGTAGAAAAGAGTGTCTGTTTTTCATGAGCAGCTTAGAATTACTGAACGGCTGAGTGAACCTTCTCCTACAGGGCAGTCAAGGGGACCCATTCCTTGTTTGAAAGTCCATCTCTCCTCCTTGACAGTGGCCCCTCCAGGGCAGGAAGTGGATCTCATTCTCCTTGTACCGTGACTGCCCAGGGTGGGGCTGGCACAGAATGGAGGCCGTGCAAGCACCTGAAGCTTCTGGGCCTGGCGCCCTCCCCTTCCTGCTAGCCCTGCTCTCACCTTGACTTTGACCTGGCTGGAAGGGCAGGCAGGTCCCAGCAATAATCAGCAGGGATTTTTCCGGAGAGAAAGCCCTCAGCTGCAGGCCACTCTCAGGGCAGAGGGAAGATGAATCTGCGGGTTTGGAGATGCAGGGCCGCGGGGATGATTTTGTGAAGCTGCTGAAGTTTTCTGGGGTCAAAGCATCTGATTGATCCCCAGATTCGTGGTGACAGGAACACCTGGAGTGGGGCTCAGATCCCCGATATCCTATCAGGAAGGAGCCTCTCACACACCCGTCCTGTTCCCGAGCTGGGGGACCCACGTTTCTCCACGTCTGGACGCAGGGCCAGCCTTGGCCACTCTCCAGCGAGGCCGCTCTGACACCTGTTGTGCTTTCCCAGCAGTGGGGATGGGCAGTTTTGTTCTCTGGCGAGCAAGGTAGGCACTGTGCAGAAGGTCAGGTCGTCCTGAGGCCCGGCTGAGTTTCCATTGCCTTTCCTCCCTGCCCACTGGACATGGTGCACTGTAGGAAACACACGTGCCTTAGTGTCCGCCAAACCTGGATTCAGTTCCCAGCTTGGCTTTCATTATAAGTCAATCAACCTCTCTGAACCTTATTCCTCATCTGAAGAAAAAAAAAAAAAAAAAACAGAGACGTTAATACCCTCATGGGGCCGCGGTAAGGACCAGATGGGGAAAGATGTCAGAAGCCCAGGCCTCGATGGAGCGAGGGCTCAGACAGCATGCTGTTCCTGTCTCTTTCTCATCTCCCAGGACTTTGAAATGTACCCCCATCCGCCAGGTGCTCTTATCTTTCTCTTCCTTGACTCAAGCTGCTTTGGGGCCTGCGTGCTCTTCCGTCTCCCCTCAAAGAAATCTTGCTGAGTCTAGAAGTCCCATCCCCTTTATGAAGCTGTCCTACCTGCCCAGCTCAGGCAGGATTGTGACTCCCTTCTCTGTGGCCCAGCACCTGGCATTTTCTGAATTACTAATATTTTTAGAGTTTAGGCATTTTTAACTGCAATGCAGCCCAATGGTACTGCAAAATTCTTTGGCACATTAAATAGATATGTGCATACCCATGCATGCTCACAGTGCAATTCAACCTTTTAGGCCGTTGTTACCCAAATAGTTCTTATAAACGGCTAACATGGGCCACCTCTGCTTATGAGACCACTCACGGCGTCGCTCCTGTGGGGATGCTCCCATCCTTCTGTCTGTAGGAACCACAGGCACTGGGCCTCTGTGACATCACGGACCATTGTTTTTAGCTTAGCAGAACACACCATCATTATTTGTCAGTCATTAAAACAAATTTCCTGTCTCTTTTTTTCCTGATATCATTGAGATGTGATTTATAATAACAAAAGATGCTTTCTCCCTGCTGTCTCAGAATTTGGATAAAACCCCAGAGTTGAGGACAAAGGATGACCAGGACCCTCACGTTCTAGAGAGAAATGCAAACTCCATCGGTGGAAGGCGGGAGGACCTGTCCAGTGACCTAGAGATTCACGGGGGAGGGTCAATGGGAGGAGGGGTTTTGGAGATGGGAGATCAGAGAGTTGGGCTCCAAGGGAATACCGTGTGGAGACCAGGGAGGAGGGCGTGTCAGAAGAGGAGATAGGCAGCTGACCCTCTGGACGGAAGCTTGTGATTCTCTAGCTGCAGGGAGCCCCAGAGGACCTGGCACGTCCCAGGGTGCTGGGGCCAATGTGAGACAAAGTAGCCACAGCCTCTCTCCTGGAGAAGTTAGAAGGTGGAAGACAGACTGAAGCATTAAGGAGGGTAGGGGAGGTGTTGGGTGAAGCACAGAAGGCAAGGACAGATGGGTTTCCCTGGGGGAAGTTAGCAGGACTTGAAGGGCCCACTCAAGAGAGCCGCCTGTAGGCGTGTGGAACCCAGAAGAAAGTGGCTGCGGGGGTCTGTCTGGAGCTGAAGTGCTTGCTTGACTGTGTGTGGGAGTGCCCATGAGGGGCTCTGCAGAACCAGTTCCAGAGGCAGCATTTGGATGCCTGGAGGGCAGAGGGACACACACAGCATCATCTAAGTTCAAAGACCTGTCCTTCCCTGTGCATCTTCCTTCCTCTTGGCTACTGACCTGGAGGGTCAGTAGAAGCAGCAGAGAGAGGGGGCGCATAGCTTGGAGGGTCCAAGAACTCACCGGTTCCATTTCTTTCTTCTGGTTCCCAAGTCAGGGGGTGGCCCTGACTGATTGGATTGGTGTAGGATGGAAGTTTAAATATTACTCTGGGACCATAATTATTCCTGAAAGTGACCTTAAAGCTCATGGTTCTATCTGAGATATCATTCGGGGGTGGTGAAGGGAGAGACGACAGACTGTCTGAAGCAGTTTATTTTGTAATTGTACCCTACCAAATTTAGCCATTCAATAGAGTAATTACCAAAAAAAAAAGTGATGATCATAAAAGCAACCTCCCAGAGTGCTTCTGCTATTTGCTTCCAGTTTTAGACTCTGAGATATTCAATCTTTTAGGGTATTTCTATTATAGCATGTATCATTTTGCAAGGTATGTATTTTTCACTTCTTCCTGAACCATGACTTAAGGGCTTACTGTGCTGCATTAAACACTGGGATGTGGATATGAAAGAGGCCTTGCCTGTCCCAGTGAGCTCAGGCCAGCTCGAAAGATGTACAATCCAATGGTAGCAGGAGCACCTGGAGACCTGTAAGGGCAGAGTGCTTTTGAGTCACAGAAGACAGGTCCTGAGCGAAACCTAGGGTGGTCAGGGGAGACTTCCTGGAAGAGTAGATTTCTTTCTTTTTTTTTTTTCACTTTAAAATTTACTTGAAAAAAGTAATTTTGAAATAAGACATTCAAATCTCCTTCTATGTACATTATTTAACAAAAATAAAGAATGGTTAATAGTAACTTCTATGAGTAAAATAAGGGCCTTAATTTAGTTCTCTTCTATTTTCCCCTATTCATCTTTGTGCCCTTTATTTTTAAAATGAGTTTATAAATTTACGTATTTTATAGGTATATATTGCATTACGTACAATATCTGATTTTATAAATGCATGTATGTTTTTCTTTACTGCCTTTCCATTTCCCCTTGCAGCAGTCAGGCTACCTCCCTTTATTTTTTTTCAGTTTTATATATACATAAGTAAATATACATGTATATACGTATGTATGTATATATATATATATATATATTTTTTTTTTTTTCAGATTCTTTCTGGAAGAGTATATTTCCAAGCTGATTCCTCTTCAACAGGTAGGAATTATCCGGGAAGAGAGCAGAGCACATGTGTAGACCGGAGATGTAAAGAACAGGAAGGTTTGGGAGAAGTGCGCCACGTGGCTGGAA
This sequence comes from Balaenoptera musculus, assembly GCF_009873245.2. Lineage (NCBI taxonomy): Eukaryota > Metazoa > Chordata > Mammalia > Artiodactyla > Balaenopteridae > Balaenoptera > Balaenoptera musculus. The sequence goes on along the minus strand of NC_045801.1, from coordinate 8,140,731 downwards.
GGGGAAGCGTAAGGGGAAAGAAATGAGAAGAAGCAGGAATGATGAGGTGTGGAGAGATGCCCTGCCTTCCCTTAGGCCTTGCTCAAGATTCCTTTCTTGTGAAGGTAGGTGAGTCCCTTCTACTATAGACAGAAATGTAACGGTTCTTGGCGTGGTCAGATGGCGTTGCTGAAGGAACACATTAGCAACAGCTTGGAGAATGAAGGATGTGGCCTAGGGGAGAGAGCAGTGATGCTAGTTTTAGAGGTGGGGAAACAAGATGGGCTGCAGCTGCCCTAATCTAGCAGGGAGAATGGGCCTGCTAGTGGTCATGGGCATTAAACAAATGAGGTTCAGAAGCAGGCATTACTTACCTCATTTGCAGAGGGGAAAGTGGTCTTCAGAGAGAATAGGAAACGTGTCTGTGGTCCCCAAATTAAATAAGATTATTTCATTCTTATGACTATGGTCTTTAGAGCAGAGGAGGTGGAGAAAAGGGACCAAAGAGGCAGAAAAGAATAGCCCTAAAAGGAAAACTATAATATAATTTCATCAAGATGAGCATGGATTCATCAGTGAATTCACACATTTGCTGAGAACCTTCTTTGTGTGTAATAATGAAATGAGGGAGACCCATGCATGTAAAACTGAACCCCATCTTTGGTTGTTCTTGTTGGTGACTCAACCTTTTCAATTCCTTAAGATGTGTCTATTCATTTCATGTTGTCAGATTTCTGTCCTAATAAAGAGCAGCAATGTGGTCTGTGCAGTTTTAACGTAAATGTGTTTCTCTACTTACGTAGATCATCGCTCTCCCCCATGGCCTTCAAATGATCCTGAATTGTAAAATCTTAATGATATTCCTTTGACCCCAGAAACGTGTTTTTTTCCCCATAGAGAGTTAGATATTTGGAAATGAGCTTCAGGAGCAGCAAGCTTGTGTCAAGAGGGGAAATCCACTATTCATTTTGCTAGTCATTACTTTTTAATCTCAGTGTACTCACACTTCTAATTGGCATCATAAAAGGTCTCTAGAGAGAGAGAAGCTCAAAACACTTAATAGCTATAATGGTCCTGGATAAAAATAATGAGCTGAAAAAAAAACCTTTAGTTTAAAAACTATGTTTTGCCTTAAATGGTAAAATCCATTAGAAATAAATGGAAAGGAACTCACATTCAATGCACATCTTTTATGGGCCAGATGCGTTGCATATATCACTCCCAAAATATTTCTCAAAATAGGTTGCTAAGTTAGGTAAGATTGATCCCATTTTAAAGAGGGAGAAATTGAAGCTCAAGAGATTTTAGTGAAGTGCCCAGCATCAAGCTGCTGTGAATCTGGAGGAAGTGCTCTTTTCCTGCCCTTGGGCACTAGACCAGGGTCAATGCCACATGGCAGGTGGTTGGTTTATGGGTTTACCTGCAGTGGAGAAATTCAGGTTGGATGCAAGGAAGAACTTCCTGATTATTCAATGGTGGAATGTATGGATAAATTACAGATGGCTTTTACTTATTATTTTGATTATGATTATTGCGGTTTGCTGGAGCGATTTCCTTGCAAAACAGTTTGTACCATTATGTATTGTACACTGTGGTACCAGTACAGCTCTATCATTATAATAATTACCAATCATCTTCTGGGTATTGTCATGTGAGATGTTTTCAAAGATGACCTCTTTCTAGTCCTACAAACTCTTTGGAGTAAGTATCATAATTTCCATTTACATAATGAGAAGCCTGAATCTCAGAGACACAAGAGACTTGTTCAGGTTCACACTAATTGAGTACAACTCTGTCCTGCCCTGAGAACGTGTGTTCTTTGTAATGTCAGGAGGGTCTGAATATGCACTTTTCTCCTGTGGTGACAGGAGGACATATGGTATGAATCCATCAGTTGTCCATCAAGCCTTTGTTTTCTAAAAACAAGATGGTGGCATTCCCATGATGGTTTCCAAATAATAAAACAAAGTATGAGCATTAGATGTTGACCCACTTACCAGGGCAGAACCTGGGTGAGATATTGGTGTTGGGAGTGAAATTTCAAGGAAGCAACTCCTTCTGATTTTCGTGTACCCAAATATGATACCTGCAGCCTTCTTGTAGGGAGGTGTCCTTTTCTTCTGCAGGTCAGAAGGGCCTCCACATCTCTTGGTGCTGACCCAAGGTAGGTGCTCAGCAGAAGCCTCCCTTCCCACCTCATAGAGTCACGAGTCCTATCAAGTCCAAGTTAACATGACTATTCTCCTCAGTCCCCACGGCCACTGCCTTGCTTCAGCTCCATCTCTCTCCTCCCTGAATCTCTGCCTGCAGGATGTCTCCACTGAAGTTGGTCCTCCACTTTGCTGCCAGACTAATCTTTTAATTTTTAAAAAAATAATTTATTTTTTAGTTTCTTATTCAATAAATGCATATTCATTCTAGAAAATCTTGAAAGACACACATAAATAGTCATCCCAGAGAAAAACCATAATTAGATTTTGGACTATTTCCTTCCAGTTGTTCTCATGTGAACATCTGTATGATAGCTGGAATTAAATATCAGTTGTTACTCGGGTGGGTGGGACACTGGAGCCCAAAGAGATACAACATCAAAGGAAAGAACCAAATAGAGAGACCACGTTGTCCTCTCCACTTCCCTACCCAAAGGGAATCAGGACCTGCAACATTAAGTTAAATATTTTCCTGCATGTCTGGCCACAGAGTCCCTAAGACCAGGTGCAGAACCTTCCAAGAAAAGACTATAGTTTGCTCAAAATATTTTCTTGAATTCATCCATGCAAGAAAATTATTCTTCCTACTGCTAGAAGGTTTGGCCATGTGACTTGCTTTGGCCAAAAAATAAAAGTGGAAGTGATATGCACCAAATCTAATGAATGTTTTAAGGTGTTTTCCGATTTCCCTTTTCTCTCTGTCATGAGTCAGGTCTGTCCTCGGTAGGGGCTGCTCCTTAGTCTTGGAATGAATAGGTATGGAGCAGAGATGCACCCTATTTGTAGCTTGAGATGAGCATGATTGTGAGCAAGAAATGAACCTCTGTGGTTGTAATCCACCAAGATTTTTGGGGGGTGGACTCATTTGTTACTGCAGCATAAGCCTAAGCTGACTGATACACTTCTATTGCGTCATGCAAGATAGACACATTAACCCTGGGCAGATAATAAAAGCCGAAGATTGGGAAAATCACAATAAAACATTTAAATTATGAAGTTCAAGGACACATGGTAGTTGTGGGGATGCAAGTGTACAACATGCTAGGAAAGAGCATGTCCTTGTTAAAGTGGAAATTGCTCTAAGGGAGGAACCAGGAAGATGAGATACACGATTGACAGTGTGAGCCACGATTTATCTAGTGCTTCCTGTGCACCAGTAACTCTGCTGAGTGAGATTCCTTCAAGTTCTAGAAGGCAGATGCCCGTCATTAGCAGCATTTTAAAGATCAGGACATTGAGGGTAGGGACGTTAGTAATTTATACACTCACATAGCTCGTACACAGTAGAGCTATAGCTCATACACATCTCTCATGCCACCATCCGCTCACTCAAACTCCTAAGAGTGGATTCCTGGCCAGGTTATCTGCAGGGTTGCCAATCAGAAGGTAGCTCCTGGCCTAGGCAACGAGGGGAGGGAGGTTATAGTGGCAAGATTCATTAGAGCAGCTAGCAGCCCCAGAAACCACTGGTCTTCCCTTTTTCATTTTGAAGGAAACCCCTCGAAGGTTTGGTGGGTTTGTCACAGTTGCAAAAGTACAGATCTGAAATTAGAGGCAACGTAAGAATGTACAGAGATTGAAATTATACCCACTCGTATTTTCAAGATTTTTTTTTTTTTTTTTTTGAAAAAGTAAAGCAAATCCTATTAATTATAATTAGTTGGAGAATAAGTGGAAGGAATCCAGTTGGAACCAGCTTAGGCAACAGGGAGAATTGTTGGGAAGAGGCTGGGGTCGTGCCCAGAGTGGGGGGATAGGAATATGGCGGGGCTTCAGGGTTATGGGAAGGCAGAGCCTGAAACCCAGCAGGACTCTTCCTAGTCTGCTTTTGTCTCTGCTTCTCTTTGGAAAACAGTTCTTTCTTCTCTGTCCCAGCCTTGTCCAGCTGCCATCAACTCTCCAGATCCCATACCTCATGTTACAGCCACTTGAAGAGATACGGCCTGGTTTCGTTTCCAAAACTCTGGGAAAGAACTTTGATTTGGTGCATTTTATTCAAGGGTCCATCTCTAAACCTTCAGCTGTAGCTTGGGGCGTGGTCTTGTTTCACACGTGGAGCAGCTGTTGTGTTACTGGGTTGATGAGGTGGAAGGTTCCAAAAGAAAAAAATAAAGAAGTGCTGAGAGTAGGACAGGCAACTCCATAAAGCATCAATACTCTGTGCCCCAGAGAATATTTGGACAAAACAAAAACGAATAAGAACAAAAGCAGAGAATACAAAGGATCCTTTCTCCCAGAGGCAACCAATTGGAACACCCTGGTACATTTCTTTATTGTATTTTCCGAATCCATGTTCTACTACATGGTTGAGACCATATCACATATACTAAGTTAAGTACAGTTAACAGACAAATTCTAGGTCTTGGGTGGAAGATGATATGAAGAAGGGTTTACTGTCAGATGATATTCAGCACCGAAGGGTTCATCAGTTTTTCTCACTGAAAACCAAACCCAGCGCAAAGCACAAAAATTCCGGACATTGCTTATGAATTTAAATGTTGCAGTACATATCTTATATAAAGGGATCTCGCTCTCTTTTTTTTAAACATCTCTATTGGAGTATAATTGCTTTACAGTGTTGTGTTAGTTTCTGCTGTATAACAAAGTGAATCAGCTATATGTATGCATATATCCCCATATCCCCTCCCTCTTGCATCTCCCTCCCTCCCACCCTCCCTATCCCACCCCTCTAGGTGGTCACAAAGCACCGAACTGATCTCCCTGTGCTATGTGGCTGCTTCCCACTAGCTATCTATTTTACATTTGGTAGTGTATATATGTCCATGCCACTCTCTCACTTTGTCACAGCTTACCCTTCCCACTCCCTGTGTCCCCAAGTCCATTCTCTACGTCTGTGTCTTTATTCCTGTCCTGCCCCTAGGTTCAAGGGATCTTTTTAACACACTAAACTTACTGTGCTACTGCCCTGGTTAATTCTTTGTTGACTCTTGAATAAGACCCAGACTCTTTAACACAGCAAATGTGGCCTTCGGTCAGCTGGCCCTTGCCCTTTAGACCTGCTTTCATCTGAAACTCTCGGCAGATTCATCTGATTGAAGTTTGTTCGTTGATTTATTTACTTACTTACTCATTACACATTTACTAAGGTAGGCACTGGAAATACAGAAATGAGTGAGACCCCACATTTTTGCTCAGGGAGCTCATAGCCTCGCAGGGGAAGAGAATGTGTCACGAGGAAATATCCCGAGGGTATGAAATGCTGTGATAAAGGGGTACACCATCCCCATCCCTGGGGACCCGGGGCCTGCGAACCTTAAGGACCTTGCAGCGCTGACAGGGCAGAAGTGGGACAGGCCTGCTGTAACCTGATTTGGCTCAGAGAGCAAAGAGTTGGTAAATCTCACCCACTTCCCGTTCCAGCCTTTCTAGGAAGCGGCACCCAGATCTTCATGCCACCTCCACTGTGGCTCTCTCCTCCTCCTTGCTGTCCCTTTCCTTAGCTTCCCCCCGTCCCCAGGACAGGAGGAAGCGTGGAAAAAGGAGCCTGCCCTCCTGCACCTGTTCTAGCTGGTGCTGCCGTGGGGCTGGTGGGCGCTCCCTCTGCGTTTCCCCAAGCCCCATCCACTCCACTCCCGAGGCCCGCTAACATTGCAAGACTGAATAAATCAGGCCTGCCTGCAATGCGTCTGGGCCATTATGCCCTTGTCAAATTGACATGTCACTTTTCCAGTTGTTGAGTTGCCTTCTGCGTGTGTAATTGCAAAAAAGGATCTTTTTCCTTTTGGGTCCATTGCTTCTTTACTAATGGAGCCACGATAAGAAAATGCGTCTTAGTCAGTGAAATTAATTACGGAGAGCACTTAATGCCCCTGCCGGAGTGTCTGCACCCAAGTCGTTCTGATTGTAGCAGAGAAAACAGGTTCCCAATCTTCAGATGAACAGGGGTCTGGGGGATCAGGTCAGGAGTCAGGGAGGTCCCTGGACTCTGGAATGAGAGTGTGTGTGTGTATGTGTGTGTGTGTGTCTGTGTGTGTGTGTTTGTATGGGTGTTTCTGCATGCACGCGTATGCACGTTTGTCTTTGGATGTGTGCTCATCTGTGTGTCATACATGTGTGCGCAGATATGTTTACATAGATACCTGTGGGCCTGAGGATGTGCTTGCATGAAGGTGATTGTCCAACACAGAGGTTTCAGGAAGGCAAGAATTCATTCACTACATTTATTTACCAGCAGCTGGTATACTGCATTCTGACTCTGTGCCAAGGTCTGTGCTAGCACTGGGGAATTTAAAGATGAGTGAAGTTCAGACTTCGACCCGCAAGCAATACATACAGGGAGGAGCAGGATTTCTCAGCCTCCACACAATCCTTTTGGGCCAGTTACTTCTCTGTTGGCTGTCTTGAACATTGTCAGAGGTTTCACAGCATCCCTGGCCTCTACCCACCAGATGCTCGTAGAAACACCCCTACCCCCAGCTGTGACAATCAAAAATGTCCCCCAGGCAATACCCGATGTCCACTGGCGGGGTGCAGTCACCCCCAGTGGAGAAGCACTGTTGCAGGTAAAGGCTGAAGCAGGTAATTTTGGTAGCGTCAAGGGAGTATTTTAAAGGAAACTTGGACCAATGCTTTGGGCGCAGCGAGGGGAGGACGAGGCACTCTATCCCATTTTTTTTTTTAGATAAATTTATTTATTTATTTATTTTTGGCTGCGTTGGCTCTTCGTTGCTGCACACGGGCTTTCTCTAGCTGCAGCGAGCGGGGACTACTCTTCATTGCAGTGAGCGGGCTTCTCATTGCGGTGGCTTCTCTTGTTGCGGAGCATGGGCTCTAGGCGTGCGGGCTTCAGTAGTTGTGGCATGTGGGCTCAGTAGTTGTGGCTTGCAGGCTCAGTAGTTGTGGCGCACGGGCTTAGTTGCTCCGTGGCATGTGGGATCTTCCCGGACCAGGGCTCGAACCCGTGTCCCCTGCGTTGGCAGGCGGATCCCTAACCACTGCGCCACCAGGGAAGCCCCAGGCACTCTATCCTTACCTGTGAGGGGGGATAAGGAAAAGCAAGGAGGTTTGAAAGGGAAGGTCTTAGTATCCCATGTGACTTGAACGCTCAGAGCACGACCCTTCCTGGAAGGCAGTGCCCGATGGCTCAGAGCGTGGAGGGGCTGGGGACAGATCCAGCTGGCAGCCAGCTCACTGCTTGGTGCAGGGTCGGGGGACTCAAAGACCCTGTGCTTCTGTCCAGGGTGGAGCCTGGGGTTGGGGAGGGGTACAGGGAGAGATCAGCCTGGCTGGGGTCACGGGAGAGGGTGGGTGGCTTCACGGGAAGGGAGAGGGCTGCCCTGGGCCAGCCTCTGGACCGTGGTTTCAGACCGTGGACGGCACCTGCACGCCCTCCTTCTTAATATCACAGACAAGTGAAAACCCGTGGCTCATGGTAGGTTGGCCATTACATCAAAGGAGGGGTGAGCAAATTCTGGGTCTCCCAGCCTGGGTCTGATGCAGGCGGTCCCCTTCCTCTGTGAACCTTGGGATAAACTTGCCCAATAACTGAGGGCTGGCCAGTAGCCATTGCTGCCCTCCATGTATTCATCCTCTCCCTGTGGCCACAGAAGCTTCTATTTCAGGCTCTCTGTCTGCCTCACATCCTGTTTCTACCATTACAGCTCGGGGCAGCCCTCCCATTTGCTTTGGTGATTCCTGTTTTCCAAATGCTCTGGCGATGACGTCACACCAGGGAAGCTTTTCTCTCAGGCTTGTGAGGGAACAGGTCACCAACTGGGGGCAGGGGACAGGTGCCACCTGTCAGTCACTGGGGGAAAAGGATGGCCTCAGGAAGGAGCTCCCCAGGGAGGAAGGATTGGCTTGCCCTGTTTTGACTTTCCTTTCTTGGATCTGAAGATGTCTGCGATTACAAAAAGCGGGTAATGTAGAGATCACTCCGTGTGCACCCCCCGCCATTGTGAATGGACACCCCTCCCCTCATCTAAATAAAATATCACTTTTTTTTTTTTTTAATATTTATTTGTTTATTTATGGCTGTGTTGGGTCTTCGTTTCTGTGCGAGGGCTTTCTCTAGTTGCGGCAAGCGGGGGCCACTCTTCATCGCGGTGCGCGGGCCTCTCACTATCGCGGCCTCTCTTGTTGCGGAGCACAGGCTCCAGACGCGCAGGCTCAGCAGTTGTGGCTCACGGGCCTAGTTGCTCCGCGGCATGTGGGATCCTCCCAGACCAGGGCTCGAACCCGTGTCCCCCGCATTGGCAGGCAGATTCTCAACCACTGCGCCACCAGGGAAGCCCAAAATATCACTTTTGATTTTACACAAAGTAGATGGATGGGACGGGCGGAAGTGGATTTCTCAAGGAGACCCCGCAGGCTTCGAGAAGAGGTGCCCATCTCTTATAGTCACTGTGCCCCAAGGAAGACCCAAGGTGGGTGCGGGGGGGCCCTGTGGATGCTCTGGAGGGCAGTCGACTTTGGAGGGAAACTGTCCCCTTTGGAGCTGCTGTGGGCTGTACGGTTCAGCTAACCCGGAGCACAGAAGAGGGAGGGGACCCACGGGCCTGGGAGAGGCCCCGTCTGTGCACAGTGAGACCACATGGCTTCATGTCTGTGCCCCACCAGGACCAGCGCCCTGCCTGGCACACACCAGGTGCTCAGACAACACTACAGCTCCCAGAACACACGCGTCTAGTCAATTCCACGCCATGGACTCCCTCTGTGATCTTGAGAACGCCTCATTGCTCCCTTCTGTAAAGTGGGGATCTCAATACTCACCCTGGAGTGTTTTGAAGATAAAAACTTGAAAAGGATAAAAGGAAAGAACTGAAGATGAGAAAGCCGCATCTCTGTTACTACTTCTCGAATATTCCAAATGTTAATTCAGAAGCTAAACGTGCCATTTTCCCCATGGGCATTGTTCAGTTCTAATAGTTATCTGGGCTGTACAAACATACATTATCCTCTGGGGCCCAGGAGAGTTATTTGCATTTTGAATAAAAAAAAAATACAGTCTGTAAATATTTAAATTTTTCCTGAACTGGCCTTTGTGCCAATCAAGTTGTTCAGAACTTACTAGGATGTCACGACCTGGAGGCCATGGTTGGGAAGGGAGGCAGGTGGTCCTGGTGGAAGCAAATCTTTGGCCCATGTAAGTCATACTGTTTCTTTCCCGTTTTCTCCCTTACTTCCTGGTGATTATGTCCTAGCAGCACCTGAGGGAAACAAGGGGTTCAAGGCCTCTCCTGAGGCTGGCATGCTGGTAGCAAAGGTAGGGGAGAGGAGGTGTATTGCAGTTTCTGACAGCTGCTGTAACAGACTACTGCAAACTTAGCAGCTTAAAAGACACACATTTGGCAAAGTTATCTCCAGTTTATTCTCAAATGATTTAGACAAAAAATCATAAAACACATAGGGGGAAATGTAAAGAACTGGTGAATCTGGATAAATAATTTTTTATATGATCCTTGCAACTTTTCTGTAAATTTGAAATTATAAAAATTTTTTTTTAATTTAAATCAACTACATTTCTAAATCAAAGCAAAAACAAATGAAATTTAACAAGTATAATAATACTGTAAAACACTTAGAAATACATTTAATAAAATATGTGCTATGTCTCCTAATAAAAAAAAGACACACCTTTGTTCTCTTATGCTTCTGGAGGTGAAAAGTCTAAAACCAAAGTGTTGGCAGGGCTACCTCCTCCTTGTGGCTCTGGGGGAGAATCCGTTTTCTTCCCTTTCCCATCTTCTAGAGGCGGCCTGCCCTCCTTGGTCCCTCACCACATCACTCTGACCTTGGCTCCCGTGCTCAGATCACCTTCTCTGACTCTGAGCCTCTCTTACAAGGGCCCTGTGACCACATCGGGCCCACCTGGATCATCTGGGACAATGTCTCTGTCTCAAGATCCCTAACTTAGTCTCATCTGCAAAGTCCCATTTACCAAGTAAAGTAACACATTCATAGGTTCTGGGGATTAGGACATGGGCATCTTTGGAAGGGGCCTAGGCTCAGCCTACCAGGGAGAGTCATTTCCAGAAAGGCCCAGGGAAGAGGTCAGCTCTGGTAGCCTGGCCGGGAGGATCTTCTCTCGGTTTGAAAGCTCGGAGGTTCCTCATTGATCTGCGCTAATGGGGGCAGTATTTCCTGATATCCTGCCCCCATCCCCAGCCCCGTGTCTCTGGGGACAGGTCTCAGGGACCAGGCCTCTCTTATTCCACCCTCCAGGATGGAATCATGCACAGGCCATGGGATAAACCCTCAGAAAGCTCTAATTTGGAACCCTGGGGCTGGTTACTCTTAAACTTCCACCCCAACCTGGCCCTTGGCGGTTCCCCATTTATTCAGTGAATATGTGTTAGGTGCCTATTCTGAACCAGGCACTGTTCTAAGTGCCGGGGATACATCAGTAACAAAATAGCTGAATGATAAATGTCTGTGCACTGGGTGACAGATTGGTGACAGGCATCATTAAGCTCTTCCTTCCCCATGGCCTCCTGCAAACTGAGGCCACTGATCCTTCCCATGCAAACCCAACTCCTTCCCTTCCAGCCCAGCCATCCTCCAGAGAGCCAGCAGAGAACTCCTTCTAGACCACAGTCCGACCCTGCCAGCCCTTGCCTCACATGGTTCACGGGCTCCCCACTGAGGTGGATGTAGAGTCTGCTTTCCCACGATGCCGTTCAAGGTCAATCACGATTTGATCTCTGCATCCCTCCCGTTGGTCTCCGCGGTCCTGGCTCTTCCCTCCGCATTCCTGGGGTCTCCCGTATGTATCTCTGCTACTGGGTCCCTCTTCCTGCAGCAACACCAGGACTCCCAATTGCTGATATATAAAAAGGGCTCTGAGACGGATACCAGCATCTTTGCTGACTTCCAGTGGCAGGTTTCCACCACCAAGCCGCCGGGCTGTGGGAAGTGTGCCTGCCGTACTTGTTAGGATCCTGGAACTACGTCCTGGGGTGGGTGTGCTGATGAGAAGCAACTGATATAGCGGGGGCTGCAGGCGACGTGACCTAATATATGGACCAGATGCCATCACTAGCTAGCTCTGGTGTGACCATGGACCACCCACTTTACCTGGGAAAAGACACCGATGATCCCACCTGGAGTGAACTTCAGGGACACTGGATCGACCAATTTTCTAGTTGTTGGACAAAAGGGCTCAGTTTCTTCATCTCTGCAATGGAAACTTAACGGTTATTGTGCTGCGTGGAGCTAATATGTACACAGTCTTTGGCACATGGGAGGCGCTCACATACAGGAATTGTCATCACATCATTGTGTGTGTTGATTTCATCAGCATTTTGCATTCTGCCATTTGAGCCTCTAAAAGCACACGCCCCTTCAGGCCAGTTCTTACCACTTCTCTCGGGGTCTCCCAAGGGCCCAAAAGACGTGGCAGGAGCTACGCTGGTTGTGTCTGAAGTAACAAGACAAGTCAGCCTGGGTCTGAGTTAGGACTCGGTCTATGCATGTCTGTCTTTTTGTATTTTGTAAATTCTGAGTTAAGGGATGGACTTTTCTTCCTGGGCTGCATCTAAACCATCACATGGTAGCCAGAATTTGCCCTATTCATGCTCATTAAATACACATATTCATCCTCAAGATTCATCTCGATTTGAATTCAGCTATCGTTCTTAGCCCCCCTCCAGGGCTCCAGGCTCTCTGGTAGACTTTGCATGCATGTGGGTTTAATGGTCATGACCACCCACAGGTCAGATGCTATTATTGTCCGTCATGACGCAGGAGGAAGAGGGGGAAGAGGAAGAGGAGGAAGTGGAGCCTGGGAGAGATGCTCCTTCCAGAGAGGAGGAGGGGGCGTCAACAGCAGGTGTGGGGAGAGTGCAGCCGGGAGACACTGGATGCAGCCTCGTCCCCTGACCTTGGTCTAGAAGTCAGGAGCACGCAGAAGGCTGGGACAGGAGCCATAGTAGCAGACTTTCTGGGTGGGAATGACTTGGGTCTCCTCATTCCTGTAACTGAATAAAATGCATTTGTTTCCTCAGCCTGGTGATCACGATTTTCATTTCTTCTTTGAAAATGCTTCTGGAGCAATCGCCAGTTAAGAAGATTTAGTGCTGGAATGAAAATTCCAAGAAGGTGAAATTAGAAACAGTCTGCTGGGGGAGAATATCGTTTCTTGCAGGAGAGCAGGCTTGCTGCTTGGGGAATGCTGGGTTTTAGCAGCTGAAGATGAGGAAGGGGCGTGGTGGAGACCCCAACTCCAATTACCTCTATCGTTGGTAGGGTCCTTGGTCTCCTTGGGGCCTCTGACACCAGTCCCTGCTACACATACATCTTAGGAAGTTTACATGTTTTCCTACCCCCTATCCTCAAGCTTTTGTTTTCAGGGATAATGGAAGACTACCGTTGTGCAAAGATAGTAGCTGGCTTGAAATAGGTACACCATACTGTGTAATCCCGAGAAGAGAAACAGTGATTGGCATTTAGGAGAAGGGAAAAAGCAAGCAGAAGGAAGCTTCTGGGAAGTGAGCAGGTGGGTGGAAAAATAAGCAGAAAATGAGGATGCGTCATACAGTCCCAGGGGAAGAGCACAGCCTCTCGAGCCAGACTGCCAGATGTGAGTCCTGCCCCATCCCTCCCCAGGGGCGTGGCCTCAGTTGACTCATCTGTAAAATGGGACGTGATAATAGCACCGATTCAGCAAGTTATCATCAGGACCCAATAAGAGGGCGTTTAGAACATTCAACCTGTTAGAACGATGCCTGGAGTATAGCAAGGGTTCAAAAAAATGCCAACTGCTGTTAGAAGTGAATTAAAATATCTGAGTAAGGTTGATAAGAGTTAAGAACGCTTAAGCCCAGAATGGTTTGTCATTTGCAAACCTTCACAAGATTTTTAAAGGAATGTTTACTCTGTATCTCAAGCTCTGGGAGATCACAGGAAGGCATAAGAGGGAAGATTTATATGTGTTTGAAAGGAGTGACCAATCATTCGCTAGGCATGTAGGATATGGTGTTATATTTTTTAAAAGAACCCTGAACTCACATAACATAGGGCCCAAATCATGGCATTCAGTAAAAAGATATCACTTAAAAGGATCCAGAAGCAGCCTTTGCCAACCTTTAGTCCAGCGTCCCTCGTTCTCCCTTGTACAGCTGAGGAAACAGCCTCAGAGACGCAGAAACAGTGTAGACACAAAGCCAGTGGGCGGCGAGACAGCGCCAGGCCCTGGCATCTCCCCTCCTGGAGGACAAGGCGTTCAGAAAGCAGGGAACCATTTTTGCCCCTTATCAAGAATATCAGGGTCGTGACCACCTAGAGGGATGGGATAGGGAGGGTGGAAGGGAGACGCAAGAGGGAGGAGATATGGGGATATATGTATATGTATAGCCAGTTCACTTTCTTATAAAGCAGAAACTAACACACCATTGTAAAGCGATTATACTCCAATAAAGATGTTAAAAAAATTAAAAAAAAAAAGAATATCAGGGGAATGAAAGCGTAGTACCAGCTGGAAACCATAACAAACCCATTTTCTGGATGTCTCTTGCCCCTTGGTTCTTCACAACATACATTCAGCTATTGAACTAGAGAGAGACAAACAGAACAAGAGAAAGACAAACAGAAAGCTTTTTCTTCTTTGTCAGTGAAGGTCTTTCCTGCTCCAACCCTTGAATTGGTCCTGAATCATCAGCAGGTGGATTCTGAGAGTGGGATTTCAGTGGTCCAGCTGGAGAGAGAGAGGGAGTAAGGGGGTGATGTAAAGGCCCTGCCTGGCCCAGTGAGGGGCGAGTGTCTGGGCTGGATTCCAGGGAGGCATCACGGGGCTGAGTCCCTTTCCCTCCAGGCAGGACCTGGGATTCTGCCTCAGTGTCCCCACACCAGCCCCATAGCCTCTGTGGCCCTGGCATCAGTATGTACAGATGGGCCGCCCACCTGAGCCCTCAGCACCACGGTCGTAGTGAACAGCACGAGGAGGATTAAGCCTGCGTGAAAGGACAGCTCTGTGTGTCCCAGTGACTGTTCTGAAGACACATGGCCTCACAAGGCTGCCTCATTCTTCAAGATTCCTTGCGTGCCATGGGGTGGGAGCGGCGCTGGGACAAAGAGTTGGCGTTGCTGCACAACACGACACAACCTAGTCTATTTTGTCTTTTATTTTTTTGGCTGTGCCATGTAGCTAGTGGGCTCTCACCACCTCTCTTCTGTCGCTTTCCCTCTCCCCGTCGTGATGCTGACCTTCTTGGCTCTTTCATTCTTGATTCTCTCCCTGCCACACACACACACCTCTCTTCCAGTCTTTGCTTTGCGCCTTAGAAGAGACGCTCCACAATATTAGGACCGTGGAATTGGATTTCGGTGATGGAAAGTACGGCGGTCCTTTCCAAACGCCAAAAGAACAGGTCATAAAGTTCTTCAAAGAGGCACATGCATGATTATAGAACATAGGGCTTTATAGGAAAACATACAAACAAACTTAGGGAGGCTGAAGTCCTCAAGTAAAAAGATGAATGCCTTAATATAGAAATTAAATTAAATTAATTAAATAATAAAAATGAAAATTTAAATATATATATTTTATATACCCACATACATGGAACAAATATTGCTAAGTATTTAAAATACATATACTTATAGTGATAAAATATTAGCAAGATTCTAAGGATGAGACCATATGTAACCAAAATGTCGATGATATTTGTGATACCTGAAAATAGCATAGAAGAAAAAAAATCAGTTTTACAAATAATATCCATTTGGCATCCCTTGTGCCCTGGAAACATTTCAGGCCTTCCTCCTCTGAGTTGTGGAGGTCTTCATAATGTGTTTTGTAGCAATTTGCATTCTTTACCGATAGTTTCCAGCTTTCTGCCCTCTGGTAGGACAGCAGTCCTAACTTCTTTCGGTGTGGCCATGTGACTGGCCTTGGTCAGTGACATGTGAGCTGAAGTGACAAAGCTACATCTGGGTGCAAGCTTTACAGGCCAGTGAGCAACTCGCCGGATTCCCTCCCTGCTGCCTGTCACCGGCCATGACTCACACCGTGGTCGCTCCATCTACCTGGTCCCTGAGCGAAGGCAGCCCTGGTCAGAGCCCCCAGCCCACCCTCGAGGGACACCTAGCGTAAGAGAGAAGCAAAACTCGGTGGTTTTAAGCCGCAAAGAGTTGGCGTTGTTACACAACGCAACCTAGTCTATTTTGTCTTTTTTTTTTGGCTGTGCCATATGGCTTGCGGGATCTTAGTTCCCCCGCCAGAGACTGAACCCACGCACTTGGCCCTGAAAACGCGGAGTCCTAACCACTGGACGGCCAGGGAATTCCCGACCTAGTCTATTTTCTTCATTTTTATTTCTATTTATTGTTTTAAAGAGCTCCTGACTTATTTATTTATCTATTTATTTTTTTGACTGTGTTGGGTCTTCGTTTCTGTGCGAGGGCTTTCTCTAGTTGTGGCAAGTGGGGGCCACTCTTCATCGCGGTGCGCGGGCCTCTCACTATCGCGGCCTCTCTTGTTGCGGAGCACAGGCTCCAGACGCGCAGGCTCAGTAGTTGTGGCTCACGGGCCTAGTCGCTCCGCGGCATGTGGGATCTTCCCAGACCAGGGCTTGAACCCGTGTCCCCTGCATTGGCAGGCAGATTCTCAACCACTGCGCCACCAGGGAAGCCCCGACCTAGTCTATTTTGACCGACGTGGCATGTGATGTTTCTGGCAGACTCCTGTCTTCTATTTTGTGTGTCTGGCTCTTGACCACGTATTTACTGGCCTTTATGATCCCACCCCCTCTCCTCCCTCCCAGGGAGCCATCACGGCTCATGGTCTTAAGGTGCGTTATACACGTTTTTCCTCCTGTCCCCATCCTAGAAGCTGAGGGGAAACAGACCCTAAGCTTGTGTGTACTTTGTGTCATTTCCTTCCCAACGTGGCGCTGCGAAAAATCTCTACTCTGACCCTGCCAGCCCAGACCTCAATCCATTGTTACTGGTTGTCAGTAAGTTTTGTAAGTATTGTAGGTATCGTAAATGTATTCCTCTCAATACTCTTGAGAGAATATAGAGAAGGAAAGGTGTGCGTGTTATAATTTCCCCCATGGGAGTTGAAGTTTGTAAAGGGGTGACTGTGGTTTCTTAATTTCCAAGAGACGTGAATTTCCCAGGGATGTGTTGCATTTCCACAGTCAAGTTTATCAACCCATCTTTTTCATCATGAAGGTTGTTCCAGTTGAGTCTGGGGCGTAGAGACGTTGGCACCAACAGTTCAGTAAGGGTTGAGCCAAAGTTAAGATCTTTAGTGAGAGGATACCATTTCCAGGGATGTCCTAGCTAGGAGCCCCCCGAAAGCCGAAGGAGTCGGAACAGGGAATTGTATTTACACAGTTTATTTGGCAGGTGATGTGAAGGAACCGGAATGAGGGAGCAGGGAGAGTGAACCAGGGAAGAAGCAAAGCATAATAAGAAGGGTTATAAGGCTGCTGCTGTGGGTAGTGGAGGCGCCCTTCCTCCAGAACCTTCTGTGAAACATCCAGGATGCCGGCCAGAATCGTCAAGCACGGAGGGCAGTAGGCTCTTGGGCTTTATTGCGGGTACCACTCAGGGCTGCCCACACCCCTCCATGTCTGAGCTGTCCGTGCCCACAGGCCAGGAATGTGTCGCTGCAGGAGCGGTGTGGCTGCCACGTGTGGACCAGATCCTGTTTTCACAAAGCGAGCCACAGACCCCCAGAAACGTCCACACCAGCTGCAGCTGAAATCCAAGCTGAGGCTGAGAATGTGAGTCAGAGTGACAGTCGTGTCTGCTTTGAGGCTCTGATGCGATTTGCAATAAAAACTGGTGTGCCCAGTATTTTTATACAGCGCTGTCTTCCGGGAGAGGCAAGCTGGCTGTCAGCCCTGTTGCTAACGTGGGTGAGGTAGGGTAGTGCAAATGCTCCAGAAGGCGGCAAATCCACTTTCCACCAGCTTCCATGGGAGGATCATCCAATCCTGATTTTCTGCTAAGTCTGAGGAAACTGAGGCAACGCAGCCCACTTTTCCTGGCATTTTTCTAACTTTACTCCAGCCCCTCAGGCCAATACCCGCTCCTGGTTTCACCTGGGCTTGGATCCCTTTGTCCTGCATGGCCCCTGTAGACCGTGCTCTCGCTCAGCATAACCCGCAGTGAGACCCAGGTAGGAGGTCTGCCCGGGAGGCCCCCGCTGCTCTGGTGCAGCAGCAATGGACACCCTGAACCGGGCACGCGTCCCCACGTAGCGGGGCTCAGCCACTCGGAGACGAGCGATCAGAATTGCCGCTGGCAGGGGGGCTACTGTGCTCTCCTCGCTTTTTGCAATGTGCCATCTGTAGGGGAGAAATTGATTTTTAAAATAAACAGGCTTTTTGTAAAATGTATACATATGTATGGTCCCATTAATGAGCTTTGCAAATGCCTTTCTCCCCCCCTCCGCCCCCCAAGAGTTGTCAGAGCTGGTGCTTCTCTGCAGCTGAGATGCAGGGGCTCGTGACTAGGGTTAACCATGAGGAAAGCGGCAGGAGGCCTGCCAAGCCCCTCTTGAACCTTCTAAACTCCCCCCCTCAGGAAGGGCACAGTCCTGGGAGAGCATACTCCTTGAGAAGCATATAATGGGGCTTTTCCAGGCAGTGGGGAGGGCTGTGGATACCTTTCTGGTCTTGGACAGACATACAGTGTTACACACGCATATTGAAATGTACACGGGTGACACAAATAGCAACAGTACCAGGACTTGTGGGGCCTTGGTTGACCACAGCTGCAACCCGGGTTATTAGTATGACACAGCTGCTCACAAAAGTGGAGCAGACCGAATTCCAAGATGATCCCTGTGCTGTTTGTTTTATGTGTCCCCTTGGAGAGGCGATAGGATCCAGTTATTTAATCAAACCTAATCTAGGTGTTGCTGTGAAGATGTTTTATAGATGTGGTTAACATCTCCAATTAGCTGACTTTAAATAATAAAGGTTACTCTTGATGGTGTGGGTGCGCCTCACCCAAGCTGTCGAAGGCTTTAAGAGGGAAGCCCTGTTTCACAAGAAGAAATTCACTTAAGACTGCAGTATCAACTCGTGCTGGAGTTTCCAGCCCGTTGGCCTGCCCTGCAGATTTCAGACTTGCCAATAAATCTCTTAACATCAATATACGTATATGCATGTGCTTATCCATATCTTCATCTCTCTATGTATCTGTATAACCTATGGGTCTTTTCTCTGGAGAACCTTGGCTGATACTATCCCAATAACCCTCGCCCGTGTATGTTTTCCTCTTCTTGAGTTTGGATGGAAACTGTGATTATAATGAGACGTTACCCCTATGATTATGGCGCCAAGGATTCTGCAGATGTAATTAGGGCTCCAGAGTGTTGACTTTAACATAGAGAGATTATCTGGGTGGGCCCAACCTGGTCCCATGAACTCTTTAATCCTTGGTCTAAAAGTCAAACACACAAAGTCAGAGATTTGAAAAGAATTTGATGTGCCATGGCTGGCTTAAAGAAGGAGGAGAATCCCAGGGCAAAGAATGTGGGTGGCCCCTTAAAGTTTTGAGAGTGACTCTTGGCTAACAGCTGATAAGGAAGCAGGACCTTAGTCCTATACCTGCAAGGTACTGGGTTCTGCCTGCAAGATTGGATTTATAGACAGATTTTCCCCTAGAGCCTCCAGGTAAGAATGCAGTCTGGTCGATGCCTTCGTTTCAGCCTTGCGATACCTTGAGCCCCATGCCTTGTGCCACATCCCTCTCCCTAAACACGAGGACTCCATGAGCCCCAAAGAAGGTGCCCACCCAGGGTGCATGTCCCACCTTCTAGAACATGAGCTGGATGTTCAGGATGTAGAATTCCTCGACTCAACAGCCCCAAACCTGATTTCAGGGGCATGTGGGCCTCTGCCCATGTGTGACCTCCCGAGGGTGGCCAGTGCAGCTGGCATTTTCATCCCTAGGCCCCGGGGTCAACATGGGTGGCTGCTTAGGGTGGGGTGGCTGGCTTGGGGTGATTGCATGCATGAACACGGGGCCCTTTGTGATACGGGATGGGAGGATGGGAGGATAGGGGGGTGGGAGTATGGGAGTTGGGGAGAAGGGAACGGAGAAGTAGACTGCAGGCCAGGAGCCTCCATTTATATCCCAACCTCAAGGCTCTGCAAATGTCCGAGATGGGCTTGACTGTTCATCTATCTTTATCTATCTTTATGTCTATCTTTCTATCTGTCCATCTATCTGTCTATCTATCTATCTATCATCAACATCATTATTTATCATTTATCTATCTATCCATTATCTATCAATCTCCTTCCTTCCTCCCTCCCTCCATCCCTCCCTCCCTCCCTTCCTTCCTCTTTCATCTACATATTCCCTTTTTCAAAGAGCCAGTTCACTCAGGATGCAGGGGAAGGGCTGATTCCAACCTTCACGACACCTGTTCACCAGAGGTGGGAGGATGGGCCACAACCCATGCCTCCAGCAGCCCAAGATCCTGTTCCACCAGGGCGAGGACAGGACAGAGCTCCCTGCCAGCCTGGCCACAGGGGAGGGAGAGCCCTGGAGGCCCAGGAAGCTGGCCTGGGAGCAGGAACTAGTCTTCCAGGCACAGCTGGGGAGGGGGAGCCCCCAGGTCTGTCCCAGGCCCTTTCTTCACCCTCTTGGGCCACCCCACTACCCTCATCCACACTCATGACTTCACCTTTCCTTGACCATTTATATCCAGTCCAGACATCCGCCTGATGCTCTAGGGCAGGGGCTGGCCAACTATAGCCCGGAGCCAAATCCAACCTGTGCTCACTTTGTAGGTAAAGTTGTACTGGAACACAGCCATGCTGGCTCCTTTACGTGGTAGCTGGGACCACTTTCCAGCTACAACAGCAGAGTTGAGTAGTTGTAGGAGAGACCGCATGGCTCAAAAAGCCAAAAATATGTACTACCTGGCCATTTATAGAACAGTTTCTGATCCTGCTCTGGACCCAGACATCTGACTTCTCAACGCAGTTTACTTGTCGCTGCCAAGTGCCCCCAAACCCACACTGGCCAAGTTACCTTCTCATCCTTCCCACCCTATCGTGGGGGTGGCCATTCTTTCTGTTCAGACTGATGATCCTTTTGCTGTTGGCCTCCCCTCCCCTTCACTGTCTTTCCTCTTTCTTCCTCTTCCACACGACTGTGCATTCCCCTCTCCTCCCCCATCCCGTTTCCCCCTTCCCTCCCCTCCTCTTATTTCTTCCTTATTCCCTCCCCTCCTCTCTGACTCTTGCTTCCCCAATCCATGCTTCCCTCTCCTCCTCTTCCTCTCCTCCAGGTGGATGGCACTGAAATATGTGGTCCCATTACCGCACGCAGGACCCTTAGCAATTTTGTCCGCCTTAAGCAATTTAAGTCACATCAATACGCTTCCACTAAGCGCACACCAAGCCCACGGCTGCCGTGATTGAGCCTCACGTGAACCAGGCATGTGCTAAGCAGTGGACACACACTGTCTGATACATTCACAGTATTCCTTTGAATTGGGTATTATCATTTATAGATGTGCAAAGGAGTCACGTGCAAAGCAGTATATGCAAGCCACTGTGGAGAATGAAAAAAATGATTGAATACACGGTCTATGGCTCTCCAAGATACAGCACCCAATGGAGGGTTAAGACAACATCCCAGAGGATAAGGCAGACTCTAAAGAGGTGGTATACATGCCTTAACCACGTCTCCTGCTGTCCCTTCCCCCATCCTATTGCCTGTTTGGTGTTTCCTTATGGACATGGAGGGTCTTGCAGTTTTGACTACTAGATGCTCAGAAAAGTCTCCAGCACCCACCTCCACACCGGATACTTTGCGGGATGCAACTGGTTTTCTATCCAGTTTTGAGTCTCCATAAGACATCTCAATTCCTTTTGGAAGAAATTATACAGAAATTCATACAGGATGAAAACAATCCTCTTGGCATCCAGGGTGCCAAGCATGATGCCTGACTCATCAGTGCTCTGGAGCAGAGAAAAGGGAGGGGCTGGGGAATGCATGTCCGTACCTCCCCTTCTAGGGTGTCAACTTCACAAGTCATTTCACAGCTCTATTGTGCCCTGTTTATAAAAGGGACGAGTACTACCTTCCAGCAGGTTGGCTGGAGCATGGCAGACATGGTGGAGTGTCCAGGGCTGCCTGGAATGTGGTTAGTTTTCAGTTAATGTTAGTGGCCTCTTTAATGAGCATTTTGTTACTGGTTTTCAGTGAGCCTCCTTCCTTTGGAAAATCTCAGTGAATCAAAGGCAAACATTAAGTTAATGAGATCATAATCATATTGTAACATTCCCCCCATTTCCAGCAAACACCCAATTGAGGGCAAACTGATTCTGGGCTGTGTTGAAAAACAAGGAGCCTTGGCCCCTGCTCAGTGGGTTCCCTGCCAACATCAGACAGACAGACCAAATGAGCAAGTAGCACTGGACACCTCCGCATGGGGCTGAGGATGGTTTCATCAGCAGGCAGCTGCCATAGTCCCATTAGTTGATGTCACCGTTCCTGCATTTATTCTGAATGATAACTGCAGTATGTACCGATGCTTATTTTTTTTATTTTTATTTTTTAAAGGGAATGCTATTTTATTATTTATTTATTTATTTATTTTTGGCTGCGTTGGGTCTTCGTTTCTGTGCGAGGGCTTTCTCCAGTTGCGGCGAGCGGGGGCCACTCTTCATCGCGGTGCGCGGGCCTCTCACTATCGCGGCCTCTCTTGCTGCGGAGCACAGGCTCCAGACGCGCAGGCTCAGTAGTTGTGGCTCACAGGCCTAGTCGCTCCGTGGCATGTGGGATCCTCCCAGACCAGGGCTCGAACCCGTGTCCCCTGCATTGGCAGGCAGATTCTCAACCACTGCGCCACCAGGGAAGCCCCCAATGCTTATTTTTAACTGTTCCTTTTTTTAATGGAAAGAATGTCATTTTCTTTCTACGGAAGCTCAACTGCAGCATTGTTGCCTCTATAAAGAAAGAAAAAAAATAAATAACATGGGACATTCCTCCCCTAACAAGTGGCCACATGAAACCCCAGGCTGTCAGCCTGAAGAGAGAATGTTATTGTATGTTTGGAACCAATTCTAGCAGCTTGAAGTGTGTGTGTGTGTGTGTGTGTGTGTGTGTGTGTGTGTGTGTGTAGATATTCTACATTGTAAGGCAATCTACCTTATAAGAATAAGTTGTTTAGAATGAAGAGTGCTCCCCAAGTATTCTGGACCCCCTCTTTTGTGGGGAATAATAAGCTATAAGAGAATGCCCATGAAACAGGCAGCTTGGGTTTAGTAAAACTGTTTGTTTTTCAATTTCATTAAACTTTTTATTTTGGGATAGTTTTAGATTTACAGAAAAGTTGCTAAGATACTATAAAATGAGTTTTCTTTGTACTTTTCAACCAACTTCCCCTAAGGTGTGTGTAACTCTGGTATATATAACCAAGGGATCTAAAACTATGGTGCAATTATCAAAACTAAGAAATTAATATTGGTAAAGTATTCTTAACTCGCAGACTTCATTCAGATATTAACTATTTTTCTCCTTAAGTTCTTTTTTGTCCTGGATTGGATCCCACTGCATTTAATTGTCATGTCATTGGTCTATTCTGATCTGAGATAGTTTCTTAATCTTTCTTTTTCTTTCATGCCCTGGATGGTTGTGAAGAATACTAGGCAGGGTTGGAAGGAGGACCCTCCATTTGGAATTGTCTGGTTAGATTAGAGTCATAGGTTTTTGAGAAGATAGCACAGAGGTGAAGTGTCCTTCTGGCTGCCTGATATTGTGGGTATGTGATGTCAACATAAGATATCACTGGTGATGGGAATTTTGATCACCTGATCGAGGTGGCGTCTGCCGGTTTCTCCAACATAATGTTACTATTTTCCCCTTTCCATACCTTATTCTTTGGAAACAAGTCACTAAGTCTAGCTCGCAAGACTCCAATCAAGAGGAGAGGAATTAAGCTCTGCCTCCCGTGGGGGGGATGTAATATATTACTTGGAATTTTTGAAGGAAGATTTGGGGAGTCTGGCCTTAGTAGTAGATCTGTCACTATGTGATTTTTAGGCCAGTAACTCAAGCTTTCTTGGTCTCAGGTTTTCCTTCTATAAAATGAGAGGATCCATGAGATGCAACCTGTGGTTTACCCAACTTGAAAGTCCAGTGCTCAGACTATAGTTAGGACAATGACCTTTGCAATTAGAAAGATGAGTTTCCAGCTACAGCACATGCTACTAGTATGGCTTTAGGTATGTTTCTTAAACTCCATACCGTCAGTTGTCTTGTCTATAAAATGGAATGATGGTGATACTGGGGTAGCACCCAAAAGGCATTTAGCACAAAGCTTGCTATAGGGACACACAGCAAGTTTCAGCTATTATTTTGACCAAACGGAGGCTCAGAAATAAGCTAGTTGAAGTCACTGTCTAATGATATCAAGAGTTCATAGAATTACTTCCCTGTCCATGTGCTTGAAAAATAATTCAAATCCTTTTCCAGCTTTGTTGAAACATGACACCTATCATAGTAGCATAAGAACATTGCCTGCAACCAGCCTTTCCACTGAATTTTGCATAGTCACAGTTTTGGTGAAGAAAATAGAACTCACATTGAATATCAGATGGAAGGCTTGGCCCTGGATCAGCTCTTCCACTAAGCTGCAGACTCCCTGCCAGTCTGTGCCTCGGTTTCCTCATCTGCCAAACAAATATGAGCCTTGCAGCTCCCAGCACGGTGACCACCACGTGGTGAACGTACAGTTCCTGAGCTTAACAGTTGGCTTACCCACCATAAACTGCCTATTGCAAAAGGATAGAAGTGCACACAGCCTTAATTCTTAAAAGCATAAAGTACCATGACATTCAAAGTGGGTAGCTAAGATCACGACAGTGGTTTGATTTCAGATAATATAGTTGATGTTTGTACTAGAAATAGACATGAAGCCTTTGCAAGGTGATTAGCATTCCCCTGTAAAAATTAAATAGCTTATATGTGAAATCCAAAAAAATGGTACAAATGAACCTATTTACAAAACGGTAATAGAATCACAGATGTAGAAAACAAAATTATGGTTACCAAGGGGGAAAAGGGGAGGGATAAATTGGGAGATTAGGATTGACATACACGCTACTATATATAAAATAGATAACTAACAAGAACTTACTGTATAGTACAGGGAACTCTGCTCAATATGCTGTAATGACCTATATGGGAATAGAATCTAAAAAAGAGTAGATTTATGTATATGTATAACTGATTTACTTTGCTGTACAGCAGAAACTAACACAACATTGTAAATTATACTACAATAAAAATTATTACTCCAATAAAAAAATTAAATAAATGTACAAGTGCAAAGACCATCAGGTAAAGCTCATTATTCAGGTATGTACTAATCATATGGTGTTGGTAAAACAGTGGTAAAGCTGGTGCGTTCTTACACACTGATGTGATGTAAATGGCTAAACTTTGTTTTAAAAAATGCATACATAAATGCAGTCAGCAAGGCGTCAGACTGTTCATATACTTTGATCCAGTGAGCCCATCCAAGGGGGTCAAACCTAAAGAAATAGCTTAACTGAAGAAAATAGCAATGTACATGGAAGTCATATCTAGTCACGAAAGAAAGGGAAATAATCTGACAGGAACGGTTAAGAGCCTCATAAACTATTCAGTAACAAGATGCCACTTACAAGGAGTGAAGCAACATATGAAATACTTATGATAGACTGTTTCGTGAAAATAATAGTAAGAACATGATCTGTACATCATGCTTGGAACTGTGAAAATACATGAGCATGTGGACAGATTCTAGAAGGGAATGTGCAGAAGTGAAAACTTGCTTCTGTTAGGAGAAAAAGAAAGTAATTAGGTAGGAGCTAAACCAACGTTCTTTTAAGTGTCCAAACAAACCTTTCAAGTTAAGGAAAACAGACATGACTGTTGTTTGAATTTCTCAGTCCTCTGGCATAAATATACAAGGGCCCCATAAACACCTTCTGATGTGCATAAATATTTCCCCAACCTCCTTCTTCCCTTATGTGCTCCTCAAAGCTCCTCAATAAAATTAATACAGTCAACAGAACAATTTTTAAAGGATGGAGAGAAACAATTTCAGGACTCTATCTAAGGAGGGAATGAAAGGGGTTTTATTCTTTTCATTCTTCAGTAGCTTGTTAGTCTCAGAGCCTGTGTTATTGAAACCCGAGGGTGACAAGCACTGAGGTGAATCTATTGCTGAGCCTGGATCTTTAATGAGTGCATTGATCAGAGAAGAGATGTGAGAAAGCACAGTGCGGTGACACCTGAATGAATATAAATTTAGCCCTGACGGAAGCTCTTCCACAGTCGGCCTCTTCCCTGATGACAGTGTTAGCGAGAGGAGAGAAAAGCAATTTCGGTCTTCTGTCTTGATTCTCCTCATGCTGCTGGCAGTTTTTAAGAAGAGCAAGTTATGACTATTTTACCTCTAAAGGCAACAAGAACTTGTCAAAGATTCCCTCGCTGGAAGTGACAATGGAGAATGTCTCCTTGGCTCTGATTTTGAATCTGAATCCATCTGTTTGCCTGGAGGAGGAAGTACTTTCAAACCATTAGAGTTGTCCAGGAATTAGACAGACTGGCTCAGCAGGTAGTGAGTGCCCCGTCACCAGAAGAATGCAAACTGGAGCATGTTGGCCAGTTGGCCATATTCCTGAGCCCAAGCTCGTACTGCTCACCACATGACAGGCCAATAAATCGAGAGACAAGGTGTTGGGACTTTATTCAGAAAGCCAGCAGACCGAGAAGATGGTGGACTAGTGTCCCAAAGAACCATCTTCCCCGAGTTAGAATTCAGGGTTCTTTTATATTAAAAGGGGAGGGGATGTGGTGGGTTGCTGGAAACTTCTTGGTGTCAGAATCCTTCGTTCTTGCAGCTGTGCACATATGTCAGGTTATGATGTTCCTGTAAACCTCCAACAAGACAAATGTTATTCTCTGTTCTGCAACTTCTTATCTCTATATGAATGGAAAAGTGTTAATACTCTTAAAGGTCAGAGCCTTGAGAATGGGCTGTCCTGTATATTTCAGGCTACAGGCAACATTCTTTTTTTTTTTTAAATGATTAATCATCAATAGCATTACATACTTTTTTTTTTTTTTTTTTTAGTAATCTTTTATTTATTTATTTATTTTTATATTTATTCTTGGCTGTGTTGGGTCTTCGTTTCTGTGCAAGGGCCTTCTCCAGTTGCGGCAAGAGGGGGCCACTCTTCATCACGGTGCGCGGGCCTCTTCACTATCGCGACTTCTCTTGTTGTGGAGCACAGGCTCCAGACGCGCAGGCTCAGTAGTTGTGGCTCACGGGCTTAGTTGCTCCACGGCATGTGGGATCTTCCCAGACCAGGGCCCGAACCCATGTCCCCTGCATTGGCAGGCAGATTCTCAACCACTGCGCCACCTAGGGAAGCCCAACATTCTTAACTTATAGCAAAAACAATAGAATACAAAGGTTAAAGAAAAAGAAACAGATCCAATATGGAGTCAGATTTGTTCTTCCCTATTACAGCCAGATATTACAGAGGGGCTTAAGCATGATAAAGAGATCCGGGAAGTAGAGGGCTTGGGTCACCTTTCAGATTCCTACAATGTGAGCCCTTTGTCATTATAGAAAGCCAGCCAGTGGATTGATGAAGATCACAGGGTTTTAGAACCAGACAAGATGGAGTTTTGGATTCTGGCTTCACTGTTTACTGTGTGATGTTGGACAACTTCCTGTCTTAGTCTATATGTACATCAGTCTCTTTATCAATCAAATAGAGATTAGAATATTACCTAACTCATAGGTTTGTCACAAGAGTTTAAGTTAAATAATACGTGATGTCAAGTGCTCATCACGGTGGCCAGAGCGTAATACGTTCTCAGTAAATGTTATCATGATTATGATTATTCAGTGACTTTTCTTTACATTCAACTACCACACATAGTACCCTTCTTAGGTGTTCTGCATTTTCAGTCATGATATCTCACTTAAACTTCTGATATGGTGCCCCCCACCAAAATTGATCTGTTGAAGTCCTAACCTCCAGTACCTCAAAATGTGACTGTGTTTGGAGAGAGGGCTTTTAAAGAGATAATTAAGGTAAAATGAGGTCCTATGGGAGAGACCTAACCCAATATGACTGTTGTCCTTACAAGAAGAGGAGATTAGCACCCGGACATATATAAAGGGAAGACCACGTGAAGACACAGAGAGAAGATGACCATCTACAACCCAAGGAAAGAGGATTCAGGAGAAACCTGAAGGTGGACTCATTGATCTCAGACTTCTAATCTCTAGAATTGTGAGAAAATTAATTTCTGTTCTTTAAGCCGCCAGGTCTGTGGTACTTTGTTATGGCAGCCCTAGTGAACTAATATGTTCCTCCACCACCTTGGGGGTTATGGATGATTACTGTCACTTTCCAGAAGAAGATACTGAGGTTCAGAGAAGGGCAGTGACAACTTCAGGGCCACACAGCTTCCTCAAGGAACTGTCGTTTTCACTGAGTATTATGCTTTAAGTACCTAGTAGAGTATTTAGCACATAGTAGAAGCTCAATAAAAGGGAAAGCCTACCTGGTGACAGAGCCAGGTCTCCAACTCAGCCTCCCCAACTCATCCCGTTTCCACCATCAGCCCCCTGTTCCATCCTGCTCTGAAATACTATTCCTTGCTCACCTGCTTCCCCTACATAATAAGGCTACTGGTTCTTCTCTTTCTCCCATTTCTCTCCCTCCAGACTTTGGCGCATCAGCATCTTTTCATTTCTGTAGCCTCTTCAGAAGTATTTTTGACACAAACAATAGGCCCGGTTTTTGCCTTTTCAAGAGGCATCAGCACAATCTGAGCAGACACTGGTGACTCATTTTGATCATTGCCTTACAGTAATTCCTTCTGTGAGCCCAGACCTGACAGGCCTCTCTGTGCCATGAAATCTAATACTATTTTAATGCCTTTTAATCTATCTTTTATCAGCCTCCTTGTTTAGAACTCCAGGCCCTGGATGCACAGAAAGCACGTTTTTGAGATTGGTGAGGACAGACTTGTCCTGTCTCAATCAAAGGCTCAGGGAGCCCCGGTCTGGGGTCCTACTGCAGTCCCCAACTTTCCGAATGCTTTCCCCACTGCTCCCCTTTATAATGGCCTCAGCGGGAACTCCCTGGCTGCTTGACAGAGCCTCTGACTGCCTTCTTCCATCTTAATAACTGTCGGGCTCTCCAAACAGGAGGCTGTCAAAATGTTTCTAAAGGGCCAGAGTTGCCCAGCTGAGTCCCTGCTATTGCAAGGTCATTACAAAAATGACATTTCAGCATGAATGTCGGTGGTGGTGGGGCCGTCAGTCACTTCCTTCAGAATGCCTCCCAGATGCCCTCAGGGTAGCAGATCTATCCAGCTGCTCCCTGGGTTCCTTAAGAGCTTGTTACATTTCCTAGTGCTGTGTCCCATTTAATATAATAAGCACTCATGAAGATTTATATGAAGCACGCTATTATAGTCATGTCAATGTCTTTCTTTTGGACTATCCAGTGAGTTCCTTTGTCTTATTAGGACTTTAAGGTGGGGACACAGTGCCCTGATCCTAAGGCTCACTCCTCCTGATCTCTGGAGATCCAGACCAAGAGAGCTGCACATAAAACAATGATAGCCAAATGGGAAATTAATCCATTTTATTTGTGGAATAGCTAGGCAAGCAACTTGTATCCTTCACTCCTGAGATCACTGGGAAAACTGAATGGGAAAAAGGAATGAGGGCCTGGGTCCCCTGTGGATGCTTTGACTTCCCCCAGAACCCTGCCCTGGGACCCATGTGTTTTGGCCAGGCCCCAAGAGGGGCTCTGAGACCTTTACCACCAGCAGCAGAATGGATGAAGATCAAACAAGACCCTACAGGACAAGCCCTGTCCCAGATGCTTACTGCATGGGGGAGGAAAGTGAAAGAGACAGCTAGCCCTGGATCTGTGTCCTGATGGACATGAGGTTGCAGCCTATCAGCTGAGCATTAACTCGTCCCAGTGATTTGGCAGGTTGCCAGAAAGATTCCCCTTTTCTTTATGGGAAAGATGGGAAGACATATTTCCTCTTCTCAAATATAACAGGAACAAAGGCAACTTAAGCAGAGAACATAGAAAGCCTCCTAAGTGATCACAAACATGACAGCTGGATGGAACCTCCAAGAGCATAGGGTCCAAGGCACCACTGCTCAGTTGGCAAAACAGAAGAGTGAAGGGACCTGCCAAAGGCCACATGGTCATCCATGGTCATCCAAAGACTCTATCCTGGAAGCCTACTGATTTGAGAATGTTCCTTGCCTGACGGTTATGGTCTAGCCACTTTGCAGCTCACACTGCAGTGAGGAAAGAGCTGGATCTCCCTGAGTTTATTCCTCTCCCTTTAACTTTCAAATTAAAATGTGTCTTTGAAGAAAGGGAAGGGTCCGAGTTCTGTGGAGGAAACTCCTTCCTTAATAAGCCTTCCCATCTCAACCATGAGGTTATTGCTAATAGATTTGTTTTCTTGCGATGTCTCAAATTTCCCTTCTCTCCACTGGCTCTCTCTTTATAGCCCAGAGGTCAAGCCAAGAAATGCAGTAGAATATAGCCTTCCAGCCAAGCAACAAGAGAGACAGTAGGTGAGTTTCACGAGATGTATTCACTTTGGGGATGGGATTCCAGGCAAGAAGTCCACCTGATTTCAGCAGCAGGAGGTGGTGGAAAGGGACAGGTTAGCTGCTGCCATGAGATTCCCCCATTTCAGCAGCTGGGGGAGTTGAGACTTGAGGGGACAGGGCCTGGCTCCGAAAGGAAAAGTAGGCATTGCATCTCAGGCCTGCCCAGGAGCAGGACACTTAGAGTTAGGGCTGGAATCCCAGGTCCCAACATGTAGAGACTTAGTTCTTCAACCATAGAGGGATGAGGCCAAAACCATGCCATGCATGACCATTCACATTTCCTAGGGTCCCAGCCAACTACTCAGTTCACCAATGAGCACCAGTCTCTGGTCAACATGCTTAGAAACACTTTCTCTCTCCCATGGGAGGGGGTATAGGTGGAGCTTGGAAGAGGCAGCATGTGAACTGGTTCCTGAAGGATGGGCAGAAGTTCAGGCCACTAGTAGAAAGGAAATTTCCTTCAGAGCAGAGGGAGTTGCACAGACAAAGCACAAAGGTGTAAATTGTCATGGCAAATTTGGGAGCTCTAAATGATTATGTGTAGCTGGAGCTCACTCTCGGGGTGAAAGGGAAGAGGCAATTGAGTCTGGAAGGATAATTAGAGGCTAGACCATGTAGGTGCTAATATGTCACTCCAAATCATGTGTATATATATGCCATTATGTCATTATGTGTGGGGGGCTTTGTGTATATTTTTTCATTTAATACAGCATTCTTATGAGAGAGCATCCATTCTACAGAGGGGAAAACTGAGGCCTCGAAAATTTAAATAGGCTGCCCAGGTTGGCCGAGTTAGATGGTGGTAGAACCAAGATTTGAGCCAGGCCTATCTGAATGAAGAACCCATACAGACTTCTTATTCAATAGCTCCTTTGCTTGCCTCTCCCTATCCATATCCTTTAATGAGATTTGTACATGATTTTTGGTTAAACTAATAAATAATATTTGTAGAATTATGACTATGTAAATATAGGTTCTTGCTAGGCTAAGTAAAGTTCAGTTATATAGACTATAACTTTTTGATTTTCCTGGAGATAATAATGGCCTATGGTTTATTTTCTGTGTGACTACTGCTATCTTTTTCAGTGTTCTTACCTTTTGTCATATGACTGTCAATAGTTCTTCAAATACTTAAACATGGTCCTATGCTCTCAAGTTTATTTTTGTGTTACTGGAAACCTGCTTCCTACGTCACTATGGATTTCCTTTCAATCTGACTAGATCACTTTCTCAGCCTGGTACACAATGGCCATCATGTGACTTCCATTTGATAATCTCTCTCCTGAGTTTGATTCTCTGTCTCTAGAATCCTGGGTCTCCCTTTTCTACTCCTTTATTTTACTAGAAAATACATGTAGAAGGACATTTTAAATTATTTTTATTATTAATTTATTATTTTAGTCTTGGCAAGTCTGAAACTTTATATTTTCTTTCAAAGTTGATTGATAATTTATTTTTAGATTGGGAAACATACTGTGGATTGGCTCACCCAACAGCCATTTCATTCTTCTTTAGCTATGCTTTCCTGTAATTCACAGTCTTGGAAGTTTAAAATACATTTTCCAGGCTTCCAGCCATGATGCAGTAAGTGGTACTAGATTATTCCTCTTGTTTATTTGTAAACAAATAAAAAAGTGGAAAAATATATGAAATAACTGCTTTCAGGCAGTGAGGAATAGGCAACGCAAAACCGCAATCCCTGAAAGAATGGAAATTCATGAGATGAATCCCTTGATCATCCAGCTTGATGCCTGGGACATTCTCTTGACTGTGGCACAGTGAGCTGGAGTCCAAATACAGAACGTGGTCCCACTGAGCTGAGAAAACAGAGCTCCGAGCTCAGGCAGGGCTTGAGACGATGGAACCCTCAGGGTGGGTCATTGGAAAGGAGGAGCCTATGTAGAAAAGGGGTCCCTTAAGTTGGTGCAGGAGTCCCTGAGAGTCTGTGGCTGAGGTTTAGCTGTGTGTGCACAGGGAAAGCCACCTAAGTCTTATCATATAGCTGCTGTTATGGTGTTGAGAGCAGAAGAGATACTCCGGGTAGAGCAGTGCTGAGCAGTTGGAGTTCTTGCCCTGCCAGAGAGGAGAAATCCCTTAATACTCCCAGCATCTGGCTGAGACACCAGAAGTAACATGCCTTAAGAGTAACGACCATGCCACTGACCTGCCAGGTTTGAGTCCCACCAAGTTAGAGGGGCTTGGAAAATACCTTGAGATTTGCACAGATCTGAACAAGCAAAGTGTGAAACCGAGCCCTTGCAAGTTCAAGTGATTAACTAGTAATTGAGAGGCTTGCTAATTTCAGAGGATGATAACTGAAGCCAGAGCCCCTATAATTTCCTTCCCACAATGTTCAGTATTCAATAAAATTTTCCCTAGACATATAAAGAAATAGGAAAATGTGATCCAGAGTGAAAAAAAGAATCAGTTAATAGAAACCAAATCCAAGAGAGCGCACATGTTGCACTTTGCAAAGACTTTATTATTTTATTTTATTTTTTTTAGGGAGATACATTTTTAACTTTATAAGAAACCAACAAACATTTTTCCATAGGAGTTGTACCATTTCTTTTTATCTTTTAGTCCTGTTTTAATTAATTAATTAATTAATTATTTTTTGGCTGCATTGGGTCTTCGTTTCTGCATGCGGGCTTTTCTCTAGTTGCAGCGAGCAGGGGCTACTCTTTGTTGAGGTGCATGGGCTTCTCATTGCAGTGCACGGCTTCTCATTGCAGTGGCCTCTCTTGTTGCACAGCATGGGCTCTACGCGCATGGGCTTCAGTAGCTGTGACACATGGGCTCAGTAGTTGTGGCTCGCAGGCTCTAGAGCGCAGGCTCAGTAGTTGTGGCGCACGGGCTTAGTTGTCCCACGGCATATGGGATCTTCCTGGACCAGGGCTCGAACCCATGTCCCCCGCACTGCCAGGCGGATTCCCAACCACTGCACCACCAGGGAAGTCCTAGTCTATTTGGGCTCTTTTCATCAGTGATGCCTTTTTATCATGTGGCAGGCACTCAGTGAATAGCAGGATTCATTGTAGGATTAGGCCTTCTGGCACTAGTACTGCACCACAATGTAGTCAAAATACAAAAAGCCAAAATATAAAAGCTCTTAATACAAATAAGAGTCCACGGAACGAGAGTTTTACAGAAAAATAATCCGTACCACATTTACAATATTTTGTTCTCCCAGTGTTTACAACTAGTGGGGGCAGGTCTTTTCCCTGCTTGTAAAAGTCAAAAACAAAAAAGGATTCCACTCTGAAGGGAAGTTCCC
The DNA here is from genome assembly GCF_009873245.2 of Balaenoptera musculus. Classification (NCBI taxonomy): domain Eukaryota; kingdom Metazoa; phylum Chordata; class Mammalia; order Artiodactyla; family Balaenopteridae; genus Balaenoptera; species Balaenoptera musculus. Next base: position 8,107,661 of record NC_045801.1, on the reverse strand, counting down.
AGTGCAGGTCAGAGGGCAAGATCTGAGGACACTAATGTCCCAGGCAGCAGAACCCCCAAGCCATTCCAGCCCAAACACATGCTACTGTACCATTTTATATATCCAGCAATGGTAAGAGAGTGCCAATTGCTGCACATTATTAGCAAAGACTTTAAAATGACTGTTGGATATAAGTTCATGTAAAGGAAATTTTGATTTTAATGAGGGAGCAGGTAGAAACATTTAACAGAAAAATATAAACTATGAAGAAGTCAATGAAAATTCTAGAACTAAAGAGAATGAACAGAAATGAAAAGTTTGCCAAATAAATTTAATAGCAGATTGGAGATGACAGAAGAAAGAATCAGCGAACTTGAAGATGCACCAATAGAAATTGCCCATTTGAAGGAGAGGGAGAGAAAAAAAAAGATCTGGAAACTTAAGCCTCTGTGTGTGTGTGTGTGTGTGTGTGTGTGTGTGTGTTGTACATGTGTGCCCCTGTGTGGCTTTGCAGGGGTAGATAGGGAATTGCGTGGGTGGGTGTCAATTCTCAGTACACAGACTTCCAGCCAATTCCCATTTCCAGCCTCGCTCTTACTTTGCAGGTACCTGGTGCTCTGCGTGCGGTATCTTTTGGAGGTTCTGCAGGGTAATTTGACTCATTTCTCATTGTTCTGCTCCACTGTTGGCATATCTGTTTTTCTGCTTTTGACCTCACTTTCTCCTTTATAACCTGAAGCTAACAATAATCTTACTTCACAGGAATCCTGAAAGAATTAAATGAGGTGAATCTGGTAAGGAGCGTGGCATAGTGCTTGGTACACAGATCGTTGGTGATAAATGGTGTCTATTTTCATTCCCTCCCACCTTCCACCCTCCCCCCTCCCTTTCTTTCTTCTTTCCCTCCTTTTCCTCTTTCCTCCTCCCAAGCATTCTGCATTCATATATTTCAGCCACCTCAGGCTGCTTTCAGGACAGCGGTTTGTAATTACTGCAGCGTGGTGTATAACGTCTGTGGCAAATTTATTTCTTCTCATATTTCCTGTAAGTATTGCTGATGCAGAATGAACGCCTCCGATCTCTCAGAGGCAAACAAATGAGCCGGAAAACCTGCTGGTAATAGAGCTGGGTCGGGAGGCGCGTCCATTTTTAAACAAACTCTTCTCCGTCTTAAACTGTGAGGCCAATTAGAGGCTTGTCTTGGAGATAACAATCCGGCCCTCTTCTGGAGGCCTGTTTCCTTGTGAACAGCCCTGGCCCTGAGCTGAGAGGGAAGATGGGAGGGTTAGAGCCTGGCCTCAGCCAAGGGCCTCCATCCACAGAGTGTATCAGGAATGGAAGAGAGCTTGGAAATGAGCCAATCCAGCCATTCCCAGGGGAGGGAAGCTGTGGTCCAGATCCGGATAGTGGGGTTGACTTCTCCCAAGGGCAGAGCAGGTAGTGCCTGAGCCTGGAGTAGAACCCGGGTCTCACCTGGCCCAGGTTCCTTCCTAGCCCACCAGGTACAGGAAATGGTCTATCCTTATTTATTTATTTATTTATTTATTAAAAAAAAAATTATTAGCACCTTTAATTATTATTTATTTATTTATTTATTTATTTATGGCTATGTTGGGTCTTCGTTTCTGTGCGAGGGCTTTCTCTAGTTGCGGCGAGCGCGGGCCACTCTTCATCGCGGTGCGCGGGCCTCTCACTGTCGCGGCCTCTCTTGTTGCGGAGCACAGGCTCCAGACACGCAGGCTCAGTAGTTGTGGCTCACGGGCCTAGTTGCTCCGTGGCATGTGGGATCTTCCCAGACCAGGGCTCGAACCCGTGTCCTCTGCATTAGCAGGCAGATTCTCAACCACTGCGCCACCAGGGAAGCCCCTATTCTTATTCCTTTCCCTTCTTGCTTCTCCAGTCTACAATTGTGCCCAGCACCCAGCTAGTTGGTTTTGATTCTGTTTTTATTTGTAATTAACTAATTCAGCAAATATTCTTGGTACATTTCATGGAGCCAAACGTCATTCCAGGCACCGCAGACCCAGGTGAATGAGCCTGTGTCCCTCTCCTCAAGGTGCTCGCAGGGGTCGGGAAGACTGACACTGAACAGGCTCTTTCAATTCCGTGTGACTGGTGGTAGAACACCATATAGTCTGGGGACACAGAGAAAATAACCCTAAGCCTGCCTGGGGGGCCTCAGAGAGTTTCTGGGTGAGGGGTTGCTTGAACTGAATTTTAAGGAGAGGGGAAAACAGAACTTGTCAAAGAAGAATCAGGAACGAGTTGGTAGAAGCTACCAATCCAGGTCGGGGAAGAACCCTGAGTGTGATGGTAGAGCTGGGATTTGAACCCAGGTCTGCCTGGGTCCAAAGGCCAAGCTCTCTCCTCTTGGCCACACAGCCTCCAGCGCAAAAGGCCATGCTGGAATGGGGGTGATGTTCTACTTGGAGCCCAGACGGCTCACACCTCAAGTCCCTTCACCTTTAGAAGGGCCTGAACCCCAAATAGCAGCCCCTTCTTTCCCCAAACACAAAACCACATAATCCTCTCAGCTCCCTTATGGACTCATCTTGGAGCTGCCCATCCAGGGCCCAGGATCCAAGCTTCTTGCCTTCATCCTGCCACATAATGGTGTGACCCGGATCCTCAAAGCCACGTGCAGAGCCGTTGGGGAGTGGGTGACCATCAAGGGCATGGGGATTGCACTGTGTTATCTCTGCTCAGGCCCCGCCCAGGGCTGCTGCAGCTTTAGAGATCTCTGACGATGGAACAGGCTGCCTGTGAGCAAGTGAGTCCCCTGTCCCTGGGAGTGTGCAAGCACAGGCAGGTCGGGTGCTTGTCAGGGAAACGGCAGAGGGGATTCCTGCCCCAGACAGGAGGCGGCTGGGCAGATAAGGTGAAGCTCAGAGAGAAGAAGGGGCTGTCTGGAGGCCCCTCGGTGCTTTGAGGGCAGGATCAGGGTTAGGTCTCTACCTGCAGAGTCTTAACAGCGTAAGGAACTTGAGGGGAAAGTGACGTGCAGGACGCTTAGAGCCTGGATGGCAAAAGGAAGAGCTACCACTTGATGGACAGGGCAGTGATAAGAGGCACATTCCTGGGACGAAGGAACGTGCTTGACCTGGCAGGAGTGGGTGGAAGGAGTTGCTGGAAAGTGGTGCCAATGTGAAACAGATCCTGCATGCATGGGAAGTCTCGATAGATACGTGAATAAAGGCACCTCTGTGTCCAAGCTGGGAGAGAGGCAAAGATTGGCTGCACCTAATTCCAGGGGCAGGTGACTCGGAAGGGTCAGGAATTATAATCAAGTTTCTCCTGTATATTATAGTAATTTTTTTGACTGCCGCCTTGTTTGGCTGACAGCAAACTTATTCCTTTTTTGGAAAATACTTCTCCATTTGGGGGACTATGTATTAAGGTGCCTTCCCTCCCCCTGCAAAGTGAGGGCTCAGGCCTGAAGCTGGACCTATCGGGAAGCATCTCAGGGTTTGCATCTGAAAGAGCAGGTCAAGAGCAAAGACAGCAATTAAGGACAATCAACCACAGTGTGTCTCATTCAGTTTAGAAGTGTTGCCCTGCCACCTGAGAGCCTCTGTGGGCTGCAAGAAACAGAAGATGCAACTCTTACCTGGCTTGAAAAATAAGAAGCGTATTGGTTCAAATAACTGAAAAGTCCAGGCACAGATCTTGATTTGGGGTTTGGCTTGAGGAAGGCTTGAGCTGAGTTAATTAAGAATATGAGGTTTTAATCTTTTACACGAATAACCACTACATTTCATTCATAGAGAGTCCCTCATTCCATTCTCTCTCTCTCTCTTTCATCACTCATCTCTCTCACCCACGCACACCACCCCCGGTTCCTATGGATCCCAGGGCGTATGCCTTGGGAGTGGACTCAAGTCAGCCTGACTTTATCAAACTCAGATCAAGTGGGAAGCATTTTAGCTGGAGTTCCATTCCGAAGCCCATTTCCTTGGGACTTTCAGACAGAATCTAGGGGTGTGACAGACATGGTGGATACCGTAGAACCCAGATTCTGGTCTGGATGAAGCCTTGACATCTTCTCAGCAAAGTGTGTGCCTCCAAGCTTCTTCCTGGAAGCGATTGGGAGGTTTTCATGGATGCAGGGCAGGAAGCCTACCTTGGGACAGGCGGCACTGCTTAAATCCTGTCCTGGGATGACCTCTCTCATTTGCATAGCATCTAGCAAAGCAGGAGAAGGTAGCTTCTTGCCAGTCATTCAATAAATACTTTTTAAGTGTCAACTATGTTGTAGCTATTGTTTGAGGGCCTGGGGACAGGACGTGGACAAAGCAGACAAAATCACTACCCACAGGGACATATTTTCCAGTGTCCTTCTCTCCTTGGTAATATTCTGCTCATCTTCTTTCCCTATTTATTTGTTTATTAAAATTTATTGTATTGAAGTAGAGTTACAATGTTGCGTTAATTTCTGCTGTACAGCAAAGGGATTCAGTGATATATACATACGTACATACATACATACATATATATATATATATATATATTCTTTTTTATATTCTTTCCCATTATGGTTTATCCCAGGATATTAAATATAGTTCCCTGTGCTATAGAGTAAGATCTTGTTGTTTATCCATTCTGTATATAATAGTTTGCATCTGCTAATCCCAAACGCCCAATCCATCCCTCCCCACCCCGCTTGGCAACCACAAGTCTGTTCTCTATATCTGTGAGTCTGTTTCTGTTTCCTAGATAAGTTCTTTTGTGTCGTATTTTAGATTCCACACATAAGTGATATCCTATGGTATTTGTCTTTCTCTTTCTGACTTAGTTCACTTACTATGATAATCTCTAGGTCCATCCACTTTGCTGCAAATGGCATTATTTCATTCTTTTTTATGGCTGAGCAGTATTCCATTGTCTATATGTGCCACATCTTCTTTATCCATTCCTCTACTGATGGACATTTAGGTTGCTTCCCTGCCTTGGCTATTATAAATAGTGCTGCTATGAATATAGGGGTGCATGTGTCTTTTTGAATAGAGTTTTGTTCCGATATATGCCCAGAAGTGGGATTGCAGGATCATATGGTAGCTCTATTTTTAGTTTTTTGAGGAACCTCCCTGCTGATCTCTATAGTGGCTGTACCAATTGACATTCCCACCAACACTGTAGGAGGGTTCTCTTTCCTCCACACCCTCTCCAGCATTTGTTATTTGAAGACTTTTTAATGATGGCCATTCTGACCGGTGTGAGGTGGTACCTCATTGTAGTTTTGATTTGCGTTTCTCTAATGATTATCTGTTCATCATCTGAGACCCACCTTGGAAACCACATCATTCATGCATGCAGTGTGCACACCTTCATATAGTCCATCGACATCTCCCAAATATCTACCAGGCAAGACACTGAACTTTGAAGAGTCATGAGAAAAGGTCTTTTACCCCAAGAAGCTCACAGTGTAGAAGAAGGGAGGGGGCAGGTGAACAGGCGGTGATCATGGCGCTCTTGGGGGGCGATTCGAGAAGCAGAACAGAGTGCTACGGAGCACAGAAAGGCTGTGAATCCAACCTGAGGGTGAGGGTGTCTGAGGAGGAGGTCTTTCTGGGAGAAGAATGTGGGGGGAAAGCACCCAGGATTGGGGCAGGGGGTGCATCTCCTCTCCCACCCTGTGGCAACCATGTCAGTCCTTGTCTGGCTCCCCTCCCAACTGTCAGCTCCTGACTCTAGACACCATGTCTCTACTGTGATGTCTGGAACAGACACGAGCTCTCTATGTGTTTGTTTCATGACTGTAAGTGAAGGGCAGGGATGCAAAAGGCAAACATTCTGTGCAAAAGACCTTCTCTGGTGTCACTTGACTACAGCCTCCTCCAGGGCAGAGACGTAACTGGGTTGTCTCTGGGACTCTAGCCTTTGTTTCAGAGTTTGGACTTAAGCAGGAGCTCAATATAGAGTTTTGAATTGTGGAATCAATGAACAATAAATGAATAAATTAAAGAGAGATGACTATGTGAATGAACTTTGTTGCCTTCTTCCCCTCTAATTACTGATCTGATTTTCCTCCATGGCTTTCACTCTTATCTCAGTAGAGGAAATTCACCATCCAGGGCTGCCATGTACAGTTGTTCAGGCTGTGCATTGCACAAAATTGCCAGCTGTAATGGGACACAATTCACATTGTATACATGCAGTAACTTACATGAGAGTTGGGCAGAAATTGTGGGTCTCTCCTCTGAGTCCTGGAGCGATGGAGGGAGAGGCCTCTTATTCACAGCCATGTACACACTTGGGCCATGTCCTGTTATGACCATGCTGAGCTTCCCTGGAGGTTCCTGCTCTTACCCACCTGCTGGTCTTGAAGGCCCATATCTCACCCTTGCCTAAAACTGGTGCTGACACGGTGGCCTCATCAGGAAGGCAGCAGGAGATGCAGATGTGTTCTCTTGGTGGCGTGTGACCTAGTGTTGGAGTGGCTGTGAGCTGGCGTGTATTTACTGCACCCAGGTCTGCGGCTTCCAATGGCCTCTGGATACCCCCAACCTCCGCAGAGCTAGGTTGAGGCCAGAGCAAGGCTTTTCTACTCATAAAAGCCCTGAGCTAACACTTCCCTAGCCCCCTACCCCATAGGTGAGCCCCCTTTGGGGTCACTCAGCTTGGCCAGAAGGGGCATCTACTCACAGTGCCACTTTGCCCCAGGCCAGCTTGCACCATAATATGCTGACTTTGCAAAATTTAAGAAAAGGAGCGCCTTTAGGAAACATTTCCCAAACGTTTAGTACCAGCCTTGTTGCAGATCTGTGTCAGTCTCGAGGAGCAGAGTTGAATGTCTGCAGTCCCTTTCGGAAATCCTGCATGGAGTTAGGAATGAAGGTACGCAGCACCGGTGTGGACTGTAAAGCATCGTGGAGGTTGCCTCCCTTCCATCCCCTGCAGCGCTCCCACGGGGTAGATGTGTGACAGGTTCTGCACAAGATCTCGCCCTCAGAAAGTGGGAACCATGGGAGGGGAGTGAGAAACGACCTGCCCCGGTCTCCCCCATATGGATGATTATCCCAGTGTGACCACAAAGAAGCTCCCTATCACCCCCAACTTGTTCCAGGAAGTCTTCTGCCTTAAACACTGAACAAACCATCCTTCCCCTTTTAAAACTGCCCCAACTGCTTGCCTGTTCCTTGCAGCTGATTAAGGATAGTTGAATCTACCTACAGACCAACCAGAAAGTCTCCCCACATCCCAACACCCACCCGCCCCCCCACCCCCAGTCGCTCACCAATCAGCATTGTCTCGGCATCTCCTCTTTTTCTTCTTACAAAACCGATTCCTTTCCAGCACCTTGAACGCCTGCTGGAACGCAGGTGCCAGCTGAAGGTTTCCCTGCCTCAGGTTTATGAATAATCAGCCTCCGTTCACTTTATCTCAGGCTCAGCTGTGTCTTAACTCTTGGGACTGTGCGATGGAAGATTCTGGCTAATTACAACATTGAGAATCACTAAAGTTTACTGAGGATTTACGATGTGTCAACTATAGCTCTCATGACTTTATATGTATTCACAGATTTAATCCACATAAAATGTCCTGTGAAGCGGGCACTTTCATCTTCCTCATGTACATAAATAAACTAAGGTACAGAGAGGAGAATGGACTTGTGCAAAGGCACACAGCTGGTGAGTGATGGAGCTGGGATTTGAACCCAGTTAGATGATTCTATACTCTAGATGATTCTATACTCTTGCCCACCTTGCTGTGTGATTCTAATTCCAAGGAGAGATCTTTGTTCACATTTCTGAGAGGCAGGCAGCACTTCTGAGTAGGGAACTAATGGCCTGGGAATTTGACCTTTGATAGATGGCTTTGGCGTTCCTGAGAGAGATGGTGGCGTCAGGCTGGGGAGACAGAGGAGGTCTGAACCCAGGCGGGTGTCCCTGAACCGGGGCAATGGTGGCCGGGGTGGAGGCAAGTGTTAGCCTTGAGACACCTCATCAAGGATACTGTCGCCTCTCCAGGCTTGAGCATTTAATGCCAACCACAGACCTTGGAGAGCTGTAGCGTTTCGTAGAAGATGAACACACGGAGGATGAGGGAAGGAGTCACTCATCAAACCTGTGGCAGAACCGGATGCTGAGAAAGGTTGAATGGCACATGGTTGTGGACACACGGGCACAAAACCAGGGTCCCAGGGGCGCAGCTGTCCCTCCTGCCTGTGGCATTTTAGAAGAGCTCAGGTCCTGTCCCACCTGTGTCTCTTAGTGGTCGATCCTGAAAGGGGTATCCTCATTAGAGTCTGAGAGGCACGTTTACGAACAGCATCCTTTGTTCCCAGGACAACGGTGAGCCCAGGGTCCATTTCCACCTTGTGGCTGGAGAAGCCAGTTCTTGGCCTCTACGTCTGGAGCGAGTCGATTACACAAGCTACCTCCACGGTCTGCTCACCTCACTTAAGAATCTGGGCAAGGTGGTGAAATAGACTCTAAGCGTGTGTGTGTTTTCCTTTAAACAAAAATGAAGGCATATGTTGGAAAAATCACAGCATTCTGGAGCGTGGAGCTGAGCTCTAACACGGCCTTTTTGATCTTCTGAGAGGCCACTTCACGCCAGTCTGATCTGCTTCCCGACTCCGGGAAGCATCGGGCTTGCGTTGACTGGCTGCCCTCCGGCGTTTACGGAGATGAAAGTGTTATCAGGATCTGAAGTCAGTCACTGGCCATGGCTGGGTAAATTGAAATCTGAAATGTGTGGAAGATGCTTTTGCTTCTTGGGAAGGTGACATCTTCTCTGAGTGCCTTGGGCTCCGGGAAAGTGTTCTTTGCTAAGAAGAGAAGAAATCATACACAGCAGGTAATCAGTCTTCACGTGGTTTCCCCAAAGGATGGTCCCACTTCCTTGATGACTGCCAGGGGGGCGTAATAATTGGTCGACACTGATGGAAAGCTGGAGAATCCACGTTACCAACGATACAGAACAGTGCAGAGAAATGCACTGTTACTGTGTGTATGCATGTGTGTATGCGTGCGTGGGCATGTCTGCGTGTAGGCACATGTGTGTTTGCACACGTGGCTTGATGTACACACAAATGCATCTCCAGCACTCCTGGTGTCTAAAGGAAGAGCAGATCAGGATGGTTCCTTAGAAACAGCGACTTTCAAGGACGATAGAAGTGGCCTTGCCCTGGGAAGTTCTGAGCATCAGAATGCCAAGCAAAATGTTACCTTCTGGGGCTTCCCTGGTGGCGCAGTGGTTGAGAATCCGCCTGCCAATGCAGGGGACACGGGTTCGAGCCCTGGTCTGGGAAGATCCCACATGCCGCGGAGCAGCTGGGCCCGTGAGCCACAACTACTGAGCCTGCACGTCTGGAGCCTGTGCTCCGCAACAAGAGAGGCGGCGATAGTGAGAGGCCCGTGCACCGCGATGAAGAGTGGCCCCCGCTTGCCGCAACTGGAGAAAGCCCTCACAGAGAAACGAAGACCCAACACAGCCATAAATAATTAATTAATTAATTATTTAATTTTTTAAAAAAATGTTACCTTCTGGCCCTTGGAAGGGATGGGGAATAACAGAAGGAAGACTGATCTAGGAAGCAAGGTACTTAACCTTGGTTCTGCCCCCAGCCTGCTTTGTGACGTCAGGAAACTCACTGCCCTCTCTGAGCTGTGATTTCCACACACATAAAGTTGTAAAACCCAAACTCCTCTCCAAGGCCTGTGGCGGATGCTGCAGTGTGCGATCCTCCTTCAGGACTGAGCGCTTGTCTCCTAGCTGCTGAGAGCGCTGGAAGCTTGTGGCTTTTCCGAAATGAAGAGAGTCCCCTTACCCTTGGTCGCACTCCCCTCCCTGGGATCAGCCGGTCACTGGCGACTGGTCAGTGCAGGGTATCCAGCCTGGTCCCCTGTCCTGCAGGCAGGACAACTCTGCAGAATGATCTCAGCTCCAGAGCTCCCTGGGGTGTCAGCTGCGGGTGACTGCATTGCAGCCCAACGTTTCTCTCCTAAAATCCTGCTTCCTTTCCTCTCCCTTCCTAGCTGTGATCCTGAGCGCATCCCCCAAGAATCCCCCTGCGTGCTAATCCCCATCTCAGCATCCGTCTCTCTGAGAACCCAGACTGAGGCCCCAGTGGTATGCTCCTCTGTGATCTCCCCCCTCCTCCCACCCTCCCCTTACTCTCTGCTCCAGCTGTACGGCCCTTCTTCTCTGCATTAAACTAGCCAAGCTTGTTCCCGCCTCAAGGCTTTTGCACATTCCTTCTGCAGGAAAGCTCTTCCCTCCACCATTTTTGGCAGTTTTTTAATCACTTAAATCTCAGCTAAATGGTCATCTTCTCAGCAATGGTCATCTTTCCCTGGCCACCCAGTTCCCCAGTCACTTTCAATATACCTTGAAGTTTTATTTGCTTCAAGGCCCTTATCACTCCCTGACATTGTTTATTAATTATTCTATTGTTTATTTTTCGTCACCCACTGCATTGGAATGCAAGCTTCCTGAGGGCAGAGACTAAGGCAGGCTTATCCACTGCCCAGGCTCCAGTGTCAACAACTACATCTGGAATAAAAGTAATCATTCCACAGATACGTATGGAATGAATGTGTGACATAGTTGTACCTGCGCAGGGGTCTTAATACTAGAATTTGAGACATCAGTGAACTTAATGTACTAGTTTCCTAGCGCTGCTGTAACAAATTACCACAAATCGGATGGTTTCAAGCAAAAGAAACATTCTCTCACTGTTCTGGAGGCCAGAAGTCTGAAGTCAATGTGTGGGCAGGGCCGTGATCTCTGATGGCTCTAAGGGAGAACCCATCCTTGCCTCGACCAGCATCTGGTGGCTCCAGGTTCCTTGGCTTGTGGGTGCTCCAACCCAATTGCTGTCTCCGTGGTCACATAGCCTCCATCTTCACATGGAATTCTCTGGTCTTCTCTTCTACTTTGTACGAGGACACGTGTCACTGGATTTAGGGCCCACTCATAATCCAGGATGATCTCTTCTCAAGATGCTTAATTTAATTACATCTGCAAAGACTCTTTTTTTCCAAATGAGGCCACCTTTACCCATATGGACATTAGAACATGGACATATCTTTTTTTGGGGCCAGCATTCAATCCAATACAGATGGGAACCAAAATGCATCTTCATTTTTATTACCTTCTAACTGAAATTTATAATTTACCTTGATTATGAAAGTGGGCAACAAGCCACAGTCCTATCAGCAGTGCCTGGGACTCTATCGCCAATTTATATTGCAGATATTTTCACTGTAGGAATGAAAGATGCTCATCAGTCCTTCAAAAATACAGTCCTTCTCAGACCACCCCCACTAGCCCTTGTTATAGAATGTGCTAATAGAGGAGCCCAAATATTATTATTTTACCAATTTGTTGTTAAACTATTTTGATAACTGTATCGAAATATAATTGGTATCCCTCTAATCTTGCGTATTTCGTTTTATGAGAAGGGGTCCACAGGAGTTCCAGACAACCAAGGGGGTCCATGGCACACAAAGCGGTAGTCTCTGAGGTGTCTTTTACTTTTGACCTTCACAGTTGGGCATATGTTTTGGTCACGTATGGAACAGCATCAGAGGCAAGAAGATGAGCCCTGAGGCATAGAGACCCGAGAGCAAAGAGCTGGGTTTGGAGGGAGAAGATGTTCAATCCTCATGACGCTTTACATCCCCTGAGGATGGTTCCCTGTCACCCCACGGTCCTGACAGACAGCAGGGCAGCAGAGAGCATGGAAAGGGCTCAGGGCTTTGGGGGTAATCCAGGAAAGGACTGTCGAATTCCACATTAGAGCCCCTGAACCCACAGCTGGCTGGTGAATGTTTACAAAATGAATAAACACATAAAGGATGGTCGGAACTCCAGTTCAAGAAAAATCCCTCCATAGACAACTGAAACCAGCTCTCTCTCTAAAAACAAACAAACAAAAAAAGCTTCTTCCCATAATCCAGGTGCAAGTCAATGCTGAAACAACTCTTCAGACACAGAGTTGCTCTTGTTAGAGCATCGTAACATTCGGCCGCTCCAGGGCTCCCTGGATCAGGCAGCCATGGTCCATTAAAGTGAGCAATAAATATTTCATACTCTGAGCTGGAGGGTGCCATTGGCACCTTGTCTCTCCATTAGCTGTGCGGATTATGTCGAAGCCACCTAGATGAGGCCGGCACGCTTATCCTGCCTGCAAAACAGATGAGATGGCTCTTAAAGCCTATGCTTATCTACCCAGAGCTTATTGTTCAACCTGAAATATTTTTTTTCTTGTTTTGTTGTTTGCTGGGTTTTTTTAAAGGTGTTTTTATGTTTTAGTTAAAATTTTTTAAAATTTTATACAAATTTTAAAGGTTACTTTCCATGTACAGTTATTATAAAATATTGGCTGTACTCCTTGTGTTGTACAATACATGCTTGAGCCCATCCTACACGCAATAGTTTGTACCTTCCACCCCTCAGCCCCTATATTGATCCCCCCCCACTGAGTAACCACTAGTTTGTTCTTTTATGTTTTATTCACTAGTTTGTTGTATTTTTTACTTTTTTTTTTTTTAATAATTCTTTATTTTATTTATTTATTTTTGGCAGTGTTGGGTCTTCGTTTCTGTGTGAGGGCTTTCTCCAGTTGCGGCGAGTGGGGGCCACTCTTCGTCGCGGTGCGCGGGCCTCTCAGTGTCACGGCCTCTCTTGTTGCGGAGCACAGGCTCCAGACACGCAGTCTCAGTAGCTGTGGCACACGGGCTTTGTTGCTCCGTGGCATGTGGGACCTTCCTGGACCAGGGCTCGAACCCGTGTCCCCTGCATTGGCAGGCAGATTCTCAATCACTGCGCCACCAGGGAAGCCCTGTTGTATTTTTTAGATGCCACATATAAGTGATACCATATAGTATTTATCTTTCTCTGTCTGACTTATTTCACTGAGCATAATGTCCTCCAAGTCCATCTATATTGCTGCAAATGGCAAAATTTCATTCTTTTTTTATAGCTGAGTCGTATTCCATTGTATATATACCACATCTCCTTTCAACCTGAAATATTTTGAAGACAAGGAGGTTAAGCTTTAAAGAGGAACTGTGTGAGATTTCAGTAAGAATCTCCTAACTGTTGCCCTTGTGTCCACACATGAGCCTCACTTGGAAGGACTTCAGCGGTGGGTGTGCCTGCCCATCTGAGGCTGCCTTGAACAGGGCTTACAGTATCAGACTTGGAGTGAGACCTCTAGCTGATGAGGACCCTGCTAGAATGTCAGAGTTCCAGCTTCCTCAGATGTGAAATGGACATAAAGAATCCCTGATCCTTCCTGCCTTACAGGGTCCCAAGGGGCTAGAATGAGATGGTGAATGTGAACTCCTACGTGAACCTGAAGGGCTGCAGATGTGGGAGGGATGTTTCTTCTGTGTTTCTCATGGCTCTGGGCTTTGAAGTCACATGACATTGAACACTGAACCACGTTGCCATTTCTGAAAGAGCCATTATCGTCCTGCTTACTCCCCGTGAGCAGGCCTGACTAGCTTCCGTTCATGGGTCAACCCCCGCCCCTCCAAAAGGCGACCCTCCTCTCCTGGTCACTCATGGCAATTCTGCTCCCTCGCTGGATACTGAGTTAGGTAGAGACATACGATGACCCCAGAGAATGAGATGCTAGGAAAAGTCTGTGTGGGTGCTTCTGGAAAGGTGTTCCTGGTTTTGAAAAAAATAACCCAAGATTGGAATTTTTCTCTCCTTGCCCTTAGACATGTCATGCGAAGACAGTTCCGACAGACATCTTAACACTCTGAGGGTGGCGTTGCCACTACGTGAAGACGGCAGAGTGGAAAGATGAAAAGCCTCAGGGCTCATGACGAGACTGTTGAACTGGTGGGTTCACACTGGAAACATCTACCTCTGATTTGCATGTTTTGTGATGTTATGGCCTCGATTGTTTATGCCATTTTGGTTGCATAATTCTATTTTAATTGAATATTATTTTACTTGCAACCCAAAGCATTCTAACTGATACTGAAGTCTATTAGAATCCTGAGCAAACTGGGTCAGTATTCTCGAATAGTCTAGAAGGGAAGATTTAGTTCATGGCTTTTGTGATAGCTGTTACGTCTTTCTCAGGATATTTCCCCTTACAGTGTGGTCTGGATGCTGAACCTCATAGGCCGGCAGCATGGCACTGAATAAACAGAAGTGCACGGAGCAGTAATGGCTAAAGATGTCACGTTGAGTCCTGGAGCTCTGACCAATAGCGACATGACAGTAGCTCGAGGGTTGTGAAGGGCAGACCTCCTGTGTTTCCATTAAGCCCCAATTTCCCCACTACTTCGCTCAGCCTCCAAGCTGAAATCATTATTAATTAATACGCTTATACCTATTAACATGTGGTGACACGAATTGATGTTAATTCTATTAATCTACTAAATGCCTCCTGTGTGCCAGGTCTGATGCTAGCTGTTATACTGCGTCATCTCACTGTCACTCCCGCAATCCTGCAAAGTAGGTATTATTACGCACATTTTCCAGGAAACGAACCCAGGGTTCAGAGAATTAATTCGTGTGCCGAAAGGTCCACATTATGATTGGAAATCAGCGGAGGCAGGACATAACCTCTGGAATTCTCCCTGGTCTAACTGCTCTGGACGGAATTTTGCAGATGGAAGCATCTGTTTTGGATTTGCCCCAGTTCTTGGATTATTCTGATGGTAAAGAAAAGACATCAACCTTGGTGTCAAAGACCTGGAATTGAACCCTCGTCTTCTCACCGAGGCAGTGGTGGGGACAAAGAGCGTTGTCATGGCTTTGGATGGCTTTCTTCTCTCTCTCTAAAAGGGATAATTGTACCTAATCTTTAAGCAATTAATCATTAAAGGAAAAAATGAATATGAAACTGTCCAGGTCATAATCGCTGCCAAATAATTATTTTAGCTCATTCATTCATTCACCCAACCATTATATTGATTTCTGGGTCTGCAAGGTGCAGTGGGTAAAAACCCTGGTACCAGAGTTGGACAGGAAGGCAGAGTCCACCACTTACCAGCTGTGAAATAGAAAACAGTGCAATTAACCTTTGCAAGCCTCACTTCCCCAACTGTAACAAAAGCACTTCCTTTGTGCCAGCCACACCTTAATCATTTTACACTCATTAACTGATTAAATCTTCACAATAGCCTTCAAGGTTGGCCTTTTATCTCCTTACTACAGATGAGGAAACTGAGGCACAAGGTTAAAAACTTGGCCAGGGTTACATGGATAGTGAGTGTTTTAGAATTGGAAATTGATCCCATAAGACTGGACAGCAAAGTTCATGACGCTATACGGCTATTTCCCCTCCTAGAGTCACTGTGAGGACGAAATAGGTGTCAAGTGCACGAAAAAGCGCAGTTAGCATTCGATACACGCCAGCCACCGCATAGTAGGACAGCGCAGTCCTCTGCTCGACAGCGCAGTCCTCTGCTCGACAGCGCCTGGGGCTGAGTTCTCTGGGTTCTACTCCAGCTCCACCACTAGCTCCTGTGTCCACAACTAGGATGTACAAAATCTTGGGCAAGGGTCTCATTTTCCTCAACAGCAAAAGAGGGACAATAAGAACCTTCTATGTCCAAGGGCTGCTGCAAGCTGGGACAGGGAAGGTATTAGAAGAGTACCCGGACCATTTGAAGTGCATTGCAAGCATTGGCTTTTATTATAAAACTTGTAGCTGCTTTCAGTTATGAGTACGCCGGATAGGGGAGATGATTTATCCACCGTTGTCTCCCTGAAGCCCACAGCACAACACAGCATGGAGTTTGTGTGCTCATGAGAAATAGGTTGACTTGAATGTTTGCGTGACCTGAGATACTTTGGGTCTCGTTATCTCTTCCTGGTACAAGAAGTTCATGGGACCTCTGCACTGATGAAGTCCTTTCCAAGCAATTTGCTCACATAACCTGCTCCAGTGGAATAGATGCATATGATGGGTGTGAGCAGGAGGGGGGTTGGGGTGGAGAAGCCTGGGATGGAGTGTCCTTGAATATCTTTTTTAGCTCCGACATGGAAGGCATTTGTAATTCGTCTCTACGTTCATTCAGTCACCCATGGTTGGGTACGTCCATGTCGGTTTATTTCCTTGAGAGAGGCAAGGCTGCACATTTAATTACTCTTTCCTTTTTTCAGCTCTCCGAAAGCAGAGATTCTTCAGTCACGTGGGCATGGAACACACCCGAAGCCAGGCCACGCAGCCTAAAACTCTCCCTCTCCTCTCTTCCCCCCCTTTCCGCAACTTCTTTTAACTTGAACTTCCAAATGTCTCTCCAGCGCTCCCCTGCCCTCGTACACACCCACTGCCTAAGTCTGCCGTCTTAACCATCTCTCACCTGGGTTCCTACAGCAGCTCTCTCTCTCTGCCTGTCCTCCTTCTCTTCCATCCCATAATCCACCCTCCATCCTGTGTCCAGGGCGATTTTCCTAAATAGGACCATTTCACTTGCTGTTTGAAATGCTTCAGTGGCTTCTACCTGCTACGTGCCAGGCCTCAGAAAGAAAACACTGACTGAGCAAACAAACACAGCCCATGCCCTCTTAGGATAATAGTACTTAATTACTATTATTAAGTAATTAAGTACTTAATTACTTAATAATAGTAATTATTACTTAGTAATAGTAAGTAATAGTCTATTACTAATTACTTAGCAATAATAAGTAATAGACAGTCTCGGGGTGGACTGTCTAGTCCATGTTTAATTATTGCACACGACTGTGGCCATTTCCACCAAGCGGACGTCCAGGGGGATTTGAGTGGGCGCACAGGAAGCCTTACCCAGTTGCAGTAGGAAAACAGGCTGCCTGGGGAGCTGGTGTGTGAGCTGAATGCTGACACAGGAGGAATGAGCCAGGCTCTGCAGGGCACCCAGGGGGTGGGAAGAGCACGTGCTGGGCCAAGCTGAGCACCGGACTCCGTGCTCCCACCGTACCGCAGGCCTTGTTGCCCCGGATGGTGGCCACTGGCTTGTCTGTGCGCGTCAGTCTCCCCACTGTCCCCAGAGCTCCCCAGGGGCAGAGGCCTTCCCTTCTCTTATTCTGCGTGCCCAGTGTAGTGGACACTTGACAAATATTGTTACCAGGGGATGACTAGGTGAAGAAATGGGTGGCCTCTCCCTTTTGTGTTTTCATCATTTAATTGCAGCCTCTCCTTCTGGGTCATTGCTCGGGGAGATACTGAGCTTCCTCTTCCTTCTTGCCTGGCCCCAGACCCACCTTTTCTGAGTCAGAGAATTCAGAGGGAGCCTCTGCAGGTGAATACAAAGGAAAGCAGATGCCTGCGCTTCCTGTGCAATCTGCCTCCCAAGAGTCTGTGAGTTACTGTTCCATGAAATGGCAAGGGTGTGGTGTGTGTGTGTGTGTGTGTGTGGTCTGCATATGTATTGTATGGGGGGGGTGTGAGATTCAACACGGTTTAGCAGTGGTTATGTTACAATCCTTGGATCCAAGCTGTAGGTTCTAATCACCCACGTTATCCTTTATTGCTATGTGGTCACTTGACCTCTTGGATCCCCAGTTTCCTTACCAGTACAATGGCCATAAATGTCACCTCAGAAATGTTGTGAGGATTAGAGACATTGCGTTTAAATCACCTACCATCTAAGGTTTTGATTAATTTCACTACTGAGCTGCCATGCTCAGGGGTCCATCCCATTCCAATGAAGGGCGTCTGCAGGCATCATATTTGAACCCATCAGCCAGCCCTGCCCAGGGGCCTCTTGAGCTAAGATAAGGGCAGACCAGAGCCAAGGGCTATTGAGCCAGCAGTGTCCTAGTGAAGACATAATGTCCACCCTGATTTCTTCTTAACAGACTTTGGGGAGGGGCTGGCAGAATTTGGTTTTAATGGAAAGCCACAGTGGGTGGCTGAATGCACTTGTCTTCACTAGGTCCTGTGTCTGGAATCACTGGGTCTGGGGCTGAGGTTTCTGAAGCTCCCTTAGGTCACGGAGGAGACCCCTGAGGGGCCTGGGCAACTCCTCTCTGTTTAAATACACACAATCCTCCAGGCCCTGAGCAGTGTCCCGGTGGAGGATAAAAATCAAAATAGCCCACTCTATATTGTGTGTCTATTGCATCCCAGACATTGGGACAGACACGCCAATGCTATAACATTTAATTCTCATGGTACTTCTCTAAGGCACTTAAGACTCTAAGTGGGTCTTAACTGGGAATGCTCCCCTTCTCCCCACACACAAACCTCAGGGGACATTTGTCCACCTACGGAGATGTTCCGATTTTTAAAAACCACATAGTCATCTTAATAGATGCAGAGAAAAGCATTTGTCAAAATCTGAAATCCCTTCATTATAAAAAAGCTCAATGAACTAGAAATAGAACTTTCTCAACCTGATAAAGGGCATCTACAAAAAACCCATAGCTAACATCGTATTTAACGATGAGAAACTGAGAGCTTTCCCCTCAAGATCAGAAACAAGACAAGGATGTCTAGTCACACCACTTCTGTTCAACACCTTCTGAGGGTCTAGCCAGGGCAAGTATATGGAAAAAAAGAAAGAAAGAAAAGATATCCAGATTGTAAAGGAAGGCGAAAAAAAAATCTCTTAGCAGATGGCATGTTCTTGTAAAGATCCTAAGGAATCTACTAAAAAAAACTATGAGAACTAATAAATGAGTCCATCAGGGTTGCATAGTATAAGGTCAATATGAAAAATTGATTGCATTTCTATACATGAGCAATAAACATTCCAGAAATGAAATTAAGAAAACATTCCATTTACAATAGCATCAGACAGAATGAACTGTCTGGGAATAAATTTAACACAAGTAGTACAAAAACCTCATACTCTTAAAAGTACAAAATATTGTTGAAAGAAATTAAAGAAAATCTGAATAAATGGAAAGATATTCCATGTTTTGGATTGGAAGAGTTAATATTGTTAACATGGCAATGCTCCTCAAATTGATCTACGTATTCAACACAATCCCAGGTGACATTTTTTTTTTTTTTGAGGAAATTGACAAGTTGATAATAAAATTGGTATGGAACATTTAAGAGACCTAGTATAGCCAAAACAAGCGAGAAAAAAAGAGGAACAAAGTTAGATCACTCACACTTCCCAATTTCAAAAGTCAGCTGTTAAAAGATCAACCGAGGCACATTAATACATTCCAGAGTTGGTTTGAGCATGCATCCATTCAAATTGGACAGCACCAAACTGAGTAGATAGGAGCCCTCCACAGACAGGAGCCAGGGGAGTGGTTTTTATAGAGAAGACGCGGAAGCAAAGCAAGGAAATTATTTGATTGGCTGGAGCTTGAGCAGTTGCCTTGTTTGGGAAAGGCTGATTGGCTGTTTGTGATTGGTTGTTCTCAGGTTTCATTTTCTTGAATTTGAGTGCATTGACTCTGGTGTAAGTTTCGGTTTGCATGCACAGACTACCAAGGCATTAGAGCCACCCCAGTCTAAAGGCCCCCTTGTTTAATTTCTTTAACACTGTAAACTTACAGTAATCAAGACAGAGTGGTACTGACACAAGGATAGACATGTAGATCATTGGAATAGAATTCAGAATCCAGAATTAAATCCTCATATTTCTGGTTAACTGATTTTTCAGCAAGGGTGCCAAGACCATTCAGTTTGGAAAGAATATCCTTTTCAACAAAAGATGCTGGGGCAACCAAATATCCCCATGCAAAAGTAAAAAGTTGTACCTCTTCTTCACACCATACAGAGTGATTTCAAAATGGATCATAGACCTAAATGTAAACTAAAACTATAAAAATCTTAGAATAAAATACAGGAGTAAATACTCATGGCCTTGGGTTAGGCAAAGCCTTCTTAGATATGAGACCAAAAGTACAAATGGCAAGATAGGTAAGTTAGACTTCTTCAAAATTAAAAACTTCTGTGCTTCTTCAAAATTAAAAACTTCTGTGCTTGTAGTATGCCATTGAGAAGGTGTAAAGATGACCTACAGAATGGGAGAATAGATTTGCAAATTGTATATCATATAAGAAACTTGCATCTAGAATATATTATAAAGAACTCTTACAAGTTAATAAGAAAAGGACAGCCCAATTTAAAAAGTGGGCGAACAATCTTCTTTCCAAAGAAGATACACAAATGGCCAACAAGCATGTGAAAAGATGCTCAACATCCTTCCTCATTAGGGAAATGTAAATCAAAACCTCAATGAGATACTGCTTCGCATCCACTTGGATTACTATAATAAAAAGTTCAGACAGTAACAGATTTTGGCAAGGATGGGGAGAAATTGGAAAGTTTTACACTGCTGGTGTCTGTAGCCACTGTGGAAAATAGTCTGGCAGTTTTCCAAAGGTGAAACAGAATTACCACGTGACTCAGCAATTCCATTCCTAGATACGCATCCAAGAGAAAAGAAATTTATGTCCGCACAAAAACCTGTTCGTGAATGCTCATAACAGCATCATTCATAATAGCCAAAACATAGAAACAACCCATGTATCCATCACCTGGTGAATGGATAAAGAAAAGGTGGTATGTCCATACAGTGGAATATTATTTGGACATGAAAAGGAATAAAGTACTGATACCTGATACAACTGGGTGCATGGTGTGTGGACAGAGGAACTTTGAAGACATTATGCTAAATGAAAGAAGCCGGTCACAAAGGACCACGTATTATATGAGTCCAATTTTTATGAAATGTCCAGAATCAGCAAATATATAGAGACAAGAAGTAGATTATTGGCTGCCTCCGGCTGGGAGGAAAAGGGTGGGTTGCTGGTCTTATGATGATTGAAGCATACTGGGTCACTCTTAAGGATGATGAAAATATTCTAAAATTGATTGTGGTGATGGTTGCACAATTCTGAATATACTAAAACCCACTGAATTGCATATTTTAAATGTGTAAGGTGTATGGTATGAAAATTGCATGTCAATAAAGCTGTTAAAAATAAAAATCAGCCCTCTAGATTCTAAAGTGCTTGTTCCATCCTGGCAGAGGGTGGCTCCTGGAAGCTGCTTTTCCCTGAGACCAGGGCAGGGTCTGGGGACAGGAGCTTCCCTTAGTTCCCAGTGTGCAGGAAGGGGCTCTGCATTAAGTGCAAGTGCGGCAATGGCGTCTCTGGGGACCCCTCCTTCGAGTCCTGTCTCACTACAGATCTGCCTCCTGACCTCATTTATGGTCAAGTTCAGGTTTTTCCTGCAGGACTGGGGCTTCCGCTTTGGTACTTACTCTTAGTACACAGCAAGGGGTCTTGAAAACAGTGGTGGGCTTTAGAGCTATGCACAACTGGCTGTGAATTCTGGCTCAGCTCTGTGGACGCCCCGAGGCACTGGTAAGTCACAGCGCCTCTGTGGGATTCCATCCCTTCCTCTATAAGTTCAAGAGAAAAAGAAAAGTAACTTGTATCAACTTGTGAGAGGGTGAGACAGATGAGGCTGTCAAGTATCGAATTTGGTGTCTGGTCCATGGCAAAGGCTAGGCAATGGTCTCCCGAACGATGGAGATGCTGACCCTGCTTTAAGCATCTGGACGGATCCTTCTGAACACTGAGGCAAGCTCCTTTAGTGTCTCATAATAATGATAATGATAAAGAAAACAGCTCTCTCTTATCGAGGGCTTTCTGTTTTCAAGAAAGTTTGCACAACTAAGTTGTTCAGTGCCGGCCCTGCCCCATGCAAGGAGCCTGGGACGAGGCGGCAGGAGGTGGCAGAAGCCTCTGAAGGACTTCCGGGACAGCTGAGTTGGCCTGAGCAGCCCAAGGCCTTCGCGCAGCCCAGGCACCGCTCCAGGTCCTCGCTAGGGTCTCCAGCCTCCCTCCTGGATCCAGGCTGTTTCCCCATCTTCGCAGGCCCCTTCCTCTGGCTTGGCTCGCACAGTTCTGATAAGCCCGATGGATGCTCAGGGTCCTTGGGAGGTCAAGGAACTTGGGCCCCAAATGTCATCTGTCCAGTGATAGAAACCAGATGCTGCAGAGGAACTGATGCCAAAGGGAAAATAAGAAGTTAAATGAAAGGGCCAGGAGCCCGGTTCCTCCCCCACCCCCGGGCTGAAGAGTCGGAGCAAACGCCCACAGCTCTGCTTGGACCCACCATATCACCATCATTGTCTCTGGGTCCCATTGTGAGGAGCCAGGGCTGAGCACCTACTGTCTGCACCCCAGCCGTGCCCTGGGTGAGACCCTGGGAGACTCTCAGGGAGAGCAGGAGTGGGTTCACAGCTGTGCAAGCCCCTTATCTTGTGGCAGATGGATAATGGAGTTTGCGGATTGCTGGCAGTCGGCGGACCCCACTGAGAAACACCTCTCTCAGCCATAAACAAGGGAAACAACAATACAATGTAGCAAAAGCCTAGAGCCGCTGTCATACATTAAGCTTCTATTATGTGCCAGATATCGACCTGGTGTTTATATACATGATCTCATCCAATCCTTAAATCAAGGTAATGTTACCCTTTCTGTCTGCAAATGAGGGGACCGAGGCTCTGAGTGTCGAGTGACTTGCTAGCTAGTCCTACAGCAGGTCAGCGGGGAAGCAGAGGTTTGCGCCCACCTCTCATCTCGCTCCTTACTCCGCGCAACACCCGTGGTAGCTACTAATTGTTCCTTGAGGAATAGAGTCAGGAGGTCATTCCCAGGGCCCCTGACTTGCCTTGGTCAATGAACTATGAGTTGAATGGAAAATTTAAGAGAGAGCTCACAGTTTGCCATGTTTTCTGGCTATAGAAAAGTGGAGAGGTGGGCAGGGGTGAATCTTGAAGGCTCTGCTAAGCCTTACACAGGAGCTGAATCTTTTTTTCTTGGGAGAAATGGGGAGCTGCTAAGAGCTGCATTTTAGAAGAATCGCCTTAACGGCCCTGTGGATATACCTTGACGTAGAGAGGCTAGTGAAGAACGTGCTCTAATAATATAGGTGCAAGTTGAGGTGAGCTTGAGTTAGGGCCGTGGCGTAGGGGTGGAGAAGAGGAGATACACATACAGAGAATTGAACTGAGTAGATTCTGTAGGACTTAATGGCTAACTGCACGTAAGGAGGAGGGGGAAGAGAGGGCAGCTTCATTCTGAAGCCTGTGTTCTTTCCTCCCTCTGAACTAGTGTTCTTCTTTTTTTCTTTTTTTAATTTTTGGCTTTTCACCATTGAGTACCATGTTAGCCGTGGACTTGTCATATATAGCCTTTATTACATTGAAGTACATTCCATCTATAACCAGTCTGTTGTGAGTTTTTATCATGAAAGGATTTTGGGTTGTCAAATGCTTTTTCTGCTTCTGTTGAGAAGATTTTTTTTTAAATTAATTAATTAATTTATTTTTGGCTGTGTTGGGTCTTCGTTTCTGTGCGAGGGCTTTCTCTAGTTGCAGCAAGCGGGGGCCACTCTTCATCGCGGTGCACGGGCCTTTCACTATCGCGGCCTCTCTTGTTGCGGAGCACAGGCTCCAGACGCGCAGGCTCAGTAGTTGTGGCTCACGGGCCCAGTTGCTCCGCGGCATGTGGGATCTTCCCAGACCAGGGCTCGAACCCGTGTCCCCTGCATTGGCAGGCAGATTCTCAACCACTGCGCCACCAGGGAAGCCCTGAACTAGTGTTCTTTTGATAAACCCTTTTACATTCATCATCTAATTTGATTCCCCAAATTGTTCTCTAATTTCAATTGAGCAGATGCTATTTCTGCTGTACAAGTGAAGACACCGAGTCTCAGAGAGGTGACAGGATGGGTTGCTTAAAAATCAAAGTGCTTGGGGAATTCCCTGGTGGTCCAGTGGTTAGGACTCCATGCTTCCACTGCAGAGGGACCGGGTTCGATCCCTGGTGGGAGAACTAAGAACCTGCAAGCCGCACGGCGTGGCCCAAAAAAAAAAAAAAATCAAAGTGCTTGAACTCAGGTCTCCTCATCGCCAATCTGTTCTCCTTGCTCGAAATCACCGTGACTTCATTTACTTAAATTTTTTTTTTTTTATCCAAAGGTGCCACCACTTTTGTTTACTAGATCATAAGATGATACTGGCCCATTACCCTTGACCTAGTCAACCCACTACAAAAGACTTAATGATGCTCTTTAGGATGCATTTCCTTGCTGTTTTGTGCAGGTGGCTTTTGCATTGTTGCATAGACAGTGATGGGAACATCAGTTATTGTCAGGCCATGACTTCCAGGGCATCTTCCAAGTTGCCTGGTTGGTGACATCTCTAGAAAGCTCAGCCCAGGCTCCAGCCCAACTGAAGAATCTCCCCCTTCCACTGGAAACCTCCTTGGTTGGGTCCCAAACTGAAAAGCCATAGTTCACTGAAAACCAAAATAGGCCGAGTCTGATTCCTGTAGAGGTGAATAAATCAATTGCTTCTACTGACCTTCCAGAGAAGGCTGGAATTGCCAAAGGAATGATGATCAGATGTTCCAGTGACACCCAGAAATTGTGACATCAGAGGATTCTTTCACGTAGTTTCCTACCCCGGCCTCCGGAGCGGCCGATGCTCAAAGATGTTGTCAAGGCAGCGAGGATCTGCGGTCCGGAGGCCCAGTCGCTATACTTAGATATTTTAAGGGTGGAAGTAGTTTTCTTTTTCGAGGGGCGGGAGAGGTGGGGAGAAACTAGATAAGAGGGGATTGGGAGGAGGTGGAGCTGTTGCTTTCCAGCCATAGTTAGTCCGCTGATTTATCTATGAGTGTTCAGGCATATGCTACACACATAAAAAGCAATATGCTCAAAGGAAGCACCATATACTACAGTCTGGATTTATAAGACTCAAATGAGTGATTTTTATTCCATTGTTAGAGGCTTTTCCCCCCCTTCTTACTCTATCAAAGAATTCCTCATAGGGTTTCTTGAAAGAGCAATCTCAGCCTCCCATGAGGCTTTTAAAATGCAATTTATTGCACACGTTTTATTAGCATTCCACTGCTTACTAATGCAGTGCATGTTCAAAATGGCATGCGTCCACCCTTAGAAGGATGCCAGCTTGTGATGTCATTAGTTAGGTATTTGCAGTTGTCTTCATGGTTTTTTGGACAGGGACGCAGTGAGTCCAGTCTGTGGTGGAGTTTAAAATGGCTTAATTTCTCCAAATCAAGCTCAGCGTAAAATACACTATGGAGGCTCCCTGGCAGAGAGGTGGTGTGGGTCTTGGAGAGATGGCAGCGTGAAGGCCCAGCCTCTGGTGCTCTCCTTGACATCAAACGACACGGAGACCAGAGCCAGCACCTCCCTTCTCTGAGTCTCACTTTCCAGAAGAGGAAAGTTAGGAGGAGGGGAGAAGCCAGTGGCTTGACACTTATGTATTTATTCCTATAACTATTTGTTTATTTTTCAGCTGCTGAACCCTTTCCCCCCAAAACAGAAAATTATTCAGAAGCCCAAAATATAAAGCAAATATAAGCAAGCAGCCCTTGGAGTTCTATGCCCCTGGCCATCCTTTATTCCCATGGAAGATCTTGTGAAAGCAGGTTATAGGGAATTTTTAGGGGAAGATGATCACTTAGATGCCTTCAAGTGTAGTATATACCTGGGTTTCTCTCCAGCCTACTTCAGCTACTTAGTAGCTCTGAGAGCTCAGGGGGTCACATAGCTTCTGGTCTCTGTTTTCTCATCTGTAAAGTGGGGCACTCATGGTGCACTTGAAGGGTCTGATAAAGAAAAAGTCTAGGACATTGTTCAGACACGCATATATGCTTATTGTGGTGTGTGTGTGTAAGTGCTGACATTTACTGAGCACTACATACACGATGGAACTAATGAAAGCACTTTACATGTATTAACTTTTAAATTCTTACAACACTATGAAGAAAGCACTTTTATTCCCCCTCAATTTATAGATGAAGAAACTGAATCTCAGAGAGACTAGGTAACTTGTTCGAGTTCAAAGAGCTAGTTAGTGATAGATAAGAACTTTGCCAGTTTTATACATATTTGGTACAGATCTTGTCTGAAAACCTAACCCAGTTTTTAATAACCTGAAACCCAGGTTATTAAACCAGACCTCTGACCCCAGGATTCCACCTCAAAGCCTGTGCTTCCTGCATTCCTACAGCATGACCCCTTGCCAAATGTTTTAATAATTTAAAAAAATAATTTTAATTATTTTTTTCTACCAACTTTTACAGTAATTTTATTAGGTGAGATATAAAACACTTTTGGGGATTTCAGAGTCAGTGACCAACCAGCGCAGAAGCTCTAGGCTTGGGGGCTCTGCCTCAGCTCTTTGTCCTGGGTGTGAATTGTTTCTTCAATGCTGTATTTTAATCAATCTGAGACGACATGGATTTTAGGATTCATCCTGCCTGTTGTTGAAGCTTTTAAAATGTAAAAAAACAAAAATCCTGTCTTAAAATCAATGAAATAGAAGAAGAATGTGCTCCATGCCTCGATGGAGCCCCTTTTACAGATGGGACAACTGAGTCTCGGTGAGACTAAGTATCTCATTCAAGGTCACACTGCTGGTTGGTATAGAGCTGGCGCTGAAACCCAGCCTTCAGTCTCCTGTCCTGTGCTTACCTCCTGGGTCATATTGGGCTCCAGAATCGTGACTTTTTACCAGTGGGCTTTACTCAGGAGAAGTGATGGCTGCAGAAGAAAGTGCAACAAGGTCTCTGCCAAATCCCTTGCGGCGCGGGGGGTCCATGGAGAGCGTGCGCGCTGCCTTGCTGGCAGGGATGCCTCCCTGGACCCTACCCGTGATTTGTACCGCAAACCAAAAGAGTAAACAAAGGGAAGGATCACGTGTCTTTAGGAGACACATTTTCAAAAGTCAGCAAAAATCAAATAAGTTGTACAAATGTTTGGTGAATAACCCATCCTCGTCTTTAGGAGTCAAAGACTGTAGATGTTTGGTGATGTTTATTCTCAACTATCCAAATATTATCACTAAGGCTGTGGAGGGCAGAGCGAAAAGCAGATGCCTGCAGCGGCTGCATCACAGTGCAGAAGGGAGGGAGTGTTAACTGGAGGCTGGAACAGAGTCTCCCTGTGGAATGTTTGGGTTGGTACAGTATGGAGGAGGGAGCATTGGGTGTGGAGTCAGGCAGAGCTGAGTTTGAATCGCATCTGAATCATTAGCCATCTGAGTAACCTTAACAAGCTGTTCCAACTCCCTGGATCTCAGTTTCCTCCCCTGTAAAAGGGGGATATTAAATTTAGCCTGCAAACCATTTGGGAATTAGTGAGCTGGCATGTGTAATTGTTCTTGACTCAACATAGGAGCTCGATACATCTTTCTTCCCCATCCTTTCTCCATCTAAAACCATACACCCACTCACCCCTATCACCCATTCCATGCCCTTTTGGGTCCTATGAAAATTTGGTTTCCCCAGACACAGTGCATGAGAGCAGGACGTGGGTACCAGTAGTTTATTTTGAAGGTGACCTCAGGAAGCAGGAGGGAGAGAACAGAGATGGAGACAGTAGAGGAAAAGCTACTACGAGGGTGTGTTATACAGGAGGCCAGTGGAGACAGTGGAGTCTTGACTTTGTTGGGCCATCTGCAATGTGTCCGGAATGTTTTCCACAATCGCTCCTTTGAGAACAGAAGGCCAGTGCATTGGTTGACGGTTGCCCTGGGGATGTTTTCCACCACTGACCCTTCCGCACCCACACCCAGTTCTTCTGCACCATGCACAGAAAGCAGAAAATACAAAAGCTCTTTTAAGTTCAGTAGCTGTCACCACTGTCCACCATGGTTGTGCCTGAAATCAGATGTGAGCCAAAGGGATTTGACACCAGGTACCAAAAATTATCAGCTACAGGAAATTTAAGACAGACTTCACAAGAATAATCTAATGTCCCTTGACCATAAGAGACTGGGCTTTGCACTCTAGCTGCATTACTAATCGGCAGAAATATCTTGTCTATGTGACTTAACCTTTCAAGCTTCTGTTTCCTCATCCACAAACTGGGAGGAATTCATGTAAATTAAATGAGATAACAAATATACAAGGACTAAAAGGGCGCCTGGAAGACCGTAAGAGCTCAAGAAATACCATGTACTGTTGTTATTATTGTTGGTGGTAGTAGCAGCAGCAATGGCAGTGGTGGTGGTGGTAGCACTGGGGTTTGGGCTACAGCCCAGAGTTTTACCTATAATCCAGGTGATGCTAGAGCCTGGTGATGCAAAGTGAGGTCTTCAGACCCGCAGAAGCAGCATCGCCTGGGAGCTTGTTATAACGGAGAATCCTCTCCCCTCTCCCCAGACCTAGGAATTAGAATCTGCATTTTAACTGATCTGCGAGCACATTACATTTTGAGAAGCAGTAGTCTGGAGGGGTGTTTCTAGGCTGGAGGATTAGGAATGTGCCCTGAAGCTCTGGCTCTAGGGAGGAGGAGCAGGAATGAGGTGGGAGGATATTAGAGAGATGGGATTGATGGGGCTTGGTGACAGTTTAGACAGGGGTCTGTGGGGAAGGAGGAGGGAGAGGTATGAGTTTCTAGGCTGTCATCCTCTTTTCCTTTCCCTTCCAGTGTCTGTGAAGCATCTAGGTCAAGAAAAGGGTAGAAGCGATGGGTCTGGAACTTGGAGAGGTTGAACAGAAAGGTTTCAAATTGTGTGTCACCAGCATATTGTACTAACAACCACCATTTACTGAACACCTTTGATGTGGCTGTAACAGGCAAGGCCCTTTCCCTGCATTATCTCCTTTAACCTGCACGATGCCCTGTGAGCAAGATACGGTTATTGCCCCATTTTACAGATGAGAAAACTGTGAGGTGGAGAAGTTGTTTTTTAACCTTGGTCACCCAGGTAATAAGTGGAGAAGGGAGAATTCAAAGCCAAGGAAGGCTGAGTCCAGAGCATTCTCTTTGCCCAGTGATGCTGTGTTACACAGAGAGGACCATGCAATTTCTGGAACATTCATGCCACTTAATTGTTTACTAAGAAATTTCACATCCCCTTTCTTGTTATCCTTACATGGATACTAGTATCACTGTCTTCCTTTTTGTATATGAGGAAACCGAGGCTCAGAGAGGACGAGGGTGTTGAAGTTTCATAGCTCGCAAGTGATAGAGTAAACAGGAGACATTCTATGTCATCTCCACCATACCATGCCGCAGACCCCTGACTCGGCTTACCCTTTGAATATAGTGGCATTAGTTGCCTATTCAATCCCTTTCAAATAGGAGTGCCTTGGTAATGGATGTGATAGCTGGACTGATAGCAGCCACATTGCAGTCATGAGGCAACAAGCATGAGGTAATGTGGCAACTGGTAAGAATGGCAGAGAAAACAACCAGAAGGAGCTTAGGTCTCTGATGCCAAAGTCAAAGCAGCCCAACCAATATTAGGAGCTCTCTATCTCCAGACCTTTCCCCATGTGCAAAAACAACAAAAACAAAACAAAAACAAACCCTATTTGTTTAAGCCACTATTAGTACAGTTTTCTGATTTGCCTGTGAGCATATTCCTAATGGAAACATCCTTCTAAAAACAAGGACAGTGGTTGTATTGCTTTAAGGGTGCTTTTGTGAGACCATCTCAGAGCACACACTCAGTACTCAATAATGGTGGCCATTACCATCTAGCCGTGTGGCTCTGACTCCAGTCTGAGAAGCTTTCCTGTTTCCCAGGCTGATCTCCACCACAGGGCAATGGCATTCTGCAGGGGTCTCCTGCAGTCAGAGTTTATCCCAAGGCAATTAGCCCTCGGCTTTTGAACTCTTTTCCTCTGTGTCTGACATTCATCATCTTGTCAGCCTGTCCCAAAGGCTCTTCAGACAAGTCTGGGAATGTCCTGAGGAGTTTCCCAGAGCACATGTAATGGATGTCTCCTTTCCTCACAGCCCTTTCTGGTGTCTCTGAGTGGGCTGCTGGTCCTGGGGAATCTCAGATCCAGAATCCATTTCCAGAGTTATGTCAACCCAGGCTTTCTTCTTTGGGAGGATAGAGGGAGTGAGGAGTGGGCTCTCATAGGGGCAGAGCTGGACAGTGCTGGAGCTGAACAACCAGGTATCTGTGTCACAGGCTCCACGAGCATCATTCGCCCCTGGTTGCTGTGATGGTGCCGGTGGATTTGTAACTGCATGCCCAGCACCGCTGTGTGGACTGCATGCAAGAGTCATGCTGGCTGCAGAGCTGCAAGGCCTCCGGATGTTACCCTGTCCCACCAGTTCTTTATAAAGAAGACACTGAGGAACAGAGAGGTTGAGTAACTTGCTTGAGGTCACACAGCACATAAGGAGTAGAGCCTGGATTATAAAAGAATCTGTCCAATTGGCTCAAAAGCCTTTGACCTAAAGGTTATATCTGATCTGGCTTCTGCTGCCTGTCAGGACATCTTGTGCTGTGGCCACACAGGCCACTTGTTTGGTCTCTCATTTTTGAGCTTGTCCTGCCCCAGACCTTTTGCACTCTTTCCTCTGCCTGGGATGCTTTCTTCCCTTCTCATTTTTCAGGTTTCAGCTCATATGTCAATTCATCAAAGAGGATTTCCCCGACCACCCAGTCTAAGACTGCCTCACCCAACTCTGCGAGTCACTTTCTTGCTACATTTTGCTATTTATTATCTGTCTGAAACCACCTTATCTACAAGTTACTGACTGTCTCTCCTGTGAGAATGTAAACCACAAAAAAACGGAGCTGTCTGCTCTCTCACTGTTATTTTGCTGACACCCCGCACTTATCACATAGTAGGTGTTCAATACTATTTTAGGTTTAATGAATTAAATGGTTGGCATTGGGATTCTCGTAGAGATAATACCTGACTATAAAATAAGATGTTAACAGTAGAAAAACGGGGTGTGGAGTATATAGGAACTCTCCGTACTAACTTGGCAAGTTTTCTGTAAATCTAAAACTATTCTAAAATTAAAGGTTTATCGGAAACAAACAAACAACAACAAAACCCAGAGGGAGTTGCTGGTGTTCACCCTTGCAGCTGGGCAGTGGAGTACCGTCATGCGGTTTACACAGCACAGAGCCCCCGGCTGAGCGCAGGAGAGATGGAAGCTTCTGCAAACCGTCCCCACCAGGCGGTGGGACCACGGGGAGGACCGTGTCCACCCAGAGGAGCCATCTCTTTCTCTAAAGGTTGCTTAAAGCGGGGCAGCCCTGCCTTCTTCCACCCCATTCTCCTCTCCTGCTTTTATTTCTGCCTCTTGCTGTGTCCAATCTCCTTTAAAAATGTTAAACCTTTTCATAGAAGTTTACACAGGCTTCTTCTATCACTGTTTCTGAGATGCGGTTTCATGCCGGGAGGGTACCTTCTGCTGACCAATTGCCCGAGTGCTCCTACGTTTGACCTGCTGATACTACGCTTTGCCCTCGTTTTTTTCTCTCCTTCCTTGTGGCAGCATCCATGGTGGCCTCCACCTTAGGCCGCCATCCCTTCTGTCACTTCAGCGAATCCTTTCCCATGGCCGACCCTCAGTGTCTAAGTGCAGAGCTAGACGGGCTGTGTGACCTTGGGCGCGTTGCTGCATCTCTCTGTGCTTAGTTTCCTCAGTGTGCCTTGGTTTCCTTGTCTGTGAGCTGGGGACAGTCATAGCTCCCATTTCATAGGGGTGTTGTGAGTTAACACTTGTAAAGTTCTTGGAAAAGTTCTGGGTAAATACTAAGTGCTCAATAAACGCTAGTACAGTCAGCCCTCCACGTCTTAGAATCAACCAACTGTGGATTGAAAATACTGGGAAAAAGTTTTAGAAAGTTCCAAAAAGCAAAACTTGAATTTGCCAAGTACAGGCAACTATTTACCTAACATTTACATTGTATTTACAACAATTTACATGGCATTTACATTGTATTAGGTATTATAAGGTAATCTAGAGATGATTTAAATGAGTTGATGCTGAGGATGGCTGTATGTTATATGCAAATACTACGCCATTTTATATAAGGGACTTGAGCATCCTTGGATTTTGGTATCCTTGGGGGAGTCGTTCCAGGAGCCCCCCCTTGGATACGAGTGATGACTATAATAATAATAATAACACACTGTTTATAATAGTTAATAATTATTAGTAGTAATAATTATTACTAGCATAAATTAATTCTTATTAATTCTTCTTATTATAAATATTACACATGCTAATTTGATAAAGTGATCATCCAAAAATACAATTCTAATCAGGGTTTTCCCCTGCATATAAACCTCTGTCACGGTATGAGTTTCCCTTTGCTGCTGTAGTAAACTGTCATAAACTTACTGACTCAAAGAACACAAATGCATTATATCACAGTTTTGGGGATCAGAAGCCAAAATAGTTTTATGGGACTAAAATCAAGATGTAGGCATGGCTTCTTTCCTTTCTGGAGACTCAGGGGGTAATTTCCCAGCTTCTAGAGGCTGCCTGCATTCCTTGGTTTTTGGTGGCATCATTCTGACCTCTGCTTCTGCCACATGTCTTCTCTGACCCTCCGGCCTCTCTTTTATAAGAACCCTGATGATTACATCGGGCACACCCAGATAATCCAAAATAATCTCCCCATCTCAAGATTATTAATTTAATGAAACCTGCAAATCTCTTTTGCCATGTCAGCTAACATACTCACAAGTTCTGAGGGTTAGGAAGGTCTTCGGGGAGGTGTCATTATTCTGCCTCCTACAATTCTCTTTAGTAGAAAGCCTGAATTTTTCACACTGGCCTCAGACCTTCTAAAATTTGGAGTCGCTCCAATGCTTTGAGCCTTCAGTCTATTGAATCCCTTTCCACCTCATTTGCTATTTTCCCACAGGCCTGAAATCCCCCTTCCTTGCCTTTATCTCCCTGTTTCCATCTGAGAGGCCCCCTACCTTCTCCATAATCCAAATCATATCCTTCCTTCAAGATCCAACTTATCTATGTTAGACAGCAATTGTCACAAAAATGCCGCACATCACACCACCACAAAAAGTCAGTGGCTTAAATCCACAAACATTCATTCTCACTCATGTTTCTGCAGGTTAGCTGGAGATCAGCTGATCTAAGCAGAACTCAGGTGGGATTGGCTCCCAGCAGGAGGTTGGGTTCTTTCATCCTCCCTGGACCATGGTTGTTTTTTGTCATGGTGATGGAAGTAGCATGAGAAAAAAAAAAAAAAGCTTTATGCAAGCAAGCACATTCAACTCTGTTCTCTATCAAGCTCACTAACACCGCATTGGCCACAGCAAGTCAAACCTTGCATCGCTGGAACAGGAAATATACTCTGCTCATAGGAGAAGAGGAAGAAGAGCAAATGATTCAGATTATCATAATGTCTCCTCCTCCAGGAAGGCTTCCCATAGTTCCCCAGCTGCAATCTCTTTCTCCTTCCTTTGGCAACTCAGAGCCCTCTGTGCTTTTCTTATAGCCCTGTGTTTTATCCATCACATAGTTCATTATCTTTACTAGAGTAGAGATACCTTCTAAATTGTAAGCTGCTTGAGATCTGGACTTGATTCATATCTATGTTACCACTAGTTCCCACCTTACACCCTGCCGCAAGTGCCTGCTGATTGCTCAGTTAAGGTCTTTTGAACAAGAGAACAAATACCATTCATCTCTTGGTAGTAGAAGCCCCACCAGACTCACCAGATTGAGAATTCTCTTCTTGGTGATAACCGCAAGCTTGCGATATTCAGGGCACTGAGTTTGGGACCCAGAACACATTCATGACTCCCCTACATTATATTGTGTCCTAGTTATAAGAGGGAGGAGAAAAGTCTGGTCATTTGACTGAATGACTTTAGGCCACGTTCTCAATGGCCATTTTCGACAAGAGGGATTTTAAAACCAAGGAGGAGGAGACCCTGGGGCAGGACTCAGACACTAGGACCCTTCGGGCACATGACTATGACTCGCCTCAATCACTTGTCAGATCTGAGCGGCAGTTTTCAAACTTATTTGGCCATAGAACTCCCTTCTCCCACATAACACATATTAACATCCTGTGGGACTCGAGGAGGAGGAGGACACCTACCCATGGGCCTATCCACGGTCCACTTAAACCTTGGTTTAAAAAGATTCTTTACCGAGGGGGAAACCCTGCCCCCAGGGTTCTCCTCTTAGGACTTTGTTCCAAGAGCTTGCGTCCTGTTAGGATCTGGTTCCGCTCCCCCCCCCCACCCCGGCAGAGTGACCTCAAGCAGCTTAAGCTCTCTGAGCTCCAGTTTTCCTACCTGATAAACGGGTAATGCTAGCCCTTTGTCTGGAGGAAGCTGTGCGTGCTGAAGTGTGAAGTTTGCAAGGTGTGCAGCCCACAGTCGTCCCAGAGGGAGGGCTCTGTGATGGCCACTGTGACCTCACTGTGGTCCAGGGTGGGGCTGGTCCAGAGGAGGACGCATGTCTGCTTTCCCCAGGCCCCAGCCTGTTGGCATGTTTCCATGTTTCCTCCTTGCAGGCTGGCAGGCTTCTTCACTCCCAGCTGGTGTCTCATAAACCCGCAGCTCGGGACGGGGGGGTTTATGCCCTGGAAGCGTTGTCTCACATACCCTTCCTGGCAGAGTGGTGTCTGCACTACCCAGAGGGGAGCCGGGCCCGGAGATCTGGGGTAGGGCTGGGGCTGGGGAGTGTCCAGGCCCAGCCAGGCCCCAAACACTCCCAGTGTATTTCCTGGTGAAGTGGAAGGTAATATCATTTGAAGAGCTACTTCGCAACCACCAGTCTGTTCTGTATGTCCATGATTTTGTTTCTGTTTCATAGATAGGTTCATTCATGTCATATTTTAGAATATCCTATGATAAAACATAATAGAAAAGAATAGTTGAAAAAAGAACGTATATATGTGTATAACTGAATCACTTTGCTGTCCAGCAGAAATTAACACACCATTGGAAATAAACTCTACTTCAATAAAAAAATATTAAAACTGAAAAAAAAATTTTAATGAAAAAAATAAAGAACTACTTGGAAACGAACTAGAAAAACTGATGAAGCTGGGATTCATTTGTGTAGAGGAAGGAGGTCGAAGGAGATTAGATTAATAATAACATAGTAAGGAAGATTCAAATAGTTCTCTTCCCTCCCTCTTTCTTTCCCTCCCTCTTTTCTTCCATTTTTTTCCATCCATTCATCCATCTAACATTCACTGAACAACACGTGCCTCCACCTTAGTGCCCCAGGGTTCTCAGCTACCTGATATGAATCCACCTGTCCCTCAGCTGAGTCCAGCAGATATTTCCTGAGCAGCACCTATGCACCTGCATCGTATAAGCCCTGGGATCCCATGATGGATGAGATATAGTTCCTGCCCCAAAGATCTCTGTCTAAAGCAAGAAACAGATGTACCAACCAGAAATTACAGTGCCCTGAGATACGTGTTAAAAGAACTATGCACACACCCCTCAGGACCTCATTTCCCCACATAGTAAAATAGATGCTTTATTTCCATGCTGATTTCCAGTCCTGACACCCCTGTGAACCAACGCCTTCAGAATGAAAAGTCAGAACAGGCTGCTGGTTCTGCTAACCTGCTAATGCCCCGATCAAGCACTCAGGTTCTTCACTGCCTGCCTTTCAGGGGAAAACCTGTGAAAAGTATATATTTAATGCCCTATGAAATAATAATGGGTCTTGCACAGAAAATTTCATTTGAAATTATGGAGTTCTCTGTGTCAAACACATCAAAGGATGTTTCGCGGATGTGCTTAGTGTCTTACAAGATTGAATAATAAAACATGTCAAGAGAAGTGGTGAATATTTATATGAGCTAGTAAAAGTTTGATTCATTCATAAAGGAATATGAGGAAGAGAAAATGAAAAAGTATTGACATCGCATAGAGAAAAATCAATATTAAAGAGACAATGAAACGTTATAGTTGTCTCTGGGAGGTGGAATT
Organism: Balaenoptera musculus; assembly: GCF_009873245.2. Taxonomy (NCBI): domain Eukaryota; kingdom Metazoa; phylum Chordata; class Mammalia; order Artiodactyla; family Balaenopteridae; genus Balaenoptera; species Balaenoptera musculus. Next base: position 8,072,066 of record NC_045801.1, on the reverse strand, counting down.
ATATGTGATATTTATTTCCTTTTCCATACTTTTATGTATCTCCCGAAAATTCTGCAGATGAGCATGAATTATGTACATTTTTAGAAAATAAACATTACTTAAAAAGAAAAACACTCTCAGTGACTTGAGGATTGGATTGTTAGTGGACTGCCATCTGCCCTGATCTTTCCTGGAGGGGATTCGGAATTGCCTTGTATGAAGTTTTGCTTCTAAAATGAAAAGTTAGTAGGTTTGAAATAAACTTATGAGTTGGCCTCCTAAGTAGACAGAGATGTCTTCACCTTTGAAGGTGCTGATGGTGCTGAAATGCCAGCCTTCTGCAGAAGAACCCTGCCATAGCACAAAAGTCCACTAAGCAATTATGGGGCTTCACAGGGACCTGACACATGCTTTAACCAAGTGGATCAGAAGTGAGTTGACACGTGCTATCACAGATAATAGTAATAAAACCAACAATAACAATGACAAATGCTTATTCTGAACTAATGCTTGTTTCAAGCTGAGCTTTGTTCTGTGTTCCTTATATGTTAATTTATTTTAGTGATGAAGATTAGCTGAGTGAACCAAAAGAGAGGATTCAGAAAAATTTGGGTCTTGTCATTGCAATTCTTCGGGCTCAGTTCTTTAATCTGTAAAAGGTACATGATGCTTTCTTTTGTGTTGAATTCATCAGAGGGATGACATGGAGGGTGAAGTGAGATTAGTGGGTGAACCCAACTCCCTCACCTACTCATTCATTCATTCACTCATTCAATAAACATTATCATATACTTAGCTTATCCTAATTTTGAAAAGAGAGAGAGGGAATTCTCTCTGCCTGGCAACCTGAAGTTCCCTCGTAATCTTGCAAAGTTCCTCCTGAAGGATGTGCCCCATGTCAGCCAGTCAGGGACTCCTGGGAAGGCCCTTAAACAAGGGGTCTCTTTGGGGATCATAGATGTATGCACGCGAAGCATCTTGTAAAGCTCACATCTCAGGAGGCAGAGCAGCGCCGAGAGAGGGAAAGAGGCCCAGGGTCCTGACACTGGGGAATCAGGCGGCTCACGCCATCCTCCATCCCTGGAGCCCTCAGGTACATGAACCAATGCATTTTGTTTGGCTTCTGACCATTGAAACTGATTTAAAATACAAGCTAGAAGAAAAAGCACCAAAACATTAATATTGAAGGCAAGGTGTTTCTATTTCTTTTTTCCTTTTATTTCTGTATTTTAAAAAGTGTTCTTTCAAGATCATTTTTTTAACTTTTATGTTAAGAAACAAATAAAATGTAAATGCTTTAAAGGCTGCATTGTGATACCTGCCTTGGACACTACCATCTTCAGGTTGTTTATTTGTCTATGTCTCTCTCCTTGGGAGCTCCCAGGGTTTCTAGCCTGGGGTCTGGGTCCTATGAGGCCATCAGTCCCTGTTTGTTGAATGTATGCTTGGCAGGTCCCACAGACAGGCTCCCACACCACTGGTCCAACCACCTCCTCCCTTACCTTCTGTTGTAGAGGCTAGAAAGTTAAATACTTTATTGTCCAGCATCCTTTGAAGCTAGGAGTGCCTAAGTAAGTAACATAGCCCTAACCTATCAGGTGTTGGCAGAGATACCAGGAGGTGCTTCATTCCCGGAAAAACAGTGCAAAAGCTTAAGAAGAGAAGACTCTTTGCTTCTGCTCTGTCCCCTTCTTCCTGCCTGTGACACTGACATTCTGCCCCCGGGTGCCCATGCAATGTTTGTCTTGCACCCTTGGGATACCAAGTACAAGGAGAAAGACCAACACCCTGGAATGGCAGAGCATCAGGAGGGAGGGGCCTGGATCCCTGCTAACGTCCCTGAGAACTCTCATTAGCCCTGAACCTGAGCTGCTTCCTGCTGGGGTTCTTGTGTTGGAAGATACCTAAATCCCATTTGTTTTCACCGCTGTGGCTGGATTTCTGTTACAGGCAGCAGATTCACTATCAGACACTGAGTGAATGAACGAGGGACTGTAAGTGAACAGTTGGGGGTGCAGAAGGGCATTGGAGGGCATCAGCATTGACTTCAGTCCAATGCCCCAGGTCAAGGCTGATACTCATGGTGTCCCGGGACCTACTTCATTACAAAGCAGACTAGGGTTTCCTGTGAGTCCAGTGTCTAACCTGTTCTCTAAAGAAGCACTTGTTTCTGTGTCAGCAAATCCTAGGTTAAAATGATGTTTCAGGGTAAATCTTGAAATCCTCCTCATTGTTGAGTGAGCCATAAGTACTTGAATTGCAGGAGTGAGCGGCCTCTGCTTAGACAGATCACCTCAATTATGCCAGTGAGGAAACTGCAGCCCAGAGGTGGCTATATTTACTCAGGGTCACACAGCACCTCGCAGTAGAAGGGAGCAAGGGTTCTGATACCCTGGCACCAAATGTCCCGTCTCCATCCCCACCAGGATAGTCTGCTGAGCACTCACCAGGGGCAGAGGATGAAATCAGGAGGTGAGGAACTTACCGAAAAGATCATCTTTACCTTCGCAAAAAGGAGAGCGAGTGTCTGTACATCTATCAGTAGATCTAGGGACGAGAGGAGAGAAAGGCAGCCAGTTGGGTTGTGAACAATCAAAATTCCTCTGTGTGGCTAGGTCTTGAGTGTTCTCTAAGTGCTGCCCTGCTTCATTCTTCACTTGGTCCCCGTACACCTCTGTGCAGTAAGGAGAATTAGCACTCCTCCTTCACCGACTGAGAAACCACTGCTCAGAGGGTCAAGTCCTTGATCCAGCATCTCTTGGTATTGAGCTATCATACTGGGAAGAGCCTGCGAAAGAATAGGTCCTTCAGATGTGAGCCCCAGAACAAGTCTTAGGACCCAAGACAGGAATGACAGACCGTGTGACTTTTGAATGATGGAATATTCTACAAAGTGTGTGATTAGATTTTAAAAATCAAAATCTCCTTACCCTATTCAATCATGGTTTAGCTTCAGGGGGCCTCTGTCTTCATTTTCAATAGCTCTTTTTTTTTTTTTTTTGCTTTTTAGGTTTTTCTTTTTTTTTTTTTTAACATCTTTATTAGAGTATAATTGCTTTACAATGGTGTGTTAGTTTCTGCTTTATAACAAAGTGAATCAGCTATACATATACATATGTTCCCATATCTCTTCCCTCTTGCATCTCCCTCCCTCCCACCCTCCCTATCCCACCCCTCTAGGTGGTCACAAAGCACAGAGCTGATCTCCCTGTGCTATGCGGCTGCTTCCCACTAGCCATCTGTTTTACGTTTGAAAGAGTTGAACTCTGCATTCTTTTTCTTATTTTGTTCACACTCTCATCCTCCCTTTTCCTATCTCTTCTGAGATGTTATACACTAATAGTCACTCGTGTCAGGGAAACTACGAAAACCCAAATCCTTTCTGTAGAATGGACGGAAGGTTTTTAAAACTCTTTGACTGCCAGTCTAAGGTGTGTCTTTCTCTAAATCTGAAAACATATTTGTTTATTTTTGCTTTTGCTTCCTTTGCCTTAGGAGACAGATCCAAAAAAAATCTTGCTGTGATTTATGTCAAAGAGTGTTCTGCCTATGTTTTCTTCTAAAAGTTTTACGGTTTCACATTTAGGCCTCTAATCCATTTTGAGTTTATTTTTGTGTAGCGTGTGAAAAAATGTTCTAATTTCATTCTTTTACATGTAGCAGTCCAGTTTTCCCAGCACCACTTATTGAAAAGACTATCTCTTCCCGATTGTATATTCTTGCCTCCTTGGGATTAAAATATACACACTACTATATATAAAACAGATAACCAACAAGGCCCTACTGTATAGCACTGAATCACTGAGCTGTACACCCGAAACTAACACAACATTGCGAATCAACTATACTTCAATTTTAAAAAACAATAAAATGCTGAATGAAATGTTAAAAAAATCTGAAGATGCATAGTCTCAGAGAAGGACATGGCTCACCAAACAACACGTAAATGAGCATCGGCAAAACCAATATGCTTTCTCTGCATTTCTTCACTTCACAGTGTGTCTTTTATGAATATGTAACCATGTGCTAGGCATATAGAATACACTCACGTCATTGCCTAGTTAAAGAATATAAATAAAATAAGTGTTGCTTTGTTGGGAAGTCACCTTTCTTTTTCTCCAGATGACCACCACGTAATCTAACACTTCCTGAAACACCTTATACAAATGTAACGTCAATTCCCTTTCTCCTCTGTCTAATCCTTGGATTTCCTGGACATCACCAGTGTTATTGATTCTTGGCCCTGTGCAAATGTTGATGAGATGTGTCACACTCTAAGGAAATGCCATTTGAGGAAATAGATCAATCAGGCTGATTATTCACATCACAAAGGAATCCGGGAGAGTGCACTGGAATAATTGGTTGTAGAGGATGTATACCTGTAGAGGGGCCATGTGGTCTGGTGGGGAAAGTCTCCCGGGCTTCTGATTCAACTCTGCCTCTTTCTGTTTGGAATATCTCTCCGCTCTCTTTAAACAATAATGGTAGAAATGGCTGTGGTAGTTGTCGGGGTAGTCAGAATGACAGTGACAACGATGATGTCAAGGGAAGCTTATAGGATTGCTTTGTGAACTAATTGAAATGAATAAAAACACAAAACAAACTTAGAACACAGGGCTAGCCCACTCTTGTCATGGAAATAAAGAGTAGCTATTATGATTATAATTATGGGAAACCCTCAACCAAGAAGAAAGAAGTGTTTTGAGGAATAGTTAGATATGACATGGGAAGATCTTGCCCCTGGCAAGTGTGAGCAGGGTAAGACTCAGAAAAGAGTATATGACTTGGCAAAATTTCTTTTCTGTAAAGCCAGACCCAGGCTCTGTTTGTCTTTGCTCCCTTCGGACACCACCCCCTTACTCCTGGGGGACACTGTCTTTGAGTCGTCCTGACATGGTCAGCAAAGGGTCTTCTTGTCCTCCTCAGCCCACCCTTGGTTCAGGATGCTACTGAGAGTCATGGCACTTTGACGACGGTCATTGTCACTAGGGTAGGAACCACACTTGCACTCCCAGCACAGTGTCTAACACATGGTAGATGCTCAATAAATATTTATGGAAGAAATAAAGGGAGGGAAGGAACCTCAAGTTTTGGGGGACAGGAAAGTGACTGAGACCCCCCAGGTTAGAGGCAGTGTTAGCTATCGGATTGGGAACTTGAGCTGGAGTAGAGAGACCGGGGTTCTGCCCCCCACTCTACCACCCCACATTAACTAGGTGACTTTGGCCGAGTCACCTCTCTTTTCAGCATGCTGCCCCTTTGGAACTGGCTCTGGGCCATAAAAAGAACCAAAATAGATGTGACAAGTAACCTCATTTTCTGTTCTAGGTCCAGATGTCTCATCCTGTGATCTCACAATGACATCAAGATTTTCTCTTGTGTCATTTGAGGTTGGCAAAAGTTGACATGGAAAAAAATGACTTCTTCTTCCCAAGAAATGTTCAGACGCTAGACTCAGAGCCTTCCCAGTCTTCCCTGATTAGCTTTCTGTGGGGAAAGTCAATGAAAGCCCTTGAACCAAAGACATGCTAGTTTGGGGAAGTAGAACCCAGGAGCAAAATGGGAGTGTGGGGTCCCTGTGGCTGATCCTCTGGGAAGGTGAGGATGGAAATCCCGCCATAAGTCTAGGAATCTGCGTGTAGAGAGGACATGGGTGCTGAACCAGGAACTTGTAGAGACGTTTTTGGTGCCAGCACAGGGTGGCAGCCGCAGAACAGCTGTGACTAAATGGCCTTTCTGGCCAAGGCGGGTTCCTGAATCTCTATGGCCCTGGTGTGGCATGGAAAGGTGAGACAGGACCATCAGCAGCTCTTAACTGGTAGTCTTGTTGGGCATTCGTCGAGAACATCCCTTCCAAAGGAGGGAAATCCTTACTGCTACCCCACAGGCCTCTAGGGTCTTGTCCCTGGCCTGGCAACGTCCCATAACTCAGGTTCTAGCTCTCTCTCTTGCCCCTCCAGGACTTTTGAGGTGGCTCTTCCCTCCACAGGAATGCTCTTTTCCTGGCCTGGTTCTCCCTTCTAGCAACTCTGCTCAAATACTTCTGGCTGGGGAGGGCTTCCCCAACCTCCATCTATAAAATAGACCCTTATCCCGCTCTCCAGTCACCTTAACTTTGGGGTCAGTTTCCTGGGGCTGCTGTAACAAGTTACCATACACTTGGTGGCTTAGACCAAAAGAAGTTTATTCTCTCAGACTTCTGGAGACCAGACGTCTAAAATCAAGGTGTCAGTAGGACCATGCTCCCTGCAAAGGGGAGAGTCCTTGCTTGCCTCTTCCAGCCTCTGGTGGATCCTGGCATTCCTTAGCTAGTGGCCACATCACTTCAGTCTCTGACTCCATCTTCACATGGCCTCTTCTCTGTGTGTCCTTTTCAGTCTTTCATAAAGACACTCTCATTAGATTTAGGGTCGAGTAAGACCTCATCTTGATTCTTACCTTAATTACACCTTGAAAGACCCTATTCCCAAATAAGGCCACATTCTGGGGTTCCAGGTAAATGTAAACTTTTGGGGAACACTATTCAACCCACCATACCCTTCTTTTTCCTTTCTTGCACTCATGGTTGTCTGATAGAATCTCCATTCAGTTTTTTGTTTGTTTGTTTGTTTTCTGACTGCCATTTCAAGAATGCAAGCTGCAAAACTGCAGGGATTTGAGCCTTTTTGTCACTGCCATGGCTCCTGGCAAGTAAAAGGGGCTCAGTAACCATGTGTGGGCTGGAAATGGGCGTGCAAGTACCCCTTAGGGACTGCCACTGCATCTGTGAGGGGCCCACTGTGTCAGCAACTCCCTGATAGGCTGAGGACTCTCTCAGTCCCTGGAGCCTGAGCCCCAGTCCCCGGCGGGTGTTGTCCCCATGGAGCAGCTGAGAGGGCATCTCCTGGGGCCGCTCCACCAGCCAGCTCAGCCCAGCAGGCAGAGCTGCAGGCGCTCCTTCTGCACAGCAGTTTTTATATGAATTACCTTTTCTACATTTGTTTGCTCTGATTAAGAAGGGAAAGCATGGGGCGAACTCGACCAGGTGGGTGAGCAATTATTAATGGCTTTTGCTGTATTTTAGGATGTGTTACTTGTTTTTACATTGCTTTCGGAGTCAAAAGGGCCAATCAAATCAAATCAAAAGGTAATGCATACTCACTGAGGAGAAAAAGAAGACAAAAATGGAAGAGTAAAATATGAGAAGGGAAAAAAACATCGCCTGTTATTCCATACCCATAGGCAACCATCTTTGGTTTCTTCTCAGTCAAATAGTTTTCTATGCCATATGAATCCTGGTTGAGATCATATCCTACATTCAAGTTTAAATCACGCTCTTTTTTTCCCTTAAAATTAGGCCGTGAGCATTTTCCACATCATTAAAGACTAATAATAGTTGCCATTTGTGCAGTGCTACAGTGTGGTGGGCGCCGGGATCAATCTACTCCTTTAATTTGCACAACCATCACAGGCAGTTGTGACACAAGGCAGTGGCTGAAGGGATGGGCTCTGGAGCCGGATGACCTAGGTGTCAATCCCAGGTTTATGGTCCCTGAGTTCCGAGACTTTGGGCAAGGTGGGTGTATTCATCTCCTGTGGCTGCCATAGCAAATTACCACACACTGGGTGGCTTGACACAACAGAAATGTGTTCTCTGACAGTTCTGGATAGAAGTCTGAAATCAAGGCAGGCCCATGTTTTGCTGACGTCCGCCACCTTGTAAGATAGGTGGGGTTTAAATTACAGTGATGTAGTTTCACAATGAGAATGATTTTTTCCCTTTTGTATTTACTTTCCTCCTCTGTTTCATACGTGGCAATTCGCACCCTAGGTAACATTGTGAATTCTTATTTTTCGACATTAATTTAATGGGAGTAAATTGGTACTTTACGTTAGTCGGTTTTGGGGCAATTTTCAATGGTTGTAGAGAGTGTTCATTTCTGTCCTTTGCTTATTTATATCTTGTGATCTCAATATACTACATTTCTTGCCAGTTTTCATGAGTGCAGTGCTGAGTAAAGAATTTGGTCACCGAAAACCAGAGCTGTGACTTTCCCTCCAGATTCTGTTCTTTTTTAATCATAGTTAAGTGCTTATTTTTATAAGTTTAGCATTTTTGCATAATGTTTTACAGTCATTTTACACTCTTGCTTTTTTTTCTTTTTTTGAGACTTCTTCAAAAACGTTAAAGTGTAGACGGTCCTCCCTGTTAAAGAGATTTGATAAGAGGGTAACCTAACTCAGGATAGGCTTTTAGGTTTTAAACTCTCAGTTTACTTTTTAATTTATCTGGAGGTTATTGTGATGTGAAGTGAGATTCCAAGCTCAGTTTTCTTCCCAAATATTAAAATCTGTCTTTTAATTTCCACTTATTGGTTTTCCTTTGCAGTCCACACACACACACACGCACACATTCCTTTATGTAATTTTACAGATAAGAATATTGAGACATCGAGAGGCAAATTAATTTTCATGGAGTCACCTGGTTAAAGGAAGATCTAAGAGGCATCCCATTTCTGTGGATTCCCAATTCAGTGCTGTTCCATCCATCTCATAATACTCTATCCCTTATCTCATTAGACACCACAATTATGACATCATTTATTTCCACTATCCTTCCAATTAGACCTACACCATCCAATATGGTAACCACCAGTCACATGTGGCTATTGAGTACTTGAAATGTCACTAGTCCCAACTAAGATGTGCTGCAACCATCAAACACACACTGGGTTTTAAAGATTAAGTGTGAAAACAAGAACGTAAAATATCTCATGAATAATTTTTATATTGGAATGATAATATATCAGATATATTGGATTGAAAAAATATATCATTAACATTAACTACACCTAGTTCTTTTCATTATTTGTTTTTAATTTTTATTGGAGTATAGTTGATATACAATGTTGTGTTAGTTTCAGGTGTACAGCAAAGTGAATCAGTTATACATATACATAGATCCACTCTTTTTTTTTTTTAGATTCTTTTCCCATATAGGCCATTATAGAATATTGAGTGGAGTTCCCTGTGCTATACAGCAGGTTCTAATTAGTTACCTATTTTATGTATAGTAGTGTGTATATCAGTCCCAATCTCCCAATTTATCCCTCCCCCCACCTTATCCCCAGGTAACCATAAGTTTGTTTTCTACATTCATGCCTCTACTTCTGTTTTGTAAATAAGTTCATTTATACCCTCTTTTCACTATTTTTAGTGTGGCTATTAAAAAAATAAAAATTACATGTGTGGCTTGTATTATGTTTCTATTAGTACTGAAAATTAGACAGTCAACTCTATGTGGAGACTGCATTTTGTTTGTTTTGTTTTTTCTCACCATCTTATCATGGAACCAAGAAGGATCCTGTGGGGCCTTCCTGGGGATGGACTCCTATCTCCCCTCCCTGCCTCTTCTTTGTAGAAAACCTTTAGCCCCCTAGGCCTTCCCTGAGTTACAGAGAGCAACTTTAATCAGAGAAGCTAGAAAATGCAGAAACAAAGGCCAACAGTTAAGCAAGATAAAGTAATAATCATTTAACTATAAAATAAAGGCAAGGACCATTTTGTTCCTCCTCAAGGCTGTAGATAATATTCTGAGACAATCCTTGAGTTGTTTTGCAGGTAATAAAACCCCCACCATGTGGAAGAAGTTAATTGCTGACCACCAGCACATAGAATCCACGTGGGTAGGAACTAGAAGGTTGATGATATTGACTCTAGGAATACCACCTGGTTATCTCACCACCACCAAGTCAGAAGAATGTCCAAGAGCCGTTTAGGCACCCTGCAACCCTCTGCCTCACCTTGCCTTTAAAAACCCTTCACTGAAAGCCACTGGGAAGCACAAGTTGCCTGTTCTCCTTGCTTGGCCTTGCAATAAATGCTGTACTTTCCTTCACCACAACCTGGTGTCAGTAGATTGGCTTTGCTGTGCGTTGGGCGAGTGGACCCAAGTTTGGTTCAGTAACAATCATAGCAATTAGCACTGTTTGCTGCACATAATAGACGCTCACTAAATATTTGTTAAATGAATGAGTGTGTGAATAAGTGAATATACAACTACAACCACACTCCCCTTGAAAGGATGTGATTCTCAAAAATCATGCTGGTAGAGTTGGTTTTTTTTTCTTCCAAGCTGAAGAGGTTGGTTAGGCCATATAGTAATGATCAAAAAGGGTCCCTTAGTAACTAGGGATCAACAGGAAACAACCCAGGAGGGGCTACAAACTGAGGCCACATGGGCAGCCTGTTTAAGAACCCTGAATTTTCAACAGGGGAGTCTTATCCCATGGTTCTGGGGGTACCTCAGCTGAACACAGACAAATCTTAGGCTGCCATTCACACAAATGCCATTCTCTCTCTCTCTCCCTCTCTCCCTCTCTCTCCTCTCTCTCTCGCACACGCATGTGAACAGGTTTCACCCTGTAACGCAGCCCCTTCTCATCATGTGCTTCCTTAACTTTCCTTTAAGCAAAGCCTGTGCAACTATACTTCCTTATTCAGCCCCCACCATACGTGCAGGTGGATAGCATAGCAGTTTGGGAGCAGACTCAGGACCTGGAGAGCTTGGGTTTGAGTCTTATCCTTTCTACTTATCAGCTCTTTGGTCACATGGAGAAGTTGCTTCACCTCTCTGCCTCGTCGCCCTCATTTATAGAATTAGCACTGTGAGTATTAATTATAGAGCGTTTAGGATGTCAGGCACAGTCATTACTTAGCAGATGCTAATCCTCTCCATCACAGGATGGCAGGGATGATTGGAATTCATCCTAATTCACAAAACACACTGCCCTTTTTGCTTATCTTTGCTCCTCCCTGGGTCCCATAAGCCACAGTCTGTGAACTCAGGTGTACTGTTCTCCCAGACCCCCAAATTCCTGATGGATAAGGTGGGCGGTGGGCGTCTAGGGAGGACAAAAAAGCACATAGCCATGTCTTGCCAGACAGAAGGCAGGGGTTGGCTGTGTAGAGTGATCGAAAGGGCCCTAGATGGAGAGAAGCAGGCTTGAGGTATTGCCAAGGCGTTGGTGCTGACTCATTGCTCAGAATTTCTTCTCTTTGGAAAACAGTTTCCTTACCTCTAAAGAGGAAGGTGTGGAAGCTGATAAGTGTTTCCCAAAGGGTTTTCTGCAAAACTCCAGCCCTATCACATCATTATTGAAACATGACCTGTTTTAGTTTGGGTTCCCCACAAAGTGTACTCTGAGAAATGGTTTGGGCAACAAGTGTATTAATCAGGAACTGAACCCATGGAGCACGATGAAGGTTGGAGAAGGGAGAGAAGGGTGACCGGAAAGCTATCAGACAGTGCATTAAGGACAGAGCTGCCCACGTGGGGAAGTGGGACTCCACGCTCCTGGGACCCCTTGAGAGACCAAGTTGAACATTCCATGGGATTGTCCTGCCAAGATGAGGAATCTGAGATACTTAACACTGCTGTTTGAGGGTTATTCTCTCAAGTGAAGAGAGAGAAGTTGCTTGAGATCAGAAGTCTGTGGAGTGCACAGAAACTATCCACTGAGGCCCAGGTAACTCCAGGGGGACCAAGAGGACATGGCTGGGTCCCACGTCATCTGTTGTGCAGACCAAATGCCCACTCCATCTCCCTCTTGGAGAGAAGGACACGCAACTTCGGGGGGAAGTTGAGTAGAGAGATGAGGATCTCAAGGTTGGCTCAAAACCCTGTTACTTAATGGCTATGGGACTCGGGGTCATAATGTCTTAATCAGTTCCCTTGCTGGTACAATAAGGATGACAGGGTTGAACAAGGATTAAAAGAGAATAAAATATATAGAGCCCTTTTCCCAGGGCCCCCCATATAAGTACCCAGTAAATTTTGCACATTTTATTTTATCATTATTCCACTAAAGGTTATGCAGTATTCTGTAGGGAAGAAATTGGTATCACTAGGTTGAGTACAGCATTTCCCATCCTGTTTACCTACAGATACCTTTCTTATGCTACAGGAGGTGAGACCTCAGTTTCCTCCCGATTTTATGCTTGTCTGTGAGACGCAGAGAGCGCCCCCCCTCTCGCCACAGGACACTGACTCAGCAATAAATCCAGCCATGTTGTTGGCTGGGAAATTGCTAATTTCTTGAGAATCCCTCTGAGCCCTTTTCTCAGAAAGACAATTATGCAAAAACCCCTAAATGATTGTATTCTAACCATGCCGGCATCCCCATCTGGGTGTAGATGGGACACACAGGGCCACCCCTGGGCCATCAGTGAGCCAGGACACCACCCTCCCACTCGTATTTCTCTGCTTTGTAGATGAAAATCAGACAGTTTTTGTTGGTTCCTTTTTTATGGTTATAATTAGAGAACACCCACCTGCAAAGAGATCCACTTCTCCATAGCAGTAAAAGGCTTTAAGTCAATCTATATGGCAGATAATGTTTACTTATGTTAGGATCTGAGGTGTGTCTCCTAATTTGCGAGTTTTGCTAAACAGGAGAAATAATCTCTACCTCTCTGAAGCTGTTTGAGAGCCAAATGAGAAGACATGTCAATCCTCTTGGTGAACTCTAAAGTACTAAAATAAGTAAATAAGTAAAATATTAGATGCAAGAACAGTTCATACAAACGTCCAGAAGAACAGAAAAAGGGTTGGCCGGAAGAAAGTGAGACTAAGTTCTTCTAAGCCTTCAGGTGTAATATTAGTTTTCAAATGTATAGTGTGGAAGGAAGGGTGCTTGCCTGCGGCTGGGGCATGAGGGGTGGGGAAGCGGGGAGTTAGTGTTTAATGGGGACCGTTTCAGTTTGGGAGGATGAAAAGTTCTGAGATGGATGGTGGTGATGGTGGCACAACAATGTGAATGTACTTAATGCCACTGAGTTGTACACTTTTAAAAGTGGTTAAAATGCTAAATTTTACATTATATACACTTTACCACAATTTAAAAAATTGAAATTGAAATTAAATAAAGAAGGGGAAAACACAGCATGGAATAGCTATCATGTCTCTCCAGGGGGTAGGGAGTCAATAAGGAACCTAGGCACATGGGATCCTTGCCAGGGCTGTGCCCACCTTCTCGTGGGGAAGACACGTGAGTGGAGGGAGCTTTGTGATCCAGGAAGAGAGGTGTTCCAATGGCAGCCTCCCAGGGGCCATGGAGGCACAGAGAACCCGTGCTGGGGGCGGTGGTTTTCTGGAAACACGTCCTGATCCTCAGCCAGGTGGGGCGGAGGGGGAGGTGGATCTGATTCTGGCAGAGGGAAAAGCCAGTCTGAGGCAGGAGAGAGCCCAGGACACACGTGGGAGCCGGAGACAGGCGCAGGGGGGAGCGGGGAGAGCGTGAGGGATGAGGGCTGCATGATGGCGTCAGAAAGTGAGAAGCTGCCAGATCAGCGGGCCGGTGAGCCATTTCCCCCAGGGGCACTGGGGAGCTATGGGAGCATTCAGAAAGGGGAATGACACACTCAAGTGAGCCTTTCTGCAGCAAACCGCGGCAGCAGCGCGGAGGACGGTGAGGTGACATGGAGCAAGATGGGCCACAGAAAGAACGCTCAGGCGGTGTTGCAGTGTCAGGGTGGTGCCCTCTGCAGCTGTGGCAGTGTCCACAGAGCCAAGTGGGCAAATGGCAGAGTGTCTAGGGGTGAAGGATGGAGGAGGAGTCATGGATGGGGCACGGATTTCTGGCTGGGGCAACTGGGTAGGTGGGGAGCTGAATACACAGTGGCTGCCTGGATGGTTGGATGGATGGATGGATGGATGGATGAATGGATGGATGGATGGATACTGTGATTCCTTTGAAACTTTGCCTTCGAACACATTGTTCACCTCGACACGTTCTAATTCCTTTTAAGTCCTTGCAAATACATTTCAAGCCTCCTCTGACCCTCTCCTTCCAAGCTCCCTCCTTTGGGTTCCCATGGCATCCTGCAATTTCCTTTTCTAAGCACTCTGTTAAGCTCATCTGCTTACTTCTCTGCCTCTATACACTTTAATGAAAAGAGGGACTATATCTTTCTTCTCTGTGCTCCCAGTGTCTGCCTAATAGAGGATGTTAATTAGTACATGTTGAATGAAGGGACATGTCCCACCAGACTTCCAATCCATCAGATTATAAGCCCCATGAGAGCAAAGCCATGCCTGTCTTGTTCTCCATCCTGTTCCCTGAGTCTGCCTGCCATGCAGGAAGTGTCTGATCATGAGTATTTGGTCCAGTTGAAGCAGCAGGGCTGGCCTCATGCCGAGGTAGAATATGGATTTTCTTAAAGGGTCAGATATGACAAATGTATCTGAATAAATCTTTGCTCCTAGAAAACTTCCCTAGTAGCACGGGACTGCCGATTTTAGCATTCTTTCTCCATCTTTCTTTCTTTTTTTTTTTTTTAATTTTATTTATTTATTTATTTATTTATTTATTTATGGCTGTGTTGGGTCTTCGTTTCTGTGCGAGGGCTTTCTCTAGTTGCGGCAAGTGGGGGCCACTCTTCATCGCAGTGCGCGGGCCTCTCACTATCGCGGCCTCTCTTGTTGCGGAGCACAGGCTCCAGACGCGCAGGCTCAGTAGTTGTGGCTCACGGGCCTAGTTGCTCCGCGGCATGTGGGATGTTCCCAGACCAGGGCTCGAACCCGTGTCCCCCGCATTGGCAGGCAGACTCTCAACCACTGCGCCACCAGGGAAGCCCCTCCATCTTTCTTATACGTAGCTGTGAGAAGGAATTTTTCCCCTCCGGGCTTTGGGACTTAGCACACACACTTACGCACTTTTTCACTCTCTCATTCATTCATGTATTCATTCACTCATTTATTTATTCTTTCAACAATGTCTTTTAATCTGCTCCGGTCACAAAAGCTTAGGGCTTGGTTTGCTGCTTCTAAACACTGTCCTTTAACACTGAAGTGAGGTGATGGCAAAGATGAAGGTTGTCTTGAGGACGTGGTGCTCGTCCGGATGTTCATTAAAGAAAAAATACTTAGGGATCTGAGATCTCTTTCTTCTTACTCTTAAAGACCTATGTGAGAAGGAATGGTCTAGGTGAGTTATGGGAAGCAGATGTCAGCTCCCTGAGAAGGCAGCCCAGCCTAGCTGGGGGGGGCCTCTCTGTGAGCTGGGGTCCCGGCTTCCTGTGTGGGCAGACCACCCTAGTGGCTGGGTGTGAACCTGGCTGAGATGTTGCGTGCTGATCTTCCATGTGGGGTCACAGGTGGGGACAGGTGAACTCTGAATTCCACTTTAAGTTCCTGGAATCCGGAAGCTGAATCTCTTGCAGTCTTACTTTCCTTTAATCCATCCGTGATGTTTTTTCAGCTAATTTGCTCACGTCTTGAATGGAGGAACCGTGTCTCATCGAGCCAGGGCCATGGTCCCAAATATGTCAGGTGTGAGTCTTTGCTTGGCTGTCTCTGAGCTGTGTGACCACAGAATCGCTTCATAACCTCTGAGCCACGATGCCCTCCTAAAGTGAGGAGCCCTACACCTGCCTTATGGGTTGTCATGAAAATTACATGCGATGGTTTACGTGAAAACTCCCAGGACCACCTCGGGTACAGAGTCTGGGGGAAGCATAATCATTCATGGCCATTTATTGACAACCAGCTCTGTCATTTTTGGCGCGTGACCTCGGAAAACTGTGTACAAAGAGCCTCGTGTCAACACCCTTCTGGCCAAATAAAACCCACTTTCATGACTCTGTTAGCTGGTACCCGTGGAGCTCTTGGAACAATGGCTGCCATATGTAAAGCATTGGCATTATATAAATGCTAGCAACCGCGGTTACCTGTGGTGTGCCCTCCTAGCGCCCTGCACAACCCCCAGCTGAGTTTTCACCAGAGCGTCCTGTAACTGCTGACCTTCACCTGTCTTGTCCAGCATCTGCAGTAGTGCCTCCCTGCTCCCTCCCCACCCTAAGTTAAGGCGCGCAGAGCCCACTGTGGCCTGATGCTCAGCTCTGCAGCGCTGTGTTCAGCTCACCAGCTGGAGTTCCCGGGAGCACTGTCTGAGAAGTCCTGCCCCCAGGCCAGGGCCTCACACTGCACAGCGCGGGGTATCCCGGCAGTTTGGGGTCTCTGCAGATGGCCCCACCCCCACCCCGGGCACACTGTTTGCCTGTGCCTGCTCTCCCTGGGAGCTGCGCGGCTACCAGGTCCCACTTGCAGTGTGCCAGAGGCATGGGCATGGGGCACAGGGCCTGGGTAATTAGCACGTATCTGTGAGGTGGGTGGAATTCCTGGGAAGTCGTAACTACTTAAGCTGAGTCTGTGTGGTGATAAAACATTCCAGGAAAATGTTAAGTGTAAAGTGCCGGCAGCCACGTATCACTTCTGACTCTGCAGCTGGGGAGTGGACAGGTGTTAGGACAGATAAGAAAGGGGACGTTTGGGGAGTGTCTGGAATCCAGTTAGCTCTGAGCTTCCCCCAGGCTGGACCTCACCGACTCAGGGATGAGTCCATTGTGAAATATTTGGCCAAAGGGGTATTGACATGAGGCTCTTTGTGCAGAGTTTTCCTGGGAACCAGGGCCTTAAGATAGGTCTCAAAGGGGCTGTTTCCTCTCCCTCATGTGGAGTCTCGTGCTAGGAAACAGTGGAGCCTCTTCTGAAAGAATGCTGTGAAATACACCTAGGAGTGCACTTGGGAGCGGGGCGGGGCGGAGGCAGAGCCGCATATTTGGAGGTCATTTGGCTTGTAATATAAACAGATCCTAATTTGCTTTTTATTTTTTATTATTACATTCTTTTGGCCGTGCCATGCGGCATGTAGGATCTTAGTTCCCCGGCGCCCCCCCCCTTCAGTGGAAGCCCGGAGTCTTAACCACTGGACCACCAGGGAAGTCCCTGCAATTTGCTTAACTAAGACAAAAAGGTTCCTTTGTAGGAATGATCCTGACCAGCTCAGGGACTGAAGTAAGACTTGAATAAACAAACCTGCCCAAAGGAAGAGTCTAGAGTGGTTCCGGAACCCGGAGCTTATGGTGTTTTGGGGGTTCTCTCAGAGCAGGGGGTGGGCAATCTTTCTCTGTAAATATCTTCTGCTCTGGGGTCCACACTCAACTCTGACCTTGTAGAGCAAAAGCAGCCACAGACCACATATAAACGAAGGAGCGTGCCTGCGTTCCAAGACCTTTTCTTTACCAAAGCGGGCACCTGGCAGGTGTGGTCCTCAAGCAGGCTGTGCTGGCCCCTGAAGCTGCGGAGAGGGGCGTGGCTTTCTCCATCCATCCGCACCCAGAGCTTCTCTCAGCAGTGGGACCACTTGGCCCCCATCCCTGCAAGGTTGATCCTGATTGGTTTAGTACCCCAGGCCTAAGTCAGTCAATTCACTGAGGCACCACTGACCTCAGGGGCTGGCTCAGGTTGGTGCGATCAGAGTAAAGCAGGGAGTTTTTGCTCATTGAAAGGAGAGATGGTCTCTCATCTTTCCCTAGATCCCTGCTTCTCTCCATCTCCCCTCCTCCACCACTTCCTCCTCCTGCCCCTTCTCTCCCTCATCTCTTTACTTTCTCTCCCTTCATCTTTTCCCTCAGCATCTCTGTCTCCTTCTCTCTCTTTTCCTCTCTCCCTTCCTCTCTCTCCCTCTCCTGTGCAGGAATAGCTGATATCTATGAAGGAGCTCATGGAATTTGAGGTTTTCATTAACCTAGAATCCAGGGTTTTTTCCCACATTCCTTTCCACTTCAAGTTACATCAAATTGAGATAATTCAGTGTCCTGAGCCATTACTATGTGCCGGGTAGCAGTGAGTCCTAGGCCCTGGAGGTATAGAGATGAATAAGCCAGTCCCATGTCCAGCAAACTCATGGCTGGTAAGGGAGATGGACACACAGTCAAGAAAAGGGCCAGCAGAGGCCACGTCTGAACAGAGATTGGAGGGAACTGGAGTGTGAGAGGGACACACACACACACACACACACACACACACACACACAGAGGGCGAAGCGAGTACAGTCACAGAGGGTGGAAAACACTGATGTGTTTTAGAGATAACTCTTCAGATCTTTCCTACTCCACCTGCCCCATGAGACCTGGGCCTCTTTACAATGACAGACCCACAGAAGAGCCTCGGCATCATGACTCAGCAGCTGGTGGAAGCCCCAGCTGGCAGGGCAGAGTGCAGAGGTGGCAGAGTAAGGAGCTGGCGGTCCAGGACAGATGTCTCCAGGCCTCGTGGACAACCCTCAGGCCTCTGCCTGTACCACTGCCATTCATGTTTGCAGCCCCTGGACTCTTTAATGGGCAGTCTGAGGCTTGATTGATGTCACATTGCCTCCCAATTCTGACTTGGAAACTTCCCCTCTGTGTGACCTTGGGCAAGCCACTTTACCTCTCTGTGTGCAATTAGCTCATTTGTCCAATGGAGCTACTTTCCAGGAATGGTTGTGTGTCTGGAAAGCATGGATATAGACTGCCTGGCACATAGTAGGTGCTCAGTAGACACAAGACCGTGATATTATCAGTGCAGTAAGGCAGGTGCCAGGACGCATAGGGGCCCCACGGGAGCAGAGGATGTTGGAGGTAGGCAAGGGTGGGGTGAGAAATGTTGACTAAAAGAAAATTTCACAACCTAAAAGTTAAGAATTATGTTTTATTCAGCAGAGTTACTGAGGACTATAGCCGGGGATGGCAGCCTCTCAGGTAGTTCTGAGGGACTGTTCTGAAGAGGTAAGTGAGGGACTGTTCCGAAGAGGTAAGGGAGGAACCAGGATATCTAGGAGTTTTTGCTGAAAAAAAAATGTAGTTGAACATCAAAAGATTACTGCTAATTACAAAACCAGACATCTCAAATTAATGATTTTAGTGCTTTTCTGTATATGGGAAGACGCATAAGTCTGAGCTGATTGAAATCATTCCTTTGCTATGCATCTTGACTATCTAGGGCCAGTATCCTGCTTTTCTCCACCCCGAATTCCCCACGGGGTGCACCCTTGGCTGCAGTGGCTGAGGGCTTTATTCAGGCAACATCCTTCGTTTACTGATACGGCAGGCAACATTCTTTGTCCCACGGAGGGCAGAACATGTGGAAACAGGTGGAGACTCCGGACTACTCCCCTGGGCCACGTGAGTCATCATCGGGTGACCCAGACATACCCTCAACTTTGTGATTTTCTCTTAACAAGTCAGGACCGAACTTTGACCTTTGGGGTCCTGCCCACGCCCTTTTGTAACAAGGAAGAGCCAAATTAGAATACAGGTTGGATCTGTTTCTTTTACTTTAACCTTTGCTTTCCGCTGCTTTTGTTCACTAAAAGGATACTGTGTATACATAATGGCCAGCCTCTGGGAACCCTGCCCCTCTGCCTGAAGGTTAAACCAAAGTGCCTTTGTTCAGGGAAACATCCGGACCCTGTGCACCTGTGGATGGCTGCAGGGAAGAAGAAATTAACACATCCCCTCCCCGAGGCTGGCCATTCCAGGGGATATTTGCAAAACTTATGGCCTTTTTACTTTACTTCCTCGTCTCCTCCCCCTCTCCGTGCTATAAAAGAAACTGGCATCCAAACCCTGACACGACGGTTATTTTGAGATTTTAGTCTGCTTTCTTCTCGGTCAGCCGGCTTTCCGAATAAAGTCGTCTTCCTTGTCTCAACACCTCGTCTCTGATTTATTGGCCTGTCCTGCGCGGAGCAGAGTGAGCTTGGACTCGGTTACACTTTCACCCGCCAAACTGCCTCAGCATCGGAGGTGGGAGCTTCACCCACTCACTGCGTATATATCTATGTAAAAAATAGATCTGTTTAATTAATATATTATTAATATATTAATAATATTAATATATATTATTAATATATTAATTAATATATCTTTTTAAAAAAAATTAAGGCTGATACTATTTTTTAAAACAGCTTAGAGGACCCAGAAGGGCCTGTGCTTTGGAGGAAGCCTTTGCCATGCGTGACTCGGTTGGTGGTTTTTACAAAACGTTAATTTCCTTTTTCCCACTGCATTCAGGTCTTCAATGACTGGTCCCTGGGAGAAGACGTATCTTGAGCCTCTTTGGGTCCTGATGGTTTTCGGATCAAGAGTGTTATTTGATGTTAGAGAAGGAGAGACCCCAGAGGGGGATTGGTTTGCACTGTTGGGTCTGACTCCTGCACTTGTGGGTGATGTGTTTTCACAGCTGCAGGCTTCCCAGCAGCCTCTGCAAGTGGCAGGCCCCCTCTCTCCAGAGGATAAGCCCTGAAAGGGAGCAGGGCCTCAGCTGCCCAGATGGATCAGAGCGGAGAGCAACGACTTCATCAAAACCTTTGGCTGGTTGGACAGGTGCACCCAAAGGGGGATGGGAGCTCAGTGAGATGGGAATTGGAGTTCCGGAATGTTTGGATCGGGGGCTGCTAAGAGGCCGCCTCCTGGATCAGGTGCCTCTTTTGTCACGTAGATGTGCTGGAAAGAGCAAAAATGGTTGTGCGAGGAGCCCCATTTGAATCCTGGCTCTGCCTCTGGGACGGGCACGCCGTCGTCTGAGCTCAGGTCCTTGATCAGAGAGGCAGGGGTCACAGCACTGACCTCCAGGAGCGCTCCTGGGATAGGTAATATGTGATGATGGGCTTACATCAGACCATATGCCCTTCTGTCTAGCTTGGCTCTGTGAGAGCAGTGACTGAGGGTAGGGTTCCAGGTGACAATGGCCTGGCCATTTCTGAGACAGTGAGAAAAAGGTCTCCATTGAAACCTAGTGTCTCATCCAGGACCTTTACCGCAGGACCCCTGAGTGAGAGCCAGACAGCTCTGGGGGACATGGAAAGATTTAGAACTCCACGTCAGAGGATAACTGTTGCTCATGAAGCCGAATCCATCCTCTGTACCCCGACACGGGATTAATTCTTGGAGACAGCGTTTTGGGTGAAGTAGAAAAGAATAGCTTTATTGCTTTGCCAGGCAAAGGGGGCCACAGCGGGCTAATGCCCTCAAAACTGTGTGTCGGGACCTGGAGGGGGTAGTGAGAAGTTTTATGGTAATGGCTCAAAGAGGGCGTGATCAGCTCGTGGACATTCTTCTGACTGGTTGGTGGTGAGGTAATTGGGAGTCGGTGTCATCAACCATCTGGTTCCACCCGGTCTGGGGTCTACGTGCTTGTGGGCAGCAGACAGTTAACTTCTCCCACCTGATGGGGGTTTCAGTATCTGCAAAGCAGCTCACAGATGTTGTTATGTGTATCCCTTGAGGGGGAACCAGGACCCTGCCCCAAGGCTGCACTATTGTTTCTTGACTGTTCCTCCCTTGTCTCTGCATCCCCTCCCTTCCCTAACTAGCCATAGTTTGAATCTGCAGGTTGGAACTCAGGCATGGTCATGAAGGCTGAATAAAGCCTATTTCCTGTAATCAAGAAATGGGGGAGGGACACAGAAAGGCTTTTGTGCGCAGGAGCCTCACAGGGTCGGCTCAGTATCACTCTGGGCCCATGGAGGGCTCCATGGGGAAACATTGAGAGCAGCCTTGGGTAGCCTTGTGAGCAGCTTTCCTTCCTTCCTCAAGTGCTTATTCAATGTGCAGACCCCTAGGCAAAGCCCTGGAGACCCAGAGATGAGCCAGATACAGCCCTTCTCCTACAGGCATTTCAGTTCAACGGTTGCCTTACTTTAGTTCTCTGGGCATCTGACATGAGAGGAAAGTCCCCCTGTTCAAAATTGACCAGTGAGATGAATACCCATGTGCACTGGATACTCTTTTGGGCACTAGGGCCACAGTAAATAAGGTCTGCTCCCTGTTCTGGGGCACAGGTGGCTACTGCAAAAGAAGACATTCTCCTGGGAAGGATGAAAACCATCCCTGAGAAGAGAGGGTTTCTACTGGGGCAACCGCTGTGAGCTTAGCTCTGGGCTAGGCCTCTGAGGATACAGGAAATGAGCACATCTTCAGTGTTGCATTGGTGTGTCTCCAAGCCTTCTGGCTGTGTGGAGTCCTCACTTAATATTTAAATAATTATCCCACGGTCGGAGAGAAATATAGCCTCCTCCATCTGGCGGACTGGTCCAGGGATTCTCAAGTCTTCTCCTTTTCCTCAGTTTCTCTTGCTCTGGTTTTATACTTTGACATGTAAAATGAACCATCGCAGATATGTTCTCTTTCTCTGTCTTGGTTTGGGTCCCCTGGAACCCTGAGACATTGGTTCAATGCAAGTCGCTTGTTGGGGAAATTATCCAAGGAAATGCTGGTCCTGGAGCAGGGAGTTAGGTGGGGGAGGGAAGGAGGTCAAGAAGGCGTGTTATGTTAAAAAACCAAAATTCAACCAGACAAATTTGAAGATCTAATGAGCTTGATTAGGTGATTCAGGAATCAGGCAGCATCCCATCTCGCCACTAGAAGGCGCTCCAAGGGATTGTGCAAAATGGAAGGTTTTTATAGGAAGACGATGGAGCAAGGGAGCTGTTAGCATAATAAAAGAAATGAAATTTTTTTAAGGCTAGGACCTTTTTTGGGGAGGAAGGAACTCCATTTTTTTTTTTTTTTAATCTTACAGACTGCCTCTTCTTCCTCTGGGGGATTGAAAGGGCCCATGTGGCAGATTACTTCATTGGTGCTGACTGGAAAATTCCAGACTGGGTGATTAAGATCACATTTCAGGTGAAGGTCAAAACTGCAGTTAGGTTAGATATGAAATCTAGGTTTGGTGTCGTGGGCTTTAGCACAAGTGACGCCACTTGGGACCTGCGGTTTCTCACTTTAACTGTCATCAAGCCAGGGACCACTGTGAGAACCGGGGGCTCTGTCTGTTCAGGGTCCCTGAGAGGTGCTGCAGAAGGTTCTCCTCTCTGAAGGGTGAGGAAGCTGGGATATTTATCCACCACTTCTCTGTCTGTTACTGGTGGAGGGCTGATTCTGGGGGCTGATGCAGGGTGAGACTGCTTCCTGGCCCAAACTTTGCCTCAATTCCTTACTCACTAAGTACCCAACTCTTTGTCCTGTCAAATCCTCACCAATTGATTTATTTCTTTGCGTAAAAGATATAAAAGCTGCCTGCCTTTGGTCACTCTCTGAGCATCATTTCATGATTTCTCATTCACACACAATTTAATTAGTTTTTCTTTTATTAATCTGTTGTGTGTCGATTTTATTATTAGTCCAGCACAAAAACTCAAGAGGGGTAAAGGGGAGAAATTTCCCCCTCCCTGACACAGCCATGAGCCGTGAAGCCTCTAGAGGAGGGAAAAGGCAAAGTACAGATTCTCCCCTAGAGCCTCTAGAAGTAACCAAGTCCTCCAGACACCTTGATTTTAGCCGCCAAAGCCCCTTTTGGATGTCTGATCTCCAGAACTGTAAGATACTCTATTTATGTCGGTTTAAGCCACTAAGTTTGTGGCAATGTGTTACAGCCACAGTAGGAAACTAGGACAATAGGTAACTTGCCCCGATCTGCCTAGGACTGAGTCTGGGTACCCACTACACGACATGTAGATGAGGAGGCAGATGCACCAAGGACGGTTTCACTGCAGAGAGACGAGAGCCTTGAGTGAGACAGGAGGGAGAACAGAGCAGTGAACTTCAGGGGGCCTTGTAGAAAATAAACTCGCAACCCTTTGGCATGATGTTCAAGGTCCTTAACCATTTGGCTGAACCTACGGTTCCCACCTTCCTTGTCCGAGTCTCCCCCAGCCCCCGCATTTTGGCTCCCTCTGATAGGGCCATCTCTCTCCCAGGCCTGGAACGTGCAGCCCTCAAAGCTCTCCCCCCCGCCCCCAGTCCGTCCCCCGGGTGACTGCTTCTCCCCGCCTCCATCTACTCAGGTCGGTCTTGCTCTTCAAAGTCAACGGCTGATGCAGGAGGTTATTGTACACGTTGGGCAGTGGGGCTCAGTCTTTGCGGAACCTGAACTTCGATAGGATTTTTGAGCTTCCACCAGTGTAGGGGAATGTAGGAGAGTTTGTTCTTGTCCAGCTGCGGGGTTGGCACATACCTGCATTTTAGATTTAAAGTTGTTAGTCTAGAATTCTCACAGGCAGGGTGGAGGAGGGGGCGGGAGAAAGAAGGAACTCACTTTTATTGAGCACAATCTTCCTGCCAGACATTGCAGGGACCCTTTCCCTTTTAATCCTTCAAACCCACATGGCCTCTCCAGTGTTTCCAAACATGGACTCCAGAGCCAGAAAGCTCAGGTTCAGATTCAGGATTTGTCAGCTTCTAGCTATGTAACCTTGGGCAATACCTTAGAATCTCTATTGCTCAGTCCCTCGGTCTGGAAAATGGGAAGAATAACAGCAGAAGCCTTATGAAGATTCAATCAGCTAAAGCATTTTTAACATCCTTAGATGGTTCTTGGCACCTGGAAAATGTGATATAGCTGCTAGTTGTTATTAGAATGGTCATCAATATCATCATCATAACATCCTCATTTTTTACTCCTGTAAAGATGTTTATTCTCTCTGTTTTGCAGGGGGTAATACAGGCTCATAGAGGCCGGTCACATGTCCAAAGTCACGTGGAGAGCATGGCGGAGCTGAATTTGAAAACCAGAGCTCTCTGTGCATCGTGACACAGACCACGATGATTCCAAGTCCTGTGCCCTGGGGCTCTGTCAGTTCAGATTCACGGTTTGCTCCTGGCTCTTGCTTCCAAAATGAGCTCTCTGTCAATTACCAGCTCCTGCCCCGCCGTCTCCAGGTCAGTGTAGGCTGATTGTTCTGTCAGGCTGGGGTCTGGGCAGGGCATCTCAATTTGGGCAGCTATTCAGTGGTCAATCACAATCTAAAACAGAGACAGCAGGGTGACCTTACACCCTGAGATTTCTGAAATCCAGCCAGCCCCTCTCCCCAGTAAGGCACTCAATTTCTCAGCATGGAGTTTCCATCAGACATTTCATGCTAAGCCAGGCTAGTCCTAATTATAATTGGTTCTGGCGAGTTTTTGCAGGAGCTGTTAAATTCTTTATTTGCCCACCCTCTGAGGCTGTTTTCTACTTTGGGGAAAGAGCCCCCTGCATCCCTGAAAAAAAGTGTTTCCCCTGATCTTTGCTAGAACTCTCACTTTTGCCCCACTTCATCCCAGCCATCAGCAGTCTCTTTAGGTGGACATTTTTTTGATCTACTAGAATATTAGTGCTGGTCATTGGTGTGGTGGCTGGATGGTGTGTATCCTGATTTCTTTGATAGACCT
Source organism: Balaenoptera musculus (assembly GCF_009873245.2). Lineage (NCBI taxonomy): Eukaryota > Metazoa > Chordata > Mammalia > Artiodactyla > Balaenopteridae > Balaenoptera > Balaenoptera musculus. The sequence continues at coordinate 8,047,073 of NC_045801.1, read as the reverse complement.
TAAGCCTGGGGCTCTAGACATCTGGTTCTCTGTAGGGAATATTTACTGGTAAATCAACCTTCTTTCCAATGAGGACTAGCCAGTGGAAGTCCTGCCAAATTATCCTTGTGGTTTCTACAAATCTAACCGGAAGTTTATGGGGTTCAACATGTGCCATCACTAAGTTTAAATGTGTTGATTTAGGATTTGCCTTTTAGCTGGTTATGGCTTCTCATCAGCCCAGGATCTTAGTATCTGCGGGAAGGCGGTGAGGGGGTGGGGGTAGGCTCTCTACACTTATAAAACACAGGACACATCCATTATCCTATTTGGTCCTGAAAGTAAATAAGGATTATTATTTTTTCTGTCTACCAGTTGAAGAAATGAGGCTCAGAGTGGTTAAGTAATTTGTCCCAGATCGCACAGTTGTGACAGACTCAGGATTAGAATCTGATGTCAGTTGGATGTCAAACCTCTTTTCATTCTGTCCATTTTCAGTTGTTTATTCATTTTTTCCAAACCTATTTATTGGGAGCTTGCCAGAGAGTAATCTAGGCACTGGGGCGTCCAGCAGCAGTGAACCACTTTCTGTCCTGGGGGGGAGACCGAAACCAACAAACACTCCTGGAAAGTGGTAATTGTTCTGCTGAGGATTAAACCAAGATGAGGCTGGTGGAAGTGTAACCTGGGACAGCTTCTATGGAGGGCAAGGGACAATAGCTATGAAAATGTAAATTGCACATTCACTTTGACTCCTGGGTAATTTATCCCACAGACGTGTTAGTGCTTATGCAAAGCAAAGGTATTCATGGCATCATTGAGCTAGCAAAAGAGTGGAAACAACTTAAATATTCACCACTAGAGTGCTGATTAAATAGAATGAGGTGTGTCCCTACAGTGGAGCATTCCGTAGCCATTAAAAAGAGGGAGGCAGTTTATAGATAGCTGATTGATAGCTATCTAGATAGCTAGATAGATGAAATGGCATCTAAGATATTTTGTCAACTGAAAAAAGCAACTTGTAGAGGAGTATGTTTAGTGTGCTGTCATTTAATTATGGGGGAAAAAAATCAAAGAAAAGAATATGTGTTCTTAATTGCATAGAGTATATTGGGAAAGTAGGAACAACAGTTAACTCCAGGGCAACTGATATGGCTGGAGAAAGGAGAGGAAGAAAACTTTTCTCTTTTCTTTCCTCTGTAGAAACTTTTGTATCATTTCAATGTACATGTATCACATATTCCAGAAAATATTTTAAATTTAAAAGAGAGCCATGTGAACAGACAGACCTACAGACTGTCATACAGAGTGTAGTAAGTCAAAAAGAAAAAAACAAATATCGTACATTAATGCATATATGTGGAATCTGAAAAAATTGGTACAGACGATCTGATTTACAAAGCTAAAATACAGACACAGACGTAGAGAACAAAGGTATGGATACCAAGGGGGGAAATGGGGGGGGGGGAGTGGGATGAATTGGGAGATGGGGATTGACATATATATGCTATTGATACTATGTATAAAATAGATAACTAATGAGAACCTACTGTATAGCACAGGGAACTCTACTCCATGCTCTGCGGTGACCTAAATGGGAAGGAAACCCAAAAAAGAGGAGGTATATGATTCAGTTTGCTGTATAGTATAAACTAACACAATAGTGTAAAGCAACTATACTCCAATAAAGAAATGACTCGGCTCAAAAAAAAAAAGCACCATGTGAGAGAGAGTGGATGGTGATTGCTCAGTTAAAGTCTGCAGGTAGAGTCTCCATTTAAGCAGAGATGATGTGTTTACCTACAGCAATATTGAACTGCTGGGGTGTAGGCCAGAGCATAGGTGAAGAAGTGAATTAATGAGGTTTGGAGCTTGACCAGGTAAGAATGATCGGGGTGGGGCGAGGGGGGAGAATTTAAGGTTGTTTTCAAGGAAGTGATTCCAATGAGCAACTATGGTCCCTGAGGTAGAGAGGCGGACAGTGTGCCATGTATGACAACACAAAGGAGCGCTAGAGGACGGTGAAGCCCGACGGCAGCCTTCTAAGGAATCTAGGGTTTTGAACAATGAATTTTAAAGATACTGAAGAAATAATCAGGGAGCAAAGAGGACACCCGCCCCACCTCTCAGGACTGTGCAAAGTACTAAAGAACATGGCAAATATATTACCTGCCCTCTTGGGGCTTACAGCCTAGTATGACTTACACAGAACCGGTAGTTACTAGAGTGTTGAGTGTTCCGAAGCACAGGGTACCATAAAGGTTTAGAACAGGGGCACCTGAGCTTGGCTCAGTTTTGACCTTCAGTATTTGTTAAATGAATACTTCTTAGCCTTTTATTGCAAGCTCTCTCTCTCTTTTCTCACTGATTCATGCATATTTTTCTTCTCTCTCCAATAAAATAGAAAGCTCTTCAAGGGTGGGGAAGGTATGGACACGTATTTTGCTTTCCCTACAGAGCCAAGCCCCACCAGTTCAGGTATAAAGGCATATTTTAAATTGGTTAATTAGCCATGATTTTGGTTGCAAATGACAGAAACCTAACTCAATCTGCCTCAAGTGAAAAATGGAATTAGCTTCCTTGGAACACCAGAAATTTCACGTGGCTCCAGGCATGCCTCAATCTTTGGGTTCTTTATGACTTTCCCTAGGAATTTGTCTCTGCTGCTCCCTCCCTCAACTCTGTGCTGGGTCATTGTCAGAGAGTCTCTCCTGAGTGATGCAAAGGCCACTGACAGCTCTAGGCTTCAGCATTCTTAACCCCAGTGAGAGGAAAACACTATTCCATGGAAATTCCCCTGGCCCACATGATTCATCTGCCTTGGGTCTTACGCCCACATGTAACCCCAGACTAGAGAGATGGGTTTCTCTGATAGGCTATGTCATGAGCTCACTTTGGAGCCAGGGAAGGGGTCAACTCTATCAAACCTCATGAAGAGAACATGGAAGAACCACATTTTCTCAAAGGCATGTTGGGATGCTGTTACTAAAGAAAGCAAAGGAGGCCTGCTGGGCAGGCGAAAGCTCCAGATGTCCATACACATGGGGATAGTACCAGAAGCTGCTCACCACGTTATTGGGAAGATTACATGAGATCAAGTGTATCAAGACCTGCCATGGCGCTGTTGCAGGAAGGGGGATCCCTTCCAGGACCTGAACGTGGGCTCTTCTCTTGTCTAACACTTGGAAATGAACTGTCTGAGGAGACACACGTGCTGACAAAGCAAAAGACTTTATTGGGAAGGGGCGCCCGGGTGGAGAGCAGGAGGGTAAGGGAACCCAGGAGGACCCCTCTGCCATGTGGCTCGCAGTCTTGGGCTTTATGGTGATGGGATTAGTTTCCCGGTTGTCTCTGGCCAATCACTCTGACTCAGGGTCCTTTCTGGTGGTGTGTGCGTCGCTCAGCCAAGATGGATTCCAGCGAGGAGGATTCTGGGAGGTTGGTCAGCCATGTAGACTGGCGTCTCCTCTCTGCTTTTGACCTTTCCAGAATTCTTCCGGTTGGTGGTAGCTTGTTAGTTCCTCGTTTCTTACCAGGGCCTCCTGTTGTAAGATAAGTCATGCAAGTGGCTACTATGGTGCCTGGCCAGGGCGGCTTGTTTCAGTCAGTGTTTCCCCTAACAGTGCTAAGTAGGGGTTAACTGCATTTTTATTCTCTGTAACGCTCCTGTTCTATTTTGGCCTCTGACCATGCCTTGTTGTGTGACAGTAGATAAAATCTCTGACCTTCTTTCGGGGTCAGTGAGACCTGAGGACGTTTCTTTGTCTGAGATCCCCAACGTCCATCTCAGCAAAAATGGTCGCAGTTCTTCTCACTGTATCCGCACCCCTTACCACATGACTGGCAGCTCCTTTCATCAGAAGTGCAGCCAGCTGTCACACATCTTGAATTGAGGTGGTGACTTGTTTTGGCCAGTGGAATCCGGCAGAAGGAGAAGTATGTCATTCCAGGCTGGGCCTCAGGAGGCCCTGCACATTTCTGCTCGCCGACTTGGGATCCCGCGCGGTGGCCGTGTGTAAACAAGCCTGCACTAGCTTGCTGGAGTTTGAGACCACATGGCCACGGGGTTCTCAGCCAAGGCCCATCCTGGACTGCCCAGGCCTCTGCTGACCTGCCGGCAGTACAGACTCAGAATCAAGCCCAGATCCGCAGAACTGCCCAGCGGGCCCACGGACACGTGAGCTAAATAAATGCCTGTGATTTTAAGACACTAAACCTTGGGGTGGTTTGTTCCACCCAATAACAATTAGCCACAGTCCCTTTGTAGTACAGGTCTTCTCTATCTTCAAATCCTGTTAAATGCCATTTTCTGCTCACTCCCTGAATATATTGGGGGAGATAAAGGCCCTTTGCTCCCCGCAAAGCTGAGCTCCCTGCATATTAAACAGCTTTCTTTCTGTAGCTTCAGTTCCCAGGGTTTAGATCGACAAATGTTGGGCAGAAGCTTTGCAATACAAGCAGGTTCAAAGATGCTGTTCTCGATCAACTACCTGGCATGTTGACGTTCCTAGTTTGCTGGAGTCGTGGTGCATGTTTTAATGCTGAAGCCTATCCCTTCCCCTGGTTTTTACATGGTGCCTGTGTGGTTTTAAAGGTTTGCTCTTTTACGCCTTCGTTGGCAATGCTTTACCGAGTGAGGCTTTGGAGTCAGACTTCAAGGGACCCAGGCTGCGTCCTCTTGAGCAGATCTGCCTCCAAGGTTTCCTAAAGGGCAGCTTTAGAGGTCATCAGCATTGACCTCAGAGGATTTCAGAGAGGATGAAATGGAGCTGAATGCCTGACGGTGTTAGCACAGAGCTTGGCATGTGGAAGGGGCTTGACACACACTAGTTCCTTTCCTTCCTAATGATTGTCACCCTCGTGAAGCCCCTACCATGTGACAGGTCCTGTGATGGTTGCTTGGGATACAGCGATAAGTAGGGTATCAAAGAGGTTATGTTTTAATTAGGGTGATTTTTTAAAAACATGGTAATAGTGGGCCCAGAGGAAAAGAGAACATGTAGAAGGACATTTGCTCTCCTCTGCAACGGGACCATGGAATGGCCATGGAGGAAAAATCTTAGATCTGCCTGTTAGGTGGTGCTCAGGAACTAGGACTTGGGGTCAGCATGCCTGGTTTCAAAGCCTAGCTTTGCAATTTACAACAGGTGTGACTTCTTGAAAACTACTTCAACTGCAATAAGCCTCAGCTTCTTCATCTCCAAAAAAGGTGAAATGATGGTACCCAGTTTGTGGGGATTTTGTAGGAAGGAAATGAGAGCATGGTCACATCTGAGCAGATTGCCTGCTCCATAGCAAGAGAGTTGTTTTTCCAGCCTCCCCTTGGTGTATGCAGAACCTGAGGCTCCAAGAAGATCTGTGACTTGCCTGAGTTTGTGCCGACATGGAAGGACAAGGGCCAGGCCTCCTGGTTCCAAGATCAAGAGTTTTTTTCAAGTTCCCCGCTCATTGTGAGTTTTCATAAGTGGTTATTTGAGTGGAAATCTTCCGGGGTTTAAAATGATGAAACAGATTCTCAGCAGAGAGAAAGGATCTCCTCCAATTTCCAAATCGAACAGCTATTCTTTGAGTTTTGAAATAAAGTTGGTATTCTGAATTTAAAAAAATGATGACGAATTAAGCCAGTAAACCATCAGAGCTTTTATGGAGTTTAGCAAACAGTCTGTAACACAGAGGGATTGATTTGGTTTCTGGAGCAGGTCTGCTGTCCTGTTACACCAGGTGCAGTGGAGAAGGCGGGGAAAGCAAACACCTAGAAGACCTCCAGCCAGTACACACGGAGAAGACTGTCAGGAGGTGAGGGGCTGAGTGTGGGGTGGTCTAAGACCGACAGGGAGGTGGAAGTGAAGGGAGAAAGACAAGTTCCATGTTCCAGGAGCCTTCCTCCAGAAACTCATCCTCCTGGTGACAGCCAGGCCTAGAAAGGCCAGGCTGAATTAGCAAATCAGGCAACATAAATACAGGCTGAGCAGGGCAGCATCAGGGGTGGTACCAGCACAGAAGTGGTAGGTAGAGGGAAGAGGGTGAACATGACCAGGTGCTGTGTCTTGTAGGGGAAGAGAATGAGGGTCAGGGAAGGTATCATAGAAAAGAACATAATCCAGATTGCTTTTTCAAACATTACTTTTAATTGTGGTAAAGCACATATAAAAATTTACCATCTTAACCATTTTGAAGTGTAAGTGCCAAGAAGTATATTCACATTGTCGTGCAACCATCACCACCATCCATCTCCAGAACTCTTTTTGTTTTGCAAAACTGGAACCCTGTGCCCGTTAAGCAATAACTCCCCTTCCCCCGTCCCCAGAGCCCCTGGAAACCACCTGTCTACTTTCTTTCTCGATGAATTTGACTACCCTAAGTAGCTTGTATAAATGGAATCATACAGTATTTGTCCTTTTAGGACTGGCTGATTTGACTTAGAATAATGTCCTCAAGGTTCATCCATGTTGAAGGATGTGTCAGAATTTCCTTTCTTTTTAAGGTTGAATACTATCCCACTGTATGCATGGACCATATTTTGTGTAATCATTCATCGGTCAATGGTCACTTGGGTCGCTTCCAGCTTTGGGCTATTGTGAAAGATGCTGATATGAACATGGGTGTAAACATATCTTCTTGAGTCCTTGCTTTCAGTTCTTTTGTGTGGGCTTGCTGGATCATATGGTAATTCTCCGTTTAACATTTTGAGGAATTGCCATACTCTTTCCCATCGCAGCTGTACCATTTTACATTCCCACCCGTGGTCCACAAGTTCCAATTTCTCCACATCCTCTCCAGCACTTGTTATTTTGTTATTATTATTATTTTAGTCATCCTAATGGGTGTGAGGTGCCAAACTGGGTTTGGAGACATGGAAAGGAGCGAGAAGTGGTCAGGAACAAATTTACTCTGCACTGCCTCGCCCCATCCCATTTTTTCTGGGCATCAGCTGTAATGGTGGGTGCAAGGGAGCCAAGTAAACTCTGCATTGCTGTGCAGACACAGGGATGGTAACCTAGGAGGGAGAAGGAGTGAGGATAATAGAGGCAAGATCTGAGTCAGGGTGGTTAATAGAGTCGGGCGTTTTGACTTTTTGGTCTCTTCTTAGTGACCCTTGGACCTACTGCACTACCAGAACCACATCCAGAAATGTACCAGGATCAGGCACTGAACCCCGTTGCTGTCCTTTTGTAGCTGCTTGCTTCACACCACCCAGAGTGCAGGTGTGACTGGTTAACCTACTGAGAGTCACATCCTGAAGGAAGCAAAGGGCCCAGCCAGGTCACTGCCAGGGCCAACCTGGGCACACCTTGGCGCCAGAAGCAGAGGCTGGGGACACTCCAGCACAGAATGTCGGAAGACCCAGGAACAAGCCCTAAAAGCCTATTGCCCTGGGTTTCGGACTCTGTTAGGAGCCAGGATGCAGGGTGAACATGAAGCTCTCTCTGCCCTGTACTGACTTGCAGTCTGGCCACATAAACACACAATTATCAATATAAGCATGCAGTTCCTCACCATGCAGTCAGTACCGTTGGCAGGCAGAGGAGGGGAGCTGCCCTACACAGCCCGGGGACGGGGGTCAAGGAGGTGGAGGCTGGATAGATGGAGTGTATACGTGCCTGCATGTGTGCATGAATGCATGTGTGTGTGAGTGTGCATGTGAGTGTGTGTGTGTGTGTGTGTGTGTGTTGGGGGGATGGGTGGCGACTGGAGAAATAGGTAAGTGTCAGATCATCCAGGGCTAGGTTAAAGAGTTGTGTTTACTCATATTTGTGAAGCACTGGAAGACTTGAACTTGAGTGTACTGAATTTTGGAAAGACCATAATGGCTGCTTGCTGAAGAAAGAACAGCCGGGGGCTGGAGGCTAGGAGACCAGGCTGGACACTATTGCCATGGTCCAGGCAAACAACGCTGGGGCCTGATGCCGGGAGGTGGCAGTGGGGATGGAGAACAGAAGCCGAGAGCTATTCCGAGGGCCTGACTGATTTGAAGCTGTGACTCCCAATCCTTGATCACTTGGTCCCGCCTTCCAGAGAGATGATAATTCAGTCAGTTCATATGCGTTCACAAGGCATGGTTTATTTCTGGGTGTCTCACTCCAGCTTCTCCTTGACCTCTTTTCTTGATGTCAGTGAATTGCATTGTTATTGGGTGCATCCCATTTTATAAACACACCATTAGGTTGGGTAGCTGTCTTAGCCAGGGTGATTAACGTTAGTTGTTATAACAAACAACCCCATAATTTCAGTGGCTTAACACAATCAAAATTTGTTTCCCCCAACATTAAGTCCAATGGGGTTGGATGGCTGAATTTCCTAAGTCCAGATGACTCAGTAGTCCAGGTGCCACTTGGTCAAGGGCCCAGGTGTCCCCAGAACCTTGGAGTCCCTCTGGAGCCTCAGAATCCCCTACTAGACCTTCTACATCCAGCTAGCACATGGTCAAAGAGAAAGAGCACGGAGAATCACGTGGGAAGTTTGAGGGGACAGGTTTGGAAGTGGCGTAGATCATGGGTACCCATAGTTCATAATTTAGAACCAGCCGTATGACTTGGATCAAAGAGTCTGGGAAATATAGTTAGACTGTGTGCTCAGGAAGAGGAGGGCGGATCTGGTGACCATCTGGCCAGATGCCACCATGACGTCAGAGATGTGAGCAGCAGTTGGATGAACTGGGAGGGGTTCACGTCAACCACATGTCCTTTCTTGAATCCAGAGTGCTTTGGTTTCTTCCTTCATCTTAAATAACTCCAGCTCTTAAGCAAAGTGAATAGAATAGAAAGTTCCAGGTGTGTTTAAAGCTGGCCTCATCCTCTGTTTGGTGTTGTGTCAGACCCAGCGGGCGCTGTGGGGAGTGACAATGGGTGCTCACGTTCACGGCAGAGGGAGGCCACGGCTCTAGTTTCAGCTTAATCCATGTACCTATCAGACACAAAGACCTTGGTTTCCTTGTCTTGCCAATTGCTGGGCTGGTCCAGGCAAAATCGCTCTGTGATTCCTGGTGGTGTGAGTGGATCCTGAAGATCTCCACACCTTTCTGGGGGAAAAAAAAATGCTGTACAGGGCAAGGAATAGGAAGGCAAAAGAGAAAATTAGGGGTATGTGATGGAAGATAAAGTCAGTGGGAGAGGGAGGTTTGAAACTGAGCTTTATCCTTTATCAGTTAAGCGCTGCCAGCCTAAATTAGTTATTTCCTGTAGTTTATCTTCTCATTCACATGCTTATCTAAAAGTCCGACAGCCCTGTTTGGCTTTTGGAAAGCCCCTTAACCATTTTAAGCTTCTCTTTTCTTATTTCTAAGTCAGATTTGACGATTTCCAGACGCTGATCATTTATGTCGCTGTAAAGGAATCCCGAAAAGGGAAAAAGTGAAGGAGAATCACTAAGAGTCACAGTCTCCATCTTTACTGGAGAACACATTAGGCAGACTGGCATTCCCAGAAATGCTTGGGATCTAGTATGTCATTGATTCAACCATGGCCAAGGAATAAAACAATCCGTCCCAAGCCGATACCCCCAATCTAGCTAGATCACTCTATGCCGGGTGCCATGGTCTCTCATCTGTCCTGGCAAGACCACGTGGGTGAAAATGCTGGTTTCACAGTTACAAAGAGGAATCCTTCATTGCACAGGGTCGTGTAAAGGAGTCCTGGGCACTTGACTGCTGGTTAGATTTCCACCCAGGATTCGGGCTTCAGAAGGGACTGTGGAAACCACTAACGAGCGAATCCCCCTCTGTTCTAAGCAAGCGAAAGGACCTGTGATAAAGACTTGGCTCACCAACTGCTCAAAGGAGAAAACACTACCAGGAAAAAAGGAGCACCAAAGCTTCAGCATCAGGTAGAATGGGCACTGGTTGTTTCACCTGCATTTCTCCTTTCTTGTGAAAGAGCTCTCTGATTTTCCTGGAAAACTCCCCCTTTCCCCCTGCCATCCTCTTGGTTCTGGAGGGGTGGGGTTGACTTCATCCATTAACCCCAGCCCAAAGCCAATTACACTGGTCAGAAGGATTGGTTCTGAGGATGGTCAAAGACATGTCCTAGAACTGATGGAAGCAAATGTCTCTTTGCTGGGGTTGCTTACAGGCAGATGCCTGAGAAAGGAGCTATAAGAGAGGAATGCCAGCCAAGAAAGGAGAGAAACTGAGTCCTGAGGACCTGTCCAAGACCCCGAATCCTGCCATCCCTGAGTCTCGTATGCCCAGTAGACTTTTGATTCCCCTCCTGATTGAAGATATTTAAGGGGGCAAGAAGAGGGTCTGTTTCTTGCAACAGAAAGGGCTCTGAGTAATGCAAGGGGGCACAAGATTGCCCAAGCCATTGGAATAAAAGTAATTATAATTACATTGATACTAACTCCTCTCTGAGACGCTGGTAAGCACTTCACAAGTATTGGCTCTTTCTTTCTTAATAACTTACAAGAGAGGTATAATTCTTACCATTATAGAGCTGCAATCATTACCGTTCTGTTAGGTTGAGTGACTTGGCCAAGGTCGAATTGTTTGTAAGTGGTGGAGCAGGGATTCAAACTCACTTCTTTTTTTTTTCTTATTTATTTATTTATTTATTTTTGGCTGCGTTGGGTCTTCGTTGCTGTGCGTGGGCTTTCTCTAGTTGTGGCGAGCAGGGGCTACTCTTCGTTGCGGTGCACGGGCTTCTCATTGCTGTGGCTTCTCTTGTTGCGGAGCACGCGCTCTAGGCACGCGGGCTTTAGTAGTTGTGGCTTGTGGGCTCTAGAGTGCAGGCTCAGCAGTTGTGGCGCACGGGCTTAGTTGCTCTGCGGCAGGTGGGATCTTCCCGGCCCAGGGCTCAAACCCGTGTCCCCTGCATTGGCAGGCAGATTCTTAAGAACTGCGTCACCAGAGAAGCCCCAATCTCACTTCTGCTTATACCAAATGCCATGGGCTTGTCACTTATCATGTGGTCTCTCCTGTAGGGAGGGGCTGAGCAAACACGGGGACAAAGAGGAGACCCAGACCACAGAGTTCCTTTAGATATCCATGTTGTTGAAAGGATTTTCCATTAAAGATACGAACATCTAGGAAAGGAGTTACTGTTAGAGGAAAGAAAAAGATTGAGAGTCAATGAACAAACAAAAACAACACAACCGCAACAAAACAAGTGCTACTTGCAAAGAGCTCACTCCTAAATAGAAAAAACAGGAGCTAGCTAAGGTTTATTTTGTGCTTAACACATTATTTTGTCTTTTGGTGCATGAAATAGAAACAAACTAGAACTAATGTGTTACAAGTATACAGTCTTACAGAGCCTGAGGTCCTGGATTTAGCTGAAGTTTAGACAAGGTTTGGAAGTGGGGAACAGAAGGACCTCAGGCTTCTAACTTTTATTTCTACTTCCCTCTGCTTGTCTATTTTAGCCTTTTCTTCCTCTGTGGACAGGCTTCCCCTCATCGGCAATCCATGGGGCAAGACCTGGCTGTCCCCTGAGTTCCTGGTTGGCGTGTTTCACAGAGACCCAGCCACCCCCAGAGGCTGACTTTCTGTCTCAACTCCTACTTACTGCCATGTCCAAATTTCTCCAAAGAGAGTGACTGATTGGTTTGGTGGAGTAAGCCGTCCACCTGGTCCATTCAATCCTGGCTCTCCATTGGTCGAAGTGGAGAGCAAGGAGTGCCAGGTCACAAGAGTTAGGACCCCACGTGGGAGGGCCCTGTGATGCCCTGCCCAGGTGTCCCATCAGGAGCTGAAGACCTATCAGCCCCCTTCTGATATTGCCTCACCTGCCATCATGCCCCTTTTATGGGAAGGAGTTCCTCTTCCCCCATTTGGGTCATGTGTGAAGGCCACTCTCAGCTCCATAGGTCTTTGTGGGCTGCCTTAGGCCTGTTTGGGGCTTGAATCACAGCTTAACTTCTCCCTCTCCTCAATTCTACGTCCCTCACTTCTAGCCTGCAAAGGCACTCTTCAATAAATTTCCTGCATCCAAATTTCTGTCTGCATCTGCTTACTGGAGAACCAAACCCATGGCAGTTGGTTGCAAGAGTTGCCTGAGAAAGAACACACTAAGGTGAGATTCTGGAGCTGCTTGTCTGGGGATGAGGACTCCATCCCTGGTGTTTGGTGGAGCACAGAGGCCCCCAACACCAGGCAAGAGAACATTCACTGCTGGTAAGCTGGGGCGGTTATCAGTGGGGGGGGGGCATGCACTAGTTGGTGTCATGTATCAGATGTTTTATAGATATGGGGCAAAGAGTAAATAAAAGGACAATGAAATGGAGTGGCCATTGCTAAGCTCAACTGATACTCTGGAAAACCGTAATGAAAAGGTGAGAGTGACTAATTAGCAAGTAAGAGCCAAGTGTGAAAGCAGGGACTTCTGATCAGCATTGCAAAGAGGCTCTCAAGTCCTGAGCAATAGGGCAGAGAAAGCTGAAGACTTATCAGAATACCTGAAAGGAAAAGTAATTCCCCACTTTGGCAGGTCTGCCATGCCAAGGTCTCCTGACCTTGCTTGGGAAACACTTGGGTTGATGTGTCCCCAAACCTTGAATCTCTAGATTCCCCTGAGTCTCTGGGCCTCTCATCCTTATTGAGGAATAACATCCCCTCTTTCTTTGCTTGAAGATGATGGAGTGGCCTTGCCCCTGCGAGGGAACATCAGCTGCTTCAGGGTCTACATCCACTTCTCCCCATCCCTAGCTGCTTGGCTAATAACCAGGGCTAATCCACATCTCATCTGGGGCCATGCCGAGAGGGAGGAAGGGAGCTGAAGTAGCTGCAGGGTCTAATCCGCCTGTGTCAGCAGGAGCTGGGGGAAGATGCACGAGACTGGGTTTTGAGGGTTGTGATCAAGGAGGAGTGGGAACATCAGATTGGATAAGCCAGGGTTTATTGATCTGGGAGCAGTTTCCTGGGAGACAAGTGTTAGAACTCTGGAAAGAACTCTGGGGGCTGCTGAGAAAACACTGGCTCCAAGAAGCAAGGAGAAAACAGTGGCCCCCATGCCCTGACTTGGGACAATGCTGAAGGTTTTTCCATTTTCCAGGCCCCCTGGGGCAGGGGCGTCACCAGAGACCTTGCTTGGCTGGAACTGCAGAGTAGCTCAACTTCTCCCTTTGCCAAATCCTGCTTTCTCCCTCTCTATTAAGTATTGATTGTAACAGCAAATTCCTAGGTACCTTAATTTTTTAAAAATTGAACTATCGTTAATTTACAATGTTGTGTTAGTTTTAAGTGTACAGCAAAGTGATTCAGTTATATATATATTTATATTGTATATTCTCAGTACATATATATATAAATATATATATATTCTTTTTCAGACTCTTTTCCATTATAGGTTCTGACAAGATATCGAGTGTAGTTCCCTGTGCTATACAGTAGGTCCTTGTTGTTTACCTATTTTATGTACAGTAGTGTGTATATGTCAATCTCAAACTCCTAATTTATCTCTCCCCCACCACCCCCTGCTATTCCCTTTGGTAACCATAAGTTTGTTTTCTATGTCTGTGAGTCTATTTCTGTTTTGTAAATAAGTTCATTTGTATCACTTTTTCAGATTCCACATATAAGCGATATCATATGATATTTGTCTTTCTCTGTCTGACTTACTTAACTTCACTCAATATGATAATCTCTAGGTCCATCCATGTTGCTGCAAATGACATTAATTCATTCTTTTTTATGGCTAAGTAGTATTCCATTGTACATATGTACCACATCTTCTTTATCCATTCATCTGTCGATGGACATTTCGGTTGCTTCCATGTCTTGGCTATTGTAAATAGTGCTGCTATGAACACTGCGTGTAGCTTTTCAAGTTAGAGTTTTTTCTGGATATATGCCCAGGAGTGGGATTGCAAGATCATGCGATGGTTCTAGTTTTAGTTGTTTAAGGAACCTCCATACTGTTCTCCATAGTGGCTGTACCAATTTACATTAGGTACCCTAATTTTTATTTCAAGGACTGTTGCCAGGAGAACCCAACCTGCTACAGGCACCATCCCTCCTGGTGGGGCAGAAGATCCCAGAGTATAGTTGCTGGACATCTGCTCCCTGGAGTGTCTCTCTGTCTATACAGGCTGGAAGAGCAAAAGATTTGCCCAAAGCAAATTAGTAGTGCCACCAGGTTTCAGATCCAGCTATGTCTGTCTACAAAGCCATTGTTCTTCTTTTTACATCCTGCTGTGTTTTCCTATTTAATACATAATTTTAGAATCAATCTGTTAGCAAAGTGTCTAAATTTACAGGCAGAGCAAAACCGAGCTGATAGACATCAACTAGTCTATCAGTGTAGTAGTGTGTAGTTGGAAACAGTTGGAACACTGTGTATAAGACGATGAGCTAGGGCTTCCCTGGTGGCGCAGTGGTTGAGAGCCTGCCTGCAAATGCAGGGAACATGGGTTCGAGCCCTGGCCTGGGAAGATCCCACATGCCGCGGAGCAACTGGCCCCCTGAGCCACAACTACTACTGAGTCTGCGCGTCTGGAGCCTGTGCTCCGCAAGGAGAGGCCGCGACAGTGAGAGGCCCGCGCGCCGCGATGAAGAGTGGACCCCGCTTGCCACAACTAGAGAAAGCCCTCGTGCAGAAACGAAGACCCAAAACACAGCCAAGAAAAAAAAAAAAAAAAAAAAGACGATGAGCTAAATGTCTGTGATTTGTTCATTCATTCTTTGTTTTATTCATCTAACAAGCTTTCGTTAAGCCCGTACACTATGCCAGGCCCTAGGCTATGTACTGAGGATACAGCAAGGATTAAAACTTAGATTCTGATTTCAAAAGTTATGGTCCAGCAGGACAGAATGCCATGTAAACAAGTAAGTGCAATAAATCATTTAAAGGCAGATAAAGGATGGTTAAAGCTTCCACTTATAACCTATGAGAATAACTGAGCATGGTGTTTTGACGTCAGAGACCCGCAGGGCTACTGTGCCCACCAGGGTCAGTAAAATGCTGGCATCATCTCGTATAGAACTGGCAATTAAACTGATAACCCCATCTTTCCCTTGTGCAACTGATCCTGGTGTGAGCCCAAATACCAGGAGCCGTCCTGTGTCCCATGTTACAAAAATCACAACCAGAGCTTTGCGTGTGGTAGCTCGGGCAGGTGTGGCTTACTGACAACTTTTGAGCAAAGCAGGTTGTATTGGAAACATTTTCATTTTAATTTACAAAGCCAAGTAGGATGAGATTCAGGATCCCTCCACTCAAAGATGGAAAGAGTACTATTGTGGTGGGTGCTTATAAAACATGAAGATGTGATCCACTTTTTTTCTAGCACTGGTTACCATATTTCCCAGTAATCTATAGCTTCCCTCCTACTCAGTGGGAGTCAATCAGAGCTTCCAATGGTAAAAGTTCATGGAAGAAGGGCAAACCCAGGGGTTTTAAAATTCAGCACATTGGAGAAGGATTCGAGATAGAAAAAGAGGATAGAGAGGGAGACAGTTAATAATTAACCAACAAATGAGTACTGCTGTTTTCCATTAAAAATGGAAATGATAATATTCTATTAAAAGGCTTATAGTGGGAGAACAGATGAATGTGGCAAGAAAACTGACAAGAGGGGTTATAATCAAAGCTATAATATTAAACAAATGGGAAATTCTGGGAGAACAAATATAGGCTTTACTCTTTGCTACATCCCTAGCATCTAGCCCAGGGAGTAGGAGCACAGAGTATCTAGCACACAGTAGGAGCTTAATACATGTTTGTTAAATAAATTAATTAATGATTGACTGGCTGAATGAATCCCAGACACTTGACTCATCATCTTATATGTAGTGTTTTAATTGTTTCCAACTACATGTTTAACCTTTGGAAAATCATCCCTCCGGTGATATTTATCATCTTGGTTTTTCTCTACCTGAAAATTTAGACGCTTTGCCAACAGATTGACTATAAAATTAGGTGTTCAGGAAAACACAGCAGGATGCAAAAGGAAGCATGGTGGCTTTAAAGGAAGACATATCTGGGTTTCAAAATTGGCAGCAGTTCCAAGACCGGGCAAATCATCTTCTCTCCCAACGCTATGGACTGCTTCCTCCCACTGATGTTAGGACTAACTGAGATCATGTATGGATTTTCTCTTCGTTCCAAAGAACTACAGTGGGGTAAGGGAGGGCTGATTTTTAAGTGTTTATGGACACATGAAATGACGTGGTTTAAACTTTGGCCATAACCCAGAGGTTGTTCAGATTTTGGCTCTATTTAGCTCAAGGGTTAGATTTAGATCCATCCTTGCCATGCAGACCCTTGATGGGTTATTAGGTCAGGTGAGTGGCCCATATGGAGGCAGCGGAACTAATCACAGCTGCCTTTGGTGACCCTTGACTATTCTATCAACCATATGCCACCCTGCAAAGCCCAGGGCCCACAGTAGCTCTTGAGCTAATTTAATCATCATCACTTTCCTCTGGAAGTATGATTACTTTTATTCCCATTTTACAGATGAGAAAAATGAGGTGCAGATAAATTCTTAAAGTTGCTCAAGACCAGACCTCTGGTGTGCGGAGTAGCCTGCATGTCAGGGCAGAGGTGCCTGCCTGCAAGGACATTCCTGATGTGTCATAGCCTTTCTTCTCGGCCTGAGCACTGGCTAGGGGGCAGGAGGCCGACCGTAGCCCTTTACAATCCCAATTCCCCACAGAGGAGAATTCACCACGAGATTTACGGATCAAGACATCAGGCTTAGCTGCAAGATGAGATGCATGGCATTCACAGAAAAACATGGGAGGACCATCATAAAAACAACTGTCACATTATAAGGAACACATCCTGTGATTATTATTATTGTTGTTGTTTTTGCTATGACATTTACTTGCACCCTTTAGCCCTGTTCTAAGCACTTTCTGTGTATATCTAATCCTTTTAACCAGTCATGATGTAACTTCTGTTATAATTTTCATATCACATAGGAAGGTACTGAGGTCAAAAAAGGAGATGGCTTCCCAAGCCAGTGAGGATATCTTATTTAACCTGGACCACACTGTCAAATGAGGAGATGGAGACTTCTAGCGGTTGAGTAGTTTTTCCAAGCCTCACAACCAGAAGGCAAAGAAGTGGGAATCGTCTCAGATCCCTCTTCTCTGAGGCTGGATCTTCCCACCAGGCACACTCCAGCTGCCACCCCACCGTCCTGGAGAGGGAAGCGTGGAGGCTGCTTCCACAGCCCCTCAGGGCATCATCTACCCACCGGGTCACCTGCTCTCCTGGGTGTTTGGGAAGGGGTAAATGCTCTAATGCTGTAGTTCACGGAAGTGGACGCCGATTTCCAGGAGCCTGCCAACACCATCGGGTATTGGCTGGTGGGATACAGGCAAGAGGAAGTGAGTAATGTCCTCCAAGCCCTGCTGCGGTGCGTTCCTCCCATCAGCCCTGAAAGGAGGTACTGATAAGTCTGCACCCGCAGGTGGAGGATGTGAAGCTTAAGACAGTCCCGTTGCCTCTGCCTGGTCGTCACGCTGGTGACCCTGGGAGAAGCAGCTTCCTCCCAGACCATCCTTCCCCACTGGCCTCACCATCAACACCGCCACCTTCCAAGGAGCTGCCCGGTCCTAGCGACAGGGCTGTTTTCAACAGTTCTTGAAGTGTATGTGCCTCGGAAGTCCTCCTCAGTCAACATGGACGTGGCATCTTCCTGATCCTAGAGCCCACATTCTTGCCTTTACAGCATTTTGCAGGAAAGGAAACATAACTCACCCTTTCCCCAGCTACTGCCCGTATCCCTTCCGGCTGCCACGTCCTACTCCCGGCCAAGGGAGGAGGAGGAGTCTGGGCACAGTCCAGCCTGTGGGCTCTGTTTGTTAGCTGCCAGGGTACTTGTGGTAAAGAGTCAAAGCATCCATATGCCTTTCCTTCCATTCAACCTTCTCCATGTGCGTAGGTGGCTGGAGAAGTGAGTTCAGGGTTGATCGTGTGCAGCTGAACAATGTGCTTCCTCCCTGGGCTCCGTCTCCCTCCAACTTGCATCTTCCGTGCAACCAGAGGTTGAAAGACTCAAGCTTTAGATTTCAGTGGGTGCAGGGGTCCTGTCGGCCTCAGGCGGCTCGTCTATGCTGTGGATTCGTGACAGGGGCTCGACTTCCGAGTCAAGTGGTCCTTTGCCTTCATTCTGCTATTATGTCTTGTGTCTACAGATTTCTTGGGATCCAGGGGAGGGAGAGGGGTCATTGGCAGGGCAGAATTCAGGCACTGATGGCTGTGTGTCCTTAATACTGAACAGCAATTTCATTCTTAACAGCCATGACGAGAGCACATGAGTAGAGGGAGAAAAACAGGCATGCAAAGATGGGCATGCCAAAATGCTGGCGTCCAATAAGGACTGGGCCTTGTGCCACCCTGGGCACACTCATGAGCTTCTAGCCTGGATGGACTTGTCCTTGTTAGAGCCAAGACTGCATGGGTCTCACTGCCATGCTTGGCACAAATTCATTGCTGAATTTAAAAGGTGATGATTATTAGTGTGGTTTAAGACTAGATGCTTAACAGACTGTTCCAAGACGGTTGATCACAGATGTGACTTGGATGGACCCTGCCTTTTGGGGGGGCCCCAAACTGCTGTAGGAGGTGAGAGCCGGGACTGCGTCTGTGAAGGCAGAGAAGGGGGCCCCTGAGAAGACGCAGAGCTAGTCACGCCAGGCTGGAGCCTTAGGAAACAGGGATGGTTTGGGCTGAACTTCTTCACGGCTGTGGGATCTTGGCCAAGTCTTTGCCTCTCTGGGCTTTCATTTCCTCTCCTAACTTAGGAATAGCCCTTCTCTCTCCATGAGTCTCTCACAAGCACTAAGTGATATTAATTGCTGTCTTTTATTGAACACCTACGATGGGTAAGAGATGGGATGGAGAGATGGGATCTATCAATCCATAAGACATCATCTCTGACCTTGAGACCCAGTTGAGTGGCAGAGACAGGCACCCAAACTTGTATTAATCATATGTTAATGATGTAAATGGAAAGACCCACGGGGAGCTGCAGAAGCCCAGAGCAGGAGTGCTGTCCCACCGGGATCTCGTTTCACCTTCGCAAATACCCGAGCGGTGGATGTGGGTATCGCCCAGCCTCATTTATGCAGGGGAGGCTCAGAGGGAAGTCGTCACCCCAAGTCACATCGCCAGGAGTGGCCTAATCCGAAATTGGACCCGCGTCTGCCTGGCCCCGCTTTTGTCTCCCTGTGTCTCACCCGTGACTGCGCTAGGCTTGGCGCTGGCCCTGCAGCCGCTGTCCCTGCTCGAGTCCCACCCCTTTGCTTCCTCTCCTCTCTGCACCGTAGTCTCCTGGGATGTAAAACAATGCGGTTGGGCTGGACGGCCTCTGCCGCTGTGGGATTCCGGCTGCTCACCTCTGCTGCTCACGGATGTGACTCGACTGTCTGTTTCTTGATTTCTTGTCTTTCAACTGTACACTGGATGACCTCTGAGAAAGGTGGCCTCTTCCAAGGAGAGGGGAGATGCTGCTTGATCTTCAGTCCCTTGAGGAGATTTCCCAAGGGAGGGAAGTGAGGCCAAGGAGGAGGGATCTCTGAGAAGAGGCCACTTTGCTGATGGCCAATGATGTCAGGGGCTCTGAGGGGTGTGTGTGTCTCTGTGCCTGTGTGTGTCTCTGTGTGTGTCTCTATGCGTATGTCTCTGTATTCTGTGCACACATGTGCATGTGTCTGAGGCTCCCAAGAGGAGGGAATCACTCCCACAGAGAAGGAGGCTGGGATTGGCATTTCTGTGAGTCCTGGGCTATTGAGACAAGTACCGACCTGGAAAAGGATTTAGATACATCCTCTAAGAATAAGCTAGAAGAAGCTCCACCGCAAAGAGGAGGAGAAAGTGTCCACCATGGGGGAAGACGGCCCCAGCCTCCCCTCCAGCTTCAGCCCCCAGTGCCCCCTGCCTCACCTGTCCCAGTTCTGGATTTACCCACAGACCCGTGGTTCTCCCACACCCGACTCTTCCTCCGACTTTCCTTGGCTCACCCCGTTTCCCTTCCTGGAAGGCCCTCCTGTATCCTCACCTCCGTCTGACTAGTGCCCCCTCACCTCTGCAGCAGATGCTGTGGGCGCCCCGCCCCGGACCACCTTGGCCATGTCTCAGGTCACCTGCAGTGGCACTGAGCGGTCACAGCCACTTCCAGCGGCCAGCACCTCCCGCCGTCTGCTTCTCTGCCCGAAGGCTCCCTTTGGCAGAAGCTGGCTCCACAGGGCACAGGGCAGGTGGGAAGAGCCAAGATTTGCACCCCTCGCCCCAGAGCAATCTTCAGTCAATGAGGGACAGGAGTGTGTGAATAAATGCCCAGCTTCCTGGGCCCTTGAGAGGACAATTCTGAGATGTCTTTTACACAATTGTCCCTCGGTCACAGGGTCACCTGCCCACGAATGCCCCTTGAATGGGTTTTGTCCCCCCTGGCATCACCTTCCCCTTGATCTTGCTTCCTGGGATCGCCTGCCTCGTCAGCCACCTACTCCTGGGTCCTCGTCTCAGGTCTGCTTGGGTACTGAGACGCCAGTTAAGGCCCACACATTCCTCACAGCCTTACCTGGTGATGCCACCTGAGAGTTGGCGAGGGCCCCTCCTCAGAGCGCCATGGCATGCCCCCGCACCCCGTGATTTCCCCATCACAGCACGCAGTTCCAGGCATCACACCAGCCCATTTCCTGCCCTGTCTCCACCTCCAGACCAGGTATTCCTGGAGGAAAGCAGCTGTATCTTTGTCTCTCTAGACTCCCAGTGCTTGGCAAACAGGAGATTCTCAGTAAATATTTGCTTTTTAAAATCAATGATTCACCAACCATGAGACTCAGTTTCTCCCTTTATAAACGTGCCTATAATGCCCCTGACCTTATGAGTTTCCGAGAAGACAGCAGGTGTCACATAAGGCTCCTGGCACAAGGGGGTGTCCTGATATATTATAACCACATGTTATGGGCTGAACTGTCCCCACTCCAAATTCAGAGGTTGAAGCCCTAACCCCCAGCATCACAGGATGTGACTGTATTTGTGGAGAGGGCCTTTAAAGAGATGTATTTAAGGTAAAATGAGGTCATTAAGGGTGGGCCTTAATCCAGTCTGACTGATGTCCTTAGAAGAAGAGGAAATGGGGACACAGAGAGCCACCAGACATATATGCACACAGAGGACACGGAGAGAAGATGACCGTCCATCTGCAAGCCAAGGCGAGCAGCCTCGGAAGAAATGAACCCAGCCCATGTTTTAAGCCTGGATTTCCAGTTTCCAGAGTTGTTAGAAAACAAATCTGTTATTTAGGTCATCCAGTCTGGGATATTTCGTTACAGCAGCCCTAAGAGACTAATACACTATGGTTATCTACGGTTATAATCATAGGTGTGGGAAGAGCATACCCCAGGTCCAGAAGAGCTAGCTGGCTTATGTTTCTTATATTTTTTTAAGGGCTCTAATGTATCTCAGAGTTTTAATGATTTTTTCTAACCTGATGTTTTTTTCTCTTTTTTTTGGTATAAATGCTGCTTCTAAGGCAGGATTAAGATGTGATTAAAAACAATCTGGATCATAATATATAAACACACTCATGCTGGGTCTGCTCTCCTGATCCCGGAACCTTCTGCCCAGGCTGATGGGCTGAGTAGTGTAGCTACAATCCAGGCCTGCCGGGTAGGCCCTCCCACTGCAGCTCAGGGGGAGTGAGCGACAAGGCCAGGATGCGGCCTCAACAAAGCAAGAGGACAGGACAGGCCTACAGGGACAGAGGGTACCTTGCCCAACACAGTGCCCTCCTGTGATCCGTTCAAACTCGGTCAGCAAGGAGCTCACCAACACCGAGACTGGCCGCTGTTCCCATGCCTCCCACCAATTTCCTCTACAGATATTTCCCTACCAGAGGAAAAATAAAAACCACCTGGCAGTAAGATGAGCTGGGGAGGAGTGTAGATTTTAGAAACTACGGCAATTCAGAGAACACCACGCCTTACCCAGACTCCAATCTCTAGAGTGCTTTGAGCACATATGTTTGAAACCCACTTTCAAAAAAATTTTTTTAAATTATTATTTTATTTATTTTAAAGAAATTTTTATACAATTTTTAAAGGTTACTTTCCATTTACAGTTATAACAAAATATTGGCTATATTCCCCTTGTACAATATATCCTTGTTGCACTAATAGTTTGTATCTCTTACACTCCTACCCATATATTGCCCCTCCTCCCTTCCCTCTCCCCACTGGTAACCACTAGTTTGTTCTCTATATCTGTGAGTCTGCTTCTTTTTTGTTATATTCACTAGTTTGTTGTATTTTTGAGATTCCACATATAAGTGATGTCATACAGTATTTGTCTTTCTCTGACTTATTTCACTTAGCATAATGCCCTCCAAGTCCATCCATGTTACTGCAAATGGCAAAATTTTGTTCTTTTTTATGGCTGAGTAGTATTCCATTTTGTGTGTGTGTGTGTGTGTGTGTGTGTGTGTGTGTGTGTGTACCACATCTTTTTTAACCATTCATCTGTTGATGGACACTTAGGTTGCTTCCATATCTTGGCAATTGTAATGTAAATAATGCTGCTATGAACATGGGAGTGCATGTATCTTTTTGAATTAGTGTTTTTGTTTTCTTCAGATATATACCCAGGAGTGGAACTGCTGAGTCCTATGGTAGTTCTATTTTTAGTTTTTTGAGAAACCTCCATACTGTTTTCCACAGTGGCTGCACCAATTTACATTCCCACCAACAGTGTACAAGGAAACCCACTTTTCTTGATGTCTATGGGTCCCTGGTCCCCCTTTGGGAATCTGGTGACAGCTGCAAGTCCTTTGCTTCGACTGCACACACACCT
Organism: Balaenoptera musculus; assembly: GCF_009873245.2. NCBI lineage: Eukaryota > Metazoa > Chordata > Mammalia > Artiodactyla > Balaenopteridae > Balaenoptera > Balaenoptera musculus. Next base: position 8,024,355 of record NC_045801.1, on the reverse strand, counting down.
GGTTATTGGATACAACCTCAGGGATTCCTGGATCCCCTGAGACCCAGCTGGGTCACTCTGGATGGGGCCCCTTCCCAACTACATAGGGCTCCCGGGAAGGGGTGAGCTGCCACATCATAACCTACCAGGCACGATGCCCAGACATGCAACCAGGAGACCTGGTTCCCATCTTCATGTTCCCTCTCATACGGTACATTCACTGACACCACCATCACAGACATTTAACATGTATCCAGGTTCAGGGACAATTGTATTTTAAAAACAGTTTTCTTGAAGTGTTAAATTGCATGGCATGAAATTCATCCACTTTAAGTGTACAGTTAAATGATTTTTCAAAAGTATATTTACAGAATTGCGCCATCATCGCCCCAATATAATTTTGGAACATTTTCATCACCCAGAGAAGAAATATCACATCCACTATCGGTTGCTTCATTCCTCCCTCCACCTAAGTGACTTTCTGTCTCTGTAGATTTTCCTTCTCTGGACATTTCATATCAATGGAATCATGCAATATGTGGTCTTCTGTGTTTGGTTTCTTTCACTGAGCATTGTGTCTTTGAGGTTTATCTATGTTGGAGCATGTCTCAGTACTTTGTTCTTTTGGATTGTCAAATTGAATTCCCAGGGCTTATTGCTTTTAGTTATAGTGTGTGTGTGCATGTGTCTGTGTAGAGATAATAGGAGTTGGGGACATGTGGGGTGGGTGGGAGTGGCTTGCTGTACCTTAAGCTATTTTAGTGTCTGTCCATTTCTAAGATGTAGGTGACCCGTATGCCGGGGCTCTGAGTTGGGCCGGGGCAGGGAAGGTAGTTGGTGGCTGTTTCTATCTCAGAGGCAAGGGCTGTGGCCACAACAACCTGTTTTCCCTCCTTCCCAAGGCTTTGGCATATTTCCTCTGTAAACAATAGAGATTCTCAATTGCTAAACTGTAGGACTTCCTCCCCCAGAGGTGAATTTGTTTTGTGCTTGACTCGCCTGATTTCAAAAGCTCAGTCTCCTTGTTCTCATCAAGACTAAGGTCATAAGGGCCTCATTATGCTCTGTCCTGTGTTGAAAGATCTGGGGCTTGAGCTGATTGACGAAACGCCACCCTGTGAAACACCTGCCAAAACCCTCCTGCCCCATGGGAGGCCTCATGGGAGGTATAAGTGGTACCCAGGGCAGCCTCCACTCCATCCTCAGCCGGAGGACCCAGACACTGCCCAGAGGGATGCTGACAAATTGGAACTTATTCCAAAGAGGCCAGCCTGATAGGTCTGGAGACGACCATATTCAAGCAACATGTTCATCCGTGTGTTCAAATCCTGAAGGGCCACCATATGGGAGAAAGGATCTGGGCTCATCTGTTAGGGTCCAGAGAGCCGGACAGAGAACCGTGTGTGTGAGTTGCAGTGTGTGGATGACAGGAGGGTGACCATGGCAAGGGAAGAGTCATGTGGGCAAGGGGCTTGATGTCTGGCCAGAGCATCATTCCCAGTAGGTGATCTAGATCCCAATTAGGGATTTAGATAGAATCCTGATCATGTCAACTGGGAACTCAGCTTGGGCTGGGAGAAGGAAGCTGCTGTTTGTGCCACGGACCCACTTCTTCTGCTGCTGAGGCTGAGGGCGAGGAGGTGCCAGGATTCTGCCTGCCTTTGGCCAGGACTGTTGAGTCACTGGGCACGGCTGACCCTTCTGGGAAGAACCTCTGGCTACTGTCGAGCAAGTTGAGGGCAGTAGGGGTTAATTTCTTTTTCGTCACTGTAAGCGTTTTCCCCTTTCCTTGAGGTTAAATGGCTGGGGTTAAGTAAGAGAAGGAAGTAAATCCATGAGTCATCCCCACTGAGGTCTGAAGCTCTATTTGTTCCCAGTAAGTCCTCCTTAATATTCCCAGGGTTATTGAGGCAGTTTAACGGCTCCTGTATTTCAGAGGGACAGCGAACGTGCCCGGCAATCATTTTCATAAGATCCTTTATGAACAGCAACAATGTCCGCATTACGATTTTACATTCTGCTTTAATAAGGATCGAATCGCCATGGGCCATCTTGAATGAGCTGGTCTTGTCTTCCAGCTGCGGTAGGGTCTTCTGCCAACAGGCCTGCTTTACTTCCTGCATCCTCACCAGATTAAATTAACTTTCTCCACGTTCATCTCTTAACCCTCTTTGGGTAGCAACCCAGATGGACAGATCAAATTTTATAGAATTTCTGGCTCACAAGGGGTCTGAGAAGCTCCTCAACCAAGTGTAGGCATCCCAGAGCCAGCAGGACAGATCAGCGGATGGTCTAATCTCTGCTGGACACTGTCAAGGCTGGGCTTCCCTATTATAGCAGCAGGCAGCTCTTGTGCCCAACAGTTTCACAGGAATGCCTCCTTGTACTGAGTAGAGCGCACCAGGCAAAGGGGTCTTAGAGGCAAAGAGATCTGGGTTCAGTCTGAGTGCGGTGATTCATTTTATATTACTTGACTGGGCTGAGGGATGCCCAGAGAACTGGTAAAACATTATTCTGGGTGTGTTTATGAGGATGTTTCTGGAAGAGATTAACACTTGAATTGGTAGGCAGGGTAAAGCAGATCGCCCTCCCCAATGTGGGTAGATATCGACCTGTTGGGGGCCTGAATAGAACAAAAACGTGGAGGAAGGGTGAATTTGCTCTCTGTTTGAGCTGGGACAGCCATTTTCTATTGCCCTTGAACATCAGCACTCCTGGTTCTTGGGCCTTTGGACTTGGACTGGGACTTACATCATTGGCTCTCAGGCTCCTTTTATCTGCAAACCATACTTCAGGGGTAGTTATGATGATTCTTGCTTACTATGTGACTAAACCAAGGCTCAGAGAGGTTGGGCAACTTGCCCAAGGCCACACAGCTAGGACATGATATATCCAGGACTCAAATCCAGATTTGTCCAATTCCAATTTGTATTCTCTCCATGCATTAGTACGTTCTGTCCCTTAGGTTTCTCTCCAGCAGATGCTGAATTAAAACTTTTACAAATCTGTGTATATTTTTAAAAGGTCCAAAATCAATAAATGCAGATTAATTTGACATTATTTTTAAAAAGATTTCTCAGCTAAGGAACAAAAATCCTGCCTTGAAAATTAACGTCATAGAATAGTTACAGGGACACTCATAAAGCTTTTCAGTATTTGTTCCTGAACTTGAAAGGGAAGAACTATTGAGAGCTGCTGTAGATGATTGAAAAGGTGACCTGGGGCCTTTCCTGAGATTAGCCCAAAGCAGATAAGGATAAAATGTTTACTTTAAGGCTATTAGTGTTGGCTGGGGACACCACCCCTGGGGCACTTTAGCTATAAGGCGGAGGCATTTGACAACCACAGGACCTTAAGGCAGAGCGGTATTCAATCTGTCTCTAACTCTACAGTGGATTCAGCAAAGAGGTCATCCGCCACTGGTCTACTTTAACATTGCATATGATTCATTCTTATTCCTTTCCAATGTCTAATGTGTTGCAAGGCATGTCACATGTCTAAATAAAAAGCAAGTAGAGATGAGAAAGGTACTAAATGGTGCCCAAAGGTTTGCAGTCCTTAAACTGTTCCCTTAATAGGACTCTTACATTATGTGGGTATGTGTTTTTAGTTACAGTCTGGGCACGGCAGGTGATAGACATGAGAGATAGGGGCTAGATCATGGGCGGCCGTGAATCCTGTGTTAAGATAACTGGATTTTATGGATTATGGATACCCTTTAAACTGGGGAGGGACATTGTCAGATTCACGTAGTACCTAGTTTTGTAGAACAGAAATGACATGAGTTCCTGGGTTTGAATCCATGTGTTGGCCACACAGTGGGTGCCTGGTAAGTACTTGTTCAAGGACTCCTGACTTTTCTTATCATCTTTTGTTTTTTTTTATTGGAGTATAGTTGATTTACCACGCTGTGTTAGTTTAGTGAACACATAATTTTTTCACCTGCCCACCTCCCCCACATTATAAAAAACACAGTATTTTGCTGAGCAGTGTAGTAGGGTCTCTGAAGCTTGGGCCAGATGCTATCTCATCCCCTTTGCTGACAGAGGATGGAGATGTAGCTGTGGTCGGTGGTCCTGTGGATGGCTTTGGCCATCTGGCTCTGACCCAGAGCATGGAGAGTTCACAGAACCTTACCATGTTGTGTTAGTTTCAGGTGTACAGCAAAGTGAATCAGTTATAGATAGATAGATAGATATATATATATATATATATATATATATATATATATATATATATCTCCAATCTTTTTTAGATTCTTTTCCCATATAGGCCATTACAGAGTATTTGAGTAGAGTTCTCTGTGCTATACAGTAGATCCTTATTAGTTACCTATTTTATATATAGCAGTGTGTACATGTCAATCCCAATCTCCCAATTTATCCCCTCTCCCCACTGCCTTATCCCCTGGTAATTATAAGTTTGTTTTCTACATCTGGGACTCTACTTCTGTTCTTATCACCTTATCTCAACATCTTTAGGCAAGAAATGCAACATTTTGGGGCCTTGATTTTCTCGTTTATCAAAATGAGAGTAAGGACATCTATCTCTGTTTATTTTAAAAAATGAGAATTTGATGAGATGACTTACATCAATGCCAGGCACATGGTAGGCAATAAATGCTTGTCATCAATAACTGGACTAACTTTGTAATGAATGTCCCCAAGAATTTGCAGCAGAAAAGAAAAAAAGAAAGGAAGGCAGCATCAAGAAGTCCCAGGTCCTTCCACGCACAGAAGGACGTCCCCCGCACACATACATCCCTAACCCCTAATCCCTCCCCCACGTTTCCCATCACTTTCTGCAGCTGGTCACCCTCCAGGAGAGACTGGCTTTCTTGCTGGGAACAGTTCCCATGTATTTTCAGCTGTGGCTGAAGCACTGAGAGGTAACTGAGTTTGTGAAGCTGCGCACGTGTCCAGCTGCGGTGCTGCCTCTCAGCAGACGCTGAGCCAGCGCCTCCTTCCTGCCTGTGCCATTGACCTGGTACCCTCAGCTCTACACAGCGTGCAGCACAGTGTAGGTGCCCTGGGCAAGTCTGAGCTAAGGAGACAGGAAGAGAAGAAAGGAAGGGAGAAAGCGAGGGAAGAAGGGGAGAGAGGTTGGCGTATGTGTACTTTTGCTTTCTGTCCAGGCACATCGGTGCCACTAGGCGCGGGTTGAAGGACAGCACGGGGCACGGGGGAGGCGTCAGAGCGCTCGTTGTCTGAAGCAGCCTCACACCTTTAATATACGGTAAACACCATGTGGTACCCCCAAATGTTGGCTTGGGATGGTTCCATGTGGCCTGCTGTGCCAGAATGTTGATCCTGCAGCTGTTGCTAAATTACCAGGGGATCCCGGCCACCTCCTCACCACTTGCCAGACTCTATTAATAGATGCGAGAATTCAGTGATCTTCTCACACATGGTAAGAAGCAATGACAACTCTTCCCTTTGCACAGCACTCTGGAGTTACACAACTCACTCTGCAGACAACCACTCTCTCCTGAGCCACCTCCTGGACGTCTCAGCATGAATAAAAGGGATCGCACTGTCTCTCAGATCTCTGCCTTGCCCCTCCTCCTGCACCATCCAGCTTGTCAACTGATAAAGCTGCTGGTGCCTGGAATTTGGGAGTCATCCCGGAGGCCCACATCAGTTGGTTTCAGGCTGACCTGGATTCAAATCCCAGCTCTGCCCCTTATCATCTGTGTGACCTTGAGCAGATGACTTAACCTCTCTGAGCCTCAAGTTTTCCCACCTGCAAAATGGGAAAGAGTGGACCTTACTCATTCAGAGCCGTTGCAAGGATGGTAAAGGGTCATGCTTGCAAAAGATCTAGCCTCGTATACGTGAGATGGTCAATGAGACTTCTCCCTCCTCCTCTCTTCCATGGACGTGTCCCAGAAATGTATAAATCATCACAGGGTGGCTGTTTTTCTTTGTGTTTCTCTCAGGGTCTTAGTGCATAGTAGGGCAGCAGGTCTCAAACCTTAGTGTCCATCAGCGTGACCTGGGGCATGTTAAAAACACGGGTTCTCAGTCCTGCTTGTGATGATTCTAACGCCGTAAGGCTGCAGAGTCCAGGAGTCTGCATTTCTAAAGAGGGGCCTCGGGTGATGTAGGGATCTCCCCTCGGGAAAGCCCCATTTTCAGTAAAGACCTGGGGTTTCATTGGAGCTCACCTGGCTGGCTGTGGGTCTGCGGTGCAGAGGGAAAAGAAAGAAGGGGGATTGTTTTCAAAGGTTGAGGAGGACAAAGAGGGAAGGACCCTTCACAGCTGTCTTTCTCTAGATGGGAAAGGTTTACAAAGCTTCTGTCTCTTTTTGCCCATAAAATAGCTATTGTGCTTAAATGGGCAATGTTTAGTAAAAGAGGAATGCCACCTTGGCTCTGAGTGACTGTAATCACGGCACTCTTAATTAAAGGCTGCTGGCAGGAATGCCCTCCTGGCATTGGAAAACTCCCTCTGGGGTGACTGCCCAAGTGCCAGCAGCTGGTTGCTGGAACTCTGGGGGGAGGGCTCCCTGGGGGTTCCTGGAGAACTTGGTTCTTGAAGATTCTTTATATCTCCTGATCGGCATCAGAGAGCTGTAGGGGGGAGGCCAAGGGGTTCTCAGTATCCAGATGCCCTCCAGAAGCCGCTGGAGGCCTTCAAGGACTTGTGTTGCTGAGAGGATAAATTGCCCTCCTTCCTCATCCTCTCTTCTGTTTGCACCCGAAGACAGTTTCCAGGAGGGGAAGAAAGTGGCCCAGGGGCTGAAGCAGAGGTTAGAGCTGCAAACACCAGTCCCCAAGCTCAGAGCTCATTTCGGTTCCTACCCTTGTTTCAGCGATTTTGTTTTTTCATGAGCCTTAAGGAAGTGACCGCAAAGTCCTACAAACAATTTCATTTGCTGCCTGTTTCAAATTTGTTTCACAGAAAGCTTCCGGAGAGAGGTAAAAAGAAGTTTTAAAGTAAGAAAATAAACAAGCCTCACTGAAACCTTAAAAAAAGAATCTAGTAAAATATGTAACATATACATACATACAGAGAAATGTATTTACCTGTAGAAGAAATGGAATTTCACTGGTTTTCTTCAAATCCATGTGTAATCTGAAACAGTTCAATTCAAGGGGGAAAAATGAAGTTTAGGGAATATTCAAGAAGGGCATCGGCTACTTCTCCTGAACTAGATTGGGAGGAAATATAAAAGTTAATCTGAGAATGAATTCTACGAAAACAATCTAGTTAAAGTAACAATTCTTTTGTTCATGTCAGCAGAGTTCTGACTCCTCAGTTAAATAGTGAATGGAGATTCCTTGATGTGAGGTCAGGGAGTAAAACGGAGGCATTTGCCTATCTAATCCCTCAAAGTGTCCCATCCGTGGATATAAAGTGGATTGCAGTACACACACTTGGCTAAATACGTTGTGTGTCGTGTATCTTATTCTATGTTTGACCCTGTTAAAGAACTTAACCAGGTCGTTGATTTAGAGTACTTTAAAATTTTTCTCATTGCTATCACGTTTTTGTGATCAATATATTATTGAGAAAATACATATAATGTGCAAAGTGCCAGATTTAAAAAAAAAAAAAAAAAAGGTTTGGGAGTGGGAGAGCTGGGTTTCTAGTCCAAGGCTGCCCACGCCTTTCCTAAGGCTCTGCTGCAGGCACAGCTTTCCCTGGTCATCCCAGGTCTCCCCGCCGGTAACATGGCACTACCCACGGCTAGAGTTTAGGTAGAAATGAATCATCCTTTTTCTCTTCCAGCATAACGACTCCAGCCATAACAAGTAATTACCTAGAAATAGAAAATAAGACAGGAGAATATACGTGTGTCGTTCCTTTCTGTCTGGGCCTCAATTGCTGTGTAAAGTGGCGTCTTACATACATTTCTGATTCTATCTGCTGGACAGTTCGATCCCTGGATAGCAGGGCGTGAGGCCCACTTTCAAGATTTCTACCCCTACCTTGAACACCTCCCTAAGTGGTAAGACATACAAAACCTTCTGGAAAACGTAGTTATTTATTTCAGAAATGGAGACATAATTGACATATAACGTGGTATTAGTTTCAGGTGTACGACACCATGATTTGATACGTGTATATATTATGAAATGAATACCACGATCAGTCCAGTTGGCATCCATCACGCATAGTTATGAAGTTTTCCTCGAAGTGGGAACTTTTAAGACCTACTCTCTTAGCGACTTGCAAACACACAATACGGCCTCATCAACTGGAGTCGCCATGCTGCACATTTCATCCCCAGGACTCGCTTATTTATTTATAACCGGAAATTGGTGTCTTTTGACCGCCTTCACCCATTCATTACACAAGCTTTTTATTTTCATTTATTGTATAATTGTATCCTAAGGCTCAAGGTGTATTTTATAGCTATACATATATATATATATATAATCTACATATATAATGCGTAAGTGTATATACATGTATATGCCCATACACACACACTTATAGGCACATTTCTATAAATACTTATAAACACATGGGTATATATCTTATGTAAATATGTACATATATACCTATACACACATGAACCTATACCTACATATACACATGCACATACACATATACATGCATAAAACATACACCCCCTACACATACACATATGCACATGCATACACATACACATGCACATATATATATATATATATATATATGCCCATATGAAAAGAATGTGATGGGGAGTCCCAGCTGTGCCTCAGATGCCCTGAGGGGTCAGCTGGGCTCCTGGGCTTTCTCTCTGAATTCTAGGCCATCACCTAGTGAACCTCTGAGGTGTCCCTGCCACCGCTGGCCCCCTGGCTTCTGTTCGGCCCCCAGACACCCCACCTCACCTGCAGCTGTTCCCCTCAGGCCCACAGGGGTTGGAGGGAGACCAGCACGGTCCCCATCTCAGTCACTCCTGACCTTGGAGAGACCCCACAGCAGAGTTGCTTGGGCGCTGGGAGGTTCGCAGGCGGCGCTTCCTTCTCTCCCCAGCCCGACGGGGGCAGAGTAAGTTGAGTTGAGAGGCACCTCTCGCTCCCCGCCAGGCCCAGGGCTGAGTCCCGTGCGTCGGAGCCCTTCTGAAAGCCCTCCCTGCAATGCGCCTTGGCCTCCTGCTGCACCTTCTCCCCCGTCCCCCCAACACACAAAATCACAGGTCTCCAAGCAGGCCTGGAGGTGTCTGGATCCTAACTTAGCATCGGTTGTTGGTTCTTTTCCTAAGAGGTCTCTTGGCCTCCACATCCACAGTGCGGGGAAATGGTACCTCGCAGAGATATGGGGAGGATGGAGACCAAGGATGTGAGGGGCCAGGCAGAGCGTGGCGGCACATAAAGTGGGGACGGCCCTGTCACCCGAGTGAGTTACCGGTGAAGAAGCAGAAGGGAGTGATGTACCCTATATCACCTTGCTGAGTAAGTGGGACACAGGGAGTCAAGTGTGCCTGCCTGACTTGGAGGCCCGTGGTCTCTCCTCGGCGTGGCCCCTCGGTGCAGTGCTAGGGCTGGGAGATCCCGCTGGCTCCCGTGGCTCCAGGCCCCGTGCTCTCTCTGCAACTCAGAGTTGAAGCCAGAAGTCACAAGCGCAAAGCCTGGAGGGCCCAGGAAGCTGATAGTAACTGGGGCCCAGGAGACCATGAGTGAGGAACGGGCGTGGAGCCCAGCCCTGGGGAGTGGAGGAAGCCTGGCCAGATGCAGACACACACCCCACCTAAAGGGGCAGCTGCCCCTCAGCTCCCCCGCCATGGGAGTTGCCAGATCTGCCAATGCCTTAGGGGAAGCCACGCACTGGGGATTTTAGGAAAATCCCCCAAGGGTCAGCAGCTAATTCACATAATGTGTGTGCACATGCATTTTATACTGGCTCAAAATAACACATAACAGAATCTGTCGGCAAGTTACCACTTGGCCTACGGTACCAATCATTTCACAATTTAATGCAGGCATTTTGGTTAAAATTTTTTTTCTGATGCAGATGACTCTGACAAACCTATCTCAGCTACCCTAGGCCTCTTGTGACCTGCCTCAAGCTTCCAGTCAGGCATACCAAGGCCAAAGCAGCCTGAGTTATTACTGAGAAAGATGGGAGTGGGGAGCTGGGCTCTGGCGGGTGCTTTGTGGGCCCCCGAGAGGGGCTGCACCTCATCTCTGCAGAGTGAGCTCTTAGGTGGAGCTGGTTAGGAGCTCAGCTTCCTCCTCCGTAACCTGGAGAGTGCCAGGCTTGTAAGATCAAAGGAACCTCTGCGGGGTTGGTGTCTGCAAAGTCCCCAGGTTGTTCCTGGGACAGCGGGGACTCGATAAATGGGGGTCACGGGATCAGGTGCATAACTTGTAGGACCCCGTGCAAAATGAAAACGTGAGGTCAGCTTTTTCAAAAATTATTCAGTTTCAGTATAGCGACAGTAGAGCATGAAACCAAGCCAGGGCTCTACTAAATGCTGGGCCGTATGTGGCTGTACTGGTCTTAGACCCATGCGACCCGCCTGGCAGTCAGCAGACCTAACATTTGTTGAGTATTGACTGTGTGCTGGGCACCATTCTAAGTGCTTGCCATGTTTATATGTAATCCTCAAAGTGGATTAGCTATATTCCCATTTAACAGGTAAGGAAAATGAGGCAAAGAGAGGTTAAGTCACCTGTTGACAATCACACAGCTGGAGAGAGGCAGAGCCGGATTTGGCCCAGGCCATCTTGTCCTGAAGCCCTGGGATTTTCATCACAGTTCTTCTGGACTTGAACTGGGGGCTCAGTCTGACTAGGATGGAGTATCCAGAAACTCCCTGGTCCAGGCACAGAGGCCAGGACCAGGAACCTTACTTCCTATAACCCAACAGGGCCGGGCACGGGTGGCAGCACAGGTCTTCCCAGACATGCTGCCAGCCCAGGGCTGCACTGAGAGGTCTGGGACCCAGAGAGGAAGGGACGAGGGTTCACGTGAGGACATTCAGAGTGGAGGGTCATTACTCACATTACAGCTTTGGGCTGACTCAGCACTTTCCGAGCCCATGCAGATAACAGATCCTCCCCATCCGATGTCTAAATTTAGAGTTTCCAGGGAATGGGGGTGGGGCAGTTTAGGAGACTTGAGGCTGTCGCAAATTCTCTTGCTTGCCTCTGACTCAGGATTGTGCTTTTCCTGTGGCTTCTCCTCCTGGCGTGGAGCAATGAGTGGTGACCAGTGCCTGTGTGGTCCCATCTTTTTCAAGTCATCTCAAGAATTTCGGATTTTACACTGAAAGAGAAAGGATGATGTGTCAATAATATTTGTGAAAATGTGAAAAACGAAGAAAAGATGTATCCCCATGTGAATGTTTCTCTTAGAGTCATGATTCTATTTTTGGTCCATGAAATAAAACTGATGGAGATAGGATGATGACAGTAATAGGAATAACCAACGTATATTGAGACCTTACAATGTCCCAGGCACTGTCCTAAATGCTTTACTCAAATTAATCTCACTCACACATACCTACTTGACATAGGTGTGACTCTGCTGTCCAAACCACTTATGATCTTTTTTCCAGGCACACTAAATTACAGCTCAGGAAATTTACATGCAATTAATCTCCTTAATTGAACCTTTATGGTTGGATAATATAACCATAGCATAGATGAATGGTAATTCATCCAGCTCCTCTGATCAAGTTGGAACTCGCCTGTTCTAAAGGCATGTGGGGATGTGGGGATGTGGAAGGGATGTGGGAAGAGAGGCCAGGGCTGGGATGCTGACCGGCTAGCAGGGACCACCCCTCCCCCACCACCCCACCCCCCCCGGCCCTGCCACTGCCCCCTTGACCAGCTCCATCCACACTGTCTTTCATTTTTTTTAATTTTATTTATTTATTTATTTATTTATTTATTTATTTATGGCTGTGTTGGGTCTTCATTTCTGTGCGAGGGCTTTCTCTAGTTGCGGCAAGTGGGGACCACACCTCATCGCGGTGCACGGGCCTCTCACCATCGCGGCCTCTCTTGTTGAGGAGCACAGGCTCCAGATGCGCAGGCTCAGTAACTGTGGCTCACGGGCCCAGTTGCTCCGCGGCATGTGGGATCTTCCCAGACCAGGGCTCAAACCCGTGTCCCCTGCACTGCCAGGCAGATTCTCAACCACTGCGCCACCAGGGAAGCCCCACACTGTCCTTCTTAAATGCTCTGTTCTCTTCAGGGTCTTTGCAAATGCTGTTCCCTTTGCCCACTGTTCTCTTCCCTTTGGGGAGGTAACACACACTTATCCTTCAGACCCTCAGCTTGGACTCTCATGGACCCTGGGTCCTCGTCTCTCTGTGTAGCTTTTCTTCAGCATCCTTGTCAAAGCTACAGATGGACATTTACTTGGGGTCTTATTTGGCGATACTTCTCATGCATTAGACTCTTCACACCATGAGGACAGAGACTGTTCCTGTCTTATTCATTGTTGTTTATTATTGCATCCTTCCCAACTAACACATAGTATGGATTCAGCAAAGCCTTGTTGAAGGAATGAACAAACAGGATGTTTCGTTTGTTCAGGTCGTAGGTGGATTCGGGGGTCAGCTCCATGGATGTGGATGGTAGATTCATTCTGAGCTGGACCTTTGTTCGTACTTGGGGAGGGGGCTTGAGTGTAGTGGCCTGGAAGGGGAGAGGAGCTGAATTTGGGGTGTCAGACTTCCCTGACTGTTCCCGGGCAGGTGAGAGGTGCGAGGCTAATGCTCCGTCCCTGACCCCGAGTTCTCTTCTGCCCGAATCAGGAGCACTGAGTCCTCCAGGTCTGTGCCAGAGGTTGGCAAACATTCTCTGTTAAGTACATACTGCAACATTTGTGGGCTGTAGGCTCTGTTGCAACTGCTTACCTTTGCCATCATAGCACAAAAGCAGCCATAAAAAGTGCAGGAATGAATGGGCGTGACTGTGTCCCACTAAATTTTACTTATGCTCATTGAAATGTGAATTTCACACCATTTCATGTATCACACATATTTTCCTTGTTTTGATGTTTTTCTTTTCTCCAGCCACTTAAAAATGTAAAAACCATTCTTAGCTCATAGACTATACAAAAACAGACAGCCTGTTGGATTTGGTTCCTGGGCTGTGTTTTACTGACCCCTGGTCTATAGTCTTATTCCAGATCCCAGGGTGTCTTCTCTGCTGTTTCCTAGACGGTGTTTCCAACTGGCTGGGCTCCAGTGCCCACTCTGTCCTTTACTCCTTGTGTGGCCTCGGGAGGGTCACTTCATCTCTCGGGGCCCAGGTTCTACACTGGTTGGGAGATGCTGATGCTGGGAGTGTCTGCCATGCCCCTCCAGGCAGTGGGGTCTCCCCAGGAAGCTCCATGTGGTTTTGAGGAAGACTCTGAGGGTCAGAATAGGACCCAGGTCATAGGGAGCTATCCATAGCTAGGGAAGCAGATACCAGGTCCCTGGGCTGTGGGTACCACCTGGGGTCTGGCTGTCTTCTCATTCACCTGGAGAGCCTCATATTCACTCTTAGAATTGGGTCTCCACCACACACTCATTCATTTTTCCCCTCTAGCAAAACTAAGCAAGATTATGGGGGAATCCATCCTTCCTTAAGCAAGATTACGGGGGATACATCCTTCCCTTCACACACTTTGTTATCATGAAATAGGCTTTGACAGCCTTCAAGGCTTTGGAGATAAGAGTCTCCACAAGATAAGGGAAGTGGGTTACCTCATGTGGTGTGAGGGTGAAAAGCACAGATCACAGTTGATTTAAAACACAGGAAAAAAACTAACCAACCTGTTTTTTCTCTTATAACCTTGGTCTCATAAATGACCCCAGTATATATTCAACCTGGAAACCCGGGTTTACCCTGGACTCCATCTTCTCTCCCACACAATTAATCATGAACTTCTGTGCACTTTTTCCTAGGACCAACCACCCTGGACATCTGTGGCCTTTCTTGCACTATCTCCCTCACTTCCTCCATTCCTCTGACCCTCCTTCACCTGGACCACCTTTGACCTCCTAAAATAATCTCCCTGCCTTTAGACACTCCCTGGATTTGGGGTATTTTTTTCCCATAAAATGCAAATCCAATCATATCACTTACCTTATAGAAATTCTTTAATGGCTTAGGGTGATGAAAAAGTTCTAGAGATAGTGGTGTTGATCACACAACAATGTGAATGTGCTTAGTGTCACTGAACTGTACACTTAAAAATGGTTATAATGGTAAATTTTAGATTATGTCTATGTTACTACAACACAGAATTCTTTCATGACTCCTTATTGATCTCTGAATACCCTGGTCAGGTTTGCAGGGACCTCAGAGAACCCCACGTCCCCTGCTATGCAAATTTCATTCTCTACCCACCAATCTTAACCTTCACCAACTTGCCATCCCCACTTGCACCTTCTTGTCTCCGTTTCATCTGCCTGAAGCATATTTTATTTTCCCCTTTTTCCTACTTCCTGAAGCAAACTCAACCTTTAAGATCTAGGTCAATAAGGAACACAGCCATCTCTTCCATCAAACTTTCCCTTTGTCTTTACTTCTTTCACACACGTAGAACTAAATGATTCATTGTTTAATGATAATATCAAGTACTAGATGAGAGGGAAAAAACAGACTAGTCATAAGCTGCGTGTCAGATAGAAAGAACCACAATAAAATAAACAGCCATGTGTCCACCACTCATAGGCGATGCCATCACCTCCGCAATCTTCTGTATGTCCCTCCCCAGATTTCTTCTCTCCCTCCCCTTTCAGACTGGACTCCACCTGGGAATTTTGTATTTGTCTTTCTATTTATTTTCTTCATAATTTTATCATGCTCATTTGTTTCCCTGAATAATGTATTATCTAGTTGTACCTGATTTTGAACTTTATATAGATGGAATCATACTGCATATTCTCTGTGAGTTGCTTTTTCCCTGCAAAATAACATTTGAGAGATTGATCTACTCTTTTGTCCTTTTCTGTAATCTGTTCATTTTCACTGCTATATACTTTTCCTTTAGCTGAATAAAGAACACTTTTTTAAAAAAATCCATTACTGCTGGTGATGGGCATTTCTGTTACTTCCGGTTTTGGCTATTAAAAATTGTGTTGACGTGGCCAACTCTGTACAGGTTTCTTGGAGCAACTGCAAGATACCTCAGGGTAGCCACCCCGAAGCAGAATTGCCAGGGCAGACTTGTGCATATCTTCAACTCTTTTCCGTGATGCCAAATTGCTATCCACAGTGGTTTTATCAGATTACACTCCCATCCCGCATTGGCTGGGAGGAATGATTGCCCCACTTCCCGGCATCATTTGATTGTCAGACTTTAAGTTTTGCTAATTTGGCATATGTGAAATGATATCTCATTGTGGTTTAATTTTATGTTTCCCTGATGACTAGAGAGGTTGGGTGTCTTTCTGTATGTTGATGGTTCATTCATTTTCCCTTTTCTATTGAATAGAATTTGTTTTGCCCATTATTCTACTGAGTTGTTGGTTCTTACTGATTTGTAGTTTACTGCATATTCTGAAACGTAATTCATTGTCAATTTTCTGTGTGCAAACAAGTCTTCCTAATTCTTTCTTACCTTTATACTCTTTATAGTTTCTTTTGGTAAATTGAAGCTCTTAATTTTAATGTAGACAATTTTGTCAGTTTTTTTTCCTTTATTGTATGTGGCTGCTGAGCCTTGTTTAATAAATCTTTTCCTAGCTGGAGGCCATAAAGCCCTTCTTCTATGTCATCTTCTAAAGCTTCTATAGTTTTACCTTTAACCTTAAAGTCTCCAAGTTTCCTGGAGCTGATTTTTGTGTATAATGAGACAAAGGGGTCCTAGTTAAATCGTTTTTCTGTATGATCTCATATCATTCATTGAACATCTATCTACCTTTTCCCTACTGAGGAACTATAAGGTTTTCATAGATGGAGGTTCTGTCCCTGTGCTCTCCATTCAGAGCCGGTGTTCATCCCGGTATCCACACCACGCTGTCTTCATTCCTAGAGCTTGGAATGAATTGGTGACATAACTTACTTTACCAGATGTCTTAGGGCAAGTCTAGACATCTGGTAAGGTAAGTTATGTCACCAATTCTTCTTCTGGAGAGTCTTGGCTATTTCTGTTTCTTTGCTTTTTCATTTACATTTTGTAATCAGCTTGTCAAGTTCCACCAAAAAAAAAAAACAAAACTGTCATGATTTGAATCCTATGATTGTTAATCATTGTTCTCCTAGCATTTTATATGATGCACAGAAATCCACGTACACTTACTTATTCACAGAATCCATATCTTACCCTTAAAGCTTTTCACAGTGCCTGATACATAGCAAATTTCTTGAATGAATGAACGAATGAATGAATGATTAAAGTCCTCCATTTAGCTGAGATTCACTTTTATATAAAGCCCTAAGTGTATAGCACAGTTCAACTGTTCATCTTTCGAAAGGATCTTTCACTCCACAAAAGACGGGAGAGCGAAGGAGTACCTGTCATTATTTGTGCCAGGTACGGTGCCAAGGAGAAAGGGACAAAGCCATTTTGGAGTCTTGTAAAAAGTCAAGAACCCTCAGTGCTTTGAAAATAGGATATGAGGGACTTCCCTGGTGGTGTAGTGGTTAAGAATCCGCCTGCCAGTGCAGGGGACACGGGTTCGAGCCCTGGTCTGGGAAGATCCCACATGCCGCAGAGCAACTAAGCCCGTGCGCCACAACTACTGAGCCTGTGCTCTAGAACCCATGAGCCACAACTACTGAAGCCCACGTGCCACAACTACTGAAGCCCGCACGCCTAGAGCCTGTGCTCCACAGCAAGAGAAGCCACCACAATGAGAAACCCGCACACCACAACGAAGAGTAGCCCATGCTCGCCGCAGCTAGAGAAAGCCCGTGCGCAGCAACGAAGACCCAACACAGCCAAAAATAAATAAATAAATAAATAAATTTTAAAAACCCAGAAAATAGGATATGATTTTCAAAAAAATAGGATCTGTAACCATCTTCTCGGGGCCACGTGGCTTGTGGAAGGCAAGAAACTTCTTCCCCAGGCTTCCTGTGTGTGGGTTTCATGAGTAACTCCCATGGCTGACCTGCCTGACATCTTGTGTTTGAGACCAAGACATTACAAAGGTGGAAGTTTCATTAAACAAGGCTCACAATAGAACAAATAATTTTGCCTTTTAAAAAAAAAAAAAATTAAAGAAGCACTCCCTTTCAGGAAGCTGGTGCTTGTCTTTGCCTGGGTAACCTTAGGAGAAAACACATATGCAAACAATGGAAAGAAAGCCGGGTGGGGGGCAACATTTATTTATTCTTAATTTACTCATAGAATAATTTGAAACGCAGACTTACCCCTGTACTTCGGCTCAATGTACCAAAGACAAAAGGAATACCCCAAGCTTAACTTCTTGAGCTTAAAGCCTGGATTCAAATTTAGACTCTGAAGTTCCCTGCTTGTCTGACAGTAGATGGACACTTGACCTCTGGGAGAGGCAGCGTCCTCATCTGCAAGGGGAATGGAAATAACCAGGCTCATCTCTCCCAGGGCCATGTTTCTGGGGTGGGAAGACCTGCTGGGGAACATTTCATTGCCAGGAACTTGCCCTGGAAATCCTAGATAGCTCATTTATTCACTCAGCAAACATTCACTGAGCAGCGACTATGTGCTGGGCTCTAAATAGGCATAGACTATCCCTGGCAAGAGGCAGGAGGCGTTCCCTTCGGGAATCCCCGAAGGGACCAATGGTGAGTGTTGTCTGTCGGCAGCAGGGCGCTGAGACCTTGAGTTCTGAGGGAGGTCTGGCCACGTTTCACAGCTCCCCACCACAGCCAAACTCTGGTACTACTCAGTTCAACTTCTTCAGAGAGAATTGAGGGGCATCTCCTCAGGGTTCCAGTGGACATTTCTTCCTGGGGAAATTTAGCAGTAGAATTCCAGTGGGATGCGCTATGTAGCCCCCAACACTGTGGCTGGCCTTGGCTGCAAAAGACAGTTATCACTTATCCACCATCCATTATCCACTCTAGATTCCCTTCACCTTCAACCAGCACCTGTCAGTCTCAATGGTTTATCTGCTGGGGTGACCCAGACCCACATCTCTGAAGGGTCTTATGCTCTAGTCACCGGGCTCTTCTCAGATGGAGTTCTTGCATTTGTCTATTTACAGTTAAAATGAGAAAAGGAGTATCAAGACTTGCCTAAATGGATCAAACACATCCCCTAGCTCCCACCTGTTGTAGCAGCAACACGGCATCCCCCCAAGGTCAGAATCTTAAATTCTGGCTAGGATGGTCCCTGCTTTTCTTGGCTAGCTGGTCCTTTGGCGTGGAGAGCCATATCTCATTGTTCAGTGCAACTCCCATTGTGTCCCCTTAAGAAGTCTTTTCCTTTGGGAACCGTGACCACAAATTCTGCAGCGTGCAGAGTGGTAGGGACAGGAAATGCACATTTCCAAAGTGGCTTTCAGTTATTACACAAATGGTTTTTTCATTTACATAAAGCCAGAGAAGGCAGCACAGGTCTGGAAAAGATTCTGTGAAGTCATTAGGGACTGGGATTCTTCTATCAACCTTTGTTTTATCAGTCTTTAAAGATTATACTCGTCTTCAAGTTCAAGGAAGGCTGCTGGAGCTCCATCCATCATATATGTATTCCAGATAGATACAGGTAGAAAATAAGAAGAGTCTAAAATGCATCCACCCTTCATCTGTCAGTTTCTTCTTTTAAGAAGTTTTCCAGGAAGTCCAACTTTCAAATATTACTTTTATATCATATTAGCCACCCTTAGCTGCAAGGTAGGCTGGGGAACATAGTATTTATTACATTGTTTCTGGGAATAAACTCAGGTTATAAGAATGAATAGGGTGGATAGTTGGATAAGCAACTAGTGAATTTTGCCACACCCTTCCTAATCAATCTAATGCTGCCTCTCCATCCCCCTTGACTCTATCATACTAGCCTGTGTTTTATTTTTAATAGAAAATATCACTGTCTGAGATTATAACCTTTTGTTGTTTGATAGACTAGAAGCTCCCTAAGGGTGAGACTTTGCCTGTTTTTTTTTTAACCTTTTTTAAAATCAAAGTATAGTTAATTTACAATGTTGTGTTAGCTTCAGGTATACAGCAAAGTGATTCAGTTATACATTATCTATCTATCTATCATCTGTCTATCTATCTGTCTATTCATTTTCACATTCTTTTCCATTATAGTTTATTATAAAACATTGAGTATAGTTCCCTGTGCTACACAGTAGGTCCTTGTTGTTTATTTTATATATAGCAGTGTGTATATGTTAATCCCAATCTCCTAACTTATCTTCCGCCACTCATTATCCCCTCTGGTAACCGTAAATTTGCTTTCTATGTCTGTGAGTCTGTTTTGTACATAAGTTCATTTGTATCATTTTTTTAGATTCCACATATAATCTCTGATTTATCTCTGATATATCTGATATATCTGCATTTCCTATTACGATATTATAGCATGTTTGCTCTCATATCTAAAGAGGGTCATTGGTAGCAATATACACATGGGCCAATTCATTCATTTATTCATTCATTTAGTCATCTATTAATTTATTTTTTAAGCTTCCTCTGTGTGTCAGGCTCTACAGTAAACAATGGGAGAATTCAACTATGGGTAAGACACGGCCTCCCAAGCAAGACTGATATGTAAATACAGAAATTAAACTGCGATACGAAACAACTCTAGTCAAGTCATGCATAGAAGCTGTAGGGGCCTAGAGGGGAAACTGATTGCCTGCCTGGAGAAGGGTCTTCTTAGGTGGGGCATTGCAGTTGGGTCATGCAAGATAAGTAGGAGTTCACCAGATGAACAGGGCTTTTAGCCCAGGCTTTGCCGTCTCCAAACAAGCTAAGGAAATGCAGGACACGACCAAAGCAAGACAAGCAGCCTGGAGAGGCTCACTTCCTTTCTTCTGCATGAATTTTCCATGGTGCTCATAAGGTTGTGGGCTCTGCAGGTACTGATGCAGAGAGAGCAAAGTATCCCGTCAGGGTCTCGGTGGATTGTGTCTGGGAAGGAGGAGGGAGGATGAGAGAGATGGGAGAAGGTGCTCAAGCAAAGGGCTGTCTAAGAAGTCATTATGAGCTTTTAAGTAAATTCTCAATTATAATTATTCTAATGGCTTTAATAAGTCTGCAATTTGGAGCTATGATGTTCTAACATGTCAGCCATCGTATGCCTCAGTGAAAGCCTCTCTTTCTTTTTTCCTTTGAAAGCCAACATTAAGAGGTGAATTCTGCCAATTTCTCACTTCACAGGGGTTGGGACCTCGTATGGTACTTAAGCCCAACTCAGCCACCAGAGTGCAGCTCACAGCCCATGACACTTAGCGCATTCTCCCTGGACTACAGCAACCTGGGGCCTCACATGACAGCAACAGAGAATGTTCCAAAGGGAATAAATGATTGTGTTAGATGTGGCTCAACAGATCTGGATTCAAATCCTACCTCTGCCTCATAGTAGCTAGGTCGCTTTAGGAGAACCAGTTCCCTTCTGTGTGCCTCAGTCTCCTCATCTGCAAAATGGAGATGGTAACAATGCCCATCTCACAGTATTGGAGGAATAAACCATCCCATGTGCGTACAAATCCCTGCTTGCTATGTAATAGACTTTTCCCATTTTTGCCAAGCTCCATTTTTTGCAGATGAGAAAAAAGGATAAACTGGTTGTCCAACGTCACTTAGCTACAAAATTGCTCACACAGTGAGCCAGAAAGATGTGACCACAAGACCACAGAAAGAGCTCTTTTTGGAGCTGGAAAGAGCTGGATCAAATCCAGGCTCCGCCATCTGTCCTCTGTGTGACTCTCTGGCCACAGGGCTCTTTCACGTGCTTTCCCAGGACCTGGCAGCTCTTCCTCTAGATCCTCATGGCAAACACTGAATTTCTTCCAGATTCTGCTCGAAAGGCGACTTTAAGGGAGCAGATTCCCGAGTCTCCGCCTCAGACAGCCCCTGCATCACTCTCTATCTGCCTCACCCTGCTTTGTGAGTTTTCATCGTGGCCTTTACCATCTGACATAGCTTATTGTCTGTCTCCTCCAATTAGAATGTAAGCTCTCTGGGAACAGAGATGTATCTTCTACTCACTGCTGTGCTTCCACATCCTGGACCAGCACCTGGCACAGACCAGGTACATAATACTGTTTGTTGCATAGAGGTTGAACGAACATGTGTTAATTTCTCTAAGCTTCTGACTCTTCCTGGGAATAGAAACCCCTCCCTCCTAGGGTTATGTGGAGACAGCTTATATTAAGTGCCTAGCACGGGACTTGGCACATGGGAGAATGTCAGTCAGCAGTTGTGATTATAATGATCGGTCCCATCTGGCGCCCCGTGGCCGGGGGGCAGGACTTCAGAGCTGACCTTGCTGCTAAAAGCCTGTGTCAACAGAGGACGATTTGGGTCAGTGTTTCCCAAATCTGGCTGCGGCTCAGAATCACCTGGGGAGCTCTGAAAAAACACAGCTGTCCAGACCATGCTGTGGTTGTTCTAACCCAGATCTCTGGATTGGGTTGAGGAATCTGTGCATTTGAAATACTGGAGTGGCCATTGCTGTTCCCTTTCAGGAGTTAGAAAGGATGCAGCTCTGGAGAGAGATGTTGTGATGCCAGTGCTTCATGGGAGGTCATTTCACTATTATACAAGCTTCTTATACAAGGCAAGGAGTCCATAGAAAAGGCACAGTTATAAGTGAGGAAAGGGGAGCGAACTATTAAACAGAGAAAACTTACTGGTAAGGAGCCGGCACCTCCGTCAGATGCAGAACCCGCTCCAGCGCCATTCATGCCGGACAGGTGCATTTCTGCAGGTGAAACCCACGTAGGTGATGTGATCATTGCATTTCTGCCTTTCAACCTTGACGCTGTTGAGTAGCAGGTAGGCAGTGAATGCTTGCGAGACTGCGTCTGTGAGCGTTTAATCTTTTCGTTATGACTCTTGGAGTTTTTACAGTGCAATGCTAATAAGCCAGTACATGGCCTTTCTTGAACTTAATTTCATGCAAAGAGTGTTTACGTAACTGTGAATTCCCACAGTGCAAAATACTGGGGCCAAGAATTAAACCCATTGGGTAAACAAACTGAAGTCCTTCCATATTTACAATAAAAATAAGTGTATAAATAAGGCACCAGGCTGATATTTTCCTAGTAATTATCTAGGTCTGTGTTGTCCAATCCTGTGGCCATTAGTCACACGGGGCTATGTAAATTTAGTTAAAAATTCCATTCCTTGGTTGCACTAGACAGATTTCAAGTGCATCTTAGCCTCAGAGGGCTGGGGCTATGGTATTGAACAACACAGATAGAGAACATTTCTAGCATTGCAGAAGCTTCTAGTGAACAGAGCTGAGGTCCATTTTCTAGAGGTATGTGTTTCAAAGAGATCACAGCTAGTGTCTGGAAATCTGCAACCTACGGTCTGTGCCTAATGAGTACTAAAGACCAGAAAAAAAAGGGGCAGAGTCAAAAAGGTGTGTCATTGAGAGCATTGAGTCTCCTAGCAAGTTTTTATACTTTTTTATTATCTTGGATATTTAAGAAGAAGCTGTAAATTATTGATAGGAAAACACCAACAATATGTTGAGCAGATAGTAAAAGGAAAAGTGACTTTGGACAGATTTTGGAAGTTTTCTCCCCAAAATGACTTGCTTTGTGCAGGAAGTGGGAAGATGAGACCTTGGATCTCCATCACCTGCCGTGTGAGGATGGCTGTACAACTCACAGCTCCTCTTGGAGTGAAGGCAGCGTGGGAAGCACACGGTTTGGGGTTAGTATCTGCCCTGCTCTTCCGTAAGAAAGACAACCATATTGAACTTGAGAATGATGGCTTCCTGAACTCACACTTTCTCTCTACTTCTCCCATGAAAGACAAGCTGGGGTCTTCCCAGGAGGACAGTATACCATGACATTTAAACCTTGGAACCTGGCATCAATAAGACCTGGCTGTGTGACATCGGTTGAGTTATCTCATGTCTCTGAGCTTTGGTTTTCTCATAAAGTAGGAATAATAATATGTCTGATGGAGCCGTTTTAAGAGAAAAATGAGACAATGCATGCCAAGCACTGAATACACGTCCCACCTCATAACGCACACATAATAAATCGTTTGTTGTAATGTGTGCACATGCATTTGTGGGTCAGGCTGTCCTAGGTGCCAGTCCCAGCTTTGCTATTCATCAATGGCTTGCTTCACTACATCTATTAATGTGTTTTGAGTTGATTTCCTCATCCATAAATTACGAATGATGCTACCTCTGTGTAAGTTTGTTAGGAGGCGTAAATGAAACAAAATACATCGAGGAGCAGCGATGTGGTTTGACCCATAGTAAGAGCTCCATCAGTGCTATTGCTTCTCTTCATCTAAGAGACATCCTTGGGTGCAAAACCTTTCTGGTTCCCAAGCTCTTTCAGTTTCCCTATTAAGGTCAAGACTGAGCTGGATCATGTTCCACTGCAAGTGGATTTCCCTTCCATCGTGAGCTGTGTTTT
The DNA here is from genome assembly GCF_009873245.2 of Balaenoptera musculus. Taxonomy (NCBI): domain Eukaryota; kingdom Metazoa; phylum Chordata; class Mammalia; order Artiodactyla; family Balaenopteridae; genus Balaenoptera; species Balaenoptera musculus. The sequence continues at coordinate 8,000,951 of NC_045801.1, read as the reverse complement.
GTCCAAGCATCCCTTCTACCTCCTGAGGATACGGCAGAGGGCTAAATCCTGTATCAGAGGGTCCCTGGGTGGCTAAGATTGCCTGCGTACTGCGGGCCGGTCGGTGGGAAGGAACAGAAAATGTCAGTGGGGCTGGTTGCTTGATTCTCACCTTCTTACCCTACAAGGCTCTGGCTTAGCATGATGCTGGCTCCCTGCAGAGCTGGGCTTGAAGCGGGTGCGAGAGACACTGGGAGAATAGCCTGCTTGAGCCTGCAGCACATCTGTTCTGCCTTTCACCCCTAGAGGACCAGCCCTGTGAATACCTGGGGCTTTTCATGACCCACTTGATGTCATAAAACCCCAGGCAAGCAGGCAGACAGGGCATCTCCTAACTCCACTGCCCATCGTGGGAAGCTGACCCCGGAAAGGAGGAAGACTTTCCAGAAAGGCATAGCTGCTCAGTGGTCAGGCTGGGATGAGGGCCCAGAGGGTTGGAATCCTGGTTTTGCTTTGCTTTTTTTTTTTTTCTTTTTCTTTTTTCCCATTCTAGCTTCCTTCACGCTGTTTCAGAATTCTGTATTCTCTTCAGTCTTTCCCAACCCTCCCCGGTCCAACCCAAGCTGGCCTTTTTTCACAGCATCTCTTTCTCCTCAAATAACTTCCATCTCACAGTGTAACTGAAAGAAATGTAATTTGATCAAAATAATTTTCTCTAAAGGCACAACGGCTAACACCAGGTTTTGAAAGAAAAGTTTGGTTTATTCTAAACAGATTCCTTTATGATGAATTTCAGACACTTACTAACACAGATCCCGTGTCAAGGGGCACAGCCAAAGGCGCAGCTTTGCCAACCCTTGGCCATGACATTGAGTTGGCTTCTTAAATCTGAGCCTCAGTCTTCTCGTGTATGAAATGGGGTCATTCAAATCTGTGCCTCCAGACCCCCTTTCCAGCTCTAGGCTTCTGAGACCCTTTGTAACAAAGGGAAGCATTTGAGACTCTAAAGAGGAGATTTTCTTGGTCCAGCCTCTTCCCCTCACTTTGCATAAGATACTTCTGGATTTGGATGTGGAGACACTACTGGATGTAGCGTGATCAGCTGCCCTTGACATTCTGTAGCAACTCTCTCTGGGGAGCTCTGGGGGAGCAGAGCCCAAGATTCTTCCCTCCTTGGAAATTCCTAAGACTTCTCCCTCCTTCTTTAGTCTCCTGGGGATCTCTCATCCCTTTTTGGACCAGGTCCAAAGATTTTCTACTGTTAAATCCTGAACATTTGTCTCCAGACGCTTTCTTTCTGCAAAGAGCCTGCACGATTCCCCTCAAAGCCAGGAGGCCCAGTGAATTTTCTGTCCAGAATTTCTTCGGGTTTTGCCACAGGCGCAAATGCAAGCTCGAGGCAAGGAAATCAGGCTGTAATGGGGAAGACAAACTACCTGTAATGGTGAGGATGAAATACACATGAATACTTGAGTCCTGCCATCTACCTGCATATAGATATGCCAGCCAGGGGCTAATGAGCACAGTTCAGTACTCTTCAACCATTCACTGAGCACCTCCCATGCTTGGTGCATATTTGCAAGTTGCTTCACGGTTTACGGAACACAGTTCATGCACTGAATTATTCACAGTTCTGTTGGTGGCAAAAATGTAAAACCAGGGCTGCTTAACTCAGTTTAAAAAAACGTGTGTGTGTGTGTGTGTATTTGTGTGTGTACGCGTGAGGGAGAGACAGAAACAGAGAGAAACAGAGAGATGGGTTAGGCATGGGGTAGAGGGGGTAGAAACCTGGGGCCCTTTGAATGAGTCAGGATGAAGAAGCTAGGTAAGCAGACATCATTTCTAGGTCTTTCAAAGGGAGGTTACCTGTGACATTTAAGGAATATATACTTGGTCTCTGTCTCTGGTTCCTGACACAGAGCTCTGAATCCCTTGGGATTTTCTGAGTGATAAGAGGGTTTTTGTTCTAATGAGGTGACTCTGGGTGGGTTCCCAGACAGCTTCAGGATGGGGGCTGGTCACCAGAAGGATGAAGCCATGACTAGTAGCTTGGAACTTTGAGCATCGTCCCCCATCCTCTGGGAAGGGGAGAGGGGCTGGAGATTGAGCTAATAATTGATTACGCCTATGTGATGAAGCGTCCATAAACATCCCTTAACTATGGGATTCAGAGAGCTTCTGGATTGGTGAACACATCTGTATGCTGGGAGAGTGGTACATCTCAGCTGCATGAGGACAGAAGCTCCTGTGCTCTGGACCCTTCCAGACCTCACACTATGTACCTCTTCATCTGGCTGTTCATCTGTATCTTTTAATATATCCTTTGTAATAAACCTGCAAACATATGTGTTTCCCTAAGTTCTGCAAGCAGTTACAGCAAATTATCAGACCTGGGCGTTGGGAGGGGGGTGGTTTGTGGGAACCTCTGATTTGTAGCCAAGTTGGACAGAAATTACAGATAACCTGTGTCTGGCATCTGAAGTGGGTGACAGTCTTGTGGGAATAAATCCTTAACCTGTAGGGTCTGCACTCACTCCGAGCAGTTAGTGTCAGGGTTGAGTTAACTCATAGGACAACCGGTCAGTGTCCCCAGAGAACTGGAGAATTGCTTGGTGTGGAAGAACAGTGGCTTGTGTCTGCATGTATGACCTAGTTGGTTCCTGGGAAATTTTAGCCTGGTCAGCAAGAGCTTCCCCATTTTATTAAATAAGCCTCTTCTGATGAAAAATGTCACCCAGAACAATCTGCATTACATGGAAAAGTGGGATTAAGATCTAATCCATGAAATCTCAACATGAAATGGGGAAAAAATATCTTACCTTTCTTTGTGGATAAAGCACAGATATTGATACAGTATATAAACAACTATAGAGTACATCTTTGGTATTAAAATCTCATGGTGGTGCATGGAGATTAGGAAAAATATATTTACCTAAAAGGCTCGTTAGGCAGGCAGTAGTGAAATGTCCTCTGGTCTCTCTGGAAAGTCTTCTGTTGCTCAGGAGAGAGACATCTCCACGGGGCTAGGAGAGAGTCTGGGGGGACGGTAACTTAGCCTCTGACTTGAGAGAAGCACCAGGTACAGTGGGCCTGGCTCGGGCTTTGGAATTAGATCAAAGCAACTTAACTTCTCAGCTCTATTATTTCCTAAGCACATGCCCTTGGGAAGCTGGACCTCAGTTTCTTTAACTCTGAGTTGGGGGAGGTGATTTCTCCTTGCAGACGCGAGGGAGTTCGGAGCAATAAAGCCTGCCAGCCACAGTACCTGGTACGTCTTTGCTACTCCATGGCCGGTGCTCACATCAACCCTATTTCACTCAAGGCCAAGTCTTGGAGCCTTTTTCTCAGTCCTGATTTTCACTTCATGCCCTCTCCCATCTCCTGACCCCGCTTATGTGCTTGGTGCTCTCCCTGGACTGGATCTTCCTTCAGTCATTAAGACCCATCCACCAGGTGGGCACTCACCAAGTGCCCAACTTGCTTTGGATGCCCTTAGCACCTGTTCTGAGGGTGGATCATCCCGTCTTGTCTGTCCCCAAGCCCTGTCCAGTCACCTTCAGCCCTAACATCAAGGCCATCAACAATCATTGCCATGCTCCAGCCCACAGAAGTGGTTATCCTGGGCACTCAGGGACCTTCCTCCCCAGGGGGCCTCAGAGCCTGACGCTGCAGAGCCCATGTCTGGCTCCTGCCCCATCTGGTATAACGCTACCCTCTCTCCATCCTCTGCCGTGGGGCTGACCTCCCTTTGCAATTATGAAAGGGTGTGCTAGTATCACTCTCTACAAAAGCACTCGAGATTTGCCTCCTTCTCAGATACCAGTCTCTGCTTTCTTCGGTTCACCTCTGGATTCACCCCAGCCCTGCTTCTGAGCCCCTTTGGATTTGTTTTTGTTCATTCACTCATTCATTCCTCCATTCACTCATTTAATCACTCAGCAAACATTTATGAATCACCTACTGTATTATTTGCCTGGGACTGCACCACAAAATAAGTGTCTTGAAATAGCAGAAATGTGTTCTCTCACAGTTCTGGAGGCTGGAAGTCCAAAATCAGGGTGTGGGGAAGCCCGTGCTCCTTCTGAAGACTCTAGGGAAGGACCCTTCCTTGCCCCTTGGTTGCTGGTAATCCCTATCACCTTTGACTTGTCAACACATCACACAGATGTATGCCTCTGTCTTCACATGGCTGTCCTCCCCATGCGTCTCTGTCTCTTCACATGACATTCTCCTCTCAGTGTGTCTGTGTTCAATTTCCTTCATTTTATGAGGACACGAGCCATTGAATTGGGTCCCCTTCTAATCCAGTATGACCTCATCTTAACTTGATTATATCTGGCCGGATCCTATTTCCAAATAAGGGCACATTCACATACACAGGCAGAGGGGTTAAGATGTCAAGATATCTTTAGGGGAACAGAAATCAACCCGAGTCTTGTGCTAAGCGTCTCTGCCCAATCCTTAACGAAGGCTTGATGAGTCCACACCTTTAAGGTACACTCAAGCCCTGGGTGGGGGGGTCATCAAACTAATTCTTTGCTCTGTCCAGTTATAATTCTCAGCCATAGCTGCCTGGATCCTGGCCTGTCCCTTTCCTCTAGAGCTAAATTTCCCAAGGCATTTTATTTTATATTTTTAATCATCATAATATCTGTGTCTAATCCGTAGGAAACAGAAAGTTTAGCTCAGGGGGATATCTGTGCAAACATCTTCCAGGGTGAGACCGAGCTGCTAGCTCAGGGTATAATAAGAAGAAATGGGGAAAGAAATTGAATTAAAAGGAACAAGAATAATCACCTGTCTCAGGTTCTGTTAGAAAAAAAAAACGATTTCAATCATTTTCAGGGGAATCCTCTCTCCCAACTCAACAACTCTACTCAACTTTCCCTCCAGCATCTGGCAGATTCAACAGCTTTCCAGAAAAATGAGTTACAGGGAGGGGTGGCAAATTTTTTACTGGAAAGGGACCAAGAGTCAATATTTCAGCTTTGGGGGCCATAGGGGTTTTTTCACAACTACAGCTACTTAATTCTCGGTGGTAGTGAGAAAGCAGCTGCAGATGATATGTGAGGGAATGGACGTGTCCATGTTCTGATAAACGTCTGTTTACCAAAGCAGGTGATGGGCTGGATTTGAGAACCAGAAAGCACCTTGAGTGTGATCCTGTAGCAGATGGTAGAACCACCTCTGCAGCTGGCACACGCCCCATGAAAGGAGTCTCCACTTCTCCAGACTGCCTGCTCCCCCCCATTCTATAAGAAAGTTCTCCCTCATCTCGACCTGCAAGCCGTCTCCCTGAACCCTCCTTTTTGGGTCCTGGGGCCACATAACACAACCCCAAACTCTCACCCAATAGCCCTTTGAATATTGATGTCCCCTGAATCTTCATTCCTCCAGGTAAAACACTTTGAAAAAATTATTTATTTATTTATCTATCTATTTATTCATCTGTTTATTTATTTATCTTGATTGGATTGGAGTATAGTTGATTTACAAAGTGTTAATTTCTGCTGTACAGCAAAGTGATTCAGTTATATATATATATATATATATATATATATATATATATATACATTCTTTCTTATTTTATTTTTTTAACATTAATTAATTAATTAGGCTGTGCCAGGTCTTAGTTGTGGCACGTGGGACATTTGTTTCCACGTGCGGGATCTTTAGTTGCTGCATGGGAACTCTTAGTTGCAGCATGTGGGATCTATTTCCTTGAGCAGGGATCGGACCCAGGCTCCCCGCATTGGGAGCATGGAGTCTTACCTGCTGGACTGCCAGGGAAGTCCCTATACATTCTTTTTTAAAACATTCTTTTCCATTATGGTTTATCATAGGATACTGAATATAGTTTCCTGTGCTATAGAGTAGGACCTTGTTTAACCGTTCTGTATATAATAGCTAACATCTGCTAACCTCAGCCTCCCACTCCATCCCTCCCCCTCCCCCTTGGCAGCCACCTGTCTGTTCTCTATGTCTGTGAGTCTGTTTCTGCTTTGTAGACAGATTCATTTTTGTCATATTTTAGATTCCACGTATAAGTGATATCATATGGTATTTGTCTTTCTCTTTCTGACTTAGTTCACTTTTAAGTTCTTGTGATCATTCCTCAGCCAGCATGGTTTTATTTCCTCTCCCTTCCCATTGTCTGAACATGTCCAGAGGAGCTGGTGCAGGAGGCTAGGAAGCCCAGAGCAGAAGGGAAGGGTCTGAGAGGAAACAGGCAAATGACCAGCTTGGATACCTCAGCTGTCCTGGCTCCTTCTGGAATATCACCCTTAGAGGGCCCCAGACCAGCTGTCCTAGGGCTGGACTTGTTCTCTTCAAGATTCAAGTTTTACTTCTTTTCCCTTTTGAGGTCCCGCTCATCTTGTAGGATGTTGGCTTCAGACAGGGAGTCCGTAAAGCAGAAAGACAGAGTGTGGTTCACCTTGTACCTTGGAAACTCACCTGGAGGGCAAGGTGATTGGCTTCTGGGAGACACAGGCTCTCTCAGCTGTGGGAGAAATTGAATGCTGCTCTCATGGGCTTGCTGTCAGTGGGAAATGGAAGCTATTTGTCCTGGTGGTACCTGGCACTCAGCTGGTCATACAGCATCCCCCATACTGGCATAGGCACAAGCATACTGGTGCAACAGTGGTGCAGGCCATGGTGGTGTGAGCACCTGCTCGTGCAGCCCCTCTGGTGCTGCACCTGCTTGGTCTGGATGATCCACCACTTCTTTCTCATGAGAGCTGCCTGCTTATGTTGTCGAGCCTTATGACTTATTGGTTCTAACTCAGCTCATGATGGGTGGTTCTAGCCAGGTGGTCACATGGTGTCTCCTGGCCATCATTCTGTCTCGACCAGAGACCAGTAACACACAGGAGTTGTTTTCAACAGACATGAGACTCTACTGTAGATGGCATGGCCTTTGGCTAAAATCCAATGTCCTGCTGGGATCTACCCCTGGAGCACGCCACGCACTCCAGAGGGCGTCTCTTCCCACCGCTGACACCTCTAGCAGCCTCAGGTCTGTTGAGTGACCTGGTTCATCAGGCAGCTCCGTGTACTGCAGCCTGAACCTGCCACAGAGCCCTCTGCACTCTGGTCGCCACTCAAAGCTGGCAGCCTCTCACGTCGCTCCATCTATGTGTCAAAGTATTATCCTACATGTGCCAAGTGCTCCAACAAGAACCTGGAGAGGCCCACCAGATGCTGAGCATCCCTGTTTGGGGAGGCAGATGCAAGATGAAATAATTTCCCTTTTACTTTGAAGATGGTGTCCAGGCATGCCCCTGGCCCCTGGATCCCCAGAGACCCAGGACCACTGAATCCCTGAACAGTCTCTGTATGTGGCAGAACCTGAATCTCCGTAAGGTTTCTCTGTCACCCTCTGAAGCACATGCGTCTTACCGAGGTCTCCGGTGTGCCAGCTGCCCCTCGCTCGTCTGACCCTATCGGCACAACATCACCAAGATAATATGCCCAAGTGAAGTTCTGTGGCATGTCTGGCTCATCCTGATCTTTTTTGACAGTATTATGAAAGCGGGCAGGAGAGTTGAAGTGTATAGGGTTGCCCGTTCCACGTGTATGCGAACCGTTTCTGATCCTCTTTTCTTCCTGGATGCAGCAGCCATATTTGACAGATCAGTGTCAGTATACCATGCCCTGAGGCTGTTTCAATCTGCTCTAGTTAAATACTATGACTGGTATGTGGGCGGCCATCCGGCTTCCACTTGGTGAGCTTGTGAGAGCTGAGAGCTGTCCTCTGTGATCTGTCTGGTTTCCGGAGGAGCCACCGAGTGAACGGAATAGAAATACGATGGGGACAACGCATACTGCCCGAATCCTTCGATTCTTAAGAAGAGTGCTTTTCTCCCCCGTCCCCACCAATCAGGGATGGTTATTGCCTGTTATTTACTGTCTTGGCTGGTGTGTGTGTGGACGGGGGAGCAACTTTCGAAGTTTGCACTTGATCTTCCCTACTATGATAGCTCTCATACCCCAGGGCAGTGTGGAACTTGAGATACCCAACTATACACTGACTACTCCCTTAGAACACGAGTTTCCAATTTTCCCCTATTTGACCTGTAGATGTTACATGATTTTGGTACTTATTCCATGTATAGCTCCAAGATTTTACAAAAGGATGTGTACGAGTCTGACTGATGTCCTTGGTGCCCAGGTGTCAAGAGCACCGGGGGGCTCCTGAGAAGGTTCTGATGTCACAAGGGGACCAACACTCATGAGACTGTCAAAAAGGTCTGCAGAGGGCCCGTGTCTCCCATGAGGCTGTGTTTTCAGGCTCCCATACCCATCCTGATGATACTCACTCTTCTTTTCACTCTTCTTTTCCTAAGATGTGGGTTGCTATGGTGACAAAGAATGAACTGTGAGGGTCTATGAAAATAGGGTAATTGGGAAGAAGGAGTTTTAACCAGTATAAATTGTTTTCCAAGTTATTCCTTTCAATAAATCTGAAAAATCACATCACATCACCAACAAAGGTCGTAATGAAGTCAGTGAAGGCAGACAATCAACAAAGGACCATGGGGACATATTCGCCTCTGTCTATGTTTGGTTGCCCTGGTGAACCCTGGGGCCCTGGGCCAGGATGGGATTCTAGGTAGAGGAGGGATGAACCAGAAACAGTAAAGTCCCTTAAGAGTAAACAGTCTTCTAACAAGGACCTACTGTATAGCACAGGGAACTCTGCTCAACATTATGTAGCAACCTAAATTGGAAAAGAATTTGAAAAAGAATAGATACATGTACATGTATAACTGAATCACTTTGCTGTACACCTGAAACTAACACAATGTTGTTAATCTACTATACTCCAATATAAAATAAAAAGTTAAACAAAAAGAGTAAACAGTGTTTTGAAAATTACCGAGTAGATTAGGGCCTGCTAATCCCTTTATCCGCACAGTGAAAATGATGTGAGGCTGGCAGGGAGGGAATCAGGATCCCATCTCACAGAGAGGAACAGAGGCTCAGGGAAACGCAGTGAGTTGCCCAAGGCCATATGGTCAGGTGGAGGCAGTGCTGGGGCCATTCCCCAGGTCCCCAGGCTTGTCGGTGCTTGTCTGACTACCAGGGCATCCTGCAGGCAGCTTCGGGCCAGAGCCAGGACCCGAAACCCTTCTCCTTGGCATCGTTCTTTTCCCTGCAATGCGGAAACAGTGAGGGTGGGCACCCGATGCCTTCCTTAGCAGAATCCTGAAGCTCATCGGCGGCAAACAAGAAGGAAAGAACAAGTCAGCGCCAGCCCCCTCTGGCTTCAGAGAGCACAATGTGCTGTTATCTCGAAGAAAAACGGTGGGGGAGGCAATCTGTGGCAGACACTGTGTTATTAGCTGCCAGGCAAGCTCGGGAGGAAGACTGCCCAAGAGCCGGAAGCCTATGGAAGCAGTGTGGTGTGTCCCCAGGCAAGGTAAGCTAGGGACGGTCCAGCAGGGCTGACCCAGCTGCTGAGCCATTAGGCCCCCCTGGGTCCCTCAGCTTCCTCCTAGACGCCAGCCTGGCAAGGATGAAAGATGGAAGAGATGGCCGGTCCAGAGAATGGCACAGACCCCAAAGGACTTCCCTGGCGGTCCAGTGGTTAAGACTCCGCGCTTCCATTGCAAGGGGCGTGGGTTCAATCCCAGGTCGGGGAACTAGGATCTCACAGGCCTCATGGTGCAGCCAAAAAAAAAATACAAAATTTTAAAAATAAAGTTAAAAAATAAGACAAGACATATTATTAGACACAAAGAGAGAGATCTGAAAAAGAAAGAAAGAAAATGGCACAGACTCGAGGGAGGAGTGGCCGGGCCAAGGTCACACAACATGTTAGCTATTAAGGTGGAATTAGAAACCGAGCTCCGTGTTCCCAGGCCAAGCCCAGTGCCTCTCAAGGAGCCCCCCTTCCCCCCGGCCCGGGCTCTCACTTGTCATCCCATCCCCATCCTCCCTTCCCTTCGCAGGGGCAGCACACACCAGCCTCCATCAGCCCCTTCCCCATCATCCCTCCTCAGCTGGCCCTGGACGCCCACCTCTGGCAGGTTCTGCTGACGGTCACCCAGGCTGGAACCCATGCTCACCTCTCCCACTTTTCAATCCAGTCGTCATCAAGCCCTGGCAGCTTGTATGCAGAGACAGGATACGCTCGTATCCTGCATGGCTATATTTTCACGTCCCCATCCTCTGTCCCCCCGTAACCTCAGCCCACCTCACCTGGTCGCCTTCTTTCCTCCATTCGCACCCTCCTTTCAGCTCGCAGACACCATCCTTTCATCTACACATGCAATCATTTATTTAACCAGTGTTAGTTGAGGACCTACAATGCGTAGGGCACTTTTCGAGGCTTCGTAGATAAGGCTGTGAATAACATGAACAAACCCTGTCCGCATGAAGCTTACACCCCAAAGGTGAGGGTACAGACAATAAACAAGCAAAGAGATACAGTGGGTCACAATGATAACAATATTACATAGAGGGAGATGCACATGCACACGCATAGACACACACGTGCACAGAAGAGGGATGGGGTGCCTGGGGTGAAACATTTTGGTCAAGGAGCACCTTAGGAAAAGGGTTTGAACAGACACTGAAGGAGTCCAGGTGGGATATCCGGGGATTACATTCGAGGCAGAGGAAAGAGAAAGTACAGAGACACTGAAGCAGGGATGGCTTGGTGTGTCCAAGGCACACAGGAGACCAGTGGGGCTGGTGTGAGAGGGACCCACGGTGAGACTGGTGGGAGAGGAGGTCAGAGGCGTGATGGAGACCTGGTTCCGGAGGCTGGTGCAGGGAATGGGAAGGAATTCGGCTCTCTCCCTGAGTGAGATGGGAAACATCTGAGTGTTGGGAGGCCAGGGTGGGCACAATCCGAGTCAGGCTTTGAAAGGACCCCTATGGCTGAGCTTGGGGAGCAGGTCTCAGGGGCAGAGCAGTGAGCCATTCTCAGGCCACTGCAACAATCCAGCAACAGAAGATGGTGGAAGGACCAGGGTGCTGCAGGGGAGGTGGTGGTTTGCGGTCAGATTCTGGATGTGTTGTCAAGGCAATCCTGGAAGACTTTGCAGCACTCTGGGTGTGTGAATGGAAGGGAAGCGGCAAGGTGTTTGGCTTAAGGCCTGAGAAGCAGGGAGGGACAATTTATTGAGAAGGAGAGTATGTTGGAAGGAGCAAGTTTGATGGGGGAAAAGCAAAGAGTTTGGTTTTGACACCATCCAAATAATGCATATTCATAAAGCATTTGTTTGTTCGGAGCATTTTCATCATGTGTTCTTTCGTTGGATTTTATCCTTAGAACAATTACAACAATCTTGTAAAATAAGCAGGAGTACACACACACACACATTTCTAAATATATCAGGATACTTTTCAGAAAGGGGGCAGAGACATTTCAGAGGGGCAGTTGTTTTTATCTTGTCACCTTCCTTATTGCAAAATTATAGAAGTTCATTTCTCTCTTATATAACAGTGCAGAGCTAAGTGTTCCCAGGCAATCTACTGTCCTCAAGAGCTGGTGTTCACCTCTGTGTCTAAAACAGCTGCTCCACTTTTACCTGGAGGGGGAAAGAGGAGGGCAGGGCGTGCCCCTTCCTTTTAGGGGCTCAGCCTGCAGTGCTCATGGCACCTCTGCTCACACCCTATTGGCCAGAAATTGATTATACAGCCTTTCCTGCTGCCATAGAGGCTGGGAAATAGGGTGTTTGTAGCTGGGTGGCCACATTCCTGGCTACATCTCTGCCCCACTCATTCTCCCCCATCCTCATTTAACTTAGAACTTGACCTCAGCGAGATGACCAGTTTCCCAAATTATCAATCTGACTGCTGATGTCCAAAAGGATAATACATTCCTTTACTATTTTTTTCCAGCAAATGTTGGCAAAAGGAAAATTACACCATATATTGTCTTAGAGAGCTTCCTAACTCTTCCTGACCCAACATCTCTCTCCTCCAAATCTCAACCTCAGTGCTGTTTATAAAGATCATTTTAGCCACTGTTGACCTTTCCAATTCCATCACAATCCAATCCCCAATTAGCAAGCTAAGTCCCAGTGTCTTACCATCACTGCAAAGAGATTCTAGCACAGCAAGTGGGAGAAGAGGAGGTGGAAAACTATGAGTATTTATAGTGTAATGGTTTGGGGGGTGTGTGTGTGTGTGTCTTGTAACATCTGGGTGGACTCCTAACCTTCTGAAAAAGTTCCTCAGGTCTCCCAATATCCATGCAGTTACAGGCAGTCTTCCCTGCCCCAATCCTCAACATGCAGACATTCTTCTATGTGTTTCTTTGCCAACTAGGAAAGGAAGAGTATCTTTCAAGAGTCTCCTGCCATCTCATTGGTGCAAACTTCATGCTACCTCTCTCATCACTCCCTCCCCCTGCCCTCAGGAAGAATGTACACATTTCTCCCTTGTGTTTTACAGTCAAGTTCCATCCCCAACAAGGAGAAGGCAAAGATAAGGCCGTATCCAAGGATGAGTAAGAGTTTGCCAGGCAGGTGGGTATATGGCATTCCAGCATCTCAGAGCAGTGGATGGGCCTCTGAGGTCTTCTCCCACCTAAGCTTCCGTGATCTTTGAGTGAATGCATACATTGTTTGAGCCCACTGAACAGCTTCTTCCCTCCAGCCCTTCCCTCCTGTAACAATCCCCATAAGAGGAGCTAAAAACTCTATCCATTTTCTGTTTATTCCTGATGTGTTTTGGATCCCTGCCCGAGGGAGAACTGTGCTGTTGGCCGACTGTGTGCCGAGGATGACAGAAAGCAACCCTCGGACCAGCTGGAGCATCTACCTTGAGGCCATGTTGAGGAACACTAGGGCTACTTGAGGCACCCTATTGCAGAAATGAGCCCCAAAGTGCCAGGAGGGCATGGGTTTGGGTGAAGTGGGTTTGTAATCAGGGTTGGTGCAAAGGGGTGTTGACCAGGGATAGGACTCCCGACTCAGAGTGGTGTGAGGGGCGGCAGCTTAGTGGCAAATGCGTCACGGAGTCTGAGCCCACTTTCTGGCTCTGTCACTTCATCCCCCGTGCCCACCCCTGCTCCTCTTCAGACTGTGACCTCCCCTGTCTGCTTCTGCCACTGGCTTATAGGATCTGCTCCTGTCTCCCCAGACTGATAGCCCCTTCTCCCTGCCAGGGCTGGTCAAGGCAGGACTAGCTACAGAATTCGTGGGGTTGGGATAAAGCATTTACAATGCAGCGCCCCTTATTCAGATAATGCTTACTGTTCCAAGATGGCTTCAGCAGAGCATGGACTGATGCACGGACACTCTAAGTGCTAACTGCCCAGGTGACACACCAAGAGAGCTCTGGAACTCCAATGATTTCAGGCACCCAAACAACAATGACAGTGACTTCACAAGACAAGACTCTGCCGTTCACAAGGAATATGTGTGTCCGGATCAGGGACCTCACAGTAACTTTACGGTTATGATGGACCAGAAGAAAACACTCTCAACTCCCAAGGTGCCAAAGGAATTTAGGAAAATTTTCCAGAATTTGCCCTGCCACCCTCTTGTTCATCTGAAACTCCTGCTCATCCAACAAGACAATGGTAGCACTTTTCCAGAGTATCCACTGAGCCTCCCGGTCTAGGCAAAAATAAGTACCCCCTCATCCATTGCCTTTGTGTTTTATACATTTATGTACTCAGTATTCTTTTCAAAAAACAAAAGTTCAGAAAGCAGTGTCCCCACCCTCCCCATTCCCTTCATTCATATATTTAACTTTTGAGTTGTTTGAAGATGATTGTAAATGCCTACAGGAATTGCCTGCATGTTTATTAAGAATCCTAGTCTCCTAATACAATGTGTCAAATACAAATTTTACTAGTTTTTTTGCATGAAAAAGCCAGTAAAAGACTATCTCCTGGAAATTCCATACCTCAACCATGTTCCTGTTTTAATCCTATGTCTTACCCTCTCTTTTCTGGGGCTGGAGATCCAGAGTGAGACCCTCATGATGTCCTGGACTCTATTTTATGGGGAAGAAGAGATGTCTGGGCAGACTGTCTGTATACATCGACAAAGACTGCAGCCCAGTTTTTGATGAGGAACAAAAACACTCTCCAAGCAGTTCATGTACAAACAAATTGTGTACTAATATGACAGGCCAGGTGCAATGGAAAGAGAGCTGAGACACTGAACTTGTAGTATACGGAAGAAAAGGAGAGGAAGAAGAAATAAATTTTACCTGGCTGTGCCTGCACATTTCCTCACATGAGTCCCAGCAGGAATTAGGGATCATGGTACCTCAGACTTAAACCATTAAACCATATTGTAGCACAAAGGAATAGAAACCCAAACCAAGATTCCTCCTTATTCCGCCTTCCTCTGGATGTGCCCCCTGGGATGTTGTCTGCGACATCAATGGGCTACTAGGGGAGGGGCTTGGCACACTGACTTAAGAAATTCTTCTCAGGGGAATGTGATTCTTTTTATTATACAGGGAGATATAAAAATGTACATGAATGGGCAATTTTATTGCTTGATTTGAGCATTATATTTTATTAGCGTAGTAGGCGTGTTTTGTCATACCCATTACCCACTGTTAACAGTGAGGATCAGAGCGTATTTCGAGTTTGCACGAGGAGGAGTTTCAGAACAGTGTGCTGGGAGCCACCTGCAGAATTGCACTGGTTCTCTGAAAGCTCCAGTCTCCCAGGTGGCGGTTATTTGCTGCTGCGTCTAGTTCCGCAGACACTACAGGACACAGTGGACTCTTCGAGGGCGGGGACCGCCTCTTATGTGACTCTCTATCCAGCACATTGCCAGGCACAGAATCTGTGCTCAATAACTATCTTGATCTACATTTTCTGCTTTTGATTCTGGTTGCCGTGTTCTCACCTCTGCCCTGCGCTGCCCCGAGAGATGTAACAGGCTTTTTGTACCTCCTCCAAAGTGTGCGCCTCCTCATTCACCAAAATGCATCCCCCATGTCCAAAGTAACTGCTTTGTCTCCGAGGATGGCCTGTGACCATGCTGAGGCAGGAGTCCCTGGAGAGATCCAGCTCCTGTCTGCTGCCTGTAAGCAGGGCCATGGGCGGATTGAGTTTCATCCTGGCCCAGGAGATTTTTGTGTCATCAGCCCAGGAAGTGGATTGGCAGGCAGGTTGGAAAATGCTGCAAAATGAATGGTGCCTGATAACTTGATGTGGAGTTGGAGCCAGAGCCCGCCCAGAAGTGTATCATCAGAAACAACAGCGCCAGGGCTGAGTGAGAGGTTCCCAGGATGCTGGCTTCTGGGCTGAGAGCTCCGTGTTACTCTCCCAGTCCCTGCAAGAGCGATGTCTGCAGTCATAGAAGATGTGGGGAGAGATCATGAGTTACGGTGGGGACAAGCCCTGGAGCCGGGCTAACCTGCACTCAGATCTGACCTGTCCACTTACCAGATAGGCTTTGAGAAAGCTGCTTGGGGTCTCCAAAACCTCAGTTTCTTCATCTGTAAAATGGGTATAATGACACCTCATTTTGTGAGGGGTACATGAGTTAGTAGAGATACACAAGTAGTTGTGCTCGGTATATAATCTGTTGAATGAGTCCCTGAATATAAATTGACTTTCCTAGTGTCTGTCCCTTTATTTATGCTTTTAATGAATGAAGAAGTGAGTGAGTGAATATACATTTCCTACCATCGTGCATGGTATATAGTCTGTTGTTAAAAATAAAGTTAGCACTTCAATGAAAAGAAATTCGTAAAAGAATGGCTTTTAATTTCTCTATTAACATCCAAGGGAGATGAACCTGCCCACATGTAAATCTCGTCAACTGGGAAAGTCAGTATCAATGGCAAAAATGGAGCCATTGGTCTACCATTGCTCCAAGTCTATAGTAATTAAGATTACCCAACTAACTCCCCTCATTCCAAATCAATGTTGGCAGCAATTGTCGGATTAGTAATATGGACCTTGGTGTAATTTTGTTTCCAGAGAGCACATGTTCTACCCAAGAAATGCACACATTCTGGTTTTCCTCATAGAACCTGGTCACCGTCACCAGATAGGTGAACATTCTGATTTATACATTGTAGGAACTCAATCAATATCTGTTGAATAAATGAATGAATGAATATCAGTCTCCAGAGGATTTGTTAATTGTAAATTAATAATGAGAAACATGTCATCTCTTGACACACTAGTCAAGCAGGATTCTGACTTGAAGATTAGATCACCAAGAAGACTCCACCCTTTTGTTTGTAAAGGAAGCACACAGACAGCCCCTTTTTCTCATGCCTCAATATGTTACACACAATTTAATACGTAATTGTACACATTTAAAAAGTCATATTGTAATTGTTGCCTGTATACTTATATATTTCTAACTAAACTGTGGACTCTTTTTTAAATTTAATTTATATTTTATATTGGAGTGTAGTTGATTTACAATGTTGTATTAGTTTCAGACATACAGCATAGTGATTCAGTTATACATATACATATACCCATTCTTTTTCAGATTCTTTTCCCATATAGGTTATTACAGACTATTGAGTAGTATACTATACTACTGTACTATACAGTAGGTCCTTGTTGATTATCTATTTTATATGCAGCAGTGCGTATATGTTAATCCCAAGAACCTAGAGATTATCATACTAAATGAAGTAAGTCAGACAGAGAAAGACAAATATCATATATCACTTATATGTGGAATCTAAAAATCTTATACAGATGAACTTATTTACAAAACAGAAACAGACTTGTAGACTTCAAAATGGTTACAAAGGGGAAAGGTGGGGGGAGGGATTGTGGACTCCTTTTGAGAGCAAAATCCTCAGGCCATTTTCTCAAGGTAAAGCACTGGGGTCCTTGCCCTCTACTTTGGCTCATTCCTCCATTTTCATTCATTCAACACTAATCTCTTGAGAGCCTGCTGGGTGTCAGGTTCTGTGCTAGGTTATTTGAAATCAAGAGGTAATCTTTCTGTCTCAACATTCTCTCCTCTCATTTTCTCTTGAAGTTGTCGCAATTTGGGGACTTTGGCCTCCAACTCATGTAAATGTACCTGACAAGAAAAGCATTGACCTCCTTGTGGCAAAATCTAATGAACACGTCCTTTTATCACTCTATGGGGCTTCTCTAATGCATCTGATTCCATTTACCACTCTTTTCTTCTAGAAATCCCTTACTTTTCTCTATCTTCCATGACACCATTATCTTCTTGTCTTCTGCGCTGTCTTCCTGGAGCTTTGAACCAACATATCCAGTTGTATCTCCATTAGAATATCTCCTCAAGCATTGTAAATTCAGTGTGTCCGAAATTAAATGTGTCATTAAGTTTCATCAAAGAATGGTACTGAGGATCGAGGAGGGCTTTCTGAGTGTGGCACTCAGACTGGGGAGAGAGGCAAATGGTCATAGTCTAGAAAGGTTTTGAAGTTCAAGGTATTACTACTCCAAAGTCAAGTGGCAATGCAAGAATTTAGATGTCAAGTGAGGCCCCAAACTGGAGGAGACAGCTATGAAAGTAGGAAGGCTGAAGAAGGAGGAGCTGCTGAGTGGGTGATGGGAAGCAGCATAAGAAAATTATGATGCTGATAAGCAGTGATTACTGAAATAAACTTTAAGCTGGCTTGAGTGATGCATGAAGTTCATTTAAATGGGCAGATTGTTTGCTTTCAAAGCCCATGCCCTTTTAACTACTAGAGATTTCAGACAGGGAGAAATAATATGGTCAATGGGAATGATGTCCATGGGGACCTCAGTGGAGCCATCCTTGGAATAGACCATGCAAACTCTACGGCGAAGGAAGCTTAGAATTCTCAATGCAGAGAGAAAAGCACGTTATTGACCATGCCCATGGTCATCTCTTCTTTCTAAAGGAGTTTAATTCCAGTGTGGAGGTCCTCCTAGCCATCTGCAGTAGACCTCCACGTGGTGGACTCAAGGAAGAAGTTGTGTCAAGAATTGTCCTGCATTTTTGCTGAGAATGAGAGAGTGAGCCATGCAGCTGTGAAAGGTTAATTAGTATTTAAACACACAACTGTGTTTTCTATTTGGTCTGACTGGGAAAATAAATTATGTTTTTCAAAGCACAGGCATGCAGGCTATAATTGAAAATGGGCATGGTGAGTGCAGCTCAGCCAATGTAGCAGAAGAGACAAAGAAATAAATGGAAGCAAGCAGAGGTGGCCTTCCCCAGCCCCAGCCTGGGGCTGAGTGACAAGGAGGGAAGGGGGCTATGGGGACAGAGAGAGCTGGCTTCTTACTTTGTCCCTGTCCCTGTTGCTTTCCCGTGGTCACCTTGGGATACTTTGCTTGTCTGAACCCCTGGATTCTCATTTGTAAAATCAAGGTAATAGTACTTTTTCTCAGTGTGTTGTTAGGAGTTAATGAGATAAAGCTTGGGAGAAGAACTGACATAATGTCGGGTACAGAACAGAAGTTCAATAAAACACATCTCCAATAAATGCTTGGTTAGCCTACTTTAGTCTCCCTCTTCTCTGAATTTCTATGACATTTCTCTAAAAGCCAAGAAAACCAGCCCTTAATGAGATGGCATCCTCTATTGTGTTCTAATTGTATCGTGTTGAGATTGCCAATCCAATCTAATTTCATTTCGTTTACTTCAATTAGGGAATATTTGTTAAGAAATGACCATCTTCTTCACGCAATACTAAGGAATACAAACATACATAAGAACCAGCACGTGTCCTCCAAGGGCTTAAACCACACTGAGAGAAATATAAATCATAGCTGAGGGGCCTCAGATCAGCATCTGGACACCTATTATTGATCAGCTGAGAGCTCCTACAGGGTGATCATGTCCTTTACCGTATCTGGTTTTCATAGTAACCTCGTGAATTGGTGATTTTTGCATACAAGGAAGCTGAGGCTCAGCGAAGGTAACTAACTTGTTCGAGGTTGTGCAGCTCAGAGGAAAGGATGGAGCTTGAATCCACATCTGGTCGCCTGAGCCCACTCCGTGCTTTGGTTTTCCCCATGGTCCGCCCCTCTCCCCTACCCACGCCTGTCTGGCCTGGCTCACCTCTTACCTTACAGAGTTCAGTTGTGTCGTGTGTTAAAGCTCAGCCATTTATGACCTTTCGTGTTAAAGCCATGGGGAGAAGACGTGTGTCACATCAGGTATGGTAATTGCTAAGGACAGTGGAATTGAGATTCTCATCAAGAAGACTTTCTAGTGGAATTGAGATTCTCATCAAGAAGACTTTCTTTTTTTTTTCCTCCATGACCAGCAGGGCCCTGTTTACGGTTTATATGCACCTCCTATTTCTAGAAAGAAAATCTGAAGTGGGTGTCTCAGCATTGTCAAAAATAACCATAGTTACTGTAAGAACACATTACAGTTTAAATGAATAAATCCACGTGTCAAGAGACTTTTCTGTCTTGTTTTTTTTGTATCATCCGTGCATAGAACAGAGCTTCCCACAGAGCAGGTGTGCAATATATACTGTGTGATGATGAATATTTTTATTCTTTCTTTTGTTCATATTTATTTCCAATATCTATACACAACTAATCGTTTTTCTAACAAGTCTAAGTGTACTCTTTATCTCAATTATTATCTCAAATTATCTCAGACACTTTACTTATTAAATATTCTATATCTTTCTTGTTATCATTTTCAATTCTACCATCTTAAAAACACAAAGTAGTCATTATTATCAATTTCTTAATTGTTAAATATATTTAGCAATATATTTTACCAGTTTCCGTGTTCACTTTTGTTTTCTCCATCCTTACCCATCGTCCTGCAGATTTTGTTTTCTATCGAGAGCCAATGGTTGGTGAATTCTTTGGATGTCTGAAAGTCTGTATTTCACTCTCATGAAATGATTGTTCTGCTGAGTACAGACCTCCAGGGTGCCATACTAAGTGCTCAAAAGTTGATAGCTATTATTTATTTTTCTTTTTATTAGATTATCAGTCATTTTTCCTCAGCACTTTCAAGATGATACTTCCCCTTTCCTGGCATCTATTGCTGGGAAGCAAAGTCTACTGTTAAGTTTAACTACCATTCCTTTGTTGGTAAGCTTTCTTTTTTTTTAATTTATTTTTTATTGAAGTATAGTTGAACCACAATGTTGTGTTAATTACTGCTGTACAGCAAAGTGACTCAGTTATACATGTATATTATTTTTCATATTCTTTTCCATTGCAGTTTATCACAGGATAGTGACTATAGTTCCCTGTGCTATACAGTAGGACCTTGTTGTTTATCCATTCTATATATGCCAGTTTGCATCTGCTCATCCCAAACTCCCACTCCTACTCTCTCCCACCCACCTCCCCCTTGGCAACCACCAGTCTATTTTCTATGTCCCTAATTTTGTTTCTGTTTCATAGATAGGATCATTTGTGTCATATTTTAGATTCCATATTTAGATTTGTTCTTTTTTATGGCTGCGTAATATTCCATTGTATATACGTACCACATCTTCTTTATCCATTCATCTGTTGGTGGACACTTAGGTTTTTTCCACGTCTTGGCTATTGTGGATGAGTTTTAATACTACCTAATTTGAACTTTGCAGTGTCTCTCTTGCAAGTCTAGGTGGTGAGAGGAGGGGGTACTGCTTGTATTTGCCCTGGGCATGTGGTTGGTCCCTCCCATCTGTGGGGTCCTGAGGGGCACGTTCCCAGCACTCCCATCTGGAGAGGCCAGAGCCGTCAAAGCCTGCTCTCAGCTCTCCGAAATCTCCTGACTGTCTCATGAGCCACGTGCCCCCTTTCCTCAGCCACACTGAGAGAGGCACAGTTTCCACCTGTGAGTCCTTTCACTGATTCTTACCAGGGCCCCGGCTAGGGTGAGGTGAGTGAGGAATCCGGGGTGTAAAATTTAAAGAGGCCATCACCCTCAGGTGCCACCCCTGCCCTTGGACAACCCTAAGAATTAGGGCTGTCTTAAACTGTATACCCTGGGCACTTAGCTTGCCTCACCCTGGTCCAGGACTATTCCTCACTTTTTCACAGGCTTATCTCTAACCTGGAAGGTGTTGTTGTGACAGTTTTATGGGTCAACTTGACTGGACCACAGGCTGCCCAGGCATTTGGTCAGATATTATTCTGGGTGTGTCTGCGAGGGTGTTTTGAGAGGAGGTTAGCATTTGAATTGATAGACTGAGTAAAGCAGATTGCTCTCCCTAGTGTGGGTGGATCTCATCCAATCAGTTGAAGACCTGAATAGAACAAGAAGGCTGACCCGCTCACGAGTAAGAGGAAACTCCTCCTGTCTTAAGGCTTTGATCTGGGACATGAATCTTTTCCTGCCTTTGTAATTGAACCAAAACCTTCCTGAGTCTCAAGTCTGCTGGCTTTCAGACTGGAACTGACACCACTGGCTTTTCTGGGTGTCCAGCTTACCTACTTCAGGTCTTGAGATTCCTCAGCCTCCAAAATCACCTGAGTGAGTTCCTTATAATAAACCTTAATATCTTACTCTCTCTCTCTCTCCAGCCTATTGGTCCTGTTTCTCTGGAGAACCCTGACTAATACATGATTTTTTTCTGCTTCTGTCTTGAGCAGACTTTAAGGTGTCCCTCTAACCCCATCTTCCAGTTTCCATGTTCTTATATAATCGCTTCCCCTTGTGTGTGGGCAGGGCTTGTGATGACTCGTAACTTACAGAATATGGCAAAGGTGTTGCTGTATTGCTCCTGTGATAACATTATATCATACGATCATGTGAGTCTCTTTAATTATTTACCCAGAATCTAGTATCACTAATGATCCCATGACAAATGACACAGTAACTACTACTCCATAAAGATTATCTTCTGAGAGAAGAAATGAACTTCATGCCTCCAACTTATCTTAGCGCTCTATGATAGTATGCTATTCAATGCATGTTCCTCTTTGTGTGTGTGTGTGTGTGTGTGTGTATTTAAGAGCTATAATCCAGCGCAGAGCTCCATCTACACCACTTTCCTCTCAATAGACACCAGCTTCCCTCTGTGATTCTGGAAGAAGCATCAGGGGCTCCGAATGCAAATAAAGACTCCACAGTCCAAGCTTGCAGGGTATCGGCCTCTTTCAGGGGCAAAACTCCAATCCTCCTAGTTGACAGAAAGTCTGTAGCCCCAGCAAATTTCCCAGGGGCCTTTATTCGATGCAGGAGTGAAACTCAGATTGCAGCCAGCCAGCCAAAAAACAGCGGTATATGATGCCTTCATTGCTAGTTAACCCTGCACGTGCTGTAGAAGAAAATGGAAAACTGGAAGCCTCTCTCTGCCTGTCTCATGCCTGATCCATCTCCAATCACTGTGGCAACTATTCCTGCCCCATCTCAGCAAGGAGGAGCTGGATGCCCACTTAGGCACGGGGATGTTAGAAAGTATAAGGACTTTGGATTCTGATGGATCGGGGTTTAAATCCCAGTTTTGTCTCTGACAAGCTGTGAACTCCTGGGCAATGCATCTAACTCCCCACTGCTTTGGGTTCCTTATCTGCTAACTTGGACGTCAACAACTCCCTTTCTGGGTTAGTGTGAAGATTAAAACACAGTGTCAAGCTCCATAAAGATTGGTTATTTATGTCACAGCTTCTGTCCCATCACTGTGGTGATGCAGCAAGCCTGCATGATTGTTAACCATTGACCTTTGTTCCTCTACCTGCGGTGCCTCCTCACGCCTACTTGGTGCTACAAGATTCATCTTAAGGTTCAGTTTTGATAACGTGGGTCCCCTGCTCAATATGCATCGGTAGCCTCTTGCCCCCTTGGTTATGTTCAGATTGTCTAGCGTAACTCACAAGCCGGTCTGTTTGGGAGATCTGCCCTTCTTGAGGCTCTTCCTAACCCCAGCTAAGGAGAAGCAGCTTGGCTAGCCTTTAAGCCCACAGTCTCTGGTTCCAGCTACTGGGATTAGTGGGATCCATCTCTCAACTCTTCTACTTCCTAGCTCTGGGATTTGGGCAAGTTGTTTAATGATGATGCCACTTTAAGAAAGGCATTTTGAGAATTGAGTTAGCTCTATGTTAAGCACTTAGAACAGTGCCTGGCACGTACTAAGTGCCGTGTAATGCTTGCTGCCAAGCTAGTCTCCTTGCCCTGAAGTCCTTGGACACAGTTTATAATAAACATTTTTTTAACTTTATGTCTAACATTCTAGATAATTGCATGTTTCAAAATCTTCTCTTCTTGACTCTAAAGTCTTGAAGGATAGGAACAATGTTTTGTTTAGTCTCCACAGCACCTAACATAGAGGCTCAGGCTAAGACAGCGTTCAGTGAAAGTCTCTGAAATTGCATTACTTATTATATTAGTTTGCTAGGGCCGCCATAACAAAATACCGCGGAGTGGGCGGCTTAAACAACAGAGATTTATTTTCTTACAACTCTGGAAGCTGTAAGTCTGAGATCAAGGTGTTGGCAGGCTTAATGTCTTCTGAGGCGTCTCTTCTTGGCTTGTAGGTGGCCATCTTCTCTTTGTGTCTTCACGTGGTTTTTCCTGTGTGTGTCTGTTCTAATCTCTTCTTGTAAGATGCCAGTCAGATTGGATTAGGGCCCATCCATATGACCTCATTTTAACTTAATTACCTCTTTAAAGACCCTGTCTGCAAACACAGTCACATTCTGAGGTACTCGGGGTTAAGATTTCAGCATATGGATTTTAGGGGGACACAATTCAGCCCATAACACTTATCAGAAGACAATCTGAAAAGTGTATGTTCGGCTCTATCGGGTTGTGCTAAAAGCCCATTTGGATTTGTCAGTCTTTTTTATTAGCTCAATTACTCTGCCCTTGGTTATACTGTTGAAGAAACCCGTGTGACCTTCACAGGAATATTAAGAGTAACTGAGGGCTTGGAGTCAGAGAGTCCGAGAACATCAGGGCCAGATGAGTCCGCAGAGAAGCTCAGATCCACACCCCATATGCAAATAGGACACCGGAGCCTAGAAATTCCAATAGTTGATGCAGGATCGTGTATCTGTCCAAAGCAGAACAGGGCTCCCTTTCTGTTTCTAAAAGTTTTCCACCAAAATGTAGAAGTGAAGGAGCAGATTTTCTGCCTACTGCAAGGATTCTATAATATTACAAAAGGAACTCACTCAGTTTATGTAAGACGTGGCCATTACTCCCTGAGTGGACGGGGGTCAGATATCCATCCCGGCTGGTGACCCTGAGCTGGCTCATTCCATAACAAGAGTCCTATTTTATTCTTAACTCTTCATTTTTTTCCTTTATGAGGTTTAGGATAAAAGAGCCCCTTTATTTAGTGCAAATCAAAACCATGCTGCCATCCATACGTAGCACAGGTCAGATGCTGACCTGAATTCTGGAGGGGTGTGAATTTGGACAGCTGTTTTGGAAAGCGCCTTGACAGTAGTTATCAGGACTCTTCAGGATCTTAATTACTTTGTTCCAGTAATTTTACTCTGAGAAATTTACCCAAGGAAAAGAAGGGAAAACGTGGACAGGATATGTTTACACTTGAGTGTATATCTGTGCACGTGTGTGCACGTGTGTGTGTGTTTGGAGGATGAGTTTTCTTGCGATAACAGCAAAACATGGCAACAACCTACTTCACAATAGTGTGTCATTAAAATAATGACAGTACGTTCAAAAAATGGAATATAATACAGTCACTGAAAATGACATTTATAATGAATGTTTAATGACGTGGGAAAATTATTGCAACGTGATGTTAAGTGAAAAGGCAGAATATAACATCGTATATATATTTGGATATCATTTGTGTTTTTCGACATGTGCATTTGTTTAAAATATAGTTTTTCACTGAAAGAACAGGAATTAGAATATGATGGTTTTAGGTCAGTGTTTCTCACTGGGGGTGATTTTGCCCCCTCCTGAGATATTTTGCAACATCTGGAGATATTTCTGATTGTCATGCCTTGGGGAGGAGATTGCTGCTGGCATTGATTGGGAAGGGGCCAGGGGTGTTGCCAAGCACCCTACCAAACACAGAACAGCACCCCACCCCCCGGCAAATAAAAACAAAGAAGTATCCAGCCCACATGTCAGCAGTCAGTTCAGAAACCCAACTCTAAGTTCCCATCTTTCTAACTCCAGCAAATTTCCTCCCTCCCTCCCTCTCTTTCTCTTTCTTCCTTCCTCACTCTTTTTAACACTTATTGAGACTTTAGTATATGTCAGACACTGTTCTAAGCATTTTCTGTATATTAACTAATGTTAACACACAACAATCCCATGAGGTAAATACTATTACTGTCATCCTAGGTGAAAAAAAAATCTCTTCTGTTTTGAGGTTTCAAAAAATAACTCACCAAAAGTGCTTAGTACAGAGTCTAATAAACAGATAAATAAATAGAAATTTAGATAGACAGACAGATGTATATTTATATGTGTGTGCATATAAATTAGAGTGTGTTGTCTGTATATATTATAGCAAAACTGTAAAAATGGCTAGTTTTGTATGATGGGATTAGAGAAAATCTCCTATTTTCTTCTTTATGCTTTCCTTTATATTTTTTAATATTTATACTTACCTATAGCTCTATGTTTTCTTTAATATCTATCAATTACTTTTTTTACCAAAACAACCTAACATTGTATTATAGCCCTGGAGAACTGAAGGGCTGGCTATGGACTTAGTCCTTGTTACGTGGGAAAGCTTACAGACACTCTATTCCCATTTAGCTGTGTGACATATTTTACTAAAACAGAGCACTGGATCTCCTTGCCAAAACAAAACTTCAGTTCTTCTGATCCAATACAGTCAAAATTAGTGCCACAGACCCTGCTTGTACTGGCCAATGTGCTTGCTCTATTTTACTGTGGCTAGCTCCCTTGGGATTAATTATTTCCTATTGATCTTATTATACACTAGAAAGCTGCTTCATTTTCCCTTTGAATGACCCTTCTCATTTCCTCTTACACCAATGATGCTGCTCTGGGGAAGACACATCTTAACCCAGTGGGTTTTGTATCAGATTTATCTGGGGAGCTCTTAGGAAATACAAATGACCCATTGCTATCCTGAGAAATTCTGATTTCTCTTGCCTGGGGCTGGTTATCATTTTTTAAAAGTTCCCCAGAGCTTTAAACATGGAGCCAGATTTAAGAACCACTGCCTTAGGCAGAATCATGCCCTGAACTGGCCCGAGGAGGGGGGTTAGCATTCCTCAGATGCAGCCTGTGTCAGGGCAGCGGGGTGACCGCAGAGGCCAAGTACCCAGCAAATCCTTCACCTCCCACTGATGTTTGCATTATATCAGAAGCATCCCATTTTCAGGCAGTCCTGACCATTGGAAGCTCTTCACCCAAGTGCAAGCGTTGAGGCCTGGAGTTTCTTCTACGTGCCAGGCCGTCAGCTAGTTGGACCACCTACAGCTTTCCCATGCCAAAAGCTTCCAATCAGGGTATCCCTGAAGCTTTCCCTTTTTTTCTGCCATGAAGCTTTCCCACTCCTCTGTCTGCCTTTGAGTCTCTGCAAAATGCATCCTTTGCTTATTCTCATTTGCTTGGTCTTTGTTTATTTCCACACAACATACTGAACATGTCTGATGGGGTGAGCACTGAAATGTATCCCTATTGTAGCAGCACCAGAGAAGTAAATATGGTAGTACATGCCCTGCTTCTCTTTCCAAGGCAAAAGTTACGTGAAGACAACGCACCAGCCTCATGCAAGTTCTGGAGTATCTTCAGATCTGTCTCTCATGCCTTCAGCTCTGCCACCATGTGGTCAGACACCCACCCTCCACCTGCTGCCTCGTTGCTGTAGGATCCCTAAGAAATCCAAGATCATTTTACTCCTTAGTTACTTTTCAGACTTAGGCCAAATTCTGCTGCCGACAATGCAGCTTTTGTCCTTTTATATAACTTGGGAACAGGGCAGTTTTCACAGTTCAATGAATATGAACCTTTGAAATACATAACATAAAGAGAATGAAAACTTAGCCCATCAGATTTGGCAGCTCCACAAAACTGACCTAAACCTTCTCGTGACTCTTGGATTCTGGTTTCCAGCTTGAGGCGGGGAATGGAAGACACTCTAATGTATTTAATACTCATGAGAACTGCTGGAGGGTTGGAAAGGGAGCCCAGAGGGAAAGCTTTGATGAAGAAAGAGTAGGTGAGAAGGGGAATCTTTCTGCCCTCTGGAACTTAACATTCAGAGGGAGACGGATATTTAGTTTGGAGCTATTCTGTGTTTCTTCATGAGCCATACTAAAGAAAGAGGTTTCAGTTGCAGGGTTCAGGATTCCCTGAAAGATAAGAGTGAAATGCTCTCTTGTATTGGCTTCCTCTGTCTACCCTGCTGCCACCACCTCAAGGCAGCCGTCAAAGGATTGCTCTGGGGTCCTTCAGGTGTCCATCACCTGGCCCGTACCTCTCTACCTTGATCAGGTAACTCTCCTCTTTCTTCCATCAGGGCTGTGTGTAATAGGGAAGAACATATCTGACTCCAAATTGGATCTGTTTCTTTTACTTTAACCTTTGTATTCTATTGCGTTTGCTACAAGTTAATCTCTAAAGGGATGTTGCCCATAGCTTAAAGTATATTTAATAGCTCATCTCTGGGAACCCTGACTCCCATGCCTGAGCATTAAGCTAAAATACCTTAGTTTAGCTCACAGGAAACAGGTCTACCTGTGAATGGCTGCAGGAAAGAAGAAATTAACACGTCCCTTGCAGAGTCTGGCCAGAACTAGGAAATAGTTGCAACAATTTATTACCTTTTTTGCTTTCCCTCCTCACCTCCCTCCCCCTTTTGCTCGATAAAAGAAACTAGAATCCAAACTCAAGCAAGATGGTTCTTTGGCACACTAGTCTACCACCTTCTCGGTCTGCTGGCTTTCTAAATAAAGTCATTATTCCTTGCCCTAACAACTGGTCTCTCAATTTATTGGCCTGTGGTATGGCAAGCAGTATGAGCTTGGACTTGGTAACATGTGGACCCAGTGAAATGAAAACTCCTCGGCCTGATACCAAGGCTTCCCAAGCTGTGGTCCCCACCTGACACCCCATCACAGCTCCAGCTTCTTGCTAACAGACATTAGCAAATCCGCTTTCCTCTCTACATCTGTGCTCTCTTAAAATGGAGACATAGGATTATTGTGAGAATCAAAGGAAATAATAGCTATAAGCATTTGTAGATTGACACGTATTAAAACAAATTGCTATGGTTGCTATTATTATTACAAGAACTCAGTGATACATGTGAAAATGAGTTTCCTGGTTGTAAATATTAAATATTACATTAAATTAAATATTGGAAAAACGACTTAAGGGACACCTGGAGCCTCTCTGAGTGGATCATAAAATCAACCACCTAGGAAAAACCTGCAGTGGTGATTACAAACTTCACCATGAACCACAGCTTTATAACCAGTATCAGCACCTTGGTGTTAAGAACAGTGCTCATATCTGTTCTAAGGACACATGGAGTAAAAAGGAAGTTGAAGGTCCTTCAGTCTGATCCTAGTGATTCAGGGATGGGAAATAGAGCCCCCCAAAGCTGAATGGCTTGCCCAAGGTTGTTCAGCTAAAGAAGGTAGAAGTACAACTAATAATAATACTTCAATGGTGTACAGCTTACAGTGAAGACACTGCTCATATGTAATCCCACCCAGGCTTCAGAACCATTCAGGGATGGACAACATCTATCCCACCATAGTTTTTCAAGGACTAATTTTTCAAGCCAGGCTCTGAAGGTAGGGGTTCTTAATAAAAAACAACTATTATAGTTATTTTTCCCTATCAAACAATGAATATTTAAATGCTCTAGGAACCCATTTATTGCTTTCATCCATTTTATAGGTTGGGGTATTGGTAAAGATTTCCTTTGAAAAAAAGCACTCTGCTACTGAAAATGCTTTAAAAAACCATTGACCTAGAAGAAAAATAAAATGCTGAGGGTGTAAGGATAAAATTGCATGTGGGTGGGTTTGCGTGAGTGTGTGGAGTTTTGGGGTGTATTAGGATGGGAGCAGAGGAAAAGTGAATTCATTCATCAAATTCTCCAAGAACTCAGTGTGTACAGGGGTCACCCATGGAAAATGGGCTTTCTGATTCTCCCAGAGTCTACTAGGAGGTCTTTACTATATCACTGTCCGTTATTAGAAATCTCTCTGAAGGCAG
Organism: Balaenoptera musculus; assembly: GCF_009873245.2. NCBI lineage: Eukaryota > Metazoa > Chordata > Mammalia > Artiodactyla > Balaenopteridae > Balaenoptera > Balaenoptera musculus. The sequence goes on along the minus strand of NC_045801.1, from coordinate 7,971,963 downwards.
GGACTCCTGTCCTCATATAACCGAGTCACCTCCAGAATGCACATGGCTCTATTCTACAGGGACAGATTGCTCCAAACCTTGGGGAGGGGCTGTGAACACAGGCTGGTCTCTATGTTCCTAAGGATGATGCAACTGAAGTGCTCTTATGAGGAAACATGCCAGGGAGTGTTTTTTTTTTTTTTTTTTTTTATTTCATTATGTTAAAAGCCTTCATAGAATGAGAAAAGAGAGAGTTATGGATAATTCTAGTCAGTTGGGCTCCAGTATGTTCGATAAAGAAGGGCTTAAGTTAGTGCTTTTTAAACTGCCCTGTCCCATGACTTACTGTAAAAAATACATTTGACATCATGCTCCAATATGCACACACATACACAAATACATAAAATGATATATACAACTGAACCAAATATACTACACAATACTTACCCTTACTGCATGCAATGCACTCATTTTCTTTCCTATCCTATCCTATCATGAGGTTGGATAAATTAAAGAAATCTTCAGAGGGCAAGATTGATGGGACTTTTTGACTGATTGGATACAACAGGTGAAGGAGAAGGACGGATAGAGATGACTCCCTGACTTCTGACCTAGGTACCAGCCTCATGTGGCTTCTATTACCTGCATTAGATGACAAGGATAATGGGTAAGGAATGACAATGGGGGATATATGGCATGTGAGGTGCTAATGGAATATTTAGTCTGAGAAGCCCAACAGGAAAGTAAATATACAAGGGACTGAAGTCAGGCAGGAGCTTTGGACTTGGCATTAATTGGAATGCCAGTGGTAATTAAAGTCATCATTTAGAGAGCATATAGATAAGAGGAGGCATATAGATAAGAGGAGGTCCAAGAACAGCATCCTGTGAATCACCAACCTTTGGAGAAAACATGAGTGCAGGAAGAAGGCGGAGAAAGAACACGCAGAGCTACAGATCTAGGAGAGTAAGGTCACAAAGGCCAAGGCAATAGGGATTAAAAAACATGAACTGGGAAACCATGAGATCTTAAGGGTCCATCCACTCCCTTGCAGGTTGGGTTCCTGAAACTCTCACCGTGGGAGAAATTGTGGTTAAGGAAACATGTAAAATTGAGCTGGAGGGGCAAAGTCATGAATGAAAGTTTGACATCACTAGAGATTTTGTTTTAGCATTTACCAATGAAACAGCACTTTATGGAAAATAATTTGCATCTTGTGTTAGTAACAATAATGTGAATTTGATCACTGCTTTTTTCTGCTCCACGACACAAGGTACTGTCATGTATTAAAAGATATTAATAATTTCATTCAATACTTAAAATAACTCTAAGGAGTAAACACTATTTTCTGGCTGTTTTCAAATGACACACACACACACACACACACACACACACACACACACTGCAGAGGCTTGAAATAGTTAACTGCCCAAGGCCATGAGTAAGTAGCAGAGCCAGAATTCTAACTTGGATTTGTCTACCACGGACCTGGGTTGGTAGCCACTGCCCTGGACGGTATCAAATCCACTGTGTGTAAATATCTAGGTACAGATCCCTCTATCACTAGAAACTCTTCAGGGTGTACACGTCTCCGAGTCATAGCAAGATGATGCTTATACATTCCGTTCACTGCAGAGAACACTCAGAACGAACCTTTAGTTTCTGGTTTTCTGACTGTTGAACACCTTTGAGCTTCACCATTCATAGTTCTATATTTTTCATCCTAAGAGACCTCGAGGAATGCCTTGACATTTGCATAAACTCAATCAGAAATGCTTTACATAAACGGAAAGTCATCTGTATAGGCTACAATTACATTCGAGAAGTATTTGAGGATGAGGAGGGGTTGGTTGCAATATGTTCTAATTTTCAAGTACAATCATTAGTCCATCTTGTGGGAAGGAAAGAAGCCCAGTTGCATCATCCTACAGTAAAGATGATTATGTTTTGGTGCCGTCATTTTCCTAGAAACGGAGCACGTGGATTACAGACTCTCTCCCCCACATGAACATTGTCAGAAAGTGGAAAAGACAAACCTGTTCCTCATGGTTGGCTTGTAGGCATTCTCTCTGATCTCTCTTCAGGTTGATAAGAAACTGAGAAGCAGACCCTTTGACTTCATTTTTTAGAAAGAGGGAAAGGATTGTGTCACTTTATGACGTCTGTCAGCTTGAAAGAGCGATGAATCACAGCAAAATGGCATTTTATATTTAGTAATTCGTTTCCGGTTCAGATCAAGGTGACAGATCTTGTGCAAAGTAGCTCCCCGTGACTCACATCACAGCTTTTTAAGATTTTGGTAACAAAGTTTGTGGAATCATTATCAATCCAGCTTCGAGGGTGCATGCAATTTATCTCGGTTATAGATAAGGTATACAGTCTTCATCTGGCTCAGAATGTAATGATTATTTCTCTCCCCGGCATACTTCTCGCAAAAAGAGAGAAGATGTATTCCAGACTTGACAGAGTGCTCTTGAGCCATCTCAGAAGCAATGCTTCTCGATTCTGCCACATCTAGAAATCTTAGGATGGATTCGAGGTGGAAGACAAAGGTGAGACATGTAGGCAGAGTTTATTAATATTAAAATTTATATCACAAAAGATGCAAGAGGCTGAAGAGCTACTAATCATAGAGAATGTTCAGGATCACCCCATTCTGATTTCCTGTGACTAGTGCTTGGGTTTTATTCTGTCACGGTCCTGCTCAGAAACAGCATTTTTTAGTTTTGCCAAATCTAACCTCTGTCTTTAATTAGTTAACTTATTTTCAACCAAAGTTTATTCAGAGAACACATTAGGCTCTGGGTTATGAAGCTGAATGAGGTCTGGTCCCTGGCTGAGCAGATGCTCACAGCCCCGTGGAAAAGTCCATAATGTTAGCAATTACGTTATGATTCCATGTAGATTAGGGTAGGCATGTGGGCCACAAAGAAGAGACTGAACAATTTTGTGTGTCAGTGGGTCCAATCAGATTTCAGAGAGAGGCAGGCAATTGATTTGTGGTATAGCTCGGGAATTAAAGCATAGACTTGAGAGCGTGTGAGGCCTGGGCTTGAGTTCCAGGTCAGCCACTTGGACGTGGTGTTTGCCTTTCTGTGCCTCAGTTTTCTCATCTGTAAAATGGGGATAAGATAGCACAGCACTCAACCCCTCAGCTACGTTGGGAGGACTGAATGAGGCTATGCATGGGAAGCCCTTGGCAGTGTGTTTGGGAGAGATCTGCCTTCCAAGTGAGTAGATGGATGTCCGCTCTGGGCCAGGCACAGGCTTTGATATCCCCTGCCAAGCATGAGCTGGAGGAACAGGTGGATTGGAATGCAGAGCATGGGACCCCCATTCTGGGTAAGCAAATCCCGCTCTCCCTGGAGCCCACATACATATGTATTTTGGCTCAAACTGGGGTGGCTTCTTCACCTCCTTTCTCTCCTGCCCAACACCCCCCAGTTATTTGTGTCACCACCTATTTGATTCTCACCTGTGTCAGTTAAGAGTGCTTTCAATGGCAAGTAGAACAGGAGTTTAACCACCTAAGAATTTATTTGTCTCCTATGCAACTCTGTTGTGTTGGCAGCCATTGAGGAATAAGCCCCTGCCATCTCCCTGTTTGGTGTTGTGATTTTATCCCTATGGCCATAAGAAGGCTGTTGCATCTCCAGGCCTTACCTGCACCTCAGGCAGGAAGAAGAAGGGAAGGTGCAGGAGCAAAAGAGTAAATGAAGTGCTGAAGGGCATGCTGGCGAGTCTTTTAAAAAGTTCCACCCAAGTTAGAGTCTGTCATACAGAGCGAAGTAAGTCAGAAAGAGAAAAACAAATACAGTATGCTAACACATATATATGGAATCTAAGGGAAAAAAAAAAACAGGTCATGAAGAACCTAGTGGCAAGATGGGAATAAAGACACAGACCTACTAGAGAATGGACTTGAGGATATGGGGAGGGGGAAGGATAAGATGTAACAAAGTGAGAGAGTGGCATGGACATATATACACTACCAAACGTAAAATAGATAGCTAGTGGGAAGCAACCGCATAGCACAGGGAGATCAGCTCTGTGCTTTGTGACCACCTAGAGGGGTGGGATAGGGAGGGTGGGAGGGAGGGAGATGCAAGAGGGAAGAGATATGGGAACATATGTATATGTATAGCTGATTCACTTTGTTATAAAGCAGAAACTAACACACCATTGTAAAGCAATTATACTCCAATAAAGACGTTAAAAAAAAAAAAGCAGTTCCGCCTAGGGACTTCTTACATTCCATTGCGCCGGCTGGGCCAATACTGACTGCTAGCTACGAGGGAGTCTGGGTAGGGAAGCAAAGGGAAAAGGAGTTGGGGATGGCTTTGGGGTTACCCTAACATGGTGTGTACAGCACTACCATCCTTCAGGTCCTGATTTGACTACCACCTGTCCCATGAAACCTCTCTTGACAACTGCCATCTTCATTGTTACCCCTGAATCATGAAGGCCATGGCCTTTGTACTCTGTTCCCCACTGTTAAACTTTTAACACTAACACAGATGATTCCATTCCTGAGCATATCACCTCACAGGCTACAACGTACTTTGTCCTGTAATCTCCGGTGGACTCTGTCCACCATCCAGTGAGGGATCCTTTATGAGGGGTCTGGAACAGAACTAACCCAACCTAACACAGCAAGATGGTGATTTAGAGCCAGAAGAAGAGATTTTTAGTCCTAGCTAGGTGATATTTTGGAATGAGGTGGAACATAATTGATCTTAGTTTGGTTACTTATTAGCTGTGTTCACCTAGGCAATTTTCTGAACTCTCTGAGCCTCGGTTGTATTATCTGTAAAAGGGGGATAAAAGCATGTACCATTGCAGATTGCTATAGGGATTCAGTGATAAAATACTTAGCACAATGCTTGACCTATAGTAAGCCATTAAAATATGGTAACTATTATTATTGTAACTTATAAAAAATAAAATCTATTATTATTCTTACTGGTTGCATGACCTTAGGCAAGACAAGTAAACTCTTTGGGGCTCAGTATCTCTAAATTGGAGAGATACTTGAGGATTATATAACATAATATGTAGGATGGTCCCAGTGCCTGTATTTCTTAATCAATAAATAGTTAACTGTAAACTGAATGAATAAAAATCCACTGATTCTTGGTGAATCTAAATTCCATGTGTTATATCAAGACCAAGAAATCTGGAATATCCTCGTCAGTAAAACACTAACTGTGATGACACCTTGTTAGGCGTATGCTCTGTGCCAGATACCACGTGCAGTGGTGTCATGACCCCATTTTGCAGATGATGCAACTGAGGATATGAGTGTTTGAAAGCCCCGTCCGGATCAATCAGCTTGGGCTGGCGTCCAGTTTCCTCTAACTTCTTAGTTCACACTCTTCCTCAGAAACTCCGCTGTCTTCCAATGCCTGCGGGGAAGTAGATAAGAGATTTCAGCCTTGATGCATTGAACAATGGATACAGACATGGAAATACAATGGAGCCCCAAAGCACAGATACTAAGTATATCTGTATAATCCAGCTTCATCTGGCTGACCACGAGAGACGAACATCCCAAGACGTAAGTGCTTTGCTCAGCTCACCCTGCAAGCCATGAATAAGATAGAACTGGAACTCAGGTCCCAGAATACCCACGAAAGGTCTCTTTCCAACACACCCTTTGTAAATAAGCCAAGCCAGCAAATGAGGCCCACAGTTGTCTTTTCAGTTTTGTTCAAGGGGAGATATTGGCTAATATTAGCCATTTGTTCAGCTTCTGCAGCTGCAATGCCAGAATTGGGTGAGCAGTTAAGAATACAATTGCTAAAGTACCTCTCAGTGCCCAGATGCTGTGGTTCTCTGGCACAATATACTGGGTTTGTTTTTCTTCTTTCTTTTCTAAAAGCCAAGTGTGAGTTCACTTATTCATTCGTCAGTCAACATATATTTATTAAGCACCTACTATGTGCCAACCATGCTGGAAAGCACAGGGGATGCCACGGTGAAAGCAAGGGACCTAGTTCTTGCTCTCGTGGACCTTAGGGTCTAGCACAGAAAGGGACTAACAACAAACAAGCAGGCACAAATAAACATGTCATTAGAAACGGAAGAGAAACATCAGGAAGGCAGCCAATGTTACAGTGGGAGAGAGGCACTGGGGCGAACCATGTGGTGAAGGTCAACAAGGAGACGATATTCAGCAAAGACCGGAGGTATGAGGAGAACAAGGCATGGCCCCGTGCCTCTGCTCCCCCCCACCCCTGCCCACCCACAGGGTGTGGGCACATTGACTGCAGGGCCGGGGCAGCAGCCGGGTGGGCACTCAGGGATCCAGGTGACCCAGAAGGTTCCTGAGTGCAATTTGCTTCCACATCTGTGTCCCTGGATGGAGGGAGTTTCTCATGTGCAAGGACCATTTTTAATTCATCCAACAAGTATGCACTGAGGAGTATCTATGATCACCATCCTCATCTGCATCTCCCTAATAAATACATCCTCCCAATCAATTCCCATTGCAGGGAGCAAAGGGCTAAGACTTCTACATAAATTATCTCCTTTGAGTCGTAGATAATGCAGTGGTGTGCCAACCATTCCCACTGTACACAGGAGCAAAGGAAGTTCAGACCTTGCTAGAGGGCGAAGAGCTACAGTTGAGCTGACATTTGCACTCAGGCCTGACTCCAGAGCGCATGCTCTGACCCTGCAGAAGACCACCTGCGCCCCGATAGAATGCACGTCTCTGTAGCTCCTGGGACACTATGTCTGGTAGTACAGTACCAGTAGTAACAGCAGCAGCAGCAGCGACAGCAGCCGTAGTACTAGTAGCAGCAGTTGTAATAGTAGCAGCAGTGGCAGAAGAGTAGAAGTAGTAGTCGTAGCAGCAACAATAGTGGCAGCAGTCGGAGTAACAATAGTGGTAGTTGTAGTACTAGTAGAAGTCATAGCAGCAGTAGTAATAATAGTAGCAGCAGTAGTAGTAATAGTAGCAGCATCAGTAGTAGTAATAGTAGTAGCAGCAGCGACAGTAGTAGCAGTAGCAATGGCACAGTAGTAGCAATAGCAGCAGCATAGTAGTAGTAATAGTAGTAGCAGTAATAACAGTAATAGCGGTAGTAGCAACAGCAGTAGCAGCAGCAGTCACAGTAGTAACACTTTCTGAGCATTGCCTGTGAGTCAGGCACTGCTCTGTGTGATTTACATGAGTTAACTCACCTAATTTCCAAGAAATCCTTAGAGATAGGTAGTAGTATGTCTCCATGTTTTCCCTACTGTAGCTGAAGATCAGAGAGGTGAAGTATCTCATGTAAAGTCACACAGCTACTTTGTAGCCATGTTGCTTTTCTGTCTCTCTCCACTCTGTCTCTTTCTAGATTTTCCAGTGGGCTCTCCTCATTTTATAGATTAGGAATAGGAAATCGTAAAGGAGACACATAGGGCTGTGGTTACAGGCATGTGGGCCCCTGTCTGAATTCCGTTCTACCACTCATTGGACAAGGCGCTTAGTCTTCCTGAGTTTCCGTGTCCTCTTACATAAAATGGGGAAAAGAGTAACTAATTAGGCCAGATGAAGATTTTCACAGAATTTTCTTTCTTTTTTTTTAGTTTTAAAAATCACCCTTGTTGAGGTACAATTTACATACAATAAAGTGTTAAGTTTTAGCTTTGGCAATTGTATAAACCACAGTCAAAATACAGAACATTTCCAAAAATTTTATTTCCTGCCACTTTGCCTTTAATTCTCCAGACTCCTGTCCCAAGCCACTGGTTATCTGCTTTCTGTCATCATAGAATAGTTTAGTCATTCTGGAGTTTCTTATAAATGGAACCATACAGAATGTACTCTTGTGAATCTCAAAACACGCTGAGCTAAAAAAGATTTTCACAGAATTTAACATGTAATTGGTCAGGAACCGGATGCGCCCGACCTGCTGTGCAGCTCCTGTCCCGAGGCTGCAGAGAAATCCCCCGTGGTCCTGGCGGACACTCACAGCCCCACGCAGGCTGACGAATCTGCATAGCCCAGGCTGCAGGCCTCCCAGGTGGGAGCTCGCTGAGCCCCAAGGCAGTTTATCCTCATGCTAATCTTCCAGAACTCTTCTTTACAGGGCTTTAAACTCCCCCTCGCTAATCTCTACTCTTTGTTCCCGGGATCCACACAAAAACCAATAAATGCCTCTTTCAGATGTGGGAATCGCACTGGTGTCCTCTGTGGTCTTTACTTTCCCGGACAGAGCCCCCAGGCCCCCGACTCTGCCCATCACTCCGGTCTCCCTCTCCCAAAGGGCAGACAGCCTCTCCTTTCCCTCCGGCCGCCCCGCCCCGTCCCTGGCAAAAGCACCTCTTGGGTCCTTGTGCTCTGGCCTCTGTCTTGTCTCCAGTTCCCTTCCTCTCCCCTCATCCCCTTGATGAATGGATGAATGAATGAATAGCTAGAAGAAGGAGCACATACAACAAGGAGAGCATTGGAAGAACGCAATGGGTGGAGGGATCGTTTGCTGGCTCAGCCTGGGCCTTACGAACCCCCTTGGAGGTCCTGTGAGAGGACCCTCCCCAGGCAGCTTTGAAAGGCTGGAGTGGGCTTCCCGTCATGGGCCCCCCCCCGCCTGTGATGCCAGCCACCCAGCGCTGCTGCCAGTAGGAGGGTGGCCCTTCTGTTAGACGTCAGGGCGCTGGCTGTCGTGATGTGTGTAGCCCCAGCTCTGCCAGTCCTCACCACTCAGCTGCTCACCACGTCCTCTGCAGGAGCTCAGCCTTTCCGGAACCTTCGCTCCTACTTTTCTGAGGCTACTTTCCACCAACAGCTGCAGGCTTGTCCTCCATCCTTCCAGCAGAGGTGCAGCAAGCTCCCGTCACCCCATTTGCATGCATCACGTGCTGCTCTCCCAGCTGTTGAAAGCAAATAGGATAATTTTATGCAGCAGGAGACATCGCAGTGCAGGGTGGGGACAGGTGCAGGGGGGACCCTGGAAATGGGATTTGAAGGCCCAGCTGCGCAAGGGCAGAGGGAGGTGGAGAGAACACTCAGGCACATAATAGGGGGCAGATAGACATCTCTGCATTGATTGTTTCTGGAAAATCACGACAACTACGTTGGTGGTGTTTTTGCCCTTATTTAGTGTGTATGTGCTTCCCCAGCATCTTCTCACACTGAACACTTCAAGACAGACGTATGGATCCTGCCTGAGATGTGAGTACACTGCCCTCCATGCCTGCCTGATGGGGTTTGGGATGATGCCCCGGGCAGGGAAGGCACCCCCATCTCTACCACTTGTTCCCCCAGTGGCTCAGGATTTGTCTCAGCCTCCTTCTCTCCTGGACTTCTTTCCTGAGCCCTTCAACTTGGATCTCTCTGCTTTCCCATAAGATTTCTAAATGTTCCCGTCTTTTTTGTCTTCCTCCCCGCTGTCTGGTGCATTTCTCTTTTCTGACACTCTCTGGGTCCTCCATTCTCTGTACCTCTTTTTGTCTTTCCCAGTTCTCTCACTGTCCTATTCTTCTTTCCTTGTGCTATCTTTTCTTTCCCATTCTCTGTTTCTCCCCTTGGTCTTTGGCTACCTTTATCTCATTCATTTACTCATTAAAGGATTCATGGAATGGTTGTCTATTTAGAGCCCATGATGGGGCATACACTCCAGTAGACCCTGGGAACACAGTGGGACTTAACACATAACGGGAAAGACAGTTATTGATCTCTCATCAGCACTCCTTCTCCCCCACTCCCAGCTCAGGACCCCTGTTTCCTTTGGTCCACGTGGAGTAAGGACCCTCAGTCACAAAAATCTGAATTTGAACCCTGGCTGCCTTGCTCAAAGATTGTAAACTTGAGCAAGGCTCTTGACCTCTCTGAAATTTCCTCTTGTCAACTTTGTGCACAGCGTATTTGAAATATTGTGGTATTAAATAAATCTAAGTCACCATCCCTTCCCTTCATCTCCACTCCAATTCAAGACTAGCTGAGTGCCTGCATTATGACGGACACTGCGCTAAACATTATCCATTAGACAAAATTACATTTTTCTTTCCGGGATCTTACACCCTGGTGGAAAGGAGAGATTATGTATAAATTATGCTATAACCCGAGTATAATCTGTGTCACAGGTAGTCCAACCCCTACATATAGTCACAGAGAAAGAAGCCCAGTGCAGCCATGAAATGTCATTTTCAAAAAGCAATTCCGAAGTTTTCTTGTATCTTTTGAGGGACTTTGACCAGGACCCAATTTGTAATTCACATTAGCTTTTCGCAAATCTTTTTCCTTGAAGCCCTGTGCGTTCAGATTCTGCACCTGCTCCAGAATCTCTTTCATGCCACCTCTACCCCCACTCCCAAATCTCCTTTAAGCTTCCAGCCATCTAGCTTTTCTCTCCTCTCTCCACTTCTCTTTATTTCCAAACTCATCAGTATGTAAATTGACTCGGTCTCTTTGGCTGAGATCTCTCCCCTTTCCTCTAGTCTCTCTTGTTAAGATTTTATCTGTTCTTCTTACCCAACTTTAACAGTATCTTGTAACAAATCTTGGGTGAGGACCAGGAACGCCTACATTAGTGAATCCTGCCCCTGTGATAATGCTGATGCAATGCAAGTGTTGACGGTTATGTCTAATAGTTAATAACTCCCCAGAATGTGTAACCTTCACCTACATCATCCTTCAGAGCTCAGAGAACTCTTGCAAAGTAAGCGTGGTTTACCGAGCTGCATCCATTTACCTCTTCCTTCCCACCATAACTGAATGAACACATCCAAATTCCAGAAGACTGTTATGTGATGGTTGGAGGTGGGTTTCTTCTCTCTCTGCCACTGGAGGTGAACAAGGAAGCATGTGGCTTTAGCTGCCAAGGGAAAGGTTTTGCCCCGAGGGCAGACAGGCATTGCAAGGAAGGCAGAAAATCACCATGAAATGAGCAGAAACTAATCACCCCATGCCTGGGCTCGCATTTCCTCTTGACTTCCTGTCCAGAAATTTGCTTATTTTCAAGTCACTTTAAGTCAGAAACCCACGGATGTGATAACAACGGTTAACTGTAAGCTTTGGGGGATTTAAATTTCTTCTTGACAGAATGTGTATTTTTCAAATTTCCAGCATGAAGCATGTCGGTTTTAAAAAAAATAGAACCCCAGGGAAAACGTATTTGTAAGAAAGCAGCAATTTCTTTTCACGACTTGAAATTTGGAAGAACATCTGAGGCTGGGCAGGGCTGGCTGCTTCTGACTTCATCGTGGCCAGTCACAGGCAACTGACATCACTGTTGTGTTTGGAACACATTCTAGGCTCCAGAAAGGAAAGACAAAGTCTCCACCAAGGAATTCCCTGGAATTAAAAATGACCACAGGCAATAGTTTCCTTTGGAGTAAAGTCTGGAGAGAATTCACTCCTAATCAAATTAGATGAGAGGGTGAAAGGCAGGCTGAGCAGAGAGTCCTCATGGGATCTATTTACCTGTGAGTCTGAGGAATAATTGAGCAACTGCTTGGCCTGAAAGAAGAGAAACTATAAACACACACATTTGGTTCTAGGGCAAAGGTCCTGCGTTGGAGAGGAGCCGTGACTGGAGTGTAGGTAGGGTCTGTCACTGAGACGGTCAGCAGACCCTCAGGCTAGCCCTATGTCTTCTGGACTGATTTTAGGATTGGGGGGCTGGTGCCCCAAGACTTTGAGATGCTGGAGGCATGAAGCAGCTCTGCTTTAAGGTCTGGAGTTCACCGCAGTGGGGTGGAGGCTTTCCCTGGGCTGCAGAGGGCAACTAATAGCTTTGTGGAAGCTGCCAGTTCCATAGGGGATGACTTCCTCCACTGGCCATTGGCACTGTTCAGCCACGGGATCCCAGGCACCCGGAAGCCAAAACCACAGCAGGTAAAGCAACTGAGAGGCCCACGCATATGACATCTGGCTGACTCTGCCCCCTCACCTCACTCCCAGAACTGGCCCGAAATCCTGGTCACAGGAAAGATTGAAAGTCCTTACTGGGGGTCTCTTTTCACTCTGCAGCTGGAGAAATCCCAGATAAAACCAGGTTAAAAATGTAAACACATTTTGCCTACTTTAATAAAAAATATTAGGCACCGTCTAATCGTGTTTATTTATTTTTTCTGCCTAAGCCCCTAGGTCCCCAGGAAAATCGCTCCTCCTTGCCCAGTGTGCCTGTCTGTTCCCAGCTCCTGTCTGCTCCAGACCAGCAGGAGAGAACAAGATCGTGGTGCCAGGCTGTACCAGGACCCTTGAGCCAGTGCGAGACCCAAGCAGGGCTCTTCAAAAGGGTTCCTCTGAAAAACAACCTATAGATGCTGGGAAACAAATGGTCTTCATTTGTTTTCTGGGATTATGGACTATGAAAATAGATGTTTGGGATTTGCAGAAGGCATCTTTTTTACAGAGAGCCCAGGTGAGAATGAAGGTAACACACAGGGAACAGGAGAGATGTTGTTATAAACTCAGAGACCAATGAGATCACCTGCACCCCTGGTTCTGGATACGGCTTGAGCAGGTTTCCATCCTGGGTTTTCTTCTACTTTAATCCTATATTTCCTTCCTTCCTTCTTCCTTCCCTCCCTCCCCCTCCCTCCTTTCCTTCCTTCCTTCCTTCCTTCTTTCCTCCCTCCTTCCCTCCTTTCCTTCTTTTCTTCCTTCCTAACTTAATTTACATTTAGTTGAGTTCTTTTGAAAGAGTTCTACCTGCAGAATTAGCTCTTGGAAGTGACAGGCCCTGTAATACAGGTTTACCTGGGCAGGTGGGGTGTAAGGTATGAGAAGTCCTCTGTTGCATCTGGGAAGCTGGCAGCCCCTCTTCTGCAGTAGTGTCAGAGCAGTCGGTTAAATTGTTAATTTGTGTATCTTAAACCTCTGACCCCAAACCTTCTGAGGACGGGCATTAAGAGGACTTAATAGTTAAGTGTTTGCTTTCTCTCACAACCTTCACATCGTACTATAGTCAAGGGATCACCTTCCATCCAAAGCAATCCTTTCATGGCTGTTTAGAGGTATTTTCTGCCTCTGGGCAGCTGTCCAAGATCACTACGAATCAGATTTTAGGAGGCTTGTGAATTTGCAAAAGCCCCGTTCCTTAACCCAATAAAGCTAGTGAAACTGGGAAATACAACTGGAAAGAAGATCATGGTCCAGAAAGAGTTGGAAAATTGAGGACGCTTGACCCTTTATCTCCTCCAGAAATACCCTCTCTGTGCACTCCCTTTACAGCCTGAGGTCAGGGAACAGATGACCTCTGGCTACCCACCAGTCACCCAAGTGGGAGTCATTTAGCTGAGGGCTACTGGAACGGGCAGAGCTTGGAGCCGCCTTAATAAGTAACCGAAACTTCAAGGGTGTACCCAGATTTGTGAACTCTGACTCAAAAGCTCTTGTCTTTGGTTACCAGCCAGCGACGTTTCCAGAAATTGAACCAACCAGTGGATGACGGAGATTTTAGGGGACGTTGTCTGCAGGAGGAAGCCCAGTCCTGGCAACGCCGACAACATTGCACAAGAGATTGTGCAACCACACAACCCTAGGCCTCTGAGGGAACAGGAAGTGAGCTACTAAGTGGTCCTAGGCCTGGGAACAGAATTGTCCCAGGTACCTGACTCAGATGTGGTTCTGGAGAACAGTGGACACAAAAAAGCCTTTCAAAGAGCAGACCTTGCCAGGATGGCTGACCAGGAAGCACCCTGAACAGATGAAACAATTGATTCTCACTCCACAGCCCAACAGGAAGGCTGTGCAAAAATAGGCCATTTCCCCCTTTTTTTTTTTTTTTTAATCAAAGTGGAGACGACCCTGACCTTATTCTCTTCCTGTTTTCTCTCCACTGTTGTATAGTGGGTGTGTCAAGAGGAGTTAAAATTACTACAAATCCCCTAGGTTGATAGTCCATGAAAAATACACCTGAATGGGACTAAGAGGTATTTGATCAGAAAATGGGTTTGGAACTGGATGTAGTCAATGAAAGTATTTTGGGGTTGTCTGTCTTTGGGGAGGAAGTGGGTATGACTGCACTTGTAGGATAGTTCTCTTTTTAAGAAGGAGATACTTCTAGAACACATGGAAAGAATGGCATAGGTTGTACAGGGCAGCCAAGGGGTGGAACATGGTAGCCATAACTCTTTTATTTCCTCTGGGGGTATGTCTCTCCCTCCACGTTTTGTGTGTTTACCCTGGGGTTATCAATCACAGAGTCCCACCCTCTTTAGTTACAAGGTGTTTAGTTATCTGTTCCTATGTAGCCAGTGACCCCAAAATTTAGTGGCTTAAGACTACAGTTTATTACGTCCCATGATTTATGACTCGGCTGGACTCAGCTTGGCCCCCCTGTCTCATTACAGGGGTTCTGTGGCTGCATCCCCCTGAGAGCTCATCAGGGGCTGGGATGTTCAAAACAGCTCCAAAGAGCAGAGACGGAAGCTTCAGGGCCTATGAAAACCTAATCTTGAAAGTTACACAGCGTGGCTTCCATTGCATTCTACTGGTCAAAATGAGTTACAAAGCCAGTTCAGATTCCAAGGGGAAAGGACATCAACTCCCCATGGTGAAGGGAGTCAGGCTGGGAGGAAAGTTGGTAGACCTCTTGCTGATAATTTCCTACAGTTTGCCTCCTGGCTACAAAACACCACGCTTCTCATGTGTGCAGAATGCCCTCCGAGTCTCCCAAGACCCCCAAAGTCTCATGCAATCTTGGACTGAGGCTCCAAGTCCAAAATCTCATCATCTAAAGAGGCCCAGATGTAGATTAAGCTTCTTAGGTGTGATTCCTTGATTGAAACTCCTCAGATGTAATTCCTATGGATCCAGAGGACGGTGAACTAAGTAGTAACACATTTATTCTCCCGGCCATGCAGGTAGAGAGCTGTAGTCATGCCCATTGTTTAATCAGATGTCCATGGACACACAGCTGGAGAATGGCGAAGCTGGGATTCAATTCAGTTCTGTCTGATTCTAAAAGCCATGCTTTTTCAGCCGAGGAATATTACACAAGGCAATGTGGTTGGGAGACGAATATTAATGATGATATTGAAATAGAATTGTAGTGATCTAAAGGTACAGAAAAATGTCAAGCTTTCTCCTCTTCTCATTCTCTGATAGGCATCTGACATTTTCCCTTCAAAATAGAATGAAATTTTATAGCTTTAGATGACCAGATATATTTTTTTCTATACGGCTCAAAATGTTTTTTCCTTTGTTCTTTTGGTTGCCCCACTATTTTCTTTGCGGAACCACTTTCCAGAATTTTTCTTGGAATTTTATATGGGTTACTTGGAAAGCTGAACTCATCGAGTTGTAAATTTGGGGATATCAATGACAAGATAAGGCCTCTCAGCAAGTCAGCATCAGAGACTCTGATCCTGCCCCAAGTCAGCAGGCTGCCATGGTAAGGGGAGAATAGTCTTTTGTGGTCATGCCAGGACACTTAGTTATGGAGTGTTTTTTAGAACCTATATAAAATGTTTTCCTCTCCATTGAGCAAGAACTCAAGTGTTACCTAAGTTCCATGCACACCCATCTAACCCTGCCCAAACCAAGAAATAGAACATCCCTGGAATCCCATAAATTGCTGTTAACTATGTCCCGTTACATCCTCCCTCCTCCCCAGATGTGGGCACAATTCTCACTTTTAATGCTATAGATTAGTTATACTACTCTATGTTTAAAAATTATTGCATACAAGTAATCCTACAGTATCTATGTAATGTGTACAGTTTCTTACCTAAATAACATGATTGTGAGCTTCATCTATGTGATTGCATGTAGCAACGATTCACTCAACCGCATGGGTGTTTTTTGCTTCCCATTGTATGGACATATCATGATTTATTGATCCACTTTTCTATAATGGATATTTGAGGGGTATGTTAGTCAGGGTTCTCCAGAAAAACAGAATTGATAGGAGATAGAAAGATAGATAGAGAGAGAGAGAGAGATAAGAGAGGATTTAGTATAGGAATCAGTTCACCCGATTATGGAGGCTGAGAATTCCCAGGATCTGCTATCTGTAATTTGGGGAGGACCAGGAAAGCCAGTGGTGTAATTCAGTTCAAATCTGAAGACCAGAGAATCAGGGGAGCCAATGGTATAAGTCCCCATTTGAGCCCAAAAGCCTGAGACTTGTGGCAAGGAGCTGGTGGTGTAAGTCTCCCTACGAGTCTGAAGGTCCAAGAACCAGAAGTGCTGATGTCCTTCTTGTTCTATTAAGGTGTTTGACTTACTGATGATGACCACCCACGCTGGTGAGGATAATCATTACTCAGTCTATCGATTCAAACACTAGTACCATTCAGAGACAGCTTACAGACACACCCAGAAGTAAGTTTTACTAGCTTTCTGGGCATCTCTTAGCCCAGTCAAATTGATACATGAAATTAATCATTACAGGTGGCTTCCAGTTTGAGGCCTGTCATAGGTCAGGTTTCCTAGAAGCAGAGCCAGAGACAGGAATTATTGGATAAGTAATTCATTAAGCGGTACTCTTAGGAGAAACCAATAAGGAGGCGAGGGAAGAAATGTGGGGAAAGTTCTGGGTCAGAGAGAGAAGCTAAGCAAGGATGTGGATTCAGGAAAAGCCTACCCCCCAGCCTGATCCTGTAGGGAGCTCTGGAGTATAAATTGTACCATGTACTGCATATAAGTCCTTTATCAGATAAGCGATTTTCATTATTTTCTCCAACTTCTCTTTTTGTTCTCTTAATATTGTCTTTCACAGAGCAAAACTTTTCAATTTTAATAAAGTCCAGTGTATCCATTTTTCTTTCCTAATAAAGTTAAGGTTTCAATTTTACAATAATTTTTGGTGTTGTGTCTGGAAACTCATCACTAAACCCAAGGTGATGCAGATTTTTTCCCATGCTTCCTCTAGAAGTTTTATAATTTTGCATTTTTACGTTTAGGTCCATGATCCCTTTTGAGTTAATTAGAAGCTTTTTTCTTAAGCCCTTACATTGGATCTAAAAACCTCATAGAACTGATTTTTTTTTTAGGAGACAAAATAGAGGTTAAAATTAGGGGGTTTTCCAAATGAATTTCAGTGGATGCAGCACTATTTATTGAAAAAACTGTCCATTACTCACTCCTCTGCAGTGTCACCTGTGTCATAAATGAAGTGTCCTTATTTGACTGGGTCTATTTCTGGACACTATTCTGGTCCAGTGATATATTTGTCTGCCCTCTGCACCAATGCCACACTGTCTTCATTAATGTGGCTTTATAAGAAGCATTTATATTGGGTAGTGTAAATCCTCCAACTTCTCTCTTCCTCTTTACGACTGTCTTGGCTATTTTTTTGTCTCTTTGCATTTCCGTGTAAAAGGGAGAATCAGCTTGAAATTTCCATTAAAAATTTTTGGAATTCTGATTAGAATAGCATGAAATCCATAGATCAACTGTGGATAATACAATATTGGCTTAATGATATTCTTTCAAACCTTGAACATGACACAGCTGGCCCTTGAACAACATGGGTTTGAACTGCGGAAGTCAACTTATATGTGGATTTTTCTCAGTAAATACGTGTTATAGTACTACACGATCTGTGGTTGGCTGAATCCATGGATACGGAGGGACCACTGCAAATTTACACAGGGATTGTCACTGTGCAGGAGGTTGTTGTTTAAGGGTCAACTGTATATCCCTCCACTCTTTTGGGTCTTCTTCAGTTCATCTCAATAATATTTTATAGTTTTGTGTGCAGAGGTCTCATCCATTTTTAACTAGATTTATTTCTATGTATTTGAAGTGGTTTAGTTATTATATATGCCTCCATTTAGTTTTTGATTGCTCATTGCTGGTATATAGAAATATAATTGACTTACAAAAATACTGATTCATAGCTAGTGATTAATTATAATAGTTTTCTATGTTCTTTATTTGGGTCCTGGGCTGAATATCTCCTGTTTATCTCTCTAGTTACAAGCTACTGTTCTCCATACTGATCTCTGCCCTAATGGGTTGCATATCAAAGGATCTAATGCCTCTGAACTTCTTTGGAATTTGGCCAGTGAGTCCCATGGGAGAGGGCTGTAGGGGAGAGAAAAGAGTGCAACCAGCATGTTTATCTGTCTGGTTCCATTCCTATGAGATAGCCTCTGGCTGACTGTGTCTCTCAACAGAAAGTCATGGCTTCTCTCAAAACGGCTGCTTCTGCAGGGATCACTCTCCTAGTTTTCATCCTCTTGTTTCCTTGAGCTTACAGGTAATAAAAGCTCTCATGCTGTTGGCCCTGAGTTCCATCACTGTCCCTTGTGGTCCCACTATACTTTGCCTACAACGTCGTTATAGTCGTCTTGTAAATAAGCTCAACTAGGATTATCCTAGTCTGTGTGTGGGATGTTTCTGCTGGGATCCTGATTGAGACAGGTAGAGAGACTTCTAAAACAACAGAAGCCTTCATTGCAGGATGGGAAGCCAAAACTTGTAAGCAAGTCCTTAGGAACATTGGAACTGCATTATTTCCACATTGGTCCATTAGTTCTTACCTCCTTCTATTTTATCAATGAGAAAAAGAGCGCCAAACATTGGTTGCTGGTTCAAAGCATATATCATACATGCAAGAAAGCCCCCATCCTTACAAGATGTTGTCTTCATGCTTCCTCCAAGGCTATAGATAGGATCCCCCACCCCCATCCCTTTATAAGGCTATGTGCTTGCTTTGGGGCAATTAGGTTCATTATAAAGCAGTGAATCTCATAGGCAGCCCTCTATTGTCCTGTCTCATTGCAGTGGCAACTGTTCCTTGGTTTGATATACTAGAGCAGTGTATAAAGCATTCGGCAAGTCCACAGACTGGGTAAGCATCAGAAACTGGGAAAGCAAAATCAAATCTAGATAGACATCAGTTCCAGTGAGGACAAATTGCGATCTCACCAAAACGAATGCAGTTCATTTTCATCAGGTAAGCCTGGCTGATCCTTTCAAAGAATGGCACCACAAGAAGCCTCAGGGTTGGTTATTTCTGCGCTGAGTGATGGCGGGAACTGGCTCAACCCAGGTGAAGGGAAGTCATGCTTTTAAGAACGACTTCTGTCCACGCTCCTGTGGACATCTGTCCACAAGCCCATTGAGTAAGCATGGGCATTGTTAGAAAAGGAGGCTGAGTACTATTGGTGAAAACCCTAGCCACCCGATGATTAAGGGCCTCTTCCACACAAGGTCATATTGGTGAAACATTTCAAGAGACACAATGCAAGTCTTTGTTATTATTGCAAGCAAGACACAGAGTTGATTCACTTATGCAAAAATAATTTATTGGAGAGGCATGAGACAGCTTACATAATCGAAGGGGATGTCCAGACATCAGAAGGCATCTGGCTGTGGGAACTGGGATGGCAGTTAGAGTGACTATATAATTTATCATCTCAACCTTTCGCTTTGGAGAGTGAAAGGGAGTGCTGTTAACAGTTGTGTTGGGACAACAGGCATTCATTGCAGCATGTGGTCCCATGGGGGTAGTCTCTTTGGACTTTCTAATGAGGAAGATTTAGCTCCAGCTCTCTCTCATTCTTCAGCCTCTCCACTTAAACTTCAAACTCTAGGGAGAGAGAGAGACAAATTGCAGAACTTGGGTCACATGTCCATACCTGGGACAAGGGAGGGTAGGAAAACCTGACTGATGGTCTCACTGAGCCTGAACCCAAGAGCAGAGAGGTACCCCACATCCATCTTAAAGGGAAGTCAAAAAACTCTTACCAGATTAAAAAAATAATAATTCCTAGGCAGGCAAAACAGCGAATATCTACTCCACCCAAAGAGGCATGTCAGGAATAATTGAGACCCAAATGACATATTTTCCTGTAGACAATGCTTGAAATCTCTGCTGTGCAGTGTCAGGCAGTGAAAAGAACACGGTGATTTGGAGCCAGGGGACTTGGGTTGAAGCTGACTCCATCACTTTTCAGCTGGTGCAACTTGATGCAGGATACTGGGCCTCTTTTTAGACTCTGTTACTTTACTCCTAACACAGGGAACAAGAAGCCTGGCCGGAATAGAATGTTCTGAACACCGAAGGAAACAATATATGCAAATACCTATTGGAGGCTGGCTCGCTGTAGATTCTCAGTGACTCATCCCTCCACCACCCATGCCTGATTCTTTTCTTAAGGAAAAAAAAGGCAACTTTCCTGCAATCGAAATGGAATAGTTCAGTCTATGGAGATGGATGAAGCTGGATTTGATTCCTAATGCCACCATTTGCTATAGGACTTTGGGCAAGTTTTGTAACTTCTCCAAGCTTTAATTTCTTTAAGAGAGAGAACAATATCCACTCCAGGGTGTTTTAGGAGGCTTAAATGAGATGAGAGTTTTCAAAGAGTCTGGCACCCCCTCCAGCACCCGTGGGTGCTCAATGAACACAGTACAATTGGCGTGTTCTTTTCCAGCTCATCAGAGCTGCTCAGTGCTTCTGAGATAAACAAGAACCTCTGCAGCAAAATAAAATGTTCTCAAACCACAGAGCAAATAAGCAATTTGTTAGGAAGTTCATGAGATAAGAAGGCATGAACAATTTCCATGGTATCCTCCAAGGTAGAACAGCAGTCTCTGGCAGTTCTGGAAGAGTCTGTCAAAATCGGCTACCAGAAGGAGCCTGCATTTGAACAGAGAAATTCCTTCCCTTCTTGGACAAAACTCCAGAACCTATTGGACTTGTCCTTTCCGCTCTCACTTTCCTCCAGTTGCCACTGTTGGCTGCAGAGCTTGGGGGAACAAAAGCAAACTTAGAAAGTGGGACTGGAAAGGAGGTGTGAGTTTTCTTTCCATATCTTCCATATTGTATTTGACTTTAGAAAATCACTACCTACCTCTAATATCGGTTCTTTCATTTGTAAAAGACAGTGGGGCTTCGGAGCATTGGCAAGTACCTTGCACAGGGGCTGTCCCCTTCCACCTCTCCAGTCCACGGTGCATCATGAATACATCTGGGCACTGTTTCCTGCTGAGCCCAGAGGGGCTTCAGAACCCTTCTTTAGGGGCCACTGCAAATCAGTCAATGTGAGTCTTGAAATAAATCATGTTTACAGTAGTGATAATAACAGCTAATGCTGTTTCAGTGTTTACTGTGTGCTTTGTACGCTTTAACTGGTTTATGCCTCACAATAGTGCTAACTCTTATTATTATCCCTGTTTTACAGGTGGGGAAACAATAAGACAAAGTGATTCCTGAGAAAGGCATTGATATGAAAGCCCTTCTCTTTTCTTAGTCTTGACTAGGTGCAAAGTGGAGGGAATTTTCACCTCTGCTTCTACTTTCTCAGGGAAGTCCTAGAAAGGTGCTTCCACCTCCATCTTCTTCTCTAGTGCCATGTACCTTTTTCTAGTAGAGAGGAGGATCTTGGCACTCCTTGGTCAGAGTGATACTAGTTGGTGTGAAACTGATTTGGAACAATCCTCTGCCCTCTGTCCGTCTCTCTACTTGTTCTCAGACCTTGAGCACAGCCTGGTAACCCAGCACCCTGCCCATTCCCTCCGCTCCATCCTGCCCTGTTCCTACTCTGATAGGTTTGTGAGGTGGTAGTGGGGAGTGGTTACTATACATCTGACCTGTATAGTGGCTTCTATACATCTGACCTGTATAGAAGACTTTAAGCTGTATTATTCAATCTAGCTTTTAGTGGCAAATCTTGCACAAAGAGGAAGATCGGACACCTGCTTGGTCATTGATAAAGCTGACTCCTCGCCCACAGTTGACTAGAGACTGGTGTGCATGTGCTCACTTTCTCAGCCTGGAGGGAGGGCTAGAAATTCAACCTTGAACCCCTTACTCTGAAATCCCTTAGAGCTCCTACATTCTGTGATTCAAGTACCGGGATTTTTTCTTGGGGACTGGCTGTAATCTTAGGTGATTCCAGTTCTTTCTGTACTCTTCATCTCTCTTGGTCCATCTTTCATGTCTTTTTGTGTCTTGCCTAGACATTATCCATGATCTCTTCAGTACTTGTTTCACAGAAAGGAAATTCTACTGGCTCAGCACCAAGCTATGTCATACAGCTTGATACTCAGTTTTCTTTAGGGTGCAAAATGTGGCCCAGATGCCTCCCACCCACCCCACAGTCTACATAACTGCCCAGCATATAGTAACCAGTAATGACAAAAAGGGGGGTTTGGGGATCTTTGCCCAATAACATAATCACCTGCATATTTATTTTGTTCTAATAACATAGCTTTTGGACCTACAGTATTTTGTCTTGTTTGCACAACCTTATGAGATAGCTGTTATTAGTTCCCACTTTACAGATGAAGAAACTGAGGCTCAATGAGGTAAGACTCATTCAGATCCTAAGTCACAGAGCTAGGTTTTAAAGTTAGGTTTTCAACTCTAAAACACATAAAAGGAAGAAAAAGGAGCTTTCCAGACCCTCAGAGAGGAGTCAACACTGTAGACAGGAAAATACCCTGGTTTAGGGGTTAGGAGACAGGGGATGGTGTCCTGACACAGCAGCTGACTTCAGCAAGTCAATCAGCCTTCCCAGCCTCCTCTCCACCTGTCTCTGTTTACTTAAAATGTTGACATTGACACTTGGCCTTCCTTCCTGCAATGAGGCCACAGCTGGCTCTGTGTGCAGAGATAAGGGGTGACATTCACAGCGGCCTTCTTATCATTGTTCCCACACCTTTTCTGCCACTCCTTTAATATTGATCTCTCTTGAACTCAACCCCTCTGTCCACACCCCTCCACCCAGGCTTGTGCCACTTTCTAAGGGGTCTGAAGCAGGGCAGGATGGGAACAGGGGAGAGAGCAGGACACCAGTCCCTGGGTTGCCTTGGGGCGTGTGGTCAAGGGCACTTTTCCCAGCTGGTAAAAGTTTTCAGGGGGAGGTGGGTACATAGGGGTCTTAAGGCAAACAGCAAGCAGGCTAAAGATCAGAGCAATGGCCAAGCACACTGCTCTCTGCGCAGAGGTCCTGTGGGCATGGCGGGGCCTCCCATAGCTCAGTGAGGAAGACTCACGCCAGGTACTGGAGGGGCCCCAGACATCAGAGGCTTACCTTAGGAATCCTAGTTACTAGACTGGGGGCAGCAAGTTGACTCCCAGACCCTACCTGTCCTGGTCCCCAGAGCTCTGATCTGGGAAGGTTGAGCCTTCAAAAGACAGAGGGTCAGGGGGTAGAACTGAGGCAGGTGCATGCTGACAGAGCCGACCAAGAGAGCGGCCTACTCAGCCCTTAGATTGGCTCAGAAGCCTCCCCTGTCTTTTTCTGCCTGCCTGAAAACAGGCAGAGCCAATGGAGGCCATCACAGGGCTTCACTTTTCTCCCTGCCCAAGTTCGTGGTACAGGATTTGGTCCATCTGTCTGGATAACAGTGGACCCTGAGTGATGTTCAAACCAGTCTCATGGTGTCAACATTTTGGATCAGTTTACATGTGGGTGTAACTTAGGAACTGTTCCCAAGTTCTGCTGGAAAACATTGGACTTCCAACCTGACTAAGGCAACCTAATGGGCCTTTAGTGCTAGAAAACACCAATGAGGAACCCCAGTCTCCTCCAGAAAGAGTGCGAGAGCCCCATTTTCCAGCATTCAGAGGCCTCCACTATCTCACAAATGATAACCTCTGCAACAAGATATGTAAGAGTCCTCTTCTTATTTTCTGGATGGATCTTTCCAATGGAGTCACATCTGGTCAAATTATTCCCGGCCGCCTATTACCTCCAGAGTGGTGTCCAATCTCCTTACCTTGGTTTAAAAGAAAAATCATAATCTGACCCCAGGTGTGCTACACTTTTTGCACTATTCTGCACACAGCTGCTCTCCCTGGGCCCAGGCACACTGGAGTCACGTCTGTTCAGTGAACCTGCTGGATCCTTTCATGATTTCCAGTCTTTGCATGTTCTTTAATTCCACACGTATTTATTGAGCATCTCAGGTGTACTGTGCTGTGTTGTTGGCTCAGGAGAGAGAGAACAGGGCAGTCAAATTTCTTACATTCAAAAGGAGAAAGAGACATCAAACTAACAAACAAATAAGTATATAAACCATGTTGGTCATAATACTCCTAGGAGAGTTAATGCCAGATAAAGCGGTAGAAAATGACAGAGGCCACCATACTAAAGTTTGTGGATAAGAAACGTAACTCTAAAAAGACGATGTTCAAGCAGAGACTTGAATTAAAGGAGGGAACAAGCCATTAAAGTATCTGGAGACAGAGAAGGGGCTCCCAGCTGGGGGGTCACAGCGGGACTATTGGTGCACAAGGCTAAGAAATCCCCTCCTCTTACGCAGCTTACGTTCAAGCAGAGGAGATAGACACTAAAGAAATAATCCTATATCCCCTGTGACAAACAATCACCCGAATAAGAGATAATAACATAGTGTGATGTGTATTACTGCAGGGGAACGTATACTAGTCTGATGTGTATTACTGATGGGGAACGTATACTAGTCTGTGTGTGTTGGTCAGTTCTCCCAATCATCCAGCTCCAGTTTCTTGAGTCTCCTCATTGCTCCACATCTATCGGATCTCAGGAGGATGGAAACCTGGGGGTCCTCAAATAGAACATCCTGTGCTCCTGTCTTCGCATCAGAATCACCTGGAGTCCTACAATGCACTGGTGTCTGGCCTTGCAACATACGTACTCTAGGACTCTTTGGGGACAGATCCAGGCATTTTAATTATAAAGAGTGGGTTTGATAAAAAGTCACCTCATCCAATATTTCAACATTTTAAATCTAGTATCCTTATGCTTAAATATCTCTTGTGATAGGGGAGCCTATTCCCCCACCCCGAGAACCAGTAAGCTCGTGCTCATTTTGAGCCTCTCAAATCATTAGAACTCAGTCCTTTATGTTGAACACAAACCTAACTCTTAAGGGTTCTGCAGTTTCGATCAAAGTTGTACAGTAGATGCCCATGGCCCTTAGAGATATTTTGTTTTATTGCCCGAAGGTGTCATGTTTAACATGAATTATCAGCAATAGAAATAGAGATTTTACTTCTCTGGCTTCTCTTGAAAAATCAGAAGATCTGCAAACAGAGGGTTAGTTTCCTAAAGGGCAAAATGGACAGGAGCTGATCAGCTGCTTCCTGGTTTTAGTTGTTGCCTGAGTGAGGCCTAGTGCCACTGTCCTGTGTCACGTTCAACTGGTCTACCTCACTCGTTCTCATCATGCTCCCATTCTCTCTAGAGGTTGAGTTTAAGACCTCTCTTTCCTGTCTCTGCTCCTGGGAAGGTCAACAATCCCCCATCATCTTCCATCTCACAGCCTACCCTGCCCTGAATTCAGGGACCATCACTATCTCGGGCTTTCTCAAGCCAATATCCTCTGGGCATTCAGCCCCCTGGCAGGATCAGGCTTCCAAACTCTCCAACATCTTGGTTTCTCCTCTAGATTCTTCAGTTTGTTAAGTTTTCCTCCAAAGCGAGAAGCAAAATTCACCAATTTTCCTTGGTGTGAATCGCCAATACAGCCGATTCACGTTGGATTTTTCAGGTTTGTTTCCTCCTTGAAAACCCTGAGTTTGTACTTCTTCAGATTTCTCCAAGTCCTCCCACCACCACGCACTTGTTTCATTTCATTCAATGTACCTTTGACATTTTAATTTTACCCTCCTTTCATTTGTCTGCAGCCTGCCCAATTCTCCCACGCATCAGTCAAGATTTTATTAAGAGATTATTGCTTACCTGCGAAATAAATCTCCCCAGATCTCAGTAGCTGCCACTTCAGGTTCAGTTAATAATGTCCTCCTTGATCTTTTGCAAACAGATTCAAACTTCATTAAAAATCCTGGTAAACCTTTCCAGCATACACACAGGCACATACACTTACCCACACACTAATACGCAGCAGGAGCTAACGTATTGATTCTTGTGACATTCTGGTAAGTAAAACATTATCTTTATTGGGAAGGAATGCTTTATAAGTGATCTGATACATAGAATACAGGCAGGTCCAGAGCCCAGCCCAGACTCCCACCTTGCAGTGACCTGGGAATTGGTTGCCAAAGTTACCTAGGAAGGGAAAGTCATTTTGCATAACAGATGGAGAAAATTTTTGAATTTCTTTCTTGAAAACCAAGGAGAAGTACAGGCCCCCTGGTGAACTATGTGAGACATTCTCTTAGGACATTCAGAAATAACTGGGTGAGACTTCTTAAACAGGTGGGGACAAAAGCTAATGACTTTGGGGCATGGTGGTAGGGGGATGAATTGGGAGATTGGGACGACATATATACACTAATATGTATAAAATAGATAACTAATAAGAACCTGCTGCATAAAAAATAAATTAATTAAATTAAATTTTAAAAATACATAAATGCAAAAATATCAACCCAATTAAAGAAGTATTCAGTGGTCAGGCAAAGCTAAGGTGAAATGGAGTTGTATCTAAAAATAAAAATGTTGGGAAGGTTAAAAAAAAGGCTAATGACTTTTGATAAAATACCCTTACGTGCTCAGGTGAGGTGTAGGGGAATTCATCATAAACTCTAAGCAAGCATCAGTTTTACATCTGCACATCTACATACCTACTATTCTATCAGAGATGCACTAGAATTTCTTTAGTCAATCCCTTCTTATTTACTATTTGGATGGCTCCCAGTTGTTCATTATAATAAAATCTGCAATAATGAATAGTGACCCACTAAGCCCTTCATTGGGCTCATGTTAATTTTTAAATGCAGTATGGATGAAAATAAAAGATAGATTTTTCAGCCCCCAAAGAAGAATGAGATCATTATGCAGTGATTGATCATTGTACAAATTAGTGAATGAAGTTATTAAAGTGGATCAAGATGAGTAATTACTCTAAATTTTCTATGTTGTATTTTAACTTCATAACAATACATAAGAATACTTAAGAAGTAAGAAATGTTATAGTACGTATACATATGCATATATAATTACATACTTATATATAATATGTATATATACACATTATATATATTCTATAAACAAACATAAATGGCAATGTTAGAAGGGTAATTAGTTGGCTCTTGGGCCATCTTACGTCCTTGTATTACCCAAACTAAAGAGGAGTTTACTTCTTATTGACCTTAGTAATGAGCAGTTGCCACTATGGATCTGGTGACAAAGGTTTTCTTTTCTGTCTGACCAAATTCTGATGCTTTAAGCTAAGTAATCTATCTTTGAGTCAGGATTCCAGTGACCCATAAGAGGGATCCACAGTCATACAAATGTCTTCTGGAAAAGTGGTCTCAAAATGAGGCTTCTTAGGAGACTGTGGATTTTGCAGAGGCCCTTCAGGAGTTTTTATTGGAGTTGGGTGGGATTGTGGAGTGTCCTCAAGGCCCCTCAATCCTATTTTCACCAAAACAGATTGCTTTATACTAGTTTTATTATTTTACTGCCCCCAGAAAAGGTTTCCTCGGAGCTTCCCTGGTGGTGCAGTGGTTAAAAGTCCGCCTGCCAATGCGGGGGACATGGGTTCGGGCCCTGGTCCGGGAAGATCCCACATGCTGCGGAGCAACTAGGCCCATGCGCCACAACTACTGAGCCTGCTTGCACTCTAGAGCCTGTGAGCCACAACTACTGAGCCTGCATGCCACAACTACTGAAACCCGTGTGCCTAGAGCCTATGCTCTGCAACAAGAGAAGCCACTGCAATGAGAAGCCCGTGCACTGCAACAAAGAGTAGCCCCCGCTCGCCACAACTAGAGGAAGCCCGTGCACAGCAACGAAGACCCAATGCAGCCAAAAATAAATAAATAAATTTATAAACAAACAAAAAAAGGTTTCCTTGGGACCTAGGACTTATCAAGCACTTTCTTCTCAACAATCTTGAAGGAGTCCCTATTGGTCCCTGCTGGTTCCCTGGACTATCATACCCAGCTCTGGCCCTTGCCAGATTTGAGGTTCTTCTGTAATTCTCTCCTTAAACAGCTTAGTTTTCCCCTCAGGTTGTGGTGCTTCCCATTGTTACATGTTAACCTTACATGTTAAATGTAATATGTATTGCATATTACATTGCCTGTCATTACATACTAAATTCCACTGATTTCCCCCACTTTAGTAGTTAGCCCTGACAATCTCAGAATGAGGGGAAAGGAAGAGGTAATCTTTTAAATATTTCTTTTGTAAGCGCTGTTAGTCTCTTTTTTCCACGAAGAACAGAGCTTTATTCTGTTTTCCCCCAAACATATAAGCAATACATATTCATTGTGAAAAATCTGAACAATACATAAAATTATAAAGAAGAAAATAAAAATTAAAATCCCTGCTCTCTAAGCTCACCACCATTAAAAATTTATTATCCTTATTTCTGTCCTCTCTTTATGAAAACACACAGGAAGAATCTTATAATTTTAACTAAATGGGGGAAACACCATAATATTATTTTATCAAGGATAATTTTTTTTTTCTCTTCCTTCCCCCACCATTTAACAGGTAATACACATACTCTCTCTCTGTATCCTACAAATACAGACATATACAGATTTTTAAAAATTTGTTATCAATCAAATATATATACTCGAATATATATATATGTGTGTGTATGCATATAGTCATTAAAAATATGCGTTAAATCTATTCAAATTGCCTGGATGATTTATGTAATTAGTTGTTAAGGGGCAAATCCATATTGAGGGCATATATATTATATTGATTGATTAATATCTCTCTATATATGTATAAACATATATAAATATATAATATATATCCTCAATATTCCAAATTCATATACATGCACATATATAAGGTTAATAGATAGATAATCTATATAAATACAAATATATATATATATATATATATATATATATATATATATATATATATATATATATATATATGCTGTATCTCCCACACACAGTTCATGGAATGGATATAATGGTGATCAACAATCTCCTATTGGTAAACAAAGACTGTGCTTTTGATTTCTTTGCCAGTTAAAAGTTTAACTGGTAAATTTGGGGGGATCGATGCCAAGAAATATGATTACTGAACAATGGATACAATCTTTTTCTTTTACGTTGTAAAAGATGCTGCTTTTTTGTTCTTCGAAAACACAACAGTGAACATTTCTACCAGCTATGTGTAATGTTAACTCTTTTTTCTTGCATTCCCACTAACAGTAGACATAATAACTCTTTTTAGTTTTGTCCAGTTATGGATATAAAGTGCTATATTAAAGGTAGTTTTATTTGTATTCTTTTGTTTAATTAAGGTAGTCTTGGTAACTTTTCATGCATTTAGTTATTTCATGTGTACCTTTTGTGAACTGTTTATTCATATGGAGTGCCCATTTTTTATTAGATATTTTGTCTTTTAGTTATTCATTTGAAAAACTTTATATTTCAATAATAAAGAATATATTGCAATTTTATTTAGAATAATAATGTAAAATGTGTCTACTGACTTAATTCTTGATGTCTCTTTTTTTATTTTATGATTTATTTATAAGTTTTGGATTTCCTGTTCTATTTAAAAGAAAATCTTTCCTGGCGTATTATTGTTAATATAATATATCATATATATTACATTAAAATTGTTAAGTTTTTATTGTTTCATTTTTTAGAGCTAAAACATTAATCCATCACCATTTTTGTTTACCATATGAGGTAGAGATCCAAGTGTATTTTCTTCTGGATGGATAGCCAATTGAGCCAGAACTGTTTATTGAATAAACCTACCTTCTCTCTCTCTGTTGTAAAAATCACCTTTATCATCCATAAATTCCCATTTTAAAGGAAATATATGTCTTATTTTACTTATGTATTTATCTTTATCTAAATACCATACTATTTGGATTGGCATGGCTTTATTATATTTTAGTGTCTATGAAACAAGTCTCACTAGATTTCTTTTGATAATATTCTTGCTGATTTTAAGCGGCATCCTTTCATATAAACTTTGAGATTATTTTACCTAATTCCAAAAAAACGTGTTCTAATTCATATTTCAGTTAATGTGTGTATATAAATGTTGAAGAGCTGACATTTTTACAATGTTCAAAATTCCCAACTAGGAACACAGTTTTTCTTTCCATTCATTCAGATCTAATTTTATGGCCTCAGTAAGATTTTATAGTTTTCTTCATATATGTCTTATACATTTTGGTAATTTTCTTCCTGAAGTATTTAGAGCTTTTGTCACTCTTACTCCATGTTTATTTCTAGCCTGTTATATTTTTTATTTTAAAAAAAGAGATTGATTTTGTAGCCAGCTCACTCATCAACTACCGTATTAATTCTAGGAGGTGTGCATGTCTTAAATAGTCTCTTGAGTTTTATAGGTATGTAAAAATGTCATCAGAAATAGATAATTTTATCTCATCCATTCATTCATTCATTCTCACTTATTGATTGGATTCATACCCTGTGCCAAGCATTTTTCTAGGTGCTTGGAATCTATCAGTGAATGAATGGCGCAGGATTCTTGCTTCGTGGAGTTTATATCCTAGCAGGGCTAACTACAAACAAAAAAGGGAAAACAATGACATTAGAGCAAAGTTTTTGGGCTGAGGGCAAACCTGGTTTGCTCCAGGAGGAGCAAGGGTGTGAGAGTAGCTGAGTGGAGTAGGGAATGGGGTTGGGGAATAGTAGAGAAGGAGGTCAGAGATATAATGAAGTAGTCGGGTATGAGTAGGGTAGGTCATGTCCAACCTATTAGACCACTGTAAGGAATTTGCCTATTCTTTCCGTAGAAAGAGAGAAATAGGGAGCCACTGAAGTGTTGTTTGGTTTTGTTTTTCTCTGGACATAAACTTGTTTTTTAAACTTTCATTAAGAGTAACCAAACAGAACTTGAGTTCAAACAGGGAATGTTTACAAGCTCCAACTCATAATCGATATAAATGCATTTTGCTTTTATCCAAAGATAAAAATGTAAGGTTCATTCCGTCTCTTCACTTCTTTCTCAGGTTGATTTGATTTTGCATCTTTGCACATATTTGCCACACACACCAATGTTGGAACAGTTTGGAGAACATATCTTGAATTGAGATAAAGGTGGCAAGCCTTGGTAGACTGGCACAGAGCAGTCACTGGATGTGTGCCCCACCCCACAAAACATTGTAAGCAATCCCTAGGGGGAAATTCCCGGGAGAGACTCAGCCGAGAGCAGCCAACACTCCTGGCAGCTGTAGGAATGAGTGCCTTAACCTTGAAGGGGGAACCTGGGTGGTATGCCACAGCCAGCACCCACACGTGGGAAAGATGAAATTGACCACAGGCTTCCAAAGCTTGGAGGTCATCTGCCATCTTCATATGAGCATTTCGGGCAGAGGGCTAGCCAGCTTGGGTTGTGGTGAGAGTAAATGGTGGAAAGAGGCTGAAGAACCACAAGTGTGTTACAGCCACTCTAACGTATTCTGGTGCAAAGATGAAACGCTGTGGTGTTGGAGAAGGGAGTGTGGTCAGGAAAAGTGATGCTCTGTCTGTATGCCAATGGTCCTGATGCTAGAGGGGCAGGACGATCATGACGATGTAAGGCTGAGGTTTAGAACCGCTAGAGCAATATCCCTGAGGATTTTTGTTATTTTTATTTCTTATCAGGGTAGAGTTGCTTCACAGTGTTGTGTTAGCTTCAGGTGTTCAGCAAAGTGAATCAGTTATACGTATACATATGTCCACTCTTTTTTAGATTCTTACAGTGTTTAAACTATTATTATTTCATGTCATATTGCATTTGCAAGAACTACAAAAATAGTGAATATTGATGGAGTTAATGGACATCTCATCTTGTGCTTGATTTTAAGAGAAACAGCTTCAGAGTTTCATTATTTGAGAATTATGTTTATGAGTAGATTTTTATCAATACTGATTCATTGCCTAGTTTCTAATATTTTTCTTAACTATAATCATAATAGCTACCAAATTTTATCAAATTCCTTTCCAGCATCTGGTCCTATGTTCTTACGCTACCTCCTTCCTGCCCCCAACATGCAGCTCTGTAGTGGAGGGGTTAAGAACAGGACTGAGAAGCAATACTTCCCAGATGAGGTTTCCAGCCCTACCACTTACTCTGTGTGATCATGGAAGTTTAATTTCTCTTCTTAATGCCTTAGGTTTCTTATCTTCAAAATTCAATATCATAATTGTGATTATGATAACCAAACAGGATTACATGAGAGAGGAATTGTGTTAATACATGTAAATCATTTAGCAGATTGTCTGGTGCAGAGTTCATGCTGAACTCACACTGGCCTTAAACATTTTTATTATTCCCATATTAAGAGATTTCCTAATAGAGTATCTTTGGAATAAACCCTGCCAGGTCATAGTGCATGATCTTATTAGTTCATATAAAAATTGTGGCCTCCCAAATAATAAAGAAGATTGATCTATAGTTTTTGTAATTATTGCCATTGTTCCTTTTTTCAGAATTTTGCAGGATTTATTATTAAGGTTATGCTGGCTTAAGAGTTGCATGGTTGAGCTTTTCATTTTTCTTGTATTGTCAGAAGTTTCTAAACAGCATTGGGAATAAGTGTTCTTTAGAGATCACATAGAACTCTGCAAAGCCATCTGGTCCTCATCTCTTTTTTTAAGGGTATATCTTTCATCACTTTTCCAATCCTTTTTTGGTAATTAATCTGTTCAGATTTTCTCTTTCTTCCAAAGTAGTTTTGGCAGTTTGTATTTTGATTGGAAGATATCCATTTCTCCAGGTTTTGTTTACATGTTTATTTATTTGTTATAGATTTACACATATTATTAACTTGTAATTCTTAAACATCTCCTTCATATGTGTTTAAACCTCCCGTTTCATTTTGAACCATGAATATTTTACCTTGTTTCTTTTCTCCTTAATCAGCCTCATAAGGCACTTATTTATATTATTAATCTTTTCAAAGAATCAGATTTTTGATATTTATTCTAAAACATACGTATTTTATACATATTTCGTTAATTTCAGTTTTTACTTGAATAAGTCTTTCTTCATTCAGAGTATTTGGTTTGTTATCAGTCCTGATTTCTGAAGAAGAGACTTAATTTCTTTTATATTTTGTCTTCCTTCTTACAAAGCAATGCCCTTACAGGCTCTGTATTTTTCTCTGTATGTTGATTTTGTTGTGCCTCCCTGGGTTTTGATATAAAGTTCTCTCCCTTTCCTGGTTTTTTAGATAGTCTGTAATTTCAGTGGCAATCACCAGGTTTTTTAAAACTCTAAGCAGTTAATAATTTGGGGTGCTCTTTTTTATTAATTATTTATAGTCATTATGATTTTGATCACAGCATGTAGTCTGTCAAATTTCTATTTTTGAATTTCTTAAGCTTTTTCATAGTCATGAATATGATCACTTTTTGAAAATGTTTGTTAGACATATGTAAAAATGTATAATATATATTCAAAGAACATAGGGAAATATATATACACACATATTATTTATAAATATGTATACAACATGTGAATTAATTCCAGTATATGTAGCACTAATGTTGCTACTTTGGCTTTCTTATTGTGTGCCTGTTATATGTTTATACATCTTTTCTATTTTCAGTTTTCTCTATTACTTTGTCTTAAATTCATTTTTGTCAAGAAGATGGAGATGGGTTTTATTTTTAAACAAGTTTGGCAGCCTTTGTCATTCACATGTAGTATAACAACTATACATGATTTATTCCTTTCACATTCTTTGTATTTATTATTTATTGCATATTGTTATTTCCAGGTTTTTCTTTTATTTCTTGTTGCTGGTCTCTTCTAGTTACTACACATCCTTATTTTTCCACTCTGTTAGTTTAGAATTTATGTTGTCCTTTTTGATACCACTACCAATTACCTCCCCTCTCTTGAAGCTCAGAATCACTA
Source organism: Balaenoptera musculus (assembly GCF_009873245.2). Taxonomy (NCBI): domain Eukaryota; kingdom Metazoa; phylum Chordata; class Mammalia; order Artiodactyla; family Balaenopteridae; genus Balaenoptera; species Balaenoptera musculus. The sequence goes on along the minus strand of NC_045801.1, from coordinate 7,938,327 downwards.
TTCTTCTATCATTGCATTAAAATAAGATATCAGTTTTTACTCCTGTGCAAGATTCTTTAACTCACCTGCCCATTGCTAATTTCTTACCCCAATGTCATAAGAATTTAGAAATACTTTTACTTCTGCCTTCTGGTCTATCACACATCTTCAGGGTTTTATTCACAGAAGGAGTTTGGTTCTTCCAGTTTTAAACATTTTGTCTTATAGAATGTGACTTCTATTTCAGGAATTGGTCTTTGGGATGTATGCTGTGCATTCCAAGACTTTGATGATTATGTATCTCTATCTCTACTTCTATCTTTATTTGCTTCTCACCATTCCCTCCCATCTTCTCCTGTCTTGGGATCTCTTGTTATATTCATTTCTTCTTTGATTAGAGTCCATACTTCAGTATTTTCTTCAGTGAGGTGTAAGTGATACATTCCCTGAATCCTTACATACCTGCAAACATCTTTCACACCAACAGATAAATATCATATTGGTTAGAGGTAGAAATCTTGGGTCAAAACTCATTCTCTTAGCGGTCTCAGAGTGCTATTCCATTATCTTCTACTTTGGGGCTGTGGATGAAAAGTTCCATGCCAGTTTGATCCTTTTTAATCTTTGCAAATTATTGTTCTTTCTGTATGGAAACTTTAAATGTTTTCTCTTTATCCCCGAGATTCAAAAACAAAGTACATTCTCAGACTTTGGCTTGGTGTGTGTCTTTTCTAATATCAATCTTGCCTAGAATTGGGTGAAGCTTTCTGGATTCAGACTCCAATCTTTCATTAACTCAATGCATTTTTAATGTACTAACTGTTTTATTATAGCCCTTTCTCCATCTGTTATTATCTTGTTCACCTGTTAGCACAATGTTAATGAATGAACAGTGTGTACTAGGTGTGTGTTAAGGTGTCCTTAAACGCAAACACTAATAAAACAAAGTTTTATTAGGTATTGATAGGTTAATGAAAATACTGTGGCCAGAGGCTCATGGAAACCTGACCCTAAGCAGCAGCATTTCAGTATTTGCTAATTCAGTGTTTGCATCTTTGTCTAGAAAATAACTACCACGAATAATGAGAACTGACAGTATCTGGTTCTATGAAGTCTTTTATTTTTTTCATGCTGTGACATAACCTTAAGTGTTATAATTTTGTTTGTTTAAGTTGCCTGATTTTCCAGCATTTTCTCTCTCTGGCTGTTAGATCCGTCTTGAGTAGATTGCAAATTTCCATTGCCCATTCAGTGGGGCTACCAGGGTATCTTAGCATCAATCCCCAAAGATGAGATAGGCACCTTGGCCTCTATCCTACAGACTAAATTTACAAGACTCAGCTAAACAGATGACTCCAGCCCATCTCTTCAGTTCCTATAAAGCTGCTCTGAAATCAAGGTCAACAGGTTTTTCTAGGAATGCTTTTTCCAGCCCCTGAAACTTTTGGAGACCCCAAATCTCTACAAGTGCTGCCATGTCCTACTCCTCACCCCAGGATTCTCTCTATTCATTTCCAGTCTCTCATTTGACCTAGGGAGCAGAACTCCTTCAGCAGAATTTTAGGTCTGGATTTTGGCATGTCCCAAAGATTTGCTTACCTTCACCAGGTTTCACGTGTCTACTGACTCCAAATTCATAGAGGTGGTTGGCAGGGGGAGTTGAGAAGTGGATGCAGAGATGTGATAAAGTAGTCTTCCTTCAAGAACTGTATTCTGGAATATATTATACACCAGTGAATGCCACCAGATTCGATGAACACTGTCTTTCTCTACAGACACATTATTTGGAAGTCTGGAATTTGAACTAAATGGGAACGTCTTTTCTACTCCACATGTTGTCACAGGAGACGTCCATCTCTCAGTGGCTATCGTTTCTGACACTGCTGCTTACAACGCATAGGCAGATTGGTTTATCTCTTTTTTATTTATTGGCAAGTTTCTTCCATCGCATGGGAGCAGCTGAATTCTGTAATGATGAGAATTGAAGGGAAAGAATTTCCATAAATGCCATATGTTTTACCAACACTGTTTCAGATGAGGCTCATGCATGAGTTTTTGATTTTGCATTTGCGATAACAATTCTGTTATTGTACAGTCTATTATTTCCAGAATGAGGAAAATGAAGAGACATTTTCTGGTCCACTGATTCTCGTTAGCACACCAAAAATCAACAGCCTCTCCTGCTACACATACATTGCATTCAGGATGACCAGCTTCAAGCAGTTTCTGTTACCAGTTTTTATATCCATTTGGGTATATCAGTTTTAACTGGTGTCAATGTGGGCACACTTCACCACCTGTTTGTTAGCATGTTTTTATTCATGAAGGACTTTAAAGAATGTTTGTTTCACTTAAACATAGTGCTTATAACTCATTACTTTTGTAACATTTTTGCTGATTAACTGTAGGTGGCCCTTATTTCAGTATCATTTTTTCTTTTAACACTTATGCCCCATTTTGAACATTTTAGAAGCATCATTACATGTCTGCTAAATCTGATTTTTGTTAAATATTCATGATTTCTGTTGAAGTGTGCTCTGTTGGATAAATATTTGATACTGTAACAAAGCACTGGATTTAAAAGCAAAAAGTTTAGGTTTAAATCTTTCTCCTGCTGGAAAGTTAGTTTATTCTTTATTTGTGTGACTGAATGTGTTCTTTAACCTCTATGAACTTTGATCTTCTCCCCTTTAAATGGAGATAAGAATACCAATCTTAGAGAGTTCTCACACTGAGTTAGGTGTGTGAAAGTGGCAGACTCATGATAAATACTCATGGAAGTACTAGTTGAATTTGAAAGCCTGAGGAAAAGTCTTATATATATAATGAGTAATATCAACACATTTTCATGGAAAAATTTTAATCTGCCTGAGTCAGTGAGCAAATACTTTGAACCCTTTAAAGAAACCCAGTTTAGGGGTTTCCCTGGTGGTGCAGTGGTTAAGAATTCGCCTGCCAATGCAGGGGACACGGGTTCGAGCCCTGGTCCAGGAAGATCCTACATGCCGCAGAGCAACTAAGCCCGTGCGCCGCAACTACTGAGCCTACGCTCTAGAGCCCGCGAGCCACAAGTACTGAGCCAGCGTGCCACAACTACTGAAGCCCACGTGCCTAGAGCCCGTGCTCCACTACAAGAGAAGCCACCGCAATGAGAAGCCCACACACCACAACGAAGAGTAGCTTCCACACGCCATGACTGGAGAAAACCCGCACAGCAACAAAGATCTAACGCAGCCAAAAATAAATAAATAAATTTATAAAAAGAAAGAAAGAATCCCAGACATCACCAGTTTTATCCATTATATTATGTCTGACTTATCCCTGTTTCAGAAAGATTTCTTAATCCATTTTCCTATTCCTTCTCTGTGTTTACTCTAAGTAATACAGTAACTGCTCTTTAAAATAATCCTAGAATTCAGAATTTTGACTAAATTACATTTCCCTTTGCCTCAAATTGGGGATATCTGACTATATTAAAATTCCTTTTTCTTAATGGCATAAAAAAGGCAACTGAGAATCAGAAGACTAGGGAAAATATTTCAATACTATATAAGAAAGGATTAATGAAATATATATACATATAAAGATATATATGTGTGTGTATATATACATATATATATATATAAAATACATACACACAACTGGCAAATGCCGAAATAGAAAAAATGGTTAAAACAGCAATAGTACTATGCTTTGTGTAAGTCTCAGCCTGTCGATAACCAACATTTTGGCGGGGCCAGCCCTTGGGGTTCTTATTATGATTGCAAGATGAGCTTAGCAATAACCATCAGTAAACTCAGGGGAGAAGAAAGAGGTTTATTACATAAATGTCCTGGAAATTGCATGGCACACCTGGGGCCACACAGCAAGGTCGAGGGGAGAGAGAGAGACAGAGAGAGAGGTGACAAGGGCCTGGGGTTCTGCTTTTTTGGGGTTGAGGCTGGGGGCCTAAGGTTTCAGGGATTAAATTTTATTGGTTAATTTAAAACATTAAAATGAGGCTTTAAAGCATGGGAAGAGAAAAAAACAAGGCCCCCCATGATCCTTTATGGAAATCAACCAAGATCTGTAAAACAAGGTAGGGGAGAGGTTGGATCTTTATCTAGTTGTGTGACTGGCAGTGTGCTTATTGGAGAAAAGCCATCTTTGAAGTGGATGCCTCGGCTTAACTTAAGTCAGGCGCTTTCATTAAAAAGAAAAGCAAAGGAGAAACCAGCCATCAGGGTTTACACTACATGCTAGCTGGAGACAGATGACATACCCAAACAGTAACTGAAGAGAGCTTAATGATGGGACTGTTAGGGTGGGCAGGGTTAAGAAACCTCAACGATGGAGAATCTTCCGGGGAAACAACAGCAGAATCCTTTGCCCTGCAAGGTCCAAGGGGGCACGAGAGGGAGCAGTGCTACCAGAACCTGCTTGTGAAAGAGGAGCTCCAAGACAAGCACTGTGGCCACAGGCAGAGAAACACGGCCACTGCCAAAACCTCAGCCTGACTTGGTGGAGGGGCGCAAGGGGAATCTCTGGCCCTTGGACACCCTTCAGGGGTGACCATTAAACCAAATCCAGCAGGATCCCGGAGTGTAAGAGAGCCCAGGAGAAGCTCTCCTCTGGGACATGAAGCAGAGCAGAGCGGGGATGGAGCTGAAGGGTACAAAGAGGACCACCAGCAGAGCAGATGAGCACCAATGGCTTATGAAGATGGAAAAATGTCCAATATTGCTAAGCTGGCAATGTGTGAATGAATGATGATATTTGTCGGGGGGCGGAAAAAGTGCTCTAACACGTTACTATATTGCTGGTAAGAGAATGAATTGATTTGACTTTTCTGGGAAGCTATTTAGCAGTATATGGAAGAGATCTTAAAAATTTACATTCCCTTAGACTTAAATGTATGCTAGAGAAATTTCTCCCCCCCAAAATAATTGAAACATAGTCTAAGAACATAATTGTACAGGTTCACAAAAAAATGGCTATATAGGAAAGTTTATCACATCAACTATTCATAGTAAAATTTGGAAGATATCTAAGTGTACGGAAATGGGGATTGGCTAAATTACCATATAAATGTATGTTATATGTATATACATATTTTTAATAGCGGCGTAATATTGCAAACATTAAGAGGCATATTACAAATCAACACTTATTGCCGTAGAAGGAGACTCACAGTATCCTGCCAAATGTAAAGGGCAGATTGGCACACTCGTCCTACTTTGCCGATAAGTTGGACTCATAGGTAAAGGGATTTCTCAAGGCCACACAGTCAGAGAAAAACCCAGGGTACTAGCCAAACCTGAGCAATACCGGGGGCCATGTGCTTTCCATTCTCCAAGTTCTTTGTGATCCATCTTTAGGAAACAGGCCATGCCTAAGACTGCCTGGAAATTATACAAGGGTCTCTTGAATGGGTGGGCGGGGTCTGTGGAGTCTGCTTAGCATCTGATTCTAGTCTCAGTTTGTTTCTTAATCTGTCTCAAGCTATGACCAAGTTCTGGAAACTTATAGATCCCATCATCCTGAAAGCACATTAAAAGCAAGAGAAGTGGGGCTTCCCTGGTGGCACAGTCGTTGAGAATCTGCCTGCCAATGCAGGGGACACGGATTCGAGCTCTGGTCTGGGAAGATCCCACATGCCATGGAGCAACTAGGCCCGTGAGCCACAACTGCTGAGCCTGCGCGTCTGGAGCCTGTGCTCCGCAACAAGAGAGGTCGCGATAGTGAGAGGCCCGCGCACCGCGATGAAGAGTGGCTCCCGCTCGCCGCAACTAGAGAAAGCCCTTGCACAGAAACGAAGACCCAACACAGCCAAAAATAAATGAATAAATAAATAAATAATAAAAAATAAAGGGGGGAAAAAAAAAAGCAAGAGGAGCAGGAGAGAATTTAGGGAGGGGAAGAGGGAGAGAAAAAGGGGAAGGAAGAAAGGAGGAGAGAGGTTCTCATAGGAGAAGAGAATCACTCCACACCAAGAGATCCTTCAGTACCCACCATGTTCCAGCCCTGGCTGGGGGCACTGGTGACTGAAACTGACAAGCCCTGGCCCCATAGAGCTTGTAGCTGAGTGAAGTAAACCCATAATAAAAGTGTAATTAAGATACCATGATCACGAAGGTGGTTTTCCCAGGACGAGGCTTATCCATTGCACTCCGGATGTGCTGACCCCTGCGATTTCCCCAAATGTGGGAAACTCGACACATAATTTGTGGTAGTGGGGGACTGCGTTCGCGCTCGCCCCTGATACGAAGTGTTAAAAAAACAAAAAGTGTAATTACTGCGTTCGTTTGCTAGGAATACAGCACCACGAACTGAGTGGCTTAAACAACGACATGTATTGTCTCACAGTTCTGGAGGCTGGAAGCCCGAGATCAAGGCGTTAGCAGTCTTTCTTCTCGTGCCTCTTTTAGCTTCTGGTGTCTTGCTGTCAATCCTTGATGTTCTTTGGCTTGTGGAAGGATCACCTTGATCTCTGCTTTCATCTTCATGTGGCTTTATCCCTGCGTCTAGGTCCAAATTTCCCCTCCTTATAAGGACACCGGCCATATTGTATTAGGGTCCACCCTAATGACCTCATTTTAACCTGATTACCTCTGTAAAGACTTTATCTCCAAATAAGATCATATTCTGAGGTACTGGAGGTGAGGGCTTCAACATGTAAACCTGTGGGTGAGGAGAGACCCAATTCAACTCATAACAATGAAAAATTGAGAGCATTGGTGGGAACTACTTAAAGCGTGATTTGTAAAGGCCTCCCTGAGGAGATGACATCAAAGCAAGCCTCGAAGGAGGAAATCAAGGCAGCTTCAGGAAGAGAAGAGCATTTTAGGCAGAAGGGAGAACGTCTGTGAAGGAGACAGGAGTCAGGAAAGACCTCGGCATGTTCTGGAAATCTTGAAAACAGGCAGGTGGGCTGGACCAGAGAGAGAACAGGAGAATGTGGCCAGGGTGAGATTCCAGTGTTAGGTAGGGCCAGACCATTCGGAACCTCTGAGGCCGTGATGAGGCGTTTACATTTTATTCGAAGTGCAGTAGGACCTTAAACACAAGGCTCCGGTGCCCTCACCTGACTAACCCAGCCGTCCTTCCACTCTTACCTGGGGCCGCGATGTTGCTGGTGCTGTAATGCACAGCCCCTGCCATGCTTCATCGCCATCGCCTGCACACACGCTTCATGCTCTGACTTGCGTTTCATCAGTGAACACAGGATGTGACCTTATTCATCTGGCTCTCAATTGTATCTCTAAGCCTGTTTGCTGGCCTGAAGGAAACATTTAGTAGATTTGTACTAACTAAATTAAAAGGCACTTTCTCGCCCTGGCTCTGGCACTATCGATCATTTTCCTTCCCAAGCCTCCATTTCCAAAACCATTGAATAAAAGGGCTCAGTAGTGGCCAAGAGTTTAAATTCTAGATTCAGATTATTTGATACACACCCCAGCTCAGCCGCTTATTAAGTATGAGGTGTCATCAAGTTCCTCGACCTTTCTATGTGTCACCTGGCTCATCAATGAAACGGGGATGCGAATAGTACCTAACTCACAAGACTGTTGAGGAGATTAGATGAATTAATACAGACAAATCCCTTAGACAGTGTCTTGTACATAGTTAAGTGCTAGTAATCATCATCATTATTAAGGTCATTTTTATTGGAAGTTGAGTAGATTCATCTAAACTAGGGTGTGTTCATAAGTGGCCAACATAGAATGACTTAATAAGATACAACTTCTAATTGTACAGATCAAATTGTACATGAAACACACACTCACCACACACACCCACCACATTCCCAATAGACCCTCTTTCCTCCCAGTAGGAGAGCTTTGCAACTCAAGGTCCCCATGGACTCCTTCCCATACCTGTGGGTCTGCCCTGTGGATGTTTGTGCTCTCAGTGACAGACAGCAGGTACTTGTCCCTGTAGCTACTGTGGGTAATTGCTTCATAATTTACCAGTGCTATTTATTAGTGAAAATATATCTTTTGGAAATATAACTTTTACCCTGTTTCTTTTTAAATAAATATTGAGTGTGAATGTGTGAAGCTTAAGAACTGAAAGTTATAAAACAAAGCTTTGTTCTGATAACCCATATGTTCAATAAACATGTATTGAAGACGTAGTGAATGATGGATGTTGAACTCAAGGCTTTAACATTCACCATCACTGAGTAGCTGTCAGTCTCTGCCTATGTATCTATATTTATTTTCTACTTGCATATCTATCTATCTATCTATCTATCTATCTATCTATCTATCTATCTATCTATCTATCTATCATCTATCTATCTCTATCTATCCCCTGCCTCATTCAACAAATGATCGAGGTGGATTAATATTTATCTTATTTAGCCTTAAAACCCTCTGGTGAAGAAAGTACTATTATTATCCTTTTCACATATGAAAAAACAAAACAAACCTGGACATTAACTTTCATTTTTCACTTCTCATTAAAATATTTATAAAATTTAGAACCAGACACTGCATAGTAATTTTGATAAATTTCTTTCTTGAAGTCTTCATGTTTATTTCTGAACTTTTATGCAAAATCCTTACCCTAAAACAGCCAGAATATGATTCGTGATGGAGCTCTGCCTATTTGGCTGGTGTAGATCGCCAACATCCTGTTATCAACCGTCATGTGACTTGACAGGTTTGAATAATAGGAGGCTACGTCCAAAAGAATGGAAATTATATTGGAGACGGTGTCTCCCATTCTCACTTTGCTAAAATCCTAATGATTACACATATCGTTTTGGAGCCCTGGACCCAGGTCCACTGGGAACAATAAATGAATTTCTGAGGCTGTAAATGAAAACTGAAGGATGTGAGTTTGAAACAAGTCCCCAAAAGAGGGGCTGCAGACTCCAATTTGTGCACCTGGCACTGCTTATGAAATTGCATTTCCATTTTTCATTGTTATGCCTTGAAACAGCCCAGTGCTTACCAATTGTGTCTCTTACACAGACTCTGCAATGGAACATCGAGCCTCCGTCTACATTTTGCTTGACTGAGGCAGTAACTAAAGGCTGTACTTGGAGGCTGGAAGGATCTTCTATGGGTCAAATTAGGTTTATTGTTAGCATAATATTAAACATGATCTTGCGGACTCCACTACGTAAAGAAAAACCAATGACCACCCATTTGCAAATCTGGGGAGATGCTGGCCAAGAATGACCAAGATCATGTGTGTCAAAGTGCTTTCTGAAACGTGATTCATCATGGTGTAGTAGGGACTTTCAAAGATGCTGTTAAAACCATAGCTTCAGAAAGGCACAGATTCTGTTTTAACTCAGCCACTCCCACTCTGAAATTGTCCCTTTGTTAAGCTTTCTTTGGTTAAATCCCTTGGGTGTCACTCCCTGCTGGGACACTGATGAATGTGAAGTTCACGTCCACATGGGTGTGGGATGACCATGACCGCATGGACAATGAGGGCTGTCCTCTTTTCCTCCACTTCCTGTGTAAGTTACTGCAGGACCAGGGTGAAGGCATGCTTAGATCACCAGGCTGGAGGTCAAGGATGCCCTCTCCAGTGGATGAAAGTGCATTGCTTTTTAGCAATGTGACACTGATATCATCAATGCAGTAGAGAATGGTCCACAGAGGACTGAGATTTTCCAGTCTCCACCCTGCATGGCAGTTTGCAACTAAAATGGGCTCCTTGGACAGAGTAAATCCCAGGGTCTTGAATTTGTCATGAGGTCAGTGAACCCACAGAGGAGAAATTTAAGGACTTTCCCTTGATAGAAGAAATCAAATGTCAAACCCTTATCTCAAAGAGTAAAATAGATTTTTTTTTGAAGGGCCTTATATTAAACCCTCAGATTAAGGCATGCTCATGGGGGTTTTGTTGACCATAGAATCTTTTTGTCAAGAAACATCCATTCATATGTCTGAAACCTATTTTTCCTTGAATTAGCTTTGTGAAATTCCTAATTCTTGTTTGTCTTGTTCCTGCTATCATTAAGTGACCCACATCACTTAACCACTTTGAATGTCCCTCCCTTCCTTCCTGTAATAAGATTTTATTGATCTCCTTCAGTTAAGCAGGAACTCTGCCAAGAGGAATAGATAAAAGAATACAACCCATTTCCTGCAGTCAAGAAGAAAAGGAGTTTAAAATTCTTTTAATACCATTTCTATAGTTAAGTACTTTATGTACAATCTCCCAAATATTCTTCCCAACTATGCAAAGTCAGTAGAGTTATTTCTGATTTTGAAAGAAGAGAAAATTGAAGATAAGAAAATTAATTAGTGTACCTAATTCGTGTGGCCAGTAAAGGTAGATAGAGGGCCACACCCATGTCTATCTGCTATGAAAACCTGTCCTTTGCCAATGAGCCGGTGCTGTCTGATACTCACATGAGGCCAAGCGTGTGTGGCAGAAAAATCGGCCAAGTGCTAAGAGCACTAGGAAGGATGACTGGGAGAAGGTTATTCTACTTGGGAGGATCAGGAAATACTTGCTGGAAAAATACATGAATGGAGTCAGCCTACCACATCGGGGAGATTAGCCCCATGTTCTCAGGGTTGGAATCTTGTAGTTGCTTAATTTCTAAGGCTAACGGATTTGCTCAAATAGAAACAGCCTAAAACAGTGAGGGACTGATATGCTGAGTGCTCTACAGAAGGTCTGGTGATGATGGACCTGCCTTGTCTGTATGTGTCATGATTGGTACTTGTTGGTAAGGTCGTAAACCATATGCTCAAGGACCTCATGATCCTCTGAAGAAAGCCAGTGTATGAAATAAAAGTATGATTATAGCCGATCACTGTCTCATCGGGCAACATAAATTGGAGACTGTTTTCCTACGTGCAGCCCATGACAATTCTTATGGTTGGGAATCTGTCTGTGTTTTATAGCCTATAAATCCTCAATACCATACTAGCTGGCAGCATGAAACCACCATTTGGAAACTCCAATAAGTTAAAAAACAATAGCCCTGCAGACCCTGCCAATTCTAATTTCTTTCATGTTTAGGGTCATTAAGTGGCTGAAAGACATCACTATGAAGTCATTATACTTCCAACATTTGGACCTCGATGGCAAGTGTTTTTGGCCATTATGGATCAAATTTTCAAAAAGACTGAGAGCCAGCTGCATGTTGAAGGGCATGGTTTATTAAGTTGTCATAGTAACAGGGTATGAAATGGTATATCTGATTTTGTATTCAACACTTTGTAATCTTCTACTTGAAGAAGCTCCCCAAATTGCATAAGCTTCAGACCTCACTAGGGATCAGCCCTTGTACTTCACAGGAACTTTGTAAAATTTGAAAAGTTTTCAATCCAAAGCACATCTCACCTAGAGGGTTATGGATTTATGCAATTTGGGAATGAAGAAGGCAGGAAGACAGAAGGAAAGGAAGATATGAAGGAAGGAAGGAAATAAGGTAGATATATCATTTTTGGTAAGAAAATGCTGTAACAACTAGACTTTAATACGCACTGGCTGAAAACACAACATAACACAATACAATACACACAACAGGTAGATCATGTTGTGCTCAGGTAACTGTCCCGGGAGGGGTTCCAAGTCAAGGGCAGCTCCACTCCACCATATCATTAAGGGATCCAGGATGCTGTCCTTGGCATGAGGCTTCCAGGGTTTCTCTCATTCACACCCTCCCAGGTCATGCAGAGTTGGGAACTTGAGAAGTGTCCATCGGAATTTTTTTTTTTTTTATCTTTTATGAGTGCCTTTGCTTTCCCAAGGGCCAGGCCTAGAAGTGGTGCTTTCTACTTCCATTTACACGTCACTGGCTGTAAGTCAGTCTCACGGCCAGGTGTACCTTCAAGGGACAGGTAGTATGGCTGTGACTTGGGAAGAAAAGAGAATAGAATCTGGTGGAACAGAAACAATCTGTCAAACCAACTCATTCTCTCAGTGGGGCTCCGTAGACAATGCATGGCTTACTGCTTCTCACAGTCTAAGAATCCAACACTGGTTTCTCTCATCCTAGATCTTTGTCCGATGGCCAAATCACCAGAACATTAAAAAATAGAACTAGACAATAAATAAGATCAGTTAGACGGTGCTTGGAATGTTCTCTGAGTCTGTACTGGCCCAAGAGAATGGTTTCCTTACTTATTTGACAATTTTCCAACCTTAAATTTGTAATTAAATGAATGAATAATGATGAATTAAATGAATGAATCAATGAATTAAATGAATGAATGCACACATGACCTTCCTACCAGCCCAGAAAGCAGAGTATGGAAATAATCTAGAATCTGAGTCTAATAATAATAATAATAATAATGATATTGACTAGCGAGTCAGCTCACAATGCAATGCCACGTGTGATATCATCGTGGTCCTCACTATGTCCTCCAATGCAGGCACACAGCCTATTCTGTAGATGAATTTTTATGGAGGCTCAAAGGGGTGAAATGGCCAGCCTAGGGTTACACACTTAGTACCCAAACTAGGAATTCACAGGTCTTCTGATTCCATGAACAGGAAGTACACCTTCCATACTATAATATGTCTTATGTTTTTGCCTCAAGCAACAAAACACTATATTTAGCCTCTGGAGCAAAAGTCACATGCAGTGGGCTTCCCTGGACTTCTGTTTGCATCCAGCAAGCCCATCACAGACAGGGACAAAACATATGGATGGAAGAGGACATTTCCGGGCCAGGCTTGAGTCTAGAATTTGGGACAAATACATTTTTCCAGTGTTTGTCATGCCAAGCTCTGTGCTCTGTGCGTGGGATATGACTATGGCTGTGAGCCAACTCTGGCTCGCAGCCTGTTTTGTAAATAAAGTTTCTTGGAAATACAGCCATGTTCATTTTTTTACCTATTGTCCACGGCTGTGTTTTCAGTACAACGGCACAGTTGAGCAGTTATCACAGAGACTGTATGGTCCCTCAAAGTCCAAAATATTTACTCTGAGGTGTTGTACAAAAGAAGTTTGCAGATACCAGGGACAGAGCAATGACTAGTGCAGGAGACAGAGAAACAGCAAGCAGCGATTCAATGAGGACAGCCTGACATTGGAAATATGGTCAGGACATGGAAGAGGGAGAGTTCTTTAGCATCATTTGTCTCTATAGGAGAAAAGGGGATAGTAGCCTTCCTAAAAGGAAAAATGAATGGCGTCTGGGTTGCATAATGAAAGAGTAACAGTAGTTTGTAATGCAGTGGGAGGACATTCCAGGCCTTTGGAGCAGCTCAAACAAAAGTGTCAAGGCAAGAATGAAATTGCTTTACTTGGAACATCGTATTAAATAATAGAGGTGAGATTCAGAGAAAACTTACCTACAGTGAGTCAGACAAGTGATGTGTATTATCACATACAATCCTGAAAACAAACCTGCCAGGCAAGTCTTATCCCCATTTTGCAAAAGAGGAGACCAAAATGAAAAGAAATTAACTCGACTCCGTTCTCGGAATAAGGAGTGGGTTTTCTCCAAGCTCCCAATGTCTCTATCTGGCCCTCCGCCACTCAGCCACGTAAATCACCTCTGCCCTGGGCCACCTAGCCTTGTCTCCGCCCCGGCAGCCAACTGTGATGCTTGCACACCTGTTTGCCGGAAGCATCAAGACAGGGGTGGTGTGCCAGCAGATGGTGGGACCTCTCCAGGCCAGCACAGCCTTTGCAGCAGGTGTTGTGACCAGATTTGACTCCTGTAATGACGGGGCTGGCTCTCTTGTGTGTGGGGAATGAGCCTGGGTTGATGTGAGCAGGGGCAGCAACCGTTATCATGGTGAAAAACAGCCAGAGTCACAAATTCAAGGTGAGCTCATCTTCCCTGCAGCTGAAGTCGTTCCCTCCGCTTATTTCACCGAGCAGCCCTGTATTCGAAGTCTGCAATCAACTCAGGCCTTAAGTAGCTGCAGGAACACGAGTAGGTTTGATTACATCCACTTCGCCTTCACACTCTGGATCCAACAATGAAAATGTGTGAAGAGCAATGCCTCATTTCCATATTAATGCATATTTAAAGGGAGACGGTGCCCAAAGCAATAGACAAAGGTGATAAAACTATTTTTGAGAATCTTAATGAACTCATTTAAGCTTTGAAAGAAGATCGACTGATTGAAAAATTTTGCAATCTCCCTATTAAGGTAGGATACAATAGTTTCTTTTTCTGAAAAAAGAAAAAAGTAGCCATCATGGCAACTTTATGAAAAGAACTATGCTTTATTTATTCTTTTACTGTGATGAAATAGATATAATGTAAATTTTATCAATTTAAACATTTTTAAGTACACAGCTCAGTGGCATGAAGTACATTCACACTGTTGTGCAACCATCCATCTCCAGCACTTTTTGCATCTTCCCAAACTGAAACTCTGGACCCATTAAACGATAACTCCCTATTCTCCCTCTGCTACTCTCAGACTCTGGCAACCATCATTCTACCTTCTATCTCTATGAATTTGACTGCTCTAGTACCTCACATAAGTGGACTCATATAGTATTTGCCTTTTTGAGACTGGCTTATTTCAATTAGCATAATGTTCCCAAGGTTCATCTATGCTGTCACACATATCAGAATTTTCTTTCTTTCTAGGTGGAATAATGTGAAACGCCCTCAGCTTTTGTTTATCTGGGAATGGCTTAATATCTCCTTCACATTTGAAGGACAGTTCTGCTGGATATAAGATTCTCAATTGACAGGTCTTTTTCTTTTTACATTACAGCTCTTGTCATATTAATCATAGTCCTTTTAAATTCCCAGTTTGATCATTCCCAAATCCCTGCCATATCTTAGTCTGGTTCTGATGCTTGATTTGTCTCTTCAGACTGTGTTTTTGCCTTTTAGTATGCATATATATATATATATATTTTTTTTTTTTTTCTGTTGAAAGCTTTATATAACATATCAAGTAAAAGGAATTGAGGTAGATAGGCCTCAGGTTTAATGATTATGTGCCTAGGAGTTAGGCTGTGTTTCCTGTGTGCTGTAGCTGTGGTGGAAAAGGCTAAAATTTCCTCTGGTGCATCTCTTGTTGTCTTTGGGTTTCCTTAAAGACTCCTAAAATAAGCTATGAAGCTTGAAGTTCTTTTAGCTGTAATTTCTGTTGTTGCACGGAAGTCCTATTGCTGTTATGATAATTGATGTTATAACGGAGGGCAAGTTTTCTATAGTCCTACAATCAGGTCTCAGTCTTTAGTTAGCCTGTGTCCCTGGGCTGTGACTTTTGTAAGGGCTTCTCAGGAAGGCTTAAGGGGGATGAAGTTGCATATTTCCCACCTCACAGGTCAGTTAGGCTCTGGTAAAATGGTTTTTCTTAAGGAGGACTTTATTAAGGAGAATGGAGAGCTCTGAGCATATGACAAAATGTCTACTTTTCCCTTCCCTTCACTGGAAGCTTGAGGGGGTTTTCTCCAAATTTCACCCTGAGAACCTAGTGGGATTCCAGGAGGCAAAGCTCATGAAATTGTGGGTCCCTCTTAAGACTGTCCCCTCCCTGGAGTTTTTAAGTCTCAAGCTAGTTCACACTGAGCCTCCAGCCATTCATCAATTACAGTTTAAATTGTTCCAATTGATATTGCCTGCAATTTGGACTTCTGCTCCCAGTAAGCTGTGATTCTCTGTGTTCTGATATTACTGGTTGAGCAATTCCATTAACAAAAGATTCCTGTAGATTCCATCTACTGAAGGAGTGGTTTTATGTACTCTAGTGTACTCCAGGTGTCATCTGTGGCTGGACAGCACATGGGAACTTCTTATATATTCACATACCTGAGCCCCTCCCCAGACCGATTGAATCAGCAGGTCTTGGTTGGGTCCCACTGGATTGTGCTTTAACAAGGCTCCAGATGGCTCTGAGGCAGGCTGAAGTTTGAGACACAATGGTCTGGATGACCTCAAGGTCTTATCTTGTTCTAAGGCTCTATCATAGAGCAACACTTGGTATTTGAAGTGGGAAAAGAAGAGCGACTTCCCAGCAAAGGAGAAAGGCTCATGGTTATGAAAAGCTCACCATGTGCACACCTGGATCTCTCTGCTTCATCTGGGTCTAATGATTTCTCCCTTTTAAAACTACTTATGACACTGAACTCTCCTAATTTTTCCTTCTAATTTGCTGATTCTTGCTTCTTGGACCCCACCCAAAAATTTATTTTTTTTTGGTCACTGCTCAAATTTTGGTTTTCCCAAGTCATCTGGCTTTTGGTGTCTCCCCAGCTCTACAGCCAGCTTCGGGTATCAGGCTTGGCTTCAGACCCACAGTTGGTCTGCTTCAACTGTCTTCATCACAGGGTCCAGGTTGAAGGGGCAGGAGCTTTCCTGGGCTTGCACTTCTCAAGGCAAATCACCGAAGGCCAGGAGCCCAGCCAAACTGTGCCAGCGCTTTAAATAATACTAGCATTATCTGCTCGTATTAAATATGCTCACTTCTTATTGCCCAAGCAAAAGTCAGTGAATCAGGAAAATATAATCCACTCTAAAGGGAGGGGAAGGGGAGTGGAAATGTGCTGAAAAATAATCTGATGAAAGGTGTGGAACTTCACAGGATTATCACTGTCACAGCCCTTGGTGTGAGGTTCTCAGTTTCCTCCCAGGAATACTACAGGCCTCGTCCTCCTTCCTACCCTGAAGGAAAGAGTTCAGTGAATTCCCCTCCTTCCCAGACTCTGCATTTCTTTAATTTTTCTGTAGTCCCCAGCCTTCCCCATCCCCAATGCGACACGAATTATGGAGGGCATTCCCAAGTATAACCCGCTCTCAGACTCTGTTACAGATAAGGCAGACTGTGACCCCCATGTCACCATGGCCTCTAAATCATGCTGAGCTAATTATAAGCCTACCCATTTCTCTCCCACACTATAAAGCATATTCATGATACAAGTGTAGGAATTCAAATTCGTAAGGGAAATATTCGTTCTAAAGCTTTGTGTTTTAACAGTAGTAGATGACTCCTAACCCCTCTCATAACTGGTATATGCACATCAGAGTATTTTCTCACAATAGCAGGTATGAGTGGCACTGACCCATTCCTCTAGGAAGACATCCTTTTTTACTGAAGTAAGTCTACCTGCACAGTGGGGGAAGGATGGAAATTGAATCAGAGCCTTCCCAGGAGCCCAGTTGTCTCAAGTTTCATCTTTATAGATTTCACAATAACTCCTAGTTCAGTGGGCTAATCATGCATAGAAGCTGACTGAAGCAGAGATGGCTGTCACCCTAATACTTGTTTTTAATTCCTCTATAGTAGTTAATATTTTAGCTGGGCATGTGGTTTCTTAGTTTATAATAGTCAGGATTCTTCAGAGAAACAAAACCAATAGGAGATGATAGAGAGACAGAGAGATAGATAGATAGATAGATAGATAGATAGATAGATAGATAGATAGATAGATAGATAGATATAGAGAGATTATCTAGAAAGAGATTTATCATAAGGTATTGGCTCAAACAATTATGTAGGCTGAGAAGCCCCATGATCGTTCACCTGCAACCTGGAGATACAGGAAAGCTTGGTGGTGTAATTTGAAGGTGTGAGAGCCAGACTAGTGATGGTTTAGATTCCAGACTGGTTCTGAAGTCCTGAGAATCAGGAGCATAGAGGACAGGAGTAGATCAATGCCTCAGCTTAACTAGTCAAGCAAAGAGAGAGAATGAATCTAACCTCCTTGCACCTTTTTGTTTTATTCAGATCCTCAATGGATTGGATGAAAACTACCCACATTGGGGAGGGTCATCTGCTTTACTCAGCTCACCAATTTAAATGCTAACCTTTTCCAGAAACACACATCAGACATACCTAAAAAGAAATATTTAATTAGATATGTAGGCATCCCCTGGCCCAGTCAACTTGACACATAAAATTAACCATCACACATTTCAAGACTTTATTTGCCCCTGTCTCCTGCAGCTAGTTCCTGGGCCATTGGGAGGAGAAGCTGAAATAATGTAGCAGCCTCCTCTTTCTCTTTCCCCACCCACTGGTACGTGGGGTAGCATGGTGAGAGCTGGAGCAGCCGTCATAGACCCAGAAATGGAAGCTGTGTTGAGATGGCAGAACAAGAAGATAAAAGGAGCCCAGGTCCCCAGTGCCACCAAGCTGCTTTATCAACCCTATACTGTTTATGCTCAGACTTTTGTAGGAGATAAAAGTAAATGTCTTTCTAATGTAAACCACATTTGTTCTATTTGGCCTTTCTTACTGCAGCCAGAACCTGTGTCTTACATAATATACTAAACTTTGTGTCTCTTTATTCATAGCCAGTTACTTTGTATTCTCCTTAAGTATGAGCACTGGCCCTTCCATTTAACATTCAGTGAAAAAGTATTCATCGAGCAGCAAACACATGCAAGGCATTGAACTACATGCTCGAGAGACAAGTGTGCCTAGGTTACTTTGTCTCCTGACCCTCCTTCTACCATGCTACCTGAGCTTCAGCCATGCATCCATCCCCAACGCACTTTCATGTCTTTATGCCTTAGTACACACTCTCCCATCAGCCTGACATGCCTCCCTTCCCCGTTTTAGCCTGAAGTCTCTTAACTGTGAAAGGAAAATCAAAATGAAATCAGCATTGCTAAGAGAACTTTCTAAAATGGAGCCAAGAAGCCACTGAGGATGCGTGACTTATGCACTTCTCAACCAGGATAGAATCTGGACTTTAGTCACTTGTTGTCTTAATGCAGGCGTCCAGAGCATCTGCACAATGTTCCAGAAACTCAAGATACTTATGGGACCCTTACACTAAATAACTCGTGACAATCATTATTCTTGCCAGACAATTTTAACAACCTTGTGGCTTTTGCCTTTATAAGTGTCTGGCTCTTTCTCTTCCTTGAATACTCTTTTGGTTTCATCTTAATCAGTGTCTTTTGTATTGCAATTCCTAAGATGCCAAATAAAGTTCTGGGTTCTTTGAAGCCTACATACCTATTATTGTTGGACATAACTCATGTGAACCTTGGTTTCCTCATCTGAAAAATGATTGCAAGCATCTTCTATATGTAAAGCCCACAGCTCTGTCCCTGGCCACAGTAGGTTTCAGCAGGAACTGGTGTGGGTCCATCCTCCCCCCATATGCTGCCCCCCGTGGTGGAGGAAGTTTCTTTGTGCAATTCTGGAGAGCTGGGATCTCACACAAGTATTTTTTCAGGTGAAGCCCCCAAGCTAATGGATGACTTACCCCACCTCCTTTCACAATGAAATGACGAAGATTTTTCTGATTGCTTTGTTTTTCCTTTTTACGAAGTAGCCAAGATAACAAACCTCATGCAATCTTGACTCCACAATACATTTCCATGCTAATTAATAGCAGCCTCAATGGGGCGAGTTTTTTAGGAAAATAAATTACATATATTCAGGTGTCTGGTTTTTACAGCCATTAAACTTAACTGTTTGTGTCTCTTTATTGCTCTTCTTTTATAAAGACCATAAAAAAGAAGCTACAATACTTTAGCCGGGGCCCAGGAGGAAGATGCCTTTGCATATTTCTAATAGCTTCAGATAAAATATGTTCAAGCACTCCCAGCCATCTGGCTGCAAAAGCTTGTTTAGAAGGCCTCCCTCTTCCCCACCCCTCATTCTTACAGCATCAATTCTAGTTTCCAGTTCCTTGGCTGGATTAAATTTATGAACTGTTCAGCCCTTTGGGTGATAAATTTGTTGATTGTGACCATTTCCTCTTTCCAGTTTCCAATTAACATGATTAGTATGGAATCTACAGAGACTGCTTAGGTCTTGAAACTTTCATCTAGCGGCTCAGGAGCTGAGTCGACCAAGATTTCAGCAACTCCCTCCCTTTCTTTGATTGTTTCCCTACTCACACACCTTTCAGAGCGTTTAACAATAGCTCAATATTATTTCCATCCATTTGGGAAAATATAAAAAAACCAAACCTGGATTTAAAATCTGTAGATGCAACTGGTAATTTTTCTTTAAAAAATTCCATCGAGTACAAGTAATTTTCTATAACATTTTCATACTATGGACAGCTTCATATTTGCATAGGAAAATAGACTGAGCTTCTAATCAGACAGTATTACAAGGGATTGTGATGCTTTTTACAAATGTACAATGACATGGGAAAGGTAGAGAGTAATAAAGAAATGGGAATAGCTCTAGGGTGTTCACGAAGAGCTGATTGCCTTTAATGTCTGTGTTATTCTAACAGCCCACATCCAAATCCCAAGATGAGGGGTGGAAGATCTAAACAGAGGCCTGGACTCCTCCTCTTCCCCCTCCTTCTCCTCGTCATCCTTGTCATCTTCCAAAATCTCTAGCCCACCACCGTCATCGTCTCAACAGCTGGGCGCTGTGGAAGGAATCCAGGTACATGTCTGTAGGGCCAAGCTTGTCTCTATTCTTGTCTCTGCTGCTTATAACATTATTTTAGGTGAAGAAACTTCTATCCTTTACTTCTAGTTCCAGCATCTACAAAGAGAGAAAACAAAACAAAACAAAACAGGATACCCACCTCTCCCAGGTATGTCATGCAATAATGCCAGTAAAATACCTAGCACAAAGCTGGCACACATGTTGTTATCCAATGATGCAGCAGCTCAGGGCTGAGACTCTGGATTCAGAACACCTGGGTTCAAATCCCAGCTTCACTGCTTCCTGGCTGTAGAGCCTTGGAAAAATTACTTAACTCCCTCTATAAAAAGAGAATAATAATCGCAGAATATCTTTTATTATTGTGAGATAAAATGAGGGAAAATGTGCTGAGGGCTTCAACTGTGCAGTGTAATGTGAATATAATTATCATCTAAGACATTTTTCAATAGCCTACTCTTACTTCCTTCAGCCAACACTTGTAGAACATCTGCTATGTGCCAAGCGCTCTTCTAAGTATTTGTCATGGCCCGAAGAAGAATTAGAGCGTTCTGATTCAGCTCAACATGGCTCTCATAGGAGAGCCTCTTCCGTGTGCTTACACTCTGGCCGGATTAAATCCCCTATCAGGAGTTCTTATTAAAACCGGCATCTCTTCTTTAAGTGCTTGTCACTGTTAGAAGTTCCCACTGTGTGAGCTAATTCAACTCCTCTTCCCTCTACTAAACCATATATGCCCCATGAGAGCAGGAATTGTGTCTGTTTTGGCTCAGTCACTGATGTTTAGTGCAGGGTTTGGGCACATGCCAATGGCTCAATCAATGTTTATTAAATGTGGAATGGAGGCAGAGTCTCCTCTTTTGAGGCCCTTGTATTTTGGCAAATTGTATGACAAAGTTATACATCAGTTAAGTGCTATTGAAACTCAAATGGTGAAGAACTCCTCCCTGGGAATTGAGGAAATCTTCTCTAGATGCAGGATTTTGCTTATCTGAGATTATTCTTGTTTCCTTCTGTTTTCTTTCTTTTTTTTGAAGAAGGGGAGAAGCATTCATTTGGCTTTGCCAGGATGTTGTAATAGAAAGAACCAGGTTCTATTGTTGGAAAGAGAGGTTCAGACCTTATCTTTGTTGTTCATTTACTGCGTATCATTGAGCAAGTTACTTTAACACCACACCCTCAGGTTCCTCTTATGTAAAATAAGTAATAAATCAACTTGGCTTTCTGTGGGCTTCAAACGAGACAACACAAGGGGGAGTGTTTGGAACTCTGCCAAGTCATCGTAAATGCTCAATAAATGTCCATCCCTTTCCCTTAGATGCCATCTCAACTCAGAATATAATAATAGCTGCATACTAAAGTTTCTCATTATTTTATACATAGAATAAATTGGTTTCATGCCATGTTATCTGACCTGGTTTTCACCCCAAACTTGTGAGGTTGGCAGGACAGGAGCTGGCATCCCCACTTGCATGCATTATTAATCACTCTGAGGTGCAAGAAATAAAATGCCCTGTCTGAGGCCACCACAGCAAGTAGGGATGTTCCTACGCCCCATGCCCCGAGGTACCAGCTCCACTCACTTTCCTCACCCCACATTTGCTACAGTAACAATGTCCACCCCACCTTCTTCTGTTCACGCTGGCACCTGATTGCTTTTCACTGCCCTGGTTTCCTCTTGTGCAAATGGAAACTGTAAACTCAGCTTTGCAGAATTATTGTGCAGAGTTAAACAGTGTACGCAATGACGCCAGCACTGTTACAGGCCCGAGACAAGGCGGGATTAAACTTCTTATAACTTCACATAGTTGTAATTGTCCTGTGGCCAATACGTTTCAGTGTAGCACTCAGCAGTGGTGTGAATATTCCCACGTATAAGTGTTCCCATTGCCTACGTACATAAATACAGACACACAGAATTGGGAGAATAATTTTTAAAAACAGGCTGTTTTGGTATATAAATGAAAACAATCACTCTGAAAACATTTCTCTACTTCCTCAGATTGAGGAAATTTTAACAAACGATACTGCAAATTGAAGGAATAATGCAGTGTCCTCTGAGGAAGCACTTAAGGAGTTGATGGGTAACCATCACTTGATACAAAACTCTGATTTGTCGAATGGTATATTCCTTCAGAAAGCAGGATTTCTCTCCAAAATAGGCAATGGAAATGTTCCCACAATTAACAAGGTGCTGACACGTTGGCCAATAATACAGAGAGTCAGCAAACACAGCTAACAGCTGGCCTGAAAACACTGGGCAAACAATTAATGAGCCCCTGCTCAATTCGGAAGAGAGAGGTTGACGGTACTAGCATAATAACCGTATTTCTTACTTGCTTTGTCCAGAGAAAAATCTGACCCTAGATTAAGGGGTTGTTTCTTCGATGCTCCTACATCCTGATCATCCCTTTGTGATGATCTCTGCAATCCAGTGTCTGCTGGAGAGGAGGCAGGCAGTCGTGTCCTGATGCCATGACTATTGGTACCATTATGGAGCAACTCTACTGATATTCACTTGTCCAAAGGGCCCTGGAATCTGACTGAACATTTCAGATGAATGATCATGTAACTTCTGATCAGCTGATTATTAGACAACCACTGGAGCTGGGTTACAAAGGAGAGATAAAACAGAAGGACCAAAGGGAGGAAGGATGTATGTACTAGAAAGAGAGAACACCTAACAAAGAGAAAAGAAGAGGACAGAGAAAGGGGGAGAAGCAAGGGATTAGAAAGAAGAGTAGGTCTCAGTTATTAAGCATTTCTTATGTACCAAGTTGTCAAGGATCTCACAAACATTTTCTCATTTAATAGAAATAGAACTAAAAATAGAATTCTAAGTAGGGACTGTTGTTTTAGATAGAAGGAGATGGACCCAAGCAGGTTAAATAACCTAACCAAAGTCACCCAACAAGCAATTAGAGGAACAAGGATTAGACCCCAGGAGGGAGGCCAGGGGGAAGAAAAAGAGAGGAAGGAGGAAAACTGGCTTTGGAGAGGGACTGATAGAAACCACCAGCTTCTTTGTTGGAAAATTGGTGGCTTTTCTATCATAGGCAAATGGGCATAAACCAACAGCCACTTTAATTGCGCCAAGCTTAACTTTCTGCCCCAGAAAGTAAAAATTCCAATTAGAAGTGGACTGGCTAGAGATTCATGCTCACTCATAGGGATGGAGAACATCAGCTTGATGGGCCAGTTTCTTAGTAGGGACCACTGTCTGCAAATTCAAAAGACTGCAGAAGGATTTTATAAGCTGCCACAGCCCTGGGCTTTTTAACATGCTAGAAAGGAAAACTTCAGGGAGCAGGGACATTGCATTTAGTTAGGAATATATCAAAGTTCTAAGTAATCACCCTTTTCTTGGGGCGGGAAAGAAGGGCACTAAATAAGACAATAATACTGGAATCACAGTAGATGCATTCGTTTTCCTAAAAATAAATAAGAATGCAAGGAACAAAGGCAACGGGATTGCATAGAAGCCGCTCGGACTTCCTACAACCATGGAGGAAAGACTCTAATGGAAGGAGAAACGCTGAAAAGGGACAAGGTGCAAATATGCCCCCCTTATGTATTCTTCAGACACTCATGCTGGTCCCTATTGTAGGACCTGGGATCAGTCTCTGTGTTCAAGGAGCTTATCATCCAGGTAAGTATGGAGCCAAAACTCCCACCTGGGTGCTCGGACATCAGAGCTCAAGGATTTTGCTTCCTGACTGCCATTGCTTCTATTGACCCTAATGCTCAGCCTTGCTTCATCCAAATATTTGTGGTTTTGGCATCTTTGACAGAAGCTTCTTCTAAAACGGAAGAAACACATTTTCAAATACATCAAGCATGAGTGGATTTATTCATTCAGTGCATGTTTACAGAGCCCTGGACAGTGGGGCCCCAGCAGTGGACAAGGTCCTTGTCTTCATAGACGGGGATGCACCAAGGGACCCAGACAAAGCCCGAGGATCAGAGGAGGGGAATCGCAAGCCTGAAGGACATGCCCGCAGTTCTAGGATGGAGGCTAAACGGGGCAGGCAGGCTAAGTTAATAGGGTGGCACTGATCGTCTTTCTATGGAGGGGACATTTAATGGATGCCATTGGGATGAGAACAAAGGCTGGGGAAGGCCCCCAGGTCGCAGCAACAGCATGGATGTGGTCCCCAAGTTGGAGAGGTGAACACATGTAGCGGGAGCCAGAGGCTATGGCCCTTTATACATTTCTCTGCTATAGTCCTCACATCAATTTAAGCACAGTGGTCAACTTCAGAGATGACACTAAGTGAGGGGCTGATCAGAGTATACAAGTTTTCCGTGAACACCCTGCAGATCACTAACCAGGCAATGCTGACAACTGGGAAGAGATTTTAGAAGCTGCTGCTCTGTCTGGGCTCCTTGGTCGCCTCCAGATCCTAATACTGGGTTATTTCACATCAAGCAGCCCTGCCTCAAAGTGCTACGGTCATGTCACCGTACCAGTTTGGAATTTGGGGGATGCTGCTTCAGTCCTCAGCTGTTTCAGCCGTCCCCTCTCCAGCCACACCATCTCAATTCCACCCCTGCTCTCTTCATCTTCTCTGAGCACCTTGTCTGTTCCTGAGTTCCAAACACGGTGCATGACTCATGGCTGATTTCCAGCACAACTTTGGGAAATGAAGAAATAAAGAGCATGACCCATGACTCCACTAGCCCAGTCCCCTCCAGCCCCTCACTCCCCATCTCTACCCCCAAGGCTTCATCCCGTAATAGGGAAGAACAAATCTGACTCCATATTAGATCTGCTCCTTTTGCTTTCACCTTTGTGCATTGTTGCCAGTGCTTATTCATGCTGGCTCTGCACCTTTTTGTAAAAGAATGTTGCCTATAGCCTAAAATATACAAGATAGCCTATTCCCAAGGCTCTGACCTTTAAGAGTCCATTCATATGGAGGTAAAAAGCTTTAGAACAGAGAATAACATTTGTTCTGTTGGAGGTTTACAGGACTTGACCTACGTGGACTGCCGCAGGAAAAAAGGATTCCGGAATATGCAACAACTAACCAAGCCACTCCCTCACCCTGACTTTAAAAGTGCTTTGCTGAAACACTTCAGGGACTTCGGGATTTTTTGGGCACAAGGCACCCATCTCCTTGCATGGCCCTGCAATTAACCTTTCTCTGCTCCAAACTCCGACGTTTCAGTTTGTTTGGCCTCACTGTGCATCAGGCACATGAACTTGCATCTAGCAACAATCCTTCAGAAGCTCCTTTGTGCACCAGGCAGAGAATGAACATCGGGAAGAAGTAAGCATGGCCGGAACTCGTCCACCACCTGGACCTTTCCCAGGCGCCTGCCCACATTCCCTCTCCCTCTGCCTCCGAATCGCAGGGCTGCCTCACTAATGAACATGTTCCCATTGTCAGAATCATCTTCCGAGTCGAATTCCACATTCACATATTTTGATCTCTCACCTTAAGAGGTGTTGCCCATTTGGTGAGTAGGTTAATGGCATCCCTGGGGTCTCATTCATTTGTACCATTAGAGAAAGCCAGGAAGGAGTTCTTAGCCCCGTCACAGGTTCAGGGGGTGAGACTCAGAGCTCAGCCCCTGCGAAGGTCTCATAATACGTTATCAAAGCTCCTTTGCCCAGCAGGGTGGCAGGCTGGCCCCTTTTGTGTCATTGGCTGGAGGTGCTTCAGGAAGGGCTGTGGGCTATGCGAGTTGTGGTAGGTAGAATAAAGCCCTGCCCCCATAGGTGTCCAGAGATGTCCAGGTCCTAATCCCCCCCAACCCTCCCAAAAGATGGTCTTGATCCCCAGAACCTGTGAATATATTACCTTACATGACAAAAGGGACTTTTTGCAGATTTTACTGAGATGAGTAAGTTATCCTGAATCCTGATGTTGCTGCAGCTGACCCCTGGCCCACACTCTGAGTAACAATTAGATCATTTCACGTGGCCTTCATCTCCAAACTGGGCAGACGAGTAGAACTATCTCAGAACTTGGTCGATAACATGACCAAGGTAACTGGATCTGTTACTCTTTGGACTGGACTGATTTTCAAAGTGAAGTTGCCATCAGCACCCGGGGAAAGCAAAGCACGTGAATGAATCAAGTGCAGAAACTCAGATCTTGTCAGTCATTTAGATGTTGTCAGTTTCTCTCTTTCCTATTCTCACCCAGCTATAGGTGGTCAAGGCCTTTCCCCTGCAGACACTACCCCAGCTGGTCCCTGAGCCAATATTGAGCAAAGTGTACGCAAGATGGCAGTGATCTCCACGCCTCCAGCAGATGGATCCCAGAATTAGATCTCTGTCTTCAGACTGGGGCTGTTTGCTTTTGCTTGACCCGTGGCCTCTTGTGGTATGTCCGCACCAAAGCATGACCACCTGAATATTTCCCGAGGCTTTGGTGAGTTAGTTTCTAACTTGACTCTCTGTTCTCTTTGCCTCTTGCCCCTCTGCTGTCTGCACCTCCCAACACAGGCCTATGTTCTCCATCAAGAGCCATGATTCTCCTTCGTGCCTTGCTCAGAATATGGACTCCCAGCTGCCGGAGTCTCCTGCTGCCAAGCTAGGTCCATTATATCAACTTTCTACACTAAGGAATGTTCATGCCTCCTTGATGCATTGTTACTGGGACCACCCATTCCCTCACCAACCCCATAATAAGCTGTGTCCAAAACACTAAGTCTACCCATCCTGGCTTCTCCCTTCTCCCCAGCAACGTATCCTTAAAGTTACAGCAGTCTTGGTGGTTGATGCCACATCCCAAGGTCTAAGGAAAGAAGCTTCTTTGTCCCATTGTGGCAGATCAAATGAAAAAAAATAGAAAAAATCCAAATTTCGATTCCTTTAATGGATGGAAATAGCTGAAAATCATTCTTAAACATGAAAGTAATGATATGATGCATGGTAAAGTCTAAAGGAAGTTAAATTTTATTTAGATTTAGTTGCCATGATAAGTTTGTGTGCAAACAGAGATTCAATTTGTTGTTTTATAAGATTAAGACATCTAAAGTCAGTACCTCTGGACATGATTGACTACATTCCTTACGGTAAAATATTAATGTTGTTAGACCAAAAAAAGGAAATAGGAAAGGAATGTTGTTTTTTAGCTCTGTAGATACCATATCTCATATTTGATTAATTTATGCCTAAAAGCAAATACGATAATAGGATGAAGAACTACTGAATGTCAAACTACAAATCCAGGAATTATCTTAAGCTTAGGTAATTCTCACTCCACTCGTTCAATTCAAGTTCGTAGACATTCAGTTCATGTGTTGTGTCCACATGGCTCTGCTTCCATGGTTTGGCCTCACAGGGAAGGAGCAGAATAAAAGGACTGAGGGCTTGAGCCTATCTATCACCAGAACTTGGATTCAAGTCCTACCTTGCTTCTAGTAAGTGGGATCATCACATCTCAATTATGTAACTTCTCTTAGCTTCAGTTTCCTAATCCTAAAAACCAAAACAATCATATGACCAACCTCAGTGGCTATTGTGAGGGCGAAATGAGATGTTTCTGCAGAAGGACTCCAGACCATGTCCTGAGACTTTGCTAAGCCCCATCTAAACTGCTTTGTTTGGATAATCAAACCATCTTTTTATAATTTCTTTTTTCAGGCAGTCTTAAAGCCAGGGACACCTGAGGTGGGGTCCTAGATGGGCAGGAGGTGGCAGTGATGTGAAAGGTTCAGATGGGACTCTGACGGGGCCTAAAAGGCAGCCAGTGTGAAATCTATGATCATCCCTATTTTTGACATGGATAAGCCATAGTTTGAGTTTGGGAGCTGAAACGTCAGAAGGCTTTTGCAGCACATTTAAAACATGGAAAAGCGCGTTCTGGAAGCGTGAGAGCCCACGAGAGGTATGGAGCAGTACCTCCTTGTCCAGGAATTCTGTGCGGACTTCTGCAAGCATGGTTGTGCTTGCTTATCTTTCCTTGCTTACTTTTTTTGCTCTCCCTTTATCTCTTAACTCATTTCTAGCAGCTCAGAACCACCTATTCACTCATCCATCCAATCAATGAATGATGACCAAACGTGCACTACTATGAAAGGCAGTGTGGCAAAATGGTGAGGAACGTGGACTCTGGGCACTGACTGCCTGGGTTCAAATCCCACCTCTCCTGGAAGTTGCTGTTTGAATCCTTTTCAGTTGAGCTCCTCTGGGAAACCTTAGCAGGTGCGTTTCGCTACTAGCACCCAGGTGCAGTCTAGAGAATCTCCAGACACACTGGGTCCCTTGCTGTTATTGAACATGCCCTACAGGTGTATGTCCCATGTCCCCTCCTTTGGGGGACCTCTTCTTGCCTATTTCACCCACATGGAAATCCTCCTTTGCTAAAAGGCCCAGCCTAAAACTCTTTCTCTGTGTCATCATAGCTCTTGATTGAGTCTCCAGTGAAACTTTACCCTCATTGGGTGAGTATCATTCTTACCACCGGGAGCAATGGGCACTGCAGGGTCCAGTTCTTAGCTCACCACTGATCACACCATTGAAGCCACAGCACCCCCATCATTTCTTTGTGTTCTCTCTGCAACAGTTTTTTGTTGTTGTTGTTGTTGTTTTGTTTTTTGTTTTTTTGGGTTTTTTTAACATCTTTATTGGAGTATAATTGCTTTACAATGGTGTGTTAGTTTCTGCTTTATAACAAAGTGAATCAGTTATACATATACTTATGTTCCCATATCTCTTCCCTCTTGCGTCTCCCTCCCTCCCACCCTCCCTATCCCACCCCTCTAGGTGGCCACAAAGCACTGAGCTGATCTCCCTGTGCTATGCGGCTTCTGCAGCAGTTTTGTACAGCTTTTCACTAGGCCAAGAATGATTTCCTTGTTGCTGTGTAGTGGGGTCAGTAAGTTAATAAAGTGCAGACTAGGGAGTTCAATAGACATATCTTTATTTTCTACATCTGATCCCCTTTTAGTCTTGGCCTTCACCCCACTGGGTAGAGGAAACACACACTCACTTCACACACTTACACTTGCCAATAATGGGTAATTCATCCTCTAATTTTCTGAAGTCTCTGCTATGTAGAAAACGCCTTAGTTTTGCCAAGTTCGCCCTTTTCTCCCGGCCATGATGGGGTCTTGTGCACAGGGAGCATCAGTGTTTCAGCGGCGACCCAGGTAGAGAGAATTCTGACCCTAAGTGGGGGCCCTGTGTTTCTCAGGGTCCTCACAGTCTAGGTGGGGAGGTCCCTTTCTCTGCTCCTCACCAGGATGACATTTGTTGCTAAAATCCAGACTGGTGACACATAAGACAATAAGGAGACTTTCTGTCACTCCCTGTCTTCTCTCCTCTGTTTGGTGAGGCCCATCTCAACTCTGCTTCTCAGCGTTTGGCTCAGGATGTGAGCCGGCAGCCTGAACCTCAGCAAGTCAGCCTCATGCTGGGCTCCTGGCTCTCTACCCTCAGCTACTATGTGCCTCACTCCCCTGGGAGCCAGCAGAGCTGTGGGCTCCGTTCTGCAGCAGACTAAGCCCTTGGGGGTGCGCCCCCTAACCCTCTCCCAGCCCTTCCTGAATCTGTCACTCAGCCCTTGCCATCCTGCCCAGCTGCCCCTGGTGCTGGTGTGGGGATATCCTATGAGGAGTCTCGTCCCAAAGTTCAAATGGACCAGTGGGTCCCAAGACCTCCGAATCTTGCTTTCCCTTCAACCTCTCTGTGTTTTATCTCCCGGTATGGCCATCCTGGACTAAGTTCAAAGAAATGAGGAATGCTGAGCCTGGGATATAAGCGAGCCCTTCCCTGACTCTCCTCTGAATCCCCTGATACCAGAGGCTTCCCTCTTGTATCCCTAGCCTCCTTAGGGTTAGCAGATACGATTTAACTGGATGTGCAGTGATTTTCTTTCTGACATCTGACCACCTTACTCCCCCTTCTGTGTGTGTTGGGGTGAGTGGGGGACTTCTCCTAAGTCCTATGCATCTTCTTCCCCGACTTTGTTCGAGGTGGTGTCCTTCTTTTTCCACGAGTCACTAAACTTCATACCTTAACAGTGGACATGATACAGGGAGAGAAACCGACTTCCTGAGAAGGTCAGGCACTGCTGGAGGTAATTACAAAAGTTACAAATAGCCCTGTGCTGCAACGCATGAAAGCTAATGGGTGGTTAATCTAAAGCTAACTCTCTGGAATCAGACACATGTAAATTCCAATCTCAGGCAAATTTACTCTTTTTTCTGAGCCTCAGTTTTCTCATCTAAAATGGAGATAATAATAGCATTTATCTAGTAAGACTGATGCAGGAACTATATATACATATTTATATATATATAAATATATATAAATATATATATATATGAAGGAGTTATTGCATAGTAGGTGATCAATAAATGCTTTTGAATGAACTAATCTTCCTAATGGCTCTGGAGTCTGTCCCAGCCGTGTTAACAGGGGTACTGTGACTTAGTTGGAGCTTCTATAGACTAAAGAAGATGCCCCTTCAGCTATTTCCTTGAGTGAAACTTTCCAATGAGCTACAGAAAGGAAAGAGAAAAGACGTACACTGACCACATATTATGCACGAGGCACATTATGTGCATCCCTTTGTTTTATCCTCACAGGATGAACAATGTTACTCCACTTTACAGATGGGAAAACCAAGGCTCAAGGAAGGACAGCTGGATGACTCCCAAGCCTGCACACGCCACCTGTGCTCCAGAAGGACAGCCACAGGGCCTCCTCCCCGTGACAAAAGCCTACAGAAGTGATGAGATGCAAAACAGGTGAACCTGCAGAGCAATTCAACTGGTGCCTTTGTCAAAACACATCCACAGGTTAGCTGGTGGAGAAGCCGCAAGTTTGCAGAAGAACTGACACAAATTGAGAGACCCCCCAAAATTCACTGCTTACCCAAAGTCCCCATTCTCTGCCTGCTGACCACGTGGGGCTGGTCTCTTTGCCTGCACTGTCCCCTCTTTAAACCCATCCATTCATCGTCTTTGTGTAACTGTTTCCATGGTGTGTCTTCAACCTGAGCCCATGTATTTTCTTATTTTTCTAAGTGAGATCATGTCTCCTCAGCTCTAAATTGAAGACAAGTTCCTCCTGTGAGTTTGTCTTCTCTACTGGCCCTGAAAATCCGATGTAATCATAGGAGTACTGAGAGCCAACACTCAAATAGCTCTTACCATGTGCCAGGCATTGTTATGAGCCTATATAATAACTCATGAAACCCTCAGGCCACCATGTGAGATCCTATCATTATCATCCTCATTTTACAGATGAGGACAGAGAGGCGCAGAGAGGTTAAGTAATTTGCCCAAGGTCACACAGGTAGTAAGGGATGGAGCCAGGAATTGAACCCTGGGAGCCTGATCCCGGCTTTGTGTTCTGGAGTGGGTGAGAGGGCTCCCCGGAAGCTTCTGGGGTGGGGTTTATGGGCAGGTTAGAGTCAGACCTCAGCCTGGCTCCTCCCATTAGTGAGGAGTTTAACTTGTAGAGCCATGATCTAATCATTACCAGTACAGGCTTGCTAGCTCAGGGCCCTGGAAATCTTGCTATATTATATTAATGCATTTAAAATGGCTTTCCATTATCTTAGAATAAAACTTTAGCTGCTTCTCATTGCCTTGGATACTTTGAAGTATCCCTTGCCTCCAGACTCGTTCATTCCTGCTCATTCTCCCGCCTTGCATTTAACTATTACGCTGGGAGCTCACGTCCATTCCGTTATTTGAACATTCCCTTGAGTGGAAGAGTTAGTATCTGCTGCACCTTCTCCCTGCAATGCTCTCCTCCTGGCTATCCACGGGGCCGGCTCTATCTCAGCCTTCAGGCATGGGGCCGGCTCTATCTCAGCCTTCAGGCATGGGGCCGGCTCTATCTCAGCCTTCAGGCACGGGGCCGGCTCTATCTCAGCCTTCAGGCATGCGTAGAGCTTCCCCTAAAAGGCCTCCCCTCCCCCCCGCTCTCTGAAGCCCTCCACTCCTCCCCCATCACCCTCACTTTATCTCATCATCCTACTTATTGCTACAGGCCCAAGCTAGTCCTGCCACCCTCACCCACAAGTTATATCCTTGGGGTTCACAGAATAAAACCTGCATTTTAAGCTCGTTTATTCACTGTTGTTTGCGCTCTGGACTTCCGGGGGTCAGTTTCACACACTGGACTGTCCCAGCGTCCAGACTTTGCCTGGGCCTCCATCTCCGCTTCCCACTAGAATGCACACCCGTAACCTCTCCACGTCTTTTGGGACTGTTCATTGGGACCCTTTCCTATTATTAGTTTATGATTTTTGTTTTGGTTGGGCTGGGCCAGATATATGGCTGTGTGGTGTGGTTTCTGGGACCTTGGGGGGAGGGCATTATAACCCTCTTAGAAAACTCTCTCCTCCTTCCAGATAGTGCTTTGAATTCACCTTGCAATGAAACAGACTTCCTTTCCAACAGTGGGACTCATTGGGGACCTGAGATCTGTTAAGAGAGGGGGACCTCGTGACTGTAACTGCACTGGGCTGTCAGTGATGTGCAGCTGACGAGACCCCCAGAGCCACGCTAGGGACAGCCAGCTGTGTGTGAGACAACAGACCCAGGTGTGATTCCCACCTATTACTTTACTTCAGCTGCTTCATGGAGGTATGAACTTGGACAAGTTACTTGATATTCTCAAGCCTCTGTTTATATCTTGTGAAGAACAAACCATAATAATAATATTATATCTTACAGTGTTTCACTGGAAAAAAATGTACATTATTGGCCAAGCAGGATGCTTGCCATGTGTACGTCTTTGACTAATATTTTCCATCCTGCCTTCTCCTTCTTTGTACATCTCACATCTCGCACAGTTCTGTGCCCAGAGTTATCCTTCAGTAAGTGTTTGGGGTGGATTCAAGGAAAGAAAGATATTGGTTTCTCATCACCAGGTCTGTTCTCAGGGATTTGGGGTCTCCAGTTTGAGAGATGCTCAGAACACCTAATCAGGACTGGAGAGCCCAGAGCAGACCTACACTCCCCAGATGAGTGTTTCCAGAATGAATGGAAGGTGGGTGGGGCGGTACTAGGGTGAGGCAACGTCTGTTATTCGAATTTAAAAAGACAAGTAAACACTTAGTTCACACTGCAAATAAAACCAGAGACACTCCCTCATCAGCAACCTGCACATTGTGAAAGATACCCCACAAAGCACCTGGGAGACCTTCCCCAGTCAGCTCTGACATAGAAATCTCTCTGCACGGACCACTGTTGTTTCCTCCTTGCCACGTTACCAGAATGGAGGTCGGGCATCAAATCTGAAGCGCCTCTAGGGGCAAAACCCCACAGGGAGACACCACGGCCCAGGATGAGGGGTACATTCTGGGGCTTCACTAAGTTGGTCAGGACTTCCCAGGAGCAGTAGTGGGGCTTTCTGTTCCTTGTCAGTTCCCAGATGAAATGTTGCACAATCTAGCTGTGTTCTCTGAAAGAGCTCCCAGCTGGGCAGTCTGGAGAATGGGTGGAACCCAACATTTCTAAAAAACCACAGGGGAATGTCACGGTCACCAGACTAGGTCTTCTTCACCTGAAAGTCAGAAGGTTTGTCTCAATAATATCAAAAAATCAAGTGGGAAATGCTTATTTTCTGTCCACACCTACCTTCTGTTTATATGCCTTTCAAGGAAAAATAAAAGATACTTCGGTCTAGATAATTATTATTATCATCTTCATCATTATAGGAATTAAAATATCACAGTGATGTATCTAGGCTGAGTCTTAATAACTGAGGAAGAAACATCCAGACAGAGAAGGCAGACTGAGGGCATTAGAAGGGTAAAAATATCCCAGGCAGATAGTACAGAATGAGCTAAGGCATGCTGTTCCTCTCTTTCTCTCTCTCTCTTTGGTTACTTATTTTTTCCCCACTTCATTTGCTCTTTTGTTTGCCCGTGTCTTTCCATCTCTGCTTCAGCTATTCAAACCACTTTCTTTAAACTAATATGTTTCTGTGTTGATACTTAATTCTTTGGACTCCAACTTATTTCTGGTTAGCAGATGCTGTACTTGCAATTCATTACTTTCATTCATTCATTCATTTATTCAACTAGACATTAGTGTCTGCTGCATGTCTGTTACCTGTGAGGCACTGTGATAGGTGCTTAAGGCAGACAGAAGAATAAGATCTGCTTTATGACCCCAGGAAACTCACAGTCTAGTAGAGGAAGCTAACCTGGGTCTGCTAACTGTGATTTATACGAGCCAGTCAATCAGTCATTCATTTATTCATGTATTCATCAACTATATATTGAGTTCCTACTGTGTACTGGGGATTCAATGAATGGATAAGAGTTAAAGTCCTTGCCATTGTGGAGTTTACAGTCTCCACGTGGAGAAGCTCAGGGGATGATTGGGATCTGGGAAGATTCCAAGAGGATAGGTCATGGAGAAATTATGGGTTGTGACAGAAGATTCTCTTCTCCTTCTTTGCCCACCTTTCTGTAAGCACTAACATCAATTTCTGGAACAGATATTGGTTACCCATAGCAACATCTTAAGCGAGCAATGAAGAGTGGAGGAAAGCACATGTTCAATCCTAACATTAAATTATCCACACGGCCCTCTGAGTGTGCTGATCAGGAACATAAATGAGCTCTTGGTTAATTAGAAATGCTCTAGTGCTTCATCACTAGAGTGGGTGTGTTGGTGTTGGAAGAGATCTTTAAAATTTTTATTTTGCCCTAAAATTTTCAAAATGTGTTATTTGCATAAACTAAGTTATTTATAATTTTGGAAGAAAAGTACTTGGATTTTTTAAAAGCTTAATACAACAATTCCTTATCCTCTAGTTATCTTAGAATGGAGTCCAAACTTCTTAACAAGACTTACAAGTGCTTATATGATATAAGCTCAGTCATCTCTTGATCCTAACCCTTTCCAATGGCTTCTTTTGCCCTCATTTTATCAAAAAGTTTTCATATTCCTTGGTAGACTTTGTTCTCTCTTTCTCTTGGCACATTTCACATGCTCTCCTTTCTTTCTCCCTGTGACGTCCTTTCTTCCCATAACTCTTTCTCCTTCCCAAGTGTCCCCCTCTCCTGACTAACACTAATATCATTTTCTCCTCAGGTTCAGATGAGATTTTGCGTCTCCCAGAAACCTCTCTTAACCATAAACCCACAATGGGATGGTGTCCTTGCTATGGTGTCCATACCCTCTTATGATTCCCCGTCAGAGCTCTAACAATATGTTTTTATAATACTTTATTGAAATACTTCTTTCCCCTACTAGGCCACAACAACAGGACTGTGCCTATCATATTCATAAGTTTATTTCTAGGGCCCACTACAGTAACTGCTAAATAAATATTAGTTGAAATAATGAACACATCAGGATTATCAGTGAATATAATTTATACTGAAAATAATTGCACCAGTCAGCTACTACTGCATAACAAACTACCTCAGAACTCAGGGGCATGAAATGGTAAGTGCTCATTCACACATTCACACCTATGCGGGTAGTTGTGGTAGCCCTGCTTCAACCTGCAGATCACGGGTCAGTTGGAGCAACTCTCCTCCACATGTCTCCCATTTGTTTGGGAGCAGCAGGTCTCCTAGGACAGGTTTCTCTAATGGTAATGGTAAAAGTGCAAGAGGAGAAGCCCAACCATACAAGGACGTTTCAAGTCTTTGTTTGTTTCATGTCGATTAACATCCCAGTGTCAAAACAGGTCACATGGCCAAGCCCAACATTAATGGGTGGGAAATATACCCTAACCACAGTGAGTGGATGAGGGGAATAGATAATGCTCAACAACAGTCCAAGTTATTACAATCATGAGGGCTCAATCTATGATCTAGCCAACATTTATTCAATAGAAATTCCCCTCTTCATAGGCAATTATTAAGCAAATTTCACTCATAATGTACTATGCTAGGTTGCATAATTCATAATTAGAAAATACGTTTGGAATCTGCCACCAGCAACATGCATGGAGGATAAAACATGTGTACAAATTATTGTTCTATAAGAAAGCATAGTATATCCATAAAAAAGACTACATAGCATAATCATCATAGTGGAGATGTAAAGACTTCAGCATCAGGCAGAATCTTGGCTTCTGTCACTTGCTAGCCAGGTGATTGTGGGTAGCCGTTTAAATTCTCTGAGCCTCTTTTGCTTTCCCTATAAAAGGGATATGACAACAACACCTATCTCTAGGAGATAGGTGGCCCCAAGATAAAGTGGCACATGGTATGTGTGATGCCTAGCACAGCGTAAGTACTCTGAGCACATCCTTTCTCTCTCTCTTTGCATCCTTCTGCTGTATAATGCTCTCACTAAGGTCCAGCTACAAAGTGCATAGCCCATAATATGGGAGAAATTGCGGTGTCATTCCCTGTTTTGTTTTATCTCTGTTCTGGGGACCACTTTGACCTGTAGTTCATTGGGATGAAATCTTCAAAGAACAAGACCTCATTTCTTAGAGTCTATCATCTTATACATCTAATTTGGATTGCTTTCCCCCAAGCACATTAACTATCATTTAATGACTTCAAAGAACTTCTAATACATCTCTGTTTATTTATGTCTTTGTGTGTTCACCTTGCCATCTATCCCTGGGTGGTCTCACCCATCACATATTTTCAATTCTCACCTTCAAGTATGTGATCCCCCAATCTATGTCTAAATCCAGAGACCCATCTCTATGTGTCAGGTCTGCTGGGACATGATCACACCCCTCAGATTCGTCCACTGAAGGGTAAGGAGGCTGAAGGATTCATCTACAGGATCCTGCCCACACTTCTGGACTGCACTTGCCCTCAGGCTAAGAAGGTTCCTTCAGCATCAGAGAAGGGCTGGGTCAGAGAGTATGCAGACTTGAGTTCTGTTGCGCATAGTGCTGAAACATGAAAACACACCCTTAAATGGGCTTTTCCTTTTCTTCCTTTTCATTCTCCCTACTTCCTCACTTCTTCCTGGAAGAACATTCCAAACTACCTGAACCCAAGTTCTCATCTCAGGCTCTGCTTTCAGGAGAAGTCAAATTAAGACAGATGATATGAGGATATGGTTTTTAATCCATCTCTCAGCTCTGTAGTCTCAGTATTGGTTCCATTCCAAGAGGTCTCTTCTCAAGAGCACCTAAAAAATAGTGTGAGTCACTCTGATTGGTCCATGCCCATCCTGAGTTGAGTCTGGTGGCCAGGGTATTAGAATATGGTGATTAGCCAAGGCTGAGTCACGTGCTCACCTAGAGTTAGAGGTTGTGGTCAACTCCATCAAGGTCACACTTGCAGATGTATAGGGTATGTCTCCATGGAAAATCAGAGTTAGATTACTAGAAGGAGAGAGAATAAATGCCAGGTAGATTAAAAGACAGATATTCATTAAGAAAGTCACCAAAGAGTCCCTTCATAGTTGGGTACCACATGTGACTCTGATAGAAGAAATGAATAAGGAGACCACAACATCTTTACCAGGGGAGTGATATTATTGGAGACTAAGGTTTGAAATGACCTTGAAAGTAATTTCATCCAAATTTCTCAAGTATTGAAGAAGTTCAGAGAGACATTAAGCCCACTTGTTTGATGTTGTCCAGCCAACAATTGCTAGTTCTGGATCAGGAACCCAAGACTCCAACCTACCAATGCTGGGCTAATTACACTGCAAAAATTAAAGTGCTTCTGATTATCCATCCCTCCCTTACACTGGCTGCTTTCTCAGTGAGACTGACAGCTCTGAATTTTAAGGACTGCAGAATTATGCTTCAAAAACACCACATGGTTATAAAAACGATAGACCTGGCTCTAAAATAGGTCCATTTCTGGATTTACTAATTCAGCCCATTAAGTCTAATCTGTGTCTACAAAGAAAAATTTTGACTCCTGATTTCCCTAGCTTGCAAAACTATATTTCTTTTCCTACACAGAGTGCTTGGGACAGTCCCTGACCCAGCTCTCAGCTTTCATGATGTACTTTCATGATAATTTAGGAAATAGTAGAGAAAGGAGGATAAAAGGAGGAAAAAACAGATCTGGCTGGAAGCTTTCACAGCAGAAAAAGGTTTTTCTTTGCTTTTGAAGGACAGGTGAGCAATGGACTGGCTGGGAAGGAGATGTGTATTGGGGGTGGGGAGACATAAGTAAGATGTTTGGGAGGGGCATCTGGTGTTGCTTTAAGAACAAAGGAATTGAGCTGAATGAATAAATCAATCAGGGAAGACCTGATTAGGGTGAAAATGTAATATACATATGAACATCCTTGTCAGCAAAAAGTGTTGTCTGCAGAATGAGGCTATGGGGGAGGGAGGGAGAAGGGGAGGAAAGGAAAGGAGAAGCAAGATTTAAGAGACACTATCAAAGGAACAGAAAAAAAAAGAATTTGAGCTTATTATTAGAGTTATAAAGACAACTGACAGAAAGTAAAGCACAGCAATAGTACCATCAAATGCTGGGAAGAGGATAGGGTAAGGAGGAAGGAAAACAATAAATCAAGAAATACAGTTTCAAACATTGTACTTAGGGTAATGGAGGCCAACAATAGAATAAATAAAAGCAGAAATTGTATGAAAAAGAGGCTGTTTCTGAGTAGTGGCTTTAAGAGTGAAGAGGGGGGAATATTCATTCCACCATGAGTTTTTCTGTGTTATTTGAATTATTAACATGTGAACAAGTTGCTTTGAGATTTGAAAAATAAATCCTATACTTCAACAGCTTCCCCATTAGCATGGACCGTGCCTGTGCACTGTGTCACGCACTGTACTGGGATTTGAGAATTCAAAGATAAATAAGACAGAACGAAAGATTAGGTGTTAGAATGGAGAAATCTTTAGGGAGAAATACAAGACTGGCATTGGAGAGATTTCCCAAAAAGGTAAAAGAGGAACTGGATATTGAAAAATGAACAATGCAGGAAGGATACTCCAGGCAAAGAGACCAGAATATTCAAAATAGTAGAGGCATGGAATGCAATGAAATCTTTGAGCAACTTCAAATTATTCAATATCGGGGGTGCATTTGGTGCTGGATTTTATGGTCACAGGGACAAATAAGCCCAAATCAGGAAAGATCCATTATGCGACGTTAGAGGGTTTGAACTGTATCCTGAACTGCAGCCAGGGGTTACAAACTCAAATACATAGAACAATAGCTGGACAGATAATGAAAATAAGAGAAGAAGGGAAAAGACAAAGTGAATGAGAACACAAGCCCCAGTGGGCACAAGGGGCGGCAAATTGCTGCCTTCTGGATGTTCAAACCCAGTGTCAGAGATTTTCTAGCTTTTCATTAAAGCTCAGAATCAAGATTTTCTGTGACTTTTAAAATGTTAGCAACTTTATTAGTCAGGCTATGCTGTGCTGTGCTGTGAAAACAAAGAGGCCCCCAATGCTCAGTGGTATAACCTAATGACAGTTCATTTCTCACTCCTACCAAGTCCAATATGGGTAGAACATCTCTCTTCCTTTTCGTACTTTTGTCAATGGAATCTCACGGTCTTCCAGGTCATTCATTGAAGCAGAAGAGGAGGAAGTACACTGCTTCTTAACAACCTTGGCAGCAGACGTTCATTAGCTGGAATGAGTCACTTGCCCTCAATATAACTTAGAGGAAGACTAGGAAGTATCACAGCACACAGGGGTATTGCATGAGCACTTAACTGACAGAGCAACTAATGCAAATTTTATTCTTAAATACCACATGACCCTATTTATAATGACCAGTGCTGGCAGAGAGGTGGCAGTTGAAGGAGATCTCTGCCTTAGTCAAAGATCAAAATTTTGCAAAAAAAGTCACATATTCATTTGCCCAAAAATAATTCCAGGAGCGATGTGAAGAGTTGACCAGAAAGGGTAATACTCTACGGGAAGGATAGTTTTTGAGATTGCCTTGAGAAGCTATATTGAGGACCCGAAACAGGACGGGAACAGTAGGAAGAGAAGAGAAGAATTAACTCTCTCACTTTACAAATAAACGGTAGGATGCCTAGACATCATTTCTGTGAATTGCTCAAGGTTGCAAAGTTAATAAGCAGCTGTCCAGCACTCTTTTTATTACATTGGTAGAATGATAGAAAGGAAAACTAATGGAAATGTAAGATCTTTGAGAATTAGGCTTTGGGGAGCTTACCTAATGCAAACACTCAATACCATCAGATTTTGTTCATAACTGATTTTAAATGTGAACCCCCTCAAAGATATTACTTTCTTCTTAACTTATAAGATCTGCCAATGGGTAAACATCAAACAGATAATGTATTCTTTTTTTTTTAACCTTGATTTAGACTCTTTTCCTATTACCTTCTGGGAAATCGTCCACTTAAGAAAGAAATGTTTTTATCTTTCTCACCTCTAAACGTGTCCTAGTGCTGGAACAGTAAGCATTCTAATCTGCCTGGCTCTGGACCATCTGTAATGAGATTTTCTTCTGGAGGATTCATCTCAGTCTCTAATGCTCAGAAGTAGTTAATCCATTTGAGCCTAAAGCAGAAAGAAAATAGAGAAAGGAAAACTGTTGGAAAGAAGGGAGTGTTTGTGTGTGGGAGAGAGGAGATGGATTAAATGGAGCAGTGCTTTTTTGCCCTAAATCTTCAGAAAATGAGAACATAATGCATCTGTGTAAAAGCATATTTTAAAAATTAATGTTAATTAAAAAGATCTAGTATTAATTAACTTTATAGCCAACACTGGACTGGTCATTTTGCATGATCACTTCAGCTCATCTGCGCTATTTCCCCATGCGGTGGTTAACGCTATCCCCATTTTACAAATGAGTAAACAGAGACTCAGATATGTACCACATCACAATTTAAACCCAAAATCTGAATTTTTGCTTCTTTCAATATCTTAACAGTAACAGCCTTAATATTTGGGTTCAATAAATGTTTATCAAGTATATACCTTGAACCCACGAACCCAAAAGCTGACACAATTTATTTCATTTAATCCTTAAAATAATCTCATGAGGTCAGTGTTATTCCAATTATTACAACAAAGGAAATTCAAGTGCAAACTAGGGAGAATGAGATGCCTGGGCTTTGTTCTGGGTGCCAGTGGAGATATAGGACTGGACTCAACTTTCTCAGGAAATGGGACTCTTCATTGTGGCATTTTTCTACTCTCTTTGGGGAAAGTCTTCCTGATAATGAGTCTTTCTAGGTTTCCTAGTCTTTCCTGGTCTTTCTGTCTTTGCCTAGAAGACCTACTGAAAGAGAATATTTGGGAGAAAAATCATTTTGACAACCATTTGGGGACATATATGTCATCAGTGTGTATCTTTACAACAACAGCATAAGGCGTATGTTAACAGAACTTCCAGTATATTGATGTCCTTAAGGGTCATTGCTTGGGTGAAAAAGTAAATAGATCTGAGTGTGAAGTTGGTCTCTGGGGTATCTTTGCTATGAGGATTTGAGCAAACATTTGAAACTTTAGGATTCTCATATACAAATATCCTTGTTGGAATATAATCCACGTGGATTAGACATCCGGATGATGTAATCACAAAGTCAAATATACAGTTAAAAATATATACTACGAATGTAAAGAAGTGGGAAAATGTGACCCAGAATCAAAACATAAAGTAGTCAATAGAAAGAGTTCTGAGATAATTCAGACGATGGAATTAACAGACAAGAATATTGAAACAGCTATTGACATTATGTTCATGGAAAGGGTGAACATGTGAGTAAATGGGTGGGGAATCTTAGCAGGGAAATTAAAATTACAGAAAAGAGCCAAATGGAAAATCTAGAACTGAAAAGTATAATACACTATCAGAAGTGGAAAATTCACTGGATGATTATACTGAGACCCTTATCTACTTATTGTACAAAATACAGAGAAAAGGGCGATAACATCTCCAACTATCATTATAGATATGTATATTTTTTAACTTTAGTATTATCATATTTTGCTTTAGAAAGTTTGGAACCCTGTTGTTAGATGTCTAACTGTGATGGTTAATTTTATGTCAACTTGGCTGGACCGTGGGATGCACATATATTTGATCAAGTATTACTCCGGTGTTTCTGTGAGGATATTTTTGGATGAGTTTAACATTTAAATTAATATACTGAGTAAAGGAGGTTGCCCTCCTTAATGTGGGTAGGCCTCATCCAATCAGTTAAAGGTCTGAATAGAACAAAAGGGCTGAGCCTTCCCTGAATAAAGGGGAATTCTTCCTGCCTGACTGCCTGATCTAATTCATATTGATCACAAGAGACACACCTAAAATAAAACTACAGAGACAAGTTAGAACTATAGGTAAAAAACTGTGTCCATATTCTAAGCAATGGAATGTAGACATAGGCATACCACTATTTTTAAAGTTGAATTTAAAGCAAATAGCGTCAATAAGAGTGAAGATGTTCACTTCTTAATACTGAAAATTACAAGTCCAGTATTTGACACATAGTGGACATCAATTAACATTGCTTAAATGAATAAAAAATATAGCAAGAAGAAATAAAGAACCATGATTTTTTTTAAACATCTTTATTGGAGTGTAATTGCTTTACAATGTTGTGTTGGTTTCTGTTGTATAACAAAGTGAATCAGCTATATGTACACATATATCCCGATAGCCCCTCCCTCTTGTGTCTCCCTCCCACCCTCCCCATCCCACCCCTCTAGGTGGTCACAAAACACCGAGCTGATCTCCCTGTGCTATGCGGCTGCTTCCCACTAGCTATCTATTTTACATTTGAAGAACCATGATTTTTTAACGCTTCCATAAACAGGTCAAGAATACTGAAGAACTGGAAAGTATGTAAATTATGTGAACAATAAAATTAATGTAATGTAAAATTTTATATCCAACAAATAGAAACTAACAGGTTTTTTTTTTAATGTACACGTGTCTCTCCAAAAATCGACCATATACTAAGTCACAAAAGGAGTCTTATAGTCTTAAGAAATTCAAATAATCAATATTATATACACCAGTGTTTCTCAACGTTTATTGTGAAAAAAAATCATCTACTAAACTTGTTAAAACACAAGATATCTGGCCTCAA
Source organism: Balaenoptera musculus (assembly GCF_009873245.2). Taxonomy (NCBI): domain Eukaryota; kingdom Metazoa; phylum Chordata; class Mammalia; order Artiodactyla; family Balaenopteridae; genus Balaenoptera; species Balaenoptera musculus. The sequence goes on along the minus strand of NC_045801.1, from coordinate 7,895,181 downwards.
TCCCTAGAGATTCTGATTCAGTAGACCTGAGGTGCAGCTTTTTAATTTACATTTCTAACTCTTAGCTGCTGACAATGGTACCAGCCCCTGGACCATACTTTGATAGCACATTCTCTGACAACAATTTACTCCAAAATCAGTGATGAAAAAATATTTTTTTTTAAATTAATTAATTAATTTATTTTTGGCTGCATTGGGTCTTCGTTGCTGCACGTGGGCTTTCTCTAATTGCGGTGAGCGGGGGCTACTCTTTGTTGCAGTGCATGGGCTTCTCATTGCAGTGGTTTCTCTTGCTGCGGAGCATGGGATCTGGGCACGTGGGGTTCAGTAGTTGTGGCACGCGGGCTCAGTAGTTGTGGCTCACGGACTCTAGAGTGCAGGCTCAGTAGTTGTGGTGCACGCGCTTAGTTGCTCTGCAGCATGTGGGATCTTTCCGGACCGGGGCTCCAATTCGTGTCTCCTGCATTGGCAGGTGGATTCTTAACCACAGCACCACCAGGGAAGCCTGAAAATATATATTTTTTTAAAAGTATGTTTCTAAAAACTTTTACTCATGGAATAAAAAAAAATCACAATTAATTTTACTTCATAAAAGAGGACACCCAAATGACCATCAGCAATGAAAAGGTGCTCAGTAAATAATTCATTAGAAGCATGTAAATTCAAATCAAAGGAGATATCACTACTCACCACCAGAATGGTTAATATAAAAAAAGCCTAACCACAACCAGTATCGTTAAAGATATGAAACAATGGAAACTCTCCTTTCCCTCTGGAAAACTGTTTGGCTGCATCTACCAAAGTTGAACATAGACACAAACTATGACCCAGCATTTCCACTTTAAGATATATACTCAACAGAAAGGCACACCAATGAGCAACAAAAATGCAAGTGCAAGAATATTCATAACAACTTTTATTTACAATATTAAGAAATGGGAATTTCCATCAATAATAGATAGGATAAATCATTGTATAATTATTATTCACCAAAAGGAACATTATATACCAATGAAAAATGAATAAATGATATATATGTGCAATAACATGGGTTAATATCACAAAATAATATTGGACTAAAGAAGCCAGATAAAAAGGAGCATGGTCTTTATTATTCCACCAACATACTTTACAAAAATAGGCAAAACTAACTTGTGTTGCAAGAAGTCAATATGGTGGTTACCTTTACAGAGGAGGAAAAAGAGTGATTGAGAGGAGGTACAAGGGCTATTTCTGGGGCTGGTGATGGTCTGGTTCTATTTCCTGATCTATGTTTGTTGTGGTTATTAGCATGTCTTCATTTTTTGAAAATTCATCCACCTTGCCTTAATAATTTATGCACTTTTCTGTATGCATGGTATACTTCCATAGGAAAAAAAATGCCAGAAAAGACAAAATCTAAAGGATGCAGAGGAAGAAAATGGTAAAGATATGAGCAAAAATTAATGTGAGGAAAAAACGAATAGTATAAAGAAAATTAATAACCAAAAGTTGCTTTTTGTAAGAAGAAGGAGAAAGAGGAGAGGGAGAAGAAGAAGGCAAACTTGCAGCAAATCTGCTCAAGAATTTTTTTTTAATTTAAAGAATAAATTTTGTTCCAGAAATAAAGGAATATTTATTTTTAAAAAGAATATATCTTGGTCCTTCCCAGCTTGTGCTATAGCTGTATTTACTTGAGATCTATTTTCAAGTGCTTTTAAACTATACCTAAGTTTTATTTTCGTCCTTGTCACTAATCTGAAAGACAATGGTCTATTGTTTGGGACTCAACATTCTGGATTTGCATAATTAGAAAACACGATTTTCTTTAGAACCTCAAGATAAATATTTCAACACATTTGTCTTTTTCAGCATCATTACCAGTTTTGACACTGATGTCATGAAAAATACTAACTCTAAAATAGTCACAGCCTGTAATACATTTGCATCTAATCAACAATAGCTATGCATTTAGCTCCTGGATTTCATTTGTAATTTATTAATTCCATCAGCATATACTGAGCTTCCAGTAAATGCTGGCCACAGGTCTAGACCCTATGATGCAGCGGTGCATAAAACATGGCTCCTTCCCTAAAAGAGCCCTAGTTCTATGGGGCAAAGACATCAACATACATAAATAATTACATTACAAAGTATTATGTGCCACCATAGAAATTTGTGTGGGGTCATGTTGTGGCTCAGAGGGGAAAATAATTGTTTAGAGGATGAGCTGAGTACTGCAGGAAGAAGAATTAGCATGCTGTCCTCAGCAGGTAAATGGTGTGCAGGAAAGCTCAGAGATCATTACAGGAATGTTCAGAGGAGTGCATTTGTGAAGGACCTGGCAGCCATGCTAAGACACTCTACTGCAGCCTACAGGCAGAGGACAGCCTAGAGGCTCCTAAATAGATGGGAGAGAAGGTCCAATGTGATTTTGAAAGATAATGTTCTGTTCATTCTGCTCTCCAGGCCCTGTGAGTGTCTCACCATTACTAGTCTACACTAGGCATGTTCTCCCTCCTTATGGCCATGCAATGGTCTGTGATTAGTTGGCTTTTTAACTATCGGCTGCCTGCCAGCATAGAAGCCATACATCCAAGCAACTACTCCTGAGCCTCCGACATTGTTTCTCCCACCAGAGTATTTACATGTTGTCTTATACCTATGCTTTGACAAGACCCACCCCACTGAATTGTATTTCTCTATTAGTCATCCTCGCTGGACTTGGGATCTCTGATGATGGTAGGCTGCCTTTTTATTTGTAGTCTTAGTGCCCTGAAGAGTTCTAAGTACATAGTGGGTGTTTGATCAAAGTTTGTTAAATGTACATGTCAATCATACAGTTTAAGCAAATGTCCTCTCAAATAACCATAGCCAGCCAGGCAAATTTTTATATCCTGAAATATCATTCAACAATAGTTTTGTTTGATGATTTTGAGTTCTTTTTAAAAATTCAGTATCCATCTATATTGGAAGAAATTCATAAAGCTTTGAAAAGAAAGTCAAGAAAAAAACTCTAACATTTACTGGACACAGTAGAAGCTAGCACTACGTTAGGAATATTGCATGCTGTGTGATGGTTAACTTCATGTGTCAGCTTGGCTAGGCTACGTTGATTGATTAAACAGCAGTCTAGATTTGCAGGGAATGTATTTTTTAGAGGTAATTAACATTTAAATTGGAAGATTTTGAGTAAAGCAGATTATCTTCCATATAGTAGGTGGGCTTCATTCAATGAGCTGAAGGCCTGAAGAGAAAAGACTGAGGAAAGGCTTCTGCCTTCCAACTCAAGCTTGCAATATCAAAAGCATGGGCTCTTACCAGAACTTCCAGCCTGCCCTGCCAATTTTGGACTTGTCAGGACCCACAGTTGTGTGAGCCAGTTCCTTAAAATCTCCCGACACATCTCTTCTCTCTTTCACTCTCCTGGTTCTGCTTCTCTGGAGAATCCTGACTAAATCAACATGATATCTTTTAACCATCACTACCAACTTGAGAGAGCAGTATTTTCATTTTTCACACAAAGTCACTGAGGCTCAGAAAGTTTAGGCATCTTGCATAGTGAGTGTGGCAGACATTACTACTATTCACCAATATCCATTTTTCCCAGGGTGACTGACTAATGATTCTGGTTTGCTTGAGACTATCCTGGTTTTTGGATACGGGACACCTTCAGTCCCAGGAATGCCCCCCTCCCCCGCCCCGATCAGGTCATCTGGGAAAAGTGTAGTCCCTACCCCTTGACAAGGCCATGCAACTCACTTTGGCCATTGCAATAAGAAATAGGCTGCGAGTCGCTTCTGGGTGGAAGTATTTAACTACCAGCGTTTAACTCTCCGGCTTCCTCTGCTGCAGCGGTGATAGCTGATGAATGTGCTGCACTGGATGTGAACGCTGAGCCGTCATGGAGGATAATTGCCCTGGAGTAGCTCCTGGATCACCGCTTATTACTTTGTGCTCAGCCACTGAGGTTTTGGTGTTGTTACTTCAGACGATGCGGCTCTACCTTGAATAGTGTAGTGGGAGTCTCTACAATTTTTCCATAGCTATTCTATAATCAAGGGAAGGCAGTTTTGTTTATTTTAAGTAGATGTGTTGGGGAAGAAAACATATATTTTTGCATACAGCGAGAAAGGGACTAGTAGAAAAACAGAGACCACAGATGCCAGAGAAAGGAAGTGTTGGAGGGCAAGTGTAGTTAAAGGATGTGGTTAAAGAATGTAGTTAGAGAAGGGAGTGTGGAGAGAGCACGGGCTCACACCAGGGATGGAGGACTGACAGCTCTTTCTCTGAAGGTCTGGGGAAGAGCTGAGAGATAGTGACCCTCTTAGGATGAGGGAGGAGAACTTGCCATAAATACCAGTGTGCTCAGATGTGCACGGGACAGGGAATCCTCGGTAAAAGCCCTTAACTAATTCTTTTCTTTGTGAAAGTCTAGGAAGTAAAGGTGCAGGCAATGTGCTCACTGATATTTGACATTTTATGACTGGCAAATATTACCCTGGTATCATCACATATATACCCCCTAGATTTCCTTTATCACTGGAAGGCAAAGGAGAAAGTTTAAGATCAATTCAGAGAACAGGCACACTAAAAAATATGAACAACTGTGTTAGGGATTTTTAAACAGCAGAATTCATTATGGTAACTGTGAATGGCTCTGTAGAGTTCCCGATTTCCTGCTTATCCCATTAACTACAGTATATTTGTATCATGAATGACTTGACTTTTCGTTTGTCGACAAAAAGAGACGAGTAATTAAATAATTACAGAGAGCAAATGCTCTTTACTGCTAGTGAGGCAGATGTGAGGCAAAACAATGGGAAGACAACACAGCACCAGCAAAAGCCCTGTGGCTCTTTCATCCAACAGTTGGGAGAGAGCCATGTCTGTCACAGCTTTCTTTGTCTTAATCTGAGAACCCCATCTAAAGGCAGGTGTCTTTCATTGTCCCCTTGCTGCCAGCACCCAAATAGATTTGAGTTTCTTCTGTTGTTTTTGCATGTTAACAGCATTTTGATTTACTTATTTATTTATTTATGGCTGTGTTGGGTCTTCGTTGCTGTGCGCGGGCTTTCTCTAGTTGCAGCAAGCGGGGGCTACTCTTCGTTGCGGTGCGCGGGCTTCCCATTGCGGTGGCTTCTCTTGTTGCGGAGCACGGGCTCTAGGCGTGCGGGCTTCAGTAGTTGTGGCTCGCGGGCTCAGTAGTTGTGGCGCATGGCCTTAGTTGCTCCGCGGCATGTGGGATCTTCCTGGACCAGGGCTCGAATCCGTGTCCCCTACATTGGCAGGCGGATTCTTAACCACTGCACCACCAGAGAAGTCCCTTAACAGCATTTTAATTAACGATTTTCTAAAAATGTAGTTGAATTTTTCACACTGTGTGCTTTTACGTTGGGATATGCAGATGTACTCAGGTTGAATTCCTGGATGTCAGAGTTGGAAGAGTTCTTTCTAGATGGGTCAACATACTCAGAGAGTATGTACTCTAAAGTCAAGTAGCCGTTTATTTGCCAATACTTGATGCCTGCACACTTCCATGCCGGGGGCTGGATATAGAAGAGGCATGTAGCATGTTTTCTACCCAACTCTGAGGCTAGTGCTGTAGTATCTTAACTAAGAACCAGTTCTCTGGGCCAGGAAGAGAGATCCACTGCCTAAATTAGGTGGTGTCAAAAGGAAATTTGGAACATGGAAAAAAAAAAAAAATGAACACAGCAGAGAGAAGGGTATTTCAAGCAGAGAGGGGTCATATGCAAAAGCCCACAGCTGAAAAGAGCATGGTTTTCTTAGGAGGTAGAGAATTTTGACTATGTGTGAGAACTCTGACTACACACTGCAATAACCTGAGAAACTTTAAAATATATGGATGCTGGGATCATCCTCAGACCTTCCTGCTTTATTGACAGGTAAGTTGAGATTCAAACTTCCTCATACTTCTCAACAATAAAGATTGAGTATATATTCCTTCTAAAATGAGAAAGAACAGCCCTCCCAAAAGTCCCAACTATGTATAAAACTTTGAAGGTCTTCTTATCGACTCCTGTGATTTTACAGAAAAAGAAGATGAGAACTAAAGGGAATTGATCTGCTCATAAACATACCAAAAATTTCAATCAAAGCTGGCATTTTCTGAAAGACATTTTTTGCACTCTCCATTTATAGGATTAAGTACATTAATTTGGGCCCCATAAGTATTAGCTGATAAACAATATTTACTGTAGAGCATAAAATATGTAATCTGATAACTATCCACTTTTAGCCAACACCTATGTTCTAGGTCAGCTGTGCTTTTCTTGGTCTTGACTTAACCCCGCTTCTCTTGGAAAAAGTTGTTTCCACTGTGTATTGGTCAACTCGGCCTGACAGAACAAAATACCACAGACTGAGTGGCTTACAAAACAGGCATTTATTTTCTCACAGTTCAAGCCCGTGTATTTCATAGTGAATACAAGCAGATCTTTCAGTACAGGACTTTAAAAGGAGGCAAGGGTTAACTCCATTTTGATTATTGATTGTGTGATTTACCAGCTGTATATTATCGCCTTCCACTTGATGGATTAGGGTGTGTTTTGCCTAAACACACCTTTGAAGTCTGGCTCCTGCCCGCCTGGCAGGAAGCAAGATGTGAAATAGACTCTATACGCAACAGATCCATTTGGCTTTTCTTTCCTGGATGATGGAGAGTTTAAAAATAAGGCGTGAGTTATGAAATGCTCCAAGTATTCAATACCAGACTGTTTAAGAAATTAAAGATTCATAGCAGGCAACACAAAATAGAGAAATCATTTTGACTTGGGAATAAACAAAACAGATTTCTAATCCTGACTCCCTCTCATACTCTGAAAGAAGGTGGAATTGCATGTCCTCTTTGAGCCTCAATTTCCTTACCTGCAAATTGAGGTAATAATATTAACTTCATTTGTACTATGAGGATAAAATATATTCATTCAACCCTCCTGGATACCTAACCAGTAGCAGTGTTTTAAATATTTAAAAACTAGTCAAATACGGGCACTGCCCAATCAGAATAGATGCTGCCCATTAAAAAACAACACATACACACTACTATATATAAAACAGATAATCAACAAGGACCTACTGTGTAGCTAAGAAACTCTACTCAATACTCTGTAATAACCTATATGGGAAAAGAATCTGAAAAAGAATAGATATACGTATATGTATAAGTAAATTACTCAGCTGTACATTGGAAACTAACACAACATTGTAAATCAAATATACTCCAATATAAAAAATAAATTTAAAAAAATAAAAATAAACCAAATAAACAAAAAACCTCAAACTCCAAAAAACTGTAGGTAAATTTCAGCTGACTACAGCCCTGGCCTGAATGAGCGTAAGAATAAGTGCTGGAAATACAGAAATTAATGGGGCAGGGTCCATAGCTTCCACATCTCGAGAGACTCAAAGTACTTGAGAGAACACCAGACACATGACAAAATAAATGCAATATAGTATTCTAGACAACAGGAGAGATGCCGTGTTGCGGGTGAGAGTGCCTGGCACAGATCTCGTTACATAGCAGGCAGTCTTCCCTCCACACTGGCCTCAGTAGGGAAATCAGTCTTTTTCATGGTGAGATCAAGTATCATTTTATGTAACATAAATGGGAGGAAGAGAGAAAAATAAGGAGGTGGAAAATGCTCACTTAGATTTTAAATAAAAGGAAACCCATTAAAAAAACTGAACCATCCAAGTCTTTACCTTGTACCATAGTGTATTAGCAGGTTACTCCCCACTCACATGTAATTTGCCACCGTTACCCAAACACAAGTTGTCTCAATAATCTAAAAATACTAATAACCTTTTACTACCAGTGATCCAGGCATTGCACTATTTTATATACATCATCTCGTTTAATCCTCTTTGAACCCACTATGAAGGTACTATTGTCTCTCGTTTATCAGATGAAAACTGAAGGTCAGAGAGGTAAGGTGAATTGGCCAAGGTCACTTGACAGAAGCTCTTGTAACCATTAAAGATGACTCCGGGGAACTTCCCTGGTAGCGCAGTGGTTGAGAATCCGCCTGCCAATGCAGCGGACACGGGTTCGAGCCCTGGTCCAGGAATATCCCACGTGCCACGGAGCGACTAAGCCCGTGTGCCACAGCTACTCAGCCTGCGCTCTAGAGTCCGCAAGCCACAACTACTGAGCCTGCGTGCCACAACTACTGAAGACTACGCGCCTAGAGCCCGTGCTCCACAACAAGAGAAGCCACAGCAATAAGAAGTCCGTGCACCGCAACAAAGAGTAGCCCCCGATCACTGCAACTAGAGAAAGCCTGCGTGCAACAGTGAAGACGCAACGCAAACAAAAATAAATAAACAACTAAAATAAATAAATTTCTAAAAAAAAGAAAAAATGGCTCCAGGTCACCATAGTGGATAGACCCAATGACCTCCTAGAGGTTTCAGGGCAGCCTAATCCTTTGCCTTTTTCTCATATAATGAGGATCTATTGAATCAAAAGACAAAGACTCTTCTCTAAAATGGGGCAGAAAACAGTGGGATCCCAACCTTAAAGAAGAACAGTGTCCTACTAGGAAAAGTTTTAAGGAAATAAATATGTTGTTGTATCAGAAATGATGACTTAATTCCTCCCATTATGTGAATACACAGGAAGGGAGGGAGGGAGGGAGGGAGAGAGAGACAGAAAGATTTGTTAGGAATGGGGAGGATTTTATCATTATCCTTGTATGTAAAGTGATTTATAATCTTCCCTGTTCCAAAAAATTATCTGAAGTGCTACCAACTTGGACTTCTTGGGTTGAATGTAGCACAGATATACGCCTTTTAAATAAAAGTGCTACTAAATAGGAAAAAAAGCAGTCTTTATGGTTGCATGCTCAGACACCAAAATAAGTCCAGAAGCTCTTCATCTTATGGTCTGCTGTGGAAGTCAGGATGCTGCCGGCAGGTAGCAACGCAAGAACATTGCCTCCTATTAATTCTAATCCAGATGTAAAACCAAAGTTCCAGGTCCAAGCCAAAGTCCATTGCTACGTATAGGGCGGAAGACGCAAAGAACAAAGCCGAGCTAGAGCTGGCATAGTAAACAGCTGCAAGAAGAAATAGGGTTGGGAAAATATTTGGGGGAGAATCCCACCAAAGGCCAGCTTGGCTGAAGGTGTAGCCTTACCATCTGAGGTTTCTTGCTGCAGAGGTTTTCCAGTTCAGCTTGTGGGCTTTGTCAAGCCTGCTGCCCATCAGCTGATAGCAAAGGGGAAACCAACAGTACCAGGAGCTTCCATTCCCAGCTGATTCCTCCCTTCATGGAAGTGATGAAATGATGGGAACATTCTGTCTTTTGGCTGTATTGTATAATACGAAAATTGCGCAAGTAGGGATGAATAATCATGAGCAGTTACATTCACACACGTTATACCAAACAATGAGCGCTCTCCAAAGCGGTGTGAAGCTGCTTAGAGTAAACATTCCAGCTACAATGCGTCTATTCAAATAAGATAAAAATGAACACTAGAAAATAACGGACTAGCCTTAGAAACGGAAGCCCAGAGAGTGTTTCAGACCTGAGCTTTCTGGCAGCACCCGCAGAAAAGACGATGGGCATAACTGCCAATTAAAGGGAAACTTATCATTATACCTGGCAAAAGGAAATCGTATTGATGGAAAAACTACTACGTGCCAGAAACTGACTACTTTATGCAATCATCTCATCAGACCCATATTTTAAAAAAGAAGATGGACCATTTATCCTAAGTCAGAACAGCAGTAAAGGAAGAGATAGATTTGAGAGAAGAGCATTCTGATTGTAATGTCTACCTGCTTTACATCACATAGAGGTTGTCTCTTCACAGGGATGTAACCCAGCCATGAACCAAAAACCAGCTTACAAAGGTTAATTCAGTTATCCTAGTTGTTTTAATCTCATTGACTTTCAAAAGCCCATCTGTTAATTCACTTAACAAATATTCATTCAGTTTCTAATATTTGTGCAAGGAATACATGGATGAATAAGACAGTTTTGCCCTCTACCCTCAAGGAACTTAGAGTTTAGTGGAAGGAGAGACACAATGAATAAATTAGAACAGATAAGAAGAGTATGCTTTTCCTGATGATGGCAAAAATGAAGGAGAAGATGAAGATAACAAAGGAGAAGGAGAAAGAGAAGGAGGGGGAGGGGAAGAGGAAAAGGAAGGGGAAGACTTTCTGGGGTCTCTCATTCGCTTAATTTTTCATTTGGATTCCAGCAACAAATATACAGGCTCAAGCTCAAAACACTGTCTCAGCATGATTAACCACGTGACTTCAGGTGGGACAAAATTCTCAAATATATCGTCCCTACTTTGCTTGGCTTGGGCCGAAAGCTTTCAAAAATCCTCTCTGTGAACCGGTCTTGTGAACAGGAGGCTGTGCCATGGCTGCAGCAGAGCCTGGAATAGATGAGGATGAACTTCAGTTGTGGACAAGCTTGAGACACGGAGGACAGTCTCCTGGCTGGCGTCACCTTCTCACCCCTCGGCTGCTGCTGAGTGCGGGAGCATCTGTTCCTCGGTGGGGAGGGATGTAGCAGAGGTCAGAAGCAAGTGAACAAACACGACTTTTACGAGAAGAAAACCCAATTTCTTTCCTGGCACCCAGGCAGCTGCATCAGTAACGGCAAAGGGGATGGATAACCAAGATTCATTTGCCGCTTGAGAAAGTGCACACAGAATGGTCAACACACTTGTTTGCTTTTAATAATGATTAGACGCAAAGTGGAGAATGTAAAGCTCTTGAAGCTGCAAAGAAAACAGTTGACATTCTACCTGCTGTGAATTCGCACAGTGTTTTTATTTCCACAATCTCTTTTGGAAAGAGTCCAGGAACAAGTTGGAAAGCAGTGAGTTCTTAGAGCCCTGCAGGGAGATGGGCTGCCCCCCTTCCTCAGAGCAGCCAGAATGCTCTTGTGTGGTGCCATGTCTCTGACCCTAGCGCCAGCCATCACCTGCACCCCCTGGGAAAAATGGTACCCGGCTGAATCCTGAGTAGACAGAACTGCCTTTTAATTCTGGGTCTACTCCCTGCTGGCTGTGTGACCCTGAACAAATTACTTGACCTCTCTGAGATAAGATGAGTCCAAAATCCATGGTGGCAGTGGCGCTGGAAAGAAGAAATTACAGAAGTGGGAAGCAAAGTAATAATAGTATGCAATTAACTGCCTCGCAGTTGGCTTACTGCCGTCCATTTATCAGTTATAATAATCCTTGTACCTAAGATAAACATCTTTAGCTTCATTTGATAGAGACTGAGACTCAGACAGGGTCAACAGTTGCCCAAGGCCACATAGTAAGTGGTATGGTCAAGATTCGAACCCTAGTTAAAAATATTTTCCCTTGTTCCATCCACCCTTGTCTAATGTTCCTGCTTTGGGACTTGGTCACCGATTGAATGTGGAGGGAGTGGGTGAGAGGGAGGAGCCCAGGATACCTCTCAGGGTTCTGGGGTCAGTGGGGCAATTCTCTGGGAAGATGGGAAGGAGAACTGCAAAGTCCATGTGGGCACCTAGGGTGTGTTTTGCTGTCCGATGGATGGCCATGTCTCCGTCTTCCTCTTTATTTCCCTAGCTCATTTCTCCTTTACCATCAGCCTTCCCCAAAAGTTAGCTGTGCTTTTGGTCTCTGTTGAGGCAACTCCCACTGTCTCCTCAGTGGAACGTAACCTGGTGTGTACGTTCATCACTCTACTAAAAGTACTCAGCCTCCTCCATTACTGGAATGTCATTTCCCTTTAGGTTGCCTGGGCCACGCTGTGCTTTCCTCTTTCTATCTCTCTGACTCTCCAGATGTCAGTCATTGCCTGTAGCTCATCATCCGGCTGCATTCGATCACCATCCCTAGGGTTTTGTTGTGAGCTCTCTCCTCTTCTCCCCCTCCTCTCCTTTTTTCTCCTCCCTTTTCTTCTGTTCTCTTCTCCACTCCTCTCCCTCCCCCCCCCCCGCTCTTACTAAGTGATCTCATGCACTTCTGCGGAGGCAATTATTATTCAATTACATGCTAAAGGATCCAAAACTCTGACTCCTTGTCATGTCTAATTTACTTTTCCATTGTACAGACACGATGGACCCTCTAAAAGGCAAATCTAATCACGACTGCCCTTAGCCCCAAACAGGTCATGGCTCCTCATTGTTTAGAATAGAGTCCGTCCCTAAGATCTGGACCATGAGTAGCAGAACGGCCATATACTTCACCACGTGCTCCCTTGCACCTTGCGCTCTAGCCAGCTCGGCCACGTTGCACACCAGGTCATGTGCATATACCTTTGCGCTTCATGTGTGCTGAAACTGTCTTTATCCCCATCTTCATCTGGCTAAATGTCTTTCAGGTCTCAGCTTTAAGGTCCTTTCTTCTGGGAAGACTTCTTCCCCCACCTTTCTCCAAGACTTGGTTAGGGCCCTACGTGTGCTTTCTTAATAATCAGAATGCTTATCCCAACACAAGTAATTGTCTATTGTTTTCCAACCAAGGCAACTGTGCCTTCTTTTATAACAGGGATCGGACATTCCCATCACTGCCTCCCAATGCCTGTCTGGAGTGAGAGGTCAACATCATTTTTTAATTTAAAAATAAATAGGGCAATAATCAGTGGATGTTAAGGACTGAATTGTGTTCTCCCAAAATTTGTATGTCGAAACGCTAACTCCAAATGTGACTGTATTTAAAGCTAGGGTTTTTAGGGAGGTAATTCAGGTTAAATGAGGTTATAAGAGGGGGGTTAATTCAATATGACTGGTGTCCTTAGAAGAAGAAGAAGAGAAACCAGGAAAGTGTGTGGACACAGAGAAAAAGGAAAGTGTGTGGACACAGAGAAAAAGGTCATGTGAGGACACAAGAAGGTGGTCAACTGAAAACCAAGGAGAAAGGCCTCAGGAGAGACCAAGTTTGGGAGCACTTTGATCTTGGACTTTCAGCCTCTGGAACTGTGAGATAAATTTTTGTCTTTTAAGCTACCTAATCCGTGGTATTTTTTTAAATGGAAGCTCTGGCAAACCAATACAGTTAGTAAATGGATATGGAAGTCTGACAACAAGAAAAGGCCTCTGAATCAGAGACGTGCATCTTGGAGTTACCTGTATTGAGATGATGACTGAAGCCAAAGAAATGGCTGAAATGACCCAGGTGATGTGTGTGAAGTGGAGAAGTCCTCGGGAATGCTGACGGTTACAGGTAGAGCAGAGAAGGAGGGTCCCTTGCAGAAGACTGAGTAGTATATTCCAAGGTGATGGGAGTGAAACCAAGAGGGTATGCCATGTTGGAAGACAAGGGAGGTAAGTGTTTGTGCTTGGTGGCATCTGAATCCCCAGGAAGGGCACAGAAGCATGTTCTGAAGAAGGCTGATGGGAAGGACATGGCTGCCTCAGAATGGGTGGATTCAGTGTTCGTTCTTTCCCCAATCCTGCCAGACACTTGCACGCCACCAAGCCTTTGCACGTGCTCTTCCTTGTACCTGGAATACCTCTCTCTGTTTCCTTTCCTAGCAAATTTAAACTCATCTTTCAACGTGTGCTCATTCAATCCACAAATACTTGTTGAATGTCTATAATGTTATGGATATTGATTCAGAGTCACTTAAACGTCATTTCCATCATGAGGCCAATTTCGTGCAGATGGAAAGTCCTCTTTCTCTGTGCAGTCATAGAATCCCATCACAACTTCCAACCCCCAATCCACTGAAATATGGACAACTGTTTACTCACTGTCTCTAGAATAAATTCTTGTTGTTGTTGTTGTTGTTTTTCACTGTGCCGTGCAGCTTGCAGGATATTAGTTCCCCAAAAAGGGATCAAACCCAGGGCCCCTGCAGTGAAAACGCCAACTCCTAACTACTGGACCTCCAGGAAATTCCCTTCTAGAATATATTCTTGAGAGTAGGAAATTTCTTTTATTTATCTCTGAATTTTTTATGGGTTGAATTGTGTTTCCCTAACATTCATATGTTCAGTACTCAAAATGCAACTTTGTTTGGAGATAGGGTCTTTACAAAAGTAATCAAGTTAAAGTGAGTTCATTAGGTTGAGCCCTTCCAATTACAACTGATATCCTAACAAAAAGGGGAAATTTGGAGACATACATGCACACAGGGAGGATGTCATGTGAAGATGGGACCCAAGCAAAGGAACTACCAGAAACTAGATGAGCGACCTGGAATAGATCCTTCCCTCGCAGCCCTCAGAAGGAACCAATTCTTTTGACACCTTGATTTCAGACTTCCAGCCTCCAGAACTCTGAGGCAATAAATTCCTGTGTTTATCCACACAGTTTGTGGTACTTTGTTATGACAACCCTAGAAATCTAGTGCAGAATTTATAACACTATGCTGTCTTTAAGTCAATTTACCTATTGACTCTGCCTTTTTATTTCTAAAGAAAATGTTTTTGACCTCTTATTTCATAACAGGCGTTGAGGAGGTAATGACGACCATCCATGGTTCCTGTTACAAAAGTGGTTACATTTACCTTGGTTGGAAAAAATAAATGTTATGTTGGGAGTATCGATCGTTGAATGGAGGAATGAATGTGAGTCTACACATGTAAGGCAAAGAACTTTCCATCGTTCTCCAGTTGTTATCAGTTAGAGAAAGAAAGGTCAGTTACCTCTCTCATGATAAGAATGGCAGTCTCATTTTATACTCACCAATTAACTAACTTTCTAAATTGGACAGAGTTTCCTCCAGAAAGTTCTGCAGTGATCCTGCTCAATTCCTACAGGTCAGAGCTTTTCCTGTTCCAACATCTACCCAATCAGCACTTCCTAAAATTTGGAGAGATTGTAAATAATGGGGGTAGAACCACTCACGGAGGCATGAAATGACTGCCAAATTGCTCTTCAATTTTTAAATTGCTTTGACATAAGCAGCAACTTTGAAAAGGACAAGCTTAGTGTGTGTCAGACCACCAGTGTTCTGCAAGAAGATTTCAGGGAACATTTTACGTATGACATACCACAGGTAACTGGCAGCTAGGACACAGCCACAGGCGCACCTGGCATTGAGGGGAATTACTAAAGTGCTAGGATTTGAAATGGATGGTTTACTCTCTTTTCCTCCTCCCATTGCAGACTCTGCTAACCAAGAATTTGAGTTTATCTATTTATCCCCTGTACCGGGAGTGTCCTAAGGGAGAGCTAAAGAGTTCCTAGGGGATAATCTCATCCTTTGCTTTCTCCCTACCTGATTGCTTTCCACATTTACTAATTTTTAAGATACCCACCATAAGGTTCTCTCTGTGCTAAGTTACGTGGACACAAAGGCCAACGTGACCCGGCGTCTGATCTCAAGCATCTCATAGTCCAGTTGGGAAGCAAAATAGTAAGTTTTCTCCCACTCGTTCCTCTGCGTGCCTATGGTGAGGAGCGCATAATTGTGTTAGAGCAAGCATCATTCATCTACCACTTTACGTGTGGTAGAGCTATGAGGAGGTGAATCCACCGGACAGCACATTCCCTGCCACCTGGATAAACCTATGAGAATAAAGGTGATCTCTAAAGAAAAGTGGTGATGAACACCAGACAGAAAGATACCAACAGTACCAAGTCACTTGTCCCTGTACTGATATACCTGGGATTCTCTAGTCGGTATTCTTACAATAAATTTTTGGTTTTGGCTCTTTGGGTGTTGTGGTTGTTTTGTTTAATTTAGATTAGGCTGACTTTTTTTTACATTTCAAATGGAAAGAACCCTGGTTAATATGGGGATTGTACTGGAAGTTGGGATAAAAGCTTTCGGAACCAAATTGTGCAACTGGCTTCGTCCAGATAGGATAGGGGAATCTTAATCCCTCCCTCCATCCTCGGCAGGGATGCTACAAACATTTTGTTGCCAGATAGCACAGCATCTGGTTACAGGTTTCTTGCAGTATCTTGGGAGTACAATCTTGTGTCCCCCAAAAACTGGAACTTGAATGACTGGGTAGAGAACTGTCAGCATATGGGATCGTAAGCTCTGTTTTTCAGTCTTCAGTAAACTTCCACATCAAGGAGACAAATTGGTCCATCTGAAAGCAGAAAGAAAACTGTATGCACCTTTGCATAAGAAACACTTTCTTGACGGCCTCAGCAATGCGAGACGGCAAAGGTAAGACAGTAAAGTATCCTGTAGGATTGCAAAACTAAGTTTTCTACCCCATGATAAAGTTAGTAGGAGCAAAATCAGGGCAGTGAGAAATGTGGCCAAAGATGAGTTTCTCCTCCATCTGACAAAGGCAACAATTCCCCTGTGGCAGGAGGAACTTGGATCCAGTTGTGGGGAAACATGAGGATTAGCTTTGCCTTATCACCCTATCCTGTCTCTCACTTTTCTCTGAGGCAAGAGTCAAGACAGAGCCATTAATCAGAGGCCAAGGAGGATGGCCAGAACGCCAGGTCTATTGATAAGCAATCAAAAGGGTAAGGTCCTGCTTCAAAGCTAATGACCAGACATAGCTGCTGGCATCAGTCCTACAGTCTTTAGAAAATGAAACAGTCAGATAGCTGACTGGGATTTTAAGGGATATTTATGGCTAGAGGAACAACAAATATCACACAACAAGGCCTGGATTGCTAGTCCCTAGAATAAACCCCAGGCTCAGTTAAGTATATTAAGGAAAGGTTCAGCCTCAGAATGGGAATTCTCATAGTACTGCTCCTCTTAGAAAAGGCCAGAAATGATGCTAGATGACAGACTTCACCCAGTAGGCAGGTCCTGTGGCAGCCATGTTGGCTGAATGAGGAACTTAGTCTATTGCAGACAAGACAACAAAGGATGAGCATTTCTATCTCTATGCATTGAAGTATTGTGGCCACTGCATTTCACTTCCTCTTTCTCCTTTTTCTCCATGGGATTCTTATTTTGACTATTCTCTTTTACCTCAGACATGTATACTACAGGAAGCAAATAGTTATATTTGTCATCTTAAAAGCCTAACATTTGCAAAATCTTTCTAAGTTCTAACAAGTTAGAGAGAGAAGGGCAAAGCATTTGGACTTGGGGATGAAGGCAACATCTGGACATGGTCTTGGAAGCAGTAATTTTGTCTATACTCAGTGTAGCCGCACTTTATTAGGTGGGAGCATCTTGGGAATTTAATGCATGCTAACAAGTATTTGTAAATATGCTGGGGGGGATCAAAAACTAGATTGTATACACTACACAAGTGTTCTTTCTTTCTGGTAATTAGAAGTCACTACTTTTGATCACCACAGATAGGGGCACAAGTCCAGATGGAGTCCTCTCATATTATTCTTCCTCTCTTGGATTATTTCAAGACCAATCTGAGTCTTTATTTGGGATTTTTCTGCTACAACCATTGAGGAAGTTTCTTTTCTTATTTTCAGGAGCCTTGGAGCTTCAAGGATGAATCCCTGGACAATTTGATGACCAATTTATCTTTTTAGGGAAAGACAGAATTGAGAAAGGGACAGAGACAAGGTGAGTCCAACATTGAGTTTCCAGTTCTGGTCTCTGATGCCCTTGGAACATTTTTAGTTCTTCTGGCTCATCCTGTAATTATGTGAACCAAGCAAGTAGCTTTCCAGTTAATTCCCTTTTTCATTAAGTTTGTCACTCCCAGATGAAGGAGTCTGGAAAGGTACCCTCATATTTTCTACGGTGTCATTGAACATTAGTGTAACATACTGGATTTTTTTTTTATCTAACAGAAAAATTTAATCCAAATTTGTAACTCATGGACCACTGTTAATAAAGAGAAAAGCACCATAAAAGGAAGAATTTATATGAATCCTTATTAACAGTTTTCCAATTTAAACACTTATTGTTCTCACAAACATTAGGACTCAGTGAGGTATCCTATACATTCACTCAGATAATAATATAATATTATATGGCTAAAAGGCAGGAGAGCAGAGTGGTTAAGACCCTGGACTTCACAGCAGACTAGCCCTGGGCTGGATCCCTACTCTACCATCTACTTATGTTATGGCTTTAAACAACTTAATTATCCTCTCTCAGCTTAATTTTCCTCATCTTTAAAATTAGCATGCTTTATGAATGTTGCAAGGATTCCCACATAACATAAGCAATACTTTTCGCATCACTGTTGCACAGAGTTCATGATGAATAAATGGTATTCTCGTGAGACTCTGTCATGTATTGAGATGTTGCACACACAGAGATTCCCGTGTACATCAGTGCATTCCCGTGTGCATCTGTCACACATCCCTTCACGCAATGGTCTCTGGTCATTATTCCGAGTTTTATAACATCTTGGTACTAATCAATAACAGAGCCTCTGCAACCCCTCTGTGCAATGCTGAGTGCTATGGGGCATCTCCGGATGATGCAAAAAAGGCCTGAAGCCAAGTAGAGGCGCAAATAATTTAGACACTCAAGGGCTTGCTTTCCAACGCACCCTTCCTCCTTTTCCATTTCATATGTAACCAGCATAACACAATTATGAAAAACTCAGTTAAGATAAGCTTGTCTCTAAAAAATAAACACACATTCAGTTTATACCATTTCTTAGAACTAGTTTAGCAGAGGAAAAAAATTTCATAATACTATTAAATTTCCCATTCAACTTTCAGCCTGAGAACAAGAGCTGCTGGCAATAATTGCTTTTTTAATGGCTTGCTGCAACCCAGGGTAAACTCTGCTGTTATTATAGTCTTGCAGGGGAAGTACCTTATGATGAGATTTTTGGACAGAGCCAAAATATCATTTTGTACTTTCTGCCTCTTTCCATGAAAGCTTTTCAGTCTTTTATTTCTGACATTTATCTAGTTAAGTGCATTTAGAGAAATTATCATTTTCCCCGAAAAGCTAAGCAGACAAATAGGAAAGTAAGAGGGCCACAGAATTGTTCTTCAACTTGATTTGGAGAGCTCATCTACCTGCAAGTCGCACCCCTGCCTCACTCTGTGTGTCTGCTTCATCTCACTCTGCAAACCTGCTTTTCAGGTTTCTCTGTGCACATGGCAAGTAAGTGGCCTCGAAGCCCAGACGTGAAATGACCTTAACTCTCAGTAGGCATATGCATCCAACTACATGGTTTCCAAACACAATGTTCCAGTTCTAAATTCCAGGGAAAGAGATCTAATTAGCCCCTTGTGGGCTAGGACCTCCCCTGTTTAATCAGTTCTGGCCAGGGAGGAAAGCTCATGGAGTGTAAACATGTCTGCTTCACGAGCAGAAGGAGAAATAGTCGTTGGATAAGAAGCTACGAGCTAAACAGATTCCCCAAAGAGGTCTCTTTCAACAAGATTTTCCCAGTTCACTAAGGAAGAAACTGACACCCAGAAAATTTCAGTAAGTTATCGTCACCCAGTTGATGAGTATGTAGATTTGATCTCAGGTCTCTCTGACTATGAAGCTTGTGATTCCAATTAAATTAGTAGTTTTTGAAGGACACTATAATCCATTGGATTTAAAAACATTTATTTTTAATGGGTAAGTAAAAAGTAAATTAAGGTTTACATAGATTTAATACGCAGACTCACACTGAGCCTTTGACTTGGTTCTTATATCAAATGGTAACAGTATTATAGAGACCGGGCACAGATCTTCCGCTTGGGGAACTTAAAAGTGGCACCCATGGGGAATTCCTTGGCGGTCAGTGGTTAGAACTCGGCTCTTTCACTGCCGGGGTCCAGGTTCAGTCCCTGGTCAAGGAACTAAGATCTCACAAGCTTCGAGGCGTGTCCAAGAAAAAAGTTTGCACCCACTCACTTATTTGCTTACAGGTTATTCCAATGTATTTCATTTTGTGTGCCTACAAAGAGGATTCACAGATTATATGTAGTTCTGAGTAATGTAACTCAACAACATGGATAAATGATGTAAAAAAAAAATCCCTGCAAAGAAATCATAACTTGAACATAATGATAATGCCCAAAAAGGAACCAGTGAGAAAATGGCCCAGTTATTTGAAATATGGATTGAAAAGCCACTATTCTTAATGATAAATCAAGTGTATAGTGAGCCTTGAGATACTGGCTAAAAAGAGCATAAAGCCATCGCAGTTAGGAAAACATTTAACATCTAAGTGTGCAGAACATTATTAATAATAATATGCTTCAGTGAAGAAAATGTCTCCCTGTACTAGGAAAAAATAAAGTAAAAGGACATTATTTTTAAAACATTATTTATTTCATATTTACATCATTCATTTTCCATTTATATTTTGAGCATTATTATAGCATATTAGGTTGAACTAAATGAAATGGCCACTTTTCATAGGTCAAAAAGGTTGAGCATTGGCAATTTCATACTGTTCAACCTATATATATGTATATATATACATATATATATAAAATAGTTGTTACATATGATTTGGAGTAAATAAATATGCATCTATTGAGGGTATTAATAGAATTTTAAAAAATTTTATTTTATATTGGAGTATAGTTGATTAACAATGTTGTGTTAGTTTCAGGTGTACAGCAAAGTGATTCAGTTATACATATACATGTATCTATTCTTTTCAAGGAAGTAAGTCAGAGAAAGACAAATATCATTTTATATCACTTATATGTGAAATCTAAAAAAATGATACAAATGAACTTATTTACAAAACATAAACAGACTCACAGAATTTTTTGGATAGATGAGATTTAGGATTAACAAAGTTTGTGGACCCCTGTCTTATCATGTTAGACTGGGGGAAGATTCAATGAGATGACAGCATTGAATGCTGTAAGAATAAGTAATTAAGATAATCCTTTCTTTACTACAATAAAGTGTCATCTTTATCGTAAATCAGATAACCGTACACATGTTGCTATGTTTTTAGAATCTCACTTCTGTTCCACGGTCAGTTTTATTTACCATTAACATAGTTTCTTAACTAATACAGTTTCATATTAGATCTTGATATCTGGTAATGAATAAACTCTAGTTTTGTATTCCTTCCAAAATAAATAATTTCCGAAGAGATGAAGAATTTCTGAAGTCAGAGAGAGGTCATAGGTTTTGGAGCAGTGGTTAGAAACCAGACTGAGAGATTCACATTCATCAATATAAGAAGGCATAAAAGTACATGTGGGGCTTCTCTGGTGGCGCAGTGGCTAAGAATCCGCCTGCCAATGCAGCGGACACAGGTTCGAGCCCTGGTCCGGGAAGATCCCACATGCCGTGGAGCAAATAAACCCGTGTACCACAACTACTGAGCCTGAGCTCTAGAGCCTGCGAGCCACAACTACTGAGCCCGTGTGCTGCAACTACTGAAGCTCGCGTGCCTAGAATCCGTGCTCCACCACAAGAGAAGCCACCGCAACGAGAAGCCCACGCACCGCAACTAGAGGAAGCCTGCGCGCAGCAACAAAGACCCAATGCAGCCAAAAATAAATAATAAATTAATTAATTTTTTTTAAAAAAGTACATGTGGACAGGGAGGGGGGCAAAAAGACGAATTCTCTTTGGCAAAAATGTAGACGGTAAGGAGACATTTACTATTAAATAAAGCCTCGTTCTTTACACAGAGGATAGGCATCGAGAGGTCCGCAGAAAGGAGGCAGATGTTAAAGGCATACTTTCACAGCTCCTGCCTGGGTCTTAGCCCAGCTCCTTGTCCACTTCCTGTGCCCCTGAAGACCCTCTAAGTCATGTGGAAGGACAGTGGTGGATTTCAATGGTGATCCCCTGCTTTTCCCATAAACATTAGAAGCTTTGCATATTTATCTGGATAAGATACAAAATATGTTTCTCACTGCCCTTCTAAGATCTCTTCCCTTTCGTGCCCACCAGCTTTCTGCCCTCTGCCAATATACCATGCAGATTTAGAAAAGCAGGAGTGAGTCTATTTCTGTGAAAAATTAGGAAAAAAACCCCACCTAAATGTTGTTCAGTACCTTTAAAAGTGAAAGAAGTGATATGAAAAACGTATGCCCAGTGGCATGAACCATCACACACACACACACACACACACACACACACAGCTTTAAGATGTAATTTTTTTTTTTGTCACTGGTACAGAACTCAGTAGATAAGACATTAGCTGAATGCATCCTAGGGACATGGTTACTATTTTTTGGAATGGAAAGTGAGAGACTATTTAAAAGGAAGCAGAAATCTATGGAGGGTTCTAGATATTGATGATGACCCCTCCCACCCCCCAACATATATATGCACAGAAGTTTGCAGCAATGCAGTGTTTCACATCTTTCCTCTAGCATTAGTGAAGCATATGCCTCTCATGCTGGTTAATTTTAATTGCTTATATATAATAGTAAGATGAAAAAATCCTTATTTGGAATTACTTGGAAACGACTGCAATATAACTTACAATTAGTGAAAAGGCTCACCTTTTGTCCTTGGCTGAATTTTTATTTCCTTAATATTTTTGTGTGTCTGGATTACTTTGTTTTATTATTAAAGAGTACAGTTAAGTAAGTTCTGTGCTTTTCCAAATCCTTCATGAAAAACATTGATGAATTACTGAGTGATCTTGCCCAACTTCCGCCTGTTATCCATGCTTGAAATAAATCCAGATGCTTTGCCCGCATTATCCTAATCAGAAGGCACTTAATCCCTAGTGTCAACTAGTAGAACGATTCATAGGAGTGTAGAGGAATTAACCAACTGTTCAAGTTTCCTCAGAAGACGTAGCCCTTCCCTGTGACAGAAACGTCACCTTTAAGAATTATAAGCATTATGATTTCACAGGAAGATTTATATCGAAGACATGGTCAATTCTTCCAGCATTTACAGACCTCCACTTAGTCTGATTTGGGAAAGAAGCTCCAATAACTGACAACTGAATCAGTATTTTCAAATGGCTTTGATTGCATAGTCTCTCATTTAACCCACAAAGCCTCTTCATGAAGGAGGTTGTTTATTATCGTTATGATAATTATTCCCATTTGGATTTTACAAGTAGAAAAACTGAGGGGCCAGAGAAGCCAAGTATCTTTTTTTTTGTTTGCCTAGTATCTTAAATAATGTTACACAGCAAGAAACTGGCAGAAGTAGAACTCTCACTTAACCTTAGACCCCTTCCCTTCACTATGTTTATAGCTACAAGAAGAATGTGCCTAAAATTAGCCTCCTAAAGGAAATATATATGTATATATTCAATATGGATGTATATGTATATATACATGTATATATATCTTGAAAACATATTTATATCTTAACCATATATTTATATCTTTAAAAAGCCACAATTTTTGAAGTGTAGAAAATGGATACAACCTGAAAGTTTATCATAACGAAATAGCTGAATACCTTTTGCTATATCTAGTGTCAGTCAGTTTTCAGTAGGTTATGATATAGTAACAGATGATCACAGAAATCTTAGTAGCTTCCAACTACAAAGATTTTGTGCATATTCCTGTCCATGGGAGTAAGATACAGCTCTGCCCCACCTCTTATTCCAGGATCCAGGCTGAAGGAGCAGCTTTCAGCTGTGATTTGGTGGGCTGAGGCAAAAATAAAACACCAGTCACGGAACCACATGATGACCCTGGAACGTTCTGCTTGGATGTGGCATAAGTAACTCCCACTCATTCAATCAGCAAAAATAAGGCATATGGATAAACCTAATGCCAATGGGAGGTGAAATCTTCTCCTACGAAGAGGGGCTCCAGGGAGGGGCTTTGTAGATATGAACCTCTTAGAGTACAGCAAATATTTTAATCAACTGAAACAATATTATGCCTGTACATATTAGGTAATATTACACAGGCTTTTGAAAATGAGATATTTAATCTGTATTTAATGACCTGAAGAAATACTTATGATGAATATTCTTCCATGATAATTGCCATTTGTGTCCCCCAAAATGAAAACTCTATGGGGGTAGAATTTTTCTCTGTTTTGTTCACTAATGAATCTTAACTGCTTTGAGCAGTCTTGGAAAAGCATAGACCCATGCTAAAAATGTACTGAATGAGTGAATAAATGAATTTTCTTCTAAGCACAATTTTATATTCATATCAATTGTATGCAATATTTAAATCATCTCTTAGTCCTAAGTATTTTCCTATTTCTCTTATATTTTATTCTTTGACTCATTTGTTATTTAGAAACTGTATTAAATTTTCAAATGTATCATTATTTTAATTTATACATTAATTAAATCAAAATTATAAAAATGATGTTTGCTAAAGAACTTTCGATATATGTTGAGATTTTCTTCATAGTCTCATGGATTGTGAATATTCATAAATGTTCCCTATAAATTTTAAAAGTAGTGTATAGTCTCTAATTTTTGGATATAAGGTTTCTTTCCATGCCCAGTACATCATTTTATAAACTGTGTTATATAACTCTTCTATATTCTTGCTTAATTTTTTCACCTTGAATATCATTTATTAAGAAAGTGTTGTTAAAATTTCACACTATTTATTTCACACTTGTACATGTGTTTTGTTATTCTGTCAATTCTGTTTTATATATTTTAAAGTTATATTGCCAAGTGCACATAAGTTTAGAATTGTTATAACATCCTGCTAAGTTAAACTCCTTAATGCCATATAATAATATGTCTCTCTACTGATACTTTACCTAAAAGTCTCTTTTGTTAGATATCACTTTACCAATAGCATTCCCTTGGTTTTTGTTTGCCTTTTATAGCTTTGTCCATACCTTTCCTTTTTTTTACTTCATATGTTGTCATCTTTTAGATCAGTCTCTGTTATAATATTGATTACTAGACTTGCTTTTTCATTCTATCTGGAAATTTTTAATAACTTGTAAGCTTTGTCCATTATTAGAGTAGGCCAATCACATAGTAGGCTCTTAACAAGAAGTATGTTGAAAAAGTACGAGTGAATAATTGAATACATTTTTGTGATTACTGATATACATATTTTTAAAATTTTTTATTTTATTTCATTTATATATTTTTGGCTGCGTTGGGTCTTCTTTGCTGCATGCGGGCTTTCTCTAGTTGCAGCGAGCGGGGGCTACTCTTCGTTGCGGTGCCTGGGCTTCTCATTGAGGTGGCTTCTCTTGTTGCGGAGCATGGGCTCTAGGCGTGCGGGCTTCAGTAGTTGTGGCACGTGGGCTCAGTAGTTGTGGCTCGCAGGCTCCAGAGAGAAGGCTCAGTAGTTGTGGCACATGGGCTCAGTTGTTCCATGGCATGTGGGATCTTCCTGGACCAGGGCTCGAACCCGTGTCCCCCGCATTGGCAGGCAGATTCTCAACCACTGTGCCACCTGGGAAGTCCCGATTACTGATGTATTTGAATATATTTCTATTATTTTATTTTTTACTGGCATTATGTATATAAATGATATTTATATGTATATAAATATTTGGATTTATTTCTACTATTGTATTTTGCTTTCTGCTTGACTTGTTTTTCTCTTAATTTTTTCCCTATTTCTTGCTTTATTTTCTATTAAAATAATATTTTTACTCTTAATTTTTTATTCTTTCTACTGCTTTAAAATGTTTGTACTATATTTGCTTTCTTTTAACCATTACTCTTAAAAATTCGACTTACATAATAAATTAAAACCATATCAATTTACTCATGTATCTAGTATTCTATCACACAATCCAAGAATCAGTTCATCTCCTTCCATATTTTTTATATTTTGGATATTTCAGTTCCACCTTGTTTTTTCAAGCCACTATTAACTGCTGTTATTGTTGTTTTGTATAACCAATGTTGGCGTAGATTTGCCCACAGACTTATACGTTCCTCTCATCACCATTCTTTGTCACTTCTTAGGTCTTCTTTCTGAGATCAGTTTTTTCTTCATGAGTTATCCTTTCCACGTTTCTTTCAGCGGTAGTTTGTTCATCTCACCTTCACTTTGGAATAATAGTATTGCTGGTATAAAATGTTACAGTAGTAGCTATTTTATTTCAGCACTTTGGACAGATTCTTTTCACTCTCTTCCAGCTCTCATAGAGAAAACTATGAGTCAAACTGCTATTCCTTTTTTGTAATCTGACTTTTTTTTTCAGGTTATCTTTAAGATTTTTGTCTTTAGCCTTGATGTATAGTGATTTGACTCTAAAGAATCTAAGTTTGGATTTCTCTTCCATCAAATCGACTACCTGAATCTGATGATTTGTGAATTTCATCACCAATTCTTTTGAAAGAATATTTTCCTCCATTGTCCTTTACTTTTTAAAATTCCTGTAATATCTAGATTAGGCTAGAGTTTTTCATTCTACTCTGCTTTCCTTCTAATACTCCTTCATATTTACATCCATCTCCGTTCTACACTCTTGTTAATTTCTTCATCTCCATCTGTCAAATTCCTGTTTTAACTCCCTGAACTATGCCTAACCCACTGCTCTTCACATTGTCTAAAATACTTTGTAATTTTAATGATCATATTTTCTTCCTTAGAGGTTTGATTTGTTCTTTTTAAACATGCCTGAAATTTTATTGGTAGTGTGTTATTCCTTTCTCATGTTTCTCATCTTTTATTTCTTTCAACATTTTAAACACACAATTTAGGTTACTAATGATTTTACTGTAGTTCTAGGGAGTCTAATTCTGGTATTGTTTCTGTGACCCGCTCTCATGGGGTGATGCATATCCTCCTGTGTTTTGCAGTTTTGGATTGTGAGGTCATCTTCT
The DNA here is from genome assembly GCF_009873245.2 of Balaenoptera musculus. Taxonomy (NCBI): domain Eukaryota; kingdom Metazoa; phylum Chordata; class Mammalia; order Artiodactyla; family Balaenopteridae; genus Balaenoptera; species Balaenoptera musculus. The sequence goes on along the minus strand of NC_045801.1, from coordinate 7,868,705 downwards.
GAGAGGCTTTATCTTCAAGAATCCTTGTAGGTCTGGGTTGCAGAAAGCGTTTTCATTTGTTTCTGGCAGGTACCCAAGGGTACTACTAACCCAAGATGACTTTACTTAATTTCTTAGCTTATGTTCTCCAGTCCACATAAACAAAGGATAAACAAAGGGAAACACAAAGCGCAAACAAAGGGTAAACTGAAATCCAAAACATACACGAATTGGGACTTCAGGAGTCTTTCTCCCCTCCCATAGATAGATAAACTTGCTTGTTTTTTTTATTTGCTGGTGAGCAGAATCTTTTTCGCTAGAAGCTCTTAGAAATCCTGGCCTTATTCAGGAGATCTCTTGTTTTCTCTCTCTCTCTGACTCTGCATTGCAGGCTCCTTTCATGTTTCCGGGCTCCTCGTGGTAAGCAGGCTACTTGGGGTCTCCATCTGGTGGTCCTAACCAAGGCTATGTTCCTTCTATTCCTATTTCTCTAACTGTCCCCAGGACTAAAGTTCAGATTAGCCATTCTGCAGGTCTATTATCTGGAGTTTGGTAGGCTGAGAATATTTGTCTACCCCTATTTTGTCCCCCATCTAAGCTTCATCCTTCACACAGCTTAGAAAAATAATATGTGTGGCAATATTTATTTGGCTCAGTTTTCTTCTATTTTATACAGTATGTTCTAGAAAGCATGAGGAGAAGAGGGGTGACTGACACCTATAACCTCCATCTATTTCACCCTTTAATAGCCCTGAGGAACAGGCAATAGATTTTAATATCAGTTTTTCCTTTTATCCCTTTCTGCCATTATTTGAAAATGATAGAGAGCCACGTAAAGATGAATGCACCAATGATAGGAATTACATAGCCCTTGAAGGCAGAAGTAGCTTCCTGCCACTCAAGTGTTTGCCTCTTCCATGAAGTGTCTGTGTTCTTTCTTTCCCAGTTTATAAAATGATAAACACATGAGAGATCCTGATGGCTCCAGAGGGAGCAGGGTGTCTAAGGTGAAAACAGATAATCTAGTTCATTTTTTTTCATTCAGCATTTACTTACTGATAATGTCTTACGGGACAGGCAACGCGCTAAATGCTATGGTGACAAAGATAAACACGACATCTCTGTCCCTTGAAGAGATCTCAGTCTGGTGGAGACAGGGACATAAATAGATAATTTCATACAGAATCCAAATTGCTGAGGAGAGAAAGGTATTTTCTGGGATGTGCAGAAGACCTTCTAGAGGATATGAAGCCACAAATGAATCTCCAAAAATTACTGAGAGTCGGTGCATTCCTTTATTTATTGATTTTTGATTGTGTGTTGGGCATTAAGATAGGCCCTGGACATATATCTGTTAATAACAAAGACATGGTCTCATCCACATGGGCTTGCATGCTACAACCCTGTACTTGCACTTCTGAACATTTATTCTACAAAACTAAAGATGTACACTCACAAAAGCCTACGCATAAATGTTTTATCAGTTTTATTCATAACAGCCCCAAACTGGAAGCGACCGTGATGCCCTCGAATGAGGGGTGGGTTGAACAAAGTGTGGTCCGTCCACACCGTGGAATACTACACAGTGGCACACAAGAATGTACTATTGATAAACACAACCACCTTGATGAATCTCCAGAGAATTACGCTGAGTAAAAAAAGGCCAATCTCAAAAAGTTACGTACTAGTTGATTCCATTTATATAACATTTGTTAAACGACAAAATTACAGAAATGGAGAACAGATTAGTAGTTGTGGGGTAGAGAGAATGGAAATGGGTGTGATTAAAAGAAGGCAACAGGAGGGATTCTTGCGGCGATGGCTGTTCTGTCTGTTCACTGCGGTGGTGGATACGCAACCTACACAGGTGCTAAAATGACACAGAACTATTAAACACACGAGTAGACATAACACTGGGGAGATCTGAATAAGATTAGGGATTGAATCAATGTCAATATCTTGGTTGTGATACTGCACTCTCGTTTTGCAAGATGTTGTCCTTGAGGGAAACTGGAAAAGGGGTACACAGGGATCTCTCTGTATTATTTCGTACAGCTGCAGGTAAATCTGCGAGTATCTCAAAATTAAAAAAAAAAAAATTAATTAACACAATCATTGAGGAAAAGCGACAGGGCTAGTCCAGTTTAAGCTGGCGCCTGTCCTGAACTGACATTTCGAGCTCATCTACAAGGCTGTCACCCTCTGTGAGCACATCTGCCTCTTGCCGCTCCTGGGAAACACTGGGCCTGTAGGAATGTTTTGCCCGAGGCAGAGAAGGCAGCCCTGAAGCTCAGTCTCCTGCAGGGCTGTTTCCCTGCAGCCAGAATTCTGTCCAAGGTCCTCAGCACTCACGGATGAGTCCGACCTCACTGCACTGCAGGACTGTAAGGTTGGTGGATATACCCGCCCATCGCACGTACAGTAACTTCCTTCACACGAGTGGAGAATCTGACCAGAAACAGGTTTCCTGCTCAGAAATGGCAACTGCATGTCCTGTTCACCAGTGGTCCTCAATCTTGGGGACCAGGCTGGACCCCTTAAATTTCTCCTTTGGGGTTCATCTCTCTTGCTCTCTCTGTGGCTAGTGTTATTGTGGATAAACACTCTGAGTTTGGAGCTCATTGCCTCTTAGGTAACAGGGGAATAATCCCCTTCCCCACCCCTATGGTTTACTTTGTGACTTAGCTTCCTCCATATCAGGGTTGTCTCTGGCTAATGTTGATTCAGCATCTTGGCCTGTGTGGGCTGCTGTCCTTTTCTCTCCTTACTATCGCCTGCACTCGTTCCCAAAGCAACATGCTTGGCCAAAGGCGGTGACGTCCCCTATCAATTTGAGGTGGAATCCTAGTGAAGCATGTGACTGCATTTCTCTTTTCTGCCATCATTGGAAACCGAAGACTGGCTGTATGAAGGTGACTACAGGTGAAGCACAGGTCTTTTTTTTTTTTTAGCAAAGGAAGAATGCTCCTTTATTCATCTTAGGAAGTCTATACAATCCTAATACTGAAAATTGATTAGGACTGAGGAAAAAGAAATTTACAGGTCAAATTTACTTGTAAATATAAAAGCAAAGAAGCACAGGTCTTGACTCAGCACAGCAGGGTGAGACGAGGGAGACATTCTGTGTGGAGATGGGTAAGCTGGTGATAAAGCTCCATGATGAACGATAAAGACCGAAAGATCCAGAAGGTGAAGGGAAGAGTCCCATTAGGTCATTTTTCTGTTCTGTTTTCTGCTCAAACATCTTTCTCAAGCTCCTTTGAGCCTAAGTGCTCAGAGATTGTCACTACCTGGAATGGTTAATACTTCTCAATTCTATTTAACTGAATCTTGGAAACATTTACAGCAAAAGCTCTCCTAAACTCGCTCTACCTAGCTGCCTGTCTGGTTAACCAGTATAATCCCATCCCTTGTAAAACATTCCTGACTGAAGCTGTCAGCAGAATGAACTTTAATATTCATCTAAGGTGCTTTACTACTCTCAACTGGTCTGCCATGTGCTAAGAATCCCGTATTTTTTGGAAAACTGTTTTGCAAACCAAAGACATTATTAAGGCAGAAAGAGATAATGTTGTTTCTAAGAGAACTACAATGAAAAAGTTTGCACCTTGCAAAGACTTCAAAAAATAATGTACATATATTGCTTTAAAAATTGCTGGACTATTACGTGTGGTCATTATAATTAGAAAAAAAAATGGAAGTGAGAACAAGAAAATCTAGAAGATGTCTGCATTGAGATTGTAGCTCAAGTGTCTTAAATTCTATCTTCACTCTAAAGGAAGAAAAAATGGAAAGAGTAGAAGATACTTCATGCAGGTCTTTTATGCTAGAAAGACAAAACAGAACCCTAGCAGAGAGTCTCAAAGAAGCAGCCTTGGTCTGCACCGCAGTTGGTAAATACATGTATATTTACCTTACAGTTTATATTTATATATTTGTATAATGTAAAATAAAACGTTTAAGGTATGTAGTCATATTCTTTTTATTATTTCCCACTTTATTCTTTTCCTTTAACCAATGAACCCCTGTTTCCAGTCACTTGTATCAGAGGTTCTGTGCATTTTCTTTATTTATGGCATTAGCTGAGAGCTTTGGTGAAGCAATAGTTAAGGGCAGGGGCTTTGGGATGGGAACGGGGCATGTAGCTTGAACCTTCGATGCCTCAGTTGCCTCACCTGTGAAATGGGTATAATACATGCCTCATTTAATACATGCTGGTGACAATTAAAATCATGATATTGATGAATTAGTAAGCAGTTACTAATTGCCAAGTACCGTTCTAGGTGCTGAGGCTACAAGACGAGTGGGCACAGCCCCTGCCCCACAAAGCTCACAGCCCACCAGGAAGAATGGACCCAACAGAGATCTCAGTAGATGTGTTCATTCAGCAACTATTTATTGAGCACCTATTATGCATCAATAACGTACTACAAAAATTGCTATAATGATCAAAATCGACCCTGTCCTTGCCATCCTAGTGGTTAAATTCTAATGGAGACACAGCTATCTCATATTTAGAATCCATAAAGTGCAGTACAAAGGAACTTACTGTCTCGTGGAGATGCACAGGTCAGGACTGGCTTCCCTGAGGAGTAAACCCGTGGTGGAGGTTTAGAATTTGCTGGAGAATTAACCAAACAAAGGGTGGAAGGAGGGCCAGCACTCCAGTCCGAGGACACCACGGTGGGAGGAGAGACCCACTGGCAGGGGGACACTTTGATAGACCTGCTCGCGGAGGCACAGGGAAGGGAAGCACCATGTTCATCTGGGTTTGGGGAGGTGGTGAAACCCAGGAAGGCTTCACAGTGGAGGTGACATTGGGCTGACTCATGACAAACAGGTAGGTGTTCTCCAGTTAAACAAGGTAAGAAGAGCTGTCCAAGAAAGGTTGCTCTGTGTACAAATGTCGGAGGTCGGGTTGGTGACAGGGGCGAGGCGAAATGGCCTGGAACAGGGCTGCAGAGCCCTGGGCTTGTGTGCGCTCCTCAGTGTCAGGGGAGGATTGACAGGTGGTGTCAGGAAGACCCCTGTCACTCTGCTGAGAGTAGGGGACAGACGGCAGCATGGCCAGGATGGAGAGGAGGAGATGACCCGGGAAGGCAGTGCCGTGATGCAGGGGACAGACCATTAGATCCCGGAAGGGGGACCTATCTGAGAAAGTAGAGGCAGGGCCTTTCTGAGTAAGGACAGGACTCCGCAATGAGCAGTGATGTGGCCAGGGACAGCCTGGTCCTCAGATGGGATCATAACAAAAGCTGACTGTGAGGAAACGCAAACAATTTACCTGCGACACAGGAGTACTTAAAAAGGCCTCTGCAAACAGTGTCAGTGAAGGCTTCATGGAACAAGTTGGCCCACGAGATGAGCCTTCAACAGTGCACAGCATTTTGGCAGCTGGCATTTAGGGTTGGGAGGTGCCCATCCAGAGGGTGTGAGCAAAGCCCCAGGGGGGAAAGCATCTTGGGGTGGAGAAACGCACTCTCAAGTAGCATTTCTTCCATCTTGTGCAGTGTCTGATTTATCTCTTCTGTGTTCTGCCCCTTTGGCTTCATCTCTGACAAGATTACTTTGAACTAATCAATACAAGATTAATCCAGGTGTTATCTAAAGTAGGTAAGGGCATCATATTTTCCAGATCCCAGGCAATACATTTCTGAAAGTGCTTTCCAATCCTCCACATAAAAATCTGGCAAAACTGGTGAAAGAAAAATGGGGGGGCTGTTCTTCTTTTAATTTATATCCAAAAATGACAGTGTAGCTGGGGGACCGCACAAATTATAATTCGATGTTTCTTTAGATCACTGATTGGCAATGGGGCAGATTTTGTCCTCCAGGGGCATTTGGCAGAGTCTAGAGACATCTTTGGTTATCAAAATTTCCAGTGCTCCTGGCATGCAGTGCGCAGAGGCCAGGGAAGATGCTAAACATCCTACAACGCATATAGAACAGTCCTGCAACAGAGAATTATCCAGCCAAAGAATTATCAATAGTGCCAAGATTAAGAAACCCTGTTTCAGCCCATGAAAGAACCCTCGAGATTATTCATCTTCTTACATTTCTATTTTTGCAGGTATGATGTGTAAAGTCACAGCTATGAAATGACCTGCACACAGTCCTTAGCAAATGGGGCTGGAACGCATGATCCTAAACCTTCTTCCTAATGCACCCGAACTCCTATAGCTTTTGTATCAAATGACCAGTGTATTTTAATGCTACCAGCCCTTGATCCAGCCACCAAGAGAGAAGATATTTTATCAATGCCAACTGCACAGGTAGGAATGTAGTTTGAGCTCAGGCTGATTCTGGAAGGGAAGGGAAAGAGGGAACTCCACCCACCCCACCTCTCAGTCCAAGAGTGATGTCACTGGAGCCCCAGGTGGACCTAGGCAGGACATCCGTGTGCGGTGATCAATCCATGGTCCTGACAACAGTTTAATTGTGAAGAAAGGATGAGTCATACAATTCTGTTTCCCTTCCGGAGAGAAAGGGCTTGCCCAAAGCATGAACATTTTATAGACAATTTAACAAATGTAAACAGTAGAAGAAACAGACAAATATGTGAAAAGGAGGACTCGGAGACCTGAGAGCCCAAAGTCCTCCAACTCCTCCTTGACTGCAGAGTGTGATGAAATTCTTCCCTGTGTTTGCAGGGGAGTGGGAGGTGATGGGAGGGTCCTGGAAATGGGGGTCAGGGAGGCGAGGGGACCTGACCTCTGGCCTCAGTTCTGTCACTTCCTGACCATGTCACTGTGGGCAAGACATTTTAGTTCTCAAAGCTCAGTCTCTCCAACAGTCAAATGACAAAACCAGAATCACAGAACTTCAATGTTTGAGTTGATTTTTGAGATCTTCAGGTTTAAGTTGCCTCATTTCCCAGGTAAGGGAATTGAAGCTCAGAAAAGTCAAGTTATCTCTCGCGGGTCACACAGCCAGTGCAAGATCAAGGGGCATGATCCCAGGCCCTGATAACCCAAGGTCAGTTTTGGTTCTATCTTAATTCCCGGTAGCAATTTTCAAAATGTTTTTCTGTGTTAGCAGAACAAGCCTGAAGCCTGCAGAGTATTTTCGGCTGCAGTGGCTCTGACCCTGTTATCAGCACCACTTGTTCACCCATCCATCCTCTCTCTACAGTTAAATAAAAGGTTCCTATGTATCTTGACTGACTTCCTCATGCCCAAAACCCCAGTATGGGCATCTTCTTTAAACTCACAAGACCACAGGACAGTGGATCCTTCTCATATGAGCTGCTCTCTGAGGACTGGATGGGAGCCCATCGTGGACGTAGTTGTAAAAACAATCACTCAAGCAAGGAAATGCTTAATGGATACTAAAGGAAGTCTCATATTTATTTGGCTATGGCTGAGTCATTAGACCCCAGAGAGTGACTTGTTTAGGGAAATGGTGTTTCCAAACAAAGAATCAGGAGCAGGTAGAAACCAGGAGATTCAGATGGGGGTCACAATTTTTGCCAGCTTCCAGTGCTGTCAAGTCCCAGTGATCCCAGGACTTGCCTGATAATAAGTGCTCTTGGATAACAGAGAGGTGAAAATAGAAGTCACTTGTGCCCTGGGATTAGGTTTTGGTCTGTACCTCCAGAACCAGCAAATATTAATAAAACCAAATAACATTTCCAGAGTCATTGAAATGCCCTGTTTGAGGGGGTGAATCAAAGCTAAATCCTTTGAAATCCCTAAGCTTGAGACGGGTGGGCTTTTCAATCACATCATGTGCTACTTTAGAACTATCGCCACATTTTGGTAGGGAAGAGGCCTTCCACAGAAAGGCCCTTGGGGAGAAAACACAGCGAAATGTGTTGTCAGGATGGTTTTATCAGTGATCTGAGATACAACATTTCACTGGCTAAGGCCAATTTGAACTTCAAACTGTTTTTCCTGTTCACATATTTCTTTTTCCAATTGGATACACACTATGAACAATTCAAATCCTTTCCTTAGAGCAACTGGCAAATGCTCAGCCTTGGAGAAGCAGTGTGACCCTAAATTATGCCATGAGGCAGGTGGCCTGCAGGATCTCTGAGCTCCTATTTAGTTCCAATGTTTTATGATTAGTCAGAGGAACAAATAAATTCTGATTTAGTCAATAATGATTTAGGAATTATCAAACTGCAACACTTAAAAGCCTGTAAAGACATGCCCTCTGGAAGAACCAGGATTACATTTGTTTTTCTCAATTAAAAAAAAATTCTTGCTTGATTTTGGCAATTTTTTCAAAGAAGCATGAAAATAATGCACTGGTTTCGTTCTTTTTTTTCCTCACTCCTTTTCATATTCAATATACATACATCCAAAGAGCATCTGTCATGTGCTAACACAGTTCTGCTACAATGGGGTTCAAGATTCCAACTGTGTACAGAGTCCAAGATTCCCAAGCTTTAAATATTATCACAAATACAGTCAGAGACTTGTAAGGCCCCAGAAACACATGGCAAACTGGTCCTCAAATCTTCTCTGGAAGGCATACTCTCAATCCAGTTCATTCAGGATTCACAGAACTGAAATTAGAATGAATGAGCTCAAAATTAAAATTATAAAACACAAGAGGATCTAGCCAGTGAGAGTGACAGTAGAAGAATACAAAGCAAGCAAACAAGCAAGCTATTTAGACTCCCCAGACTTTAAGATAATATTATTGATATAGACTAAAAATAAATATATTTTAAAAATTTTAAATTACGAATGACTAAACAAGTGAGACAGAATTGAGATCTTATCTGGAAAACCAGTCATTTTTGTAAAAGAACCAAACAGCACTTGCAGAAATGAAAAATATAGTCATTGCAATTAGAATCACAATGGACAAATTAGACAGCCCAAATGTACACAACTGAAGAAATAATTAGGAAACTAGAACCTGAAATTGCATGTATTTACCCAGAATGCAACACAGGAAAATAACATGGGGAAAATATGAAAGAGAGGTCAGGAGATGTGGAAACTAAAAGGAGCAAATCCAACATATATCTTACAAGAGTTCAAGAAGGAGCAGAGCGGGACGGATTAGAGAGAGTGGGGCTGAGACGATTTCCAAGGCTGTGAATTTCCAAACTGATGAAGGAGAAGAATGCGTCATTCAAGAAGCACATCAGGTCCCAGGCAGGGATTGTTAATTTGATTTTATGTATCTCCACAGACTTGTTTTATAGGACTTACATAGAGCCTGACTCTAAGCAGAGAACATACATTCTTTACTAAAACACTTGGACAAAAATGACTACCGGCCAAAGAATCAGTAGCATGCAGACCATTTTTTGTGACTTCAATATGATTAAGTTAGAAATCAACAATTAAAGTATAACTTAGTAATTGAAATTATAGGAATATTAGTATTGTTAATGTTTTTTTTTTTTCCTAAACTTTGGGTTTATTTATTTTTTATTTATGGCTGTGTTGGGTCTTCGTTTCTGTGTGAGGGCTTTCTCTAGTTGTGGCAAGTGGGGGCCACTCTTCATCGCGGTGCGCGGGCCTCTCACTGTCACGGCCTCTCTTGTTGCGGAGCACAGGCTCCAGACGCGCAGGCTCAGTAATTGTGGCTCACAGGCCAAGTTGCTCCGCGGCATGTGGGATCTTCCCAGACCAGGGCTCGAACCCGTGTCCCCTGCATTGGCAGGCAGATTCTCAACCACTGTGCCACCAGGGAAGCCCAATATTGTTAATGTTTTTGCAATAAGATTCTCACGGATGGCCCACAGACATGTGATGTTTAGGTTGTATTGCTGTCACTCAGGCTCACCAAGCTTGACCTTGATATTTGGTTATTGGGAAGGTGGGGCTTGGGGGGGTTTGCTTTTTCCTTCCTAGATATCTTCCTCTCACTGCTTATCAGTTAAGAAAATGTTTATATTGGGGCTAAATTCCATATATTTGAACATATATAAAAACACCACCATTTACCAACTGTCTTACCTTGGGTGAGTTAATTCAATTCTCTGTGCCAAGTTTCCTCCTTTGTAAATGGGAATGATAAAGGTGCCTACCTCTTAGAATAGTTAAAAGAATTAAATTAAATATTATGTGTAAAATATTCAAAACAGTGTTTGTCACTACTTTAAACATATTGACTATTATTTTATTATTTTAAAGTGACACTGATTGATTCACCCTTTCCCGCAGTCAGAGATTCCGGTGAGGATGGCCTGCAGTATCTGGAGAAGAGGTGAAAGAGGGGCCTGGGGTGGGGAAGAGAAAGGGACCAAGAAAGAGGCGGTGCATATCCTCTGAGCTGAACCAGCAGAAAATCTGGGGGAGAGGGCTTTACAAAGGTTGCAGGGAACCTGACTGGACAAAGCTCCATGTTGGGATCCATGATGGCCACTGGGATAAGGTGACAATCCCTCCTTTTTTCTGCCTCCCTGAGCCTTTTGCTAGAAACAGAATCTGCAGGTAACATGTAAGGTTGCTCCAGGAATGGCTTCTGAAGCTTATGAGTTAAAAGTCATAGAATGGAGAGGATGAGGATCTGGCCAGGGGAATAGATGAATGGGTTGGGTTCCAAGAACAGCAAGAGTTGAAAAAGAATGCGGAGAAAGGCAAAGGGGACAGAAAAACTCACAACGTTATCGTGGAAGGAAGTCAGCGATGAGGATCGACAACCAGGAAAAATGTGTTCTCATGATTTGTTCAGTTTTATAAACCTTAAGGCAAGCTGACATAATTATGATTCATCACACATGTATTAGTCAAATTTTTAAAATTAAACCATAACACCTGCTTATAACATGAAAGATTAAAGACAAGACACAGCAACAACAAAAATCTTTCCAAATGTTAACTTCCTCGCCTGTGAAATGGAATATGAAATTTACTCAGCTGGGTTGTTCCAAGCTAACAGGTGGATTGTATCTGGAATAGATAAATTCTCAGTAAATTTCCGTCATTGCAATTAACAATAATCCAAGCATCCATTCTTAACAACATATGGTGAATTTTCTCATGGACTTTTTTTCCTATGCATTGCTTTTTTATATATAGTTGTAATCATGCTATAGGTGTAAATTTAGATGACGCTTTCTTCTTTTAATGTTTTAAGTCATGTCCTACTTTTGTTTTTAAAAATACCCATAAGCCTTCCTTTAAACTCTATCCTCCAATTTCAACTTGCCCTTTGTACTTCTGCTCTCTGCTGTCTGCCCTTTTTGCCTGAATAAAACAATATTCCTTCAGAAAGAAATGATTCTCATTTTTGTCACAATGCGCTGTTTGTTCTCAGGAGTGGAGGAATTCTGTCTAGGAAGTCAGCCAGCCAGGCAGCCGAAGGCTCTGTCCTAACGACCCTTCTGCATTTTCATGAAAGATTTATTTCATCCGTGTCCTATTTTCCACTTGTGTTTCTCTCTGCTGTTTGCATGTTCCTTCCCCCGAGCAAAACGCGCAGACACAAATTACCCACAATCGCTGCCGTCATTCATGTCACGAGGAAGAGAATAATGCTAGTAGCTTATAACATACAATTCAGTGTATCCTCATGGAACAATTCACATGTTTATTACCACATTAGACTTCCAAAAACTCTGTAAGAGTCAGAGAAAACAATACTATGCACCATTTAAAAATAAAAAAATATTAAAGATATGCACAATACTATATATAAAATAGGTAACCAACAAGGACTTACTGTATAGCACAGGGAACTATACTGAATATCTTCTAATAACCTATAAGGGAAAAGAATCTGAAAAAGGATAGATGAATATTTATGTATAACTGAATCACTTTGCTGTACACCTGAAAGTAACACAACATTGTAAATCAACAGTACATCAAGAAGATGAAGGAGGAGGGGGAAGAGGGGAAGGAGAAGGAGAAGGAGGGGGAAGGAGGAAAAGGAGGAGGGGAGGAGGAGAGAAGAAGAAAAAAAAATTATTTAAAAATCCAGATCTGAAACTTGGAGAAGGAACACAATCTCCCTGGTATCCCACAGTTGTCACCTTAGCTCGTGTTCTGACCCTCATTTAGCTCTTATCTTACCCAAATCAGAGACCTACTGAACTGGAAGAGACTAAAAAATCATGTCAGCCAAAGGTTTGAATTTACATATAAAGATGTTAGGGCTAGTGAATTTCTGAAATAGTATAACTAGCATTTATAGAGAACTTTGTATTTTATGCTACATTTGCACTTGAAACTCATTTTACCGTCTAAGAACTGAGTAATAATATTACCCAATGTGAAGATTGAAAGAGTAGGGTTTTCCAGGGGTGACTGCAGAGCAAATCCAGAACTGATCCTGCAGCTGGCAAACCAACCCAAAGTTCTACTACCTGTGACCCACGTGGCCCTGGAAATATCAGTATTTTCCTAAACCTCCATGTTCCTCATCTTCAAAGTGGGACTTAGAGCCATAACTAAGTCACAGAACTGTTGTGGAGACGAAAGAAGAATATATGACAGAAAAAAAGAAATCAGTAGGAAAAAAACAAAATGTATTCTGCAAAATAGGCCTTGCAGAATGCTTTATTTAGTATGTTTGGAAAATGCTTACATACAGTCCTGTAGAAATAAACCTGGTTGAGCTGTTGTTTTCTACCCTATCTCACCACAGAAACTTTTCCCCAAAAGACACTATTATTAACATCCACGAAACAATAATTTAGTGGAACGTGTCTTGTGGAACATTCTTCCAAAGCTTTAAACTAATGCTGTATTAATTTTTTGCTTTCTCAGCTGGAGACCACAGACCACCCCTATACATGTTGACCTTCTAATTCCCCCCAAACCCTCTGCCCTTCCATCTTGCAGGCTGCCGCAGGTGAAGAGAAAGACCCCTCCTGCTGCCCTGCCTTGGGGAATTGCAATATCCTCTCTGAGTTCTGACAGGTATAAATTGTCAATCATAAGTCAATGTTATGCGGAAGGGGTGATACGTTGATGGATTTTCAGCAGCTCTAATCACCTTAACTGACAGAATGGAGGCACCAGTGTAAGTAGAAAGGATGGAGGAAGAGAATGCACTCAAAGTTCAGTCACTAGTGAGCAAGGCCACTTGGATGTCCATCGGCTTCAGGGAATGGGTGCTCCAAGCTCCACGGACCTGGCTTTCTGCAGGAGGATTCCCAGGTCTCCCAAGAAGATGGCCAACATTGTGTGGCGCTCTATCTCTGATTTGAATTGCTTAATTTATTTAGGGGGAAGATACTGTGTAGGCAGTGAAGAGTCATAAAAGAAGACTGAACTTTGAGGTCAGAGGCATAGGTTCCGTGTTAACTCCAGAACCCACCATTGATGATCTCATATGGCTCTGGGCTATGCCTCTGTTTCCTCCTTGACAGGCAATCACGGGATTGGTTCCATCAGGCACCACTAGCTCCAGAGGCACAGCAAGGGCACCAAGGCAGTGACTTGTAAAAGTCTGGACAGCTTCACCCTGTGGCTCATTTGAGTTGTTGCAATCCAAGGTAAATCATGCCATGTTAAAACTCAGTGAGCATCTCAGGGTACCTGGCTTGAATGGCACCTGTAACTCCAGGTGGTACCCAGAGTGAGATGGCTAATTGGCATCCTGGTTGGGACCTGGGTGCCTGTATTACTTTGGGAAGGAGATCTAAGAAACTCCATGAGACAGAATCTCGGGAGGAGAGAAGAATCAGAGATAGAGTAAGGGAGAATATTTAGAGGCCAGATACACCTAACCAAGGAATAAAAAAGAAAATCAAATCCCATAAATGGGGGAGGAAAAGAAGGTTTCCAGGAGGGTGGGTTGCCATGTCTGCCATGGTTGATTAATGAGTCAGGCTTTCAATTTTCTGTTAAGAAAAAGCTCAGAAATGTGATGTTTACAGTTGCTGTGTGAGATTTTCCTTTTTCAGTAAAAAAACAAAAAATCTTATAAAAGAGTTTGGAATTTTAAAATATGAAAATAATTTCTTTGAGATTCAAGTCATATTTAGAGAGTCCGATTAAACCTTTAGCTTTGACCATGACACGAAGCCCAGCTTCTTGTAGTCCCTTCTGCTAATTAGAGCTAGAGACTTTGAATTTTATTTCTTTAATCCTGTGGTTGTTCTGGAGACCTGCATCCCCTTGCAGCGGAGGTGATTTAAGGCAAACATGTCAGTTCCTTGTCTGCTTCACATAAAGGATAAGTGACAACACTTTATTTTTTTAAAAGAGTGCCTTTTTCTATTTTCTCTGGCACCTGTTTCTCTGCAGGGCAGAGGAAACTTTCAGCACAGACCACTCCCTTGAGAGCATAAGGGTGGGGATTAATCTCCTCCTGCAGCCTCTGTGGATGCTGACAACATCTGATGAAGTTAGCTGGACCCAAGTCCAGCTGAAGATGACTCTTCTTATGCCCATGACTGCAGTGAATACAAAATGTTCTGCTGCTGCCTTAAGGAGCATCTAAACTTAGTGGAAGGGAGGCATTTACTAAAAATGGGGACTCTATGTGACAAATGTACAGAATCCATGTAGGTGACGAGTGATGGGGCAGGCTCTGCCATGATACTGCCCTCCCACCTAGGAGTGACAGGAGGTGGGATTTGCAGTTTATATCTAGGAGGGACCATCCTCTAGGTGACAGTTCTTTTCCTTTCCCAAATGATGGAGCATCCTGAAAGATACAGGGTCAATAGACCCTTCTATACCCAAGAGTGGCTCAGTCAGCTGGGAACAGGCTGAACAGGTATATCTGCAAGGAGTGGGGTCTTCAGAGCTTGGCACATGCCAGAGAGGGGGAGCACCTCCCAGGGCAGAGCAGGGGAAGGGGAGAGGACAGATGGAGGTGCTCAGAGATCAAGCATCAGGGTCTCAGTAGAAGGCAGACTGATAAAAAAAATCTGTTTCATTTCAAGAATTCTCTGGAAGTAAGCAGGGTAAACATAACAAATTAAAGAAAGAATAAACAAAGTGCAGGGGTCTGAGGGGAAAAGCAGGTGATCATAGATTACACTCTATGTGATGTCTGCAGAAAAATGATTGTAGGTAGATAAAGCAGGAAAGAAAGTAAGTCCAGGAAGAAAGTTGAAGGAGAAATTGAAGGTGACAGTAAAGCATTTGCAACTTTGGATGTTGAGCCCAAATAAATCAATAACTGGACTTCAGAAAGAAGTTACCCTCTCTCCCCTTTAGTGTCTGAGATGATTAAATAGGAACTTTTACCTTTTTTGCCCTCTTCTCTTCCCTCTTACTCACTACCCCCTCACTGAGCAATCTCAACTTACAAGTAAAGTTATCACGAGGCATCTGCACCTGTAGAGCTAGCCACATTCTCCAATATAGATGGGAACAAGAAACTAGAGAGATTCAGGAGGGAAGTTTGGAATAAAAACTGAGTAGGTAAATGGAGCTGATTATCAAATAGAAAATAGTACAGAGAGAAGTTCATAGATCTGGGGGAGGGGTTTGAGGGCAAGAATTAGTGATCAGTGCATAGACAACTACTAATCACATAAAATGAGAAAATAGTTAACTTTTTTGTAAAACAAAAAGTTGTATAAGAATAGAAACATAATGGTAGTAGACTACGTGACTCAGCAGAGGACACTATTTACATGGTCATATTAGTGTAAACATTAAATATGGACTTATTTAAAATTATGGTGTTATTATTTTGAGAATTTCAGGTAAAGAGAAGGCTCTGTGCCTCTCAGAGGGAGTTAAAAAAACTAAATTCTCTACCCCAAATGGAAGATAAGAAATATATTTAAATATATAAAAGATGAAATAGCACTATAAGCATGTTATTTTTACATATGAAATTAACTGCTAAATTAGACAGTCCAAAGTATAGAAAGTGCCTGCCTCTGGGAAATAGGGGTGTGAGGGTTGCTAGGTAGAGTGATTGAGGCCTGAGACTGGAAGACACACAGTACTACTTTAACACAGCAACAAAACTATGTGCAAGTGTTACTTCGGAAATAAGAAAAATCAACCATAAAAATACCTTCTATAGCAAGAATGTCTTCCTGCTATTTCTATTACTGTTCATAACAGGCTTTCCTTCCAGCTGACCAAATCAGCTTTCAAAGCAGCGATCATCATGGAATTAATTCTCTCATCATAAAATTAATTTAATCGTGAAATTAATTTTTGAAATTAAGTTTTCCTTTGGAAATATGTGACATTTTCTAGTGTACATCTCATGACCATGAATAGAGTCCAGTGTCAGAGAACATTATATCCTTGGAAAACCCCTCTGTGACTAATAATGTCCGGTTTCCTAAGAATTTTATAACTTTTTTTGATACAGAATCCATCAAATCTATATTCCATGTCTCCACTCAGACCCCTCTCCAGATAGCAAAATCGGTTCATCCAGTAGTCCTTGGACCTCTCAAGCTAGAAATCCCACCAGCATTTAAAACCGAGATGCCCCAAATCACTGCCATATGTGTGTGTATAGAGGCATTATATTCACTGGATAAATTGCTTCCTATATTCTCGGTCTATCACTTTTCTGCCCACTACCTGAGCCAGCCACCAGGGTGTCATCCTTCTTCTCTTTCCTCTGGTCTCTCCACATCACCAAGTCTATCCCTCCGATCTTTTAAGTCTGCATTTTTCCTCCCTCCTCACCACCCCTACTTTAGTTAAGACATATGTTATCACATTCCTGTACTATTGCAGGAGCCACCTGGGAAGTTTATCTCTACTCAGGCCCATTCTCATCTATTCTCACTAAAGCCAGAACAACGTTTCTACAACTCAAATCTATCAATATCCTTTAGCAAAAGTGCAATGACTTAGCCCTGCATACAAGGTTCTCTAAATCCCTGGCATTCTTTCATTATTTCCTTTGTCACATCTTGTAGTCATAAGAAGTAGCTGCCAGTTTATCAGCAGCCAGGTCAAGGGAAAATCCTACCAGGTCTATAGGCCTGGTTCTATGGTTAATTACACATTAACCATCACTGCTGTGCTATTAGCTAGCCAAATAAATTTGCATTGTTGACCAGCTTTCACCTGAAGGACCTAGAAAAAGAAAATCAAATTAAACAGAAAGAAGTAAAAGGAAGGAAAAAATTAATATACCAATGTAAGTCAATGAAATAAAACATTGACAAATGGAAATTCAATGAAATCAAAAGCTAGTTCTTTGGAAAGATCAATAAATTTGATAAGCCAAGAGTCAGACTAATCAGGAAAAAAGAGAAAAAGAGAAGACACACATTGCCAACATCAGGAATAAAAGAGGGGGTATTACCTTAGGTCTTAAGACATTAAAATTGTAGAAAGGAAAGATTATCAACAACACAACAACAAATATAACAAGCTAGTCAAAATGAATACATTTCTTGAAAGATACAAAGTATTGAAAAATGACAAAAATATAGAATATCTGAAAACTACAGGCCATGAGCCCTTATGAACACAGATGCAAATATGATTTTTAAAAAACTAGCAAATCAATTCCAACAGTTTATAAAATGTATAATGCATTATGACCAAGTAGTTTTACTCTGCAAATGCTAGGCTAGCTCAACATTTGAAAATCAATCAGTAAGACTCACTGTATCAACAGAATAAAGAAGAAAAAGACATGATAATTTAGTAGATGCAAAAAATAAAAGCCTTTGACAAAATTCAACATCATTCTTGATTTTTAAGAAATATTTCTCAGCAAAGTAAGAATATAAGGGGACCTCCTCAACCTGATGAAAGACACATACAAAGAAAAGTAGAATTAACAGCCTACCTAAAGGCAACTAAATTCCTTCAACCTAAGAACAAGGCTACTCATGACTCTTATTCAAAATCACACCAGAGGTCTTAGTGCAATGAGGCAAAAAAGAAATTAAAAAAAAAAACATAGAACTTGGAAAGGAAGAAATAAAACTGTCTCTTCATATACAATGTGATTTTTTTCCACGTAGAAAATCCCAAAGAATCTGCAAAATAACCTCATAAAACTAATAAATGAAGTTAGCAAGATCGCTGAATACCAGATCAATATACAACACATTTTTATATCCTGGTAATGAACAATTGCAATTTGAAATAAACCCTTACCATTTACCACAGAATCAAAGAACATGAAATATTTAAGTATAACTCTTACAAAACACCTGAAAGATCTTTGTGCTGAAAATGACAAAATCTTAATTAAAGAAATCAAGGAAGACCTGAGTTAATGGAGAGATATACTATGTTCTTAAATTGGAAGAATCAATTTTAAGATGTCAGTTCTCCTTAAACCAATCTACAAATTCAATGTAATTCCAAACAAATGCCAGCAGAGTTTTTGGTAGAAATTGATAGACCGATTCTAAAGATTGTATGGAAAGGAAAAGGAAATGAAATATTCAAAATAATTTTGAAATATAAGAACTATTTAGTACTCACACTAAATGTTTCCAGACTTACTATAAAGCTACAGTAGTCAAACCAGTGTGGTATTAGAGAACGGATAGACATATAGATCAAAGAAAAAATAATTAAAAGTACAGGAAAAAATTTACAAGTATTTGGTCAATTGATTTGCAATAATGGTGCAAGAGCAATTCAATGAACAAAGGATAGCCTTTTTAAACAAATGGTGTTCATATAATTAGATACCCATATGCAAAATAATGAATCTTATTCCATATCTTGTAGCCGCTAAAAAAATTAATTCAAAATGATAACAGACCTAAATATAAAACCTAAAACAATAAAAATTCTGGAAGAAAACATCAAAAAAAATATTTGTGACATTGGATTACTCAAAGATTTCTTAGATACAGCACAGAGAACATGATCCATTAACCAAAAAATTAAGAAAATTGGATTTCATTAAAATTTAGAACATCTGTTTCTTGAAAGACATTGTTAAGAGAATGAAATGCTAAGACAGGGAGAAAACATTTGCACATTGCACATCTAATAAAGGACTTGTGTCTAAAATGCAAAAAGAATTCTCAAAACTTAATAAAAGATAAAATCAATTAAAAATGAGCAAAAAGTTTGAAAGTACGCTTCACCAAACTACACAGTTGACAAATAAACACATTAAAAGATGAACAGCATTATGGAAATGCAAATGAAAACCACAATGAATTACGACTACACATCTATTAAAATACCTAAAATAAGTAAAAAGTGATAATGCCAAGGGCTGTTGAAAATGTAGATAACTGGAATTCTCATACACTGCTGTCGGGAATGCAAAATGGCACAGTCACTTTGGTAAACTTTTTGACAGTTTCTTGTATAATTAAACATACATGACTCAACATCCCAATCCTCAATATTTACCCAAGTGAAACAAAAGCCTGTATTACCACAAAGCCTACACACAAAACTTTATAGCAACACTATTTCATAATTGCCTCAAACTGGAAACAACCCAAATATCCTTCAAATGGAGAATGGGTGAACAAATGTGTTACATCCTTACAATGGAATGTTACTAAGCGATAAAAAGGACCAGATTATCAATACATGCGACAACATGGATGAATCTCAGATGCATCATGCTAAGTGAAAGCAGCAGGACTCAAAAGACTAAATACTACATGATTCCATTTATATTACTTCTGCAGAAGGCAAGGTCCTAGGACTGGAGAACAGATCAATAGTGACCAGCAGATAAGTTGGGGAGAGCTGACTACAGGGTGGCACAGGGGGATTTTGGGAGTTGATGAAACTGTTCTCAGGTGTGATGTTGGTTACATGACTATATATGTTTGTCAAAACCTGCAGAGCTATACCCTAAAAAAGTGAATTTTACTCTATGTAAATTATGTTACACAAAAATGTTTAAAACTCAATGAAAATAGGGATTCTAAAGAAAGCAGGGAATTCCCTGGTGGTCCAGTGGTTAGGACACCATGATTTCATTGCCGAGGGCACAGGTTCAACCCCTGGTCAAGGAACTAAGATCCCACAGACTGCACAGCCAAAAAAAAAGAATAAAGCAAAAGAAATAGAAAATCTGGATAACCTTCTATCTAGTAAAGAAAACACATTTGAAATTAAATACATTCCTGCAAAGAAAACTGCAAACCCAGGGAGTTTTGCTGGTGAATTCTAACAACAATTTAAGAAAGAAATTAAAACTATCTTACACAACCTCTTTCAGAAAATGGACCAGAGTTTTATAAGAATAGGATTAACTTGATACTAAAACTAAAGATTTTTTTTAAAAAATGATACAGTATATTTTCATTACAGGAACATAAACACAAAAACATTTAACCAGTATTAGTAAATCAAATACAACAGTATGTAGAAAGGATGATACTCCATGATTAAAAGAAGTGCATCCCAAGATTGTGAGGTAGGCTTAATATGCAAAAATCTATCATATTCCTTCTTTGTGTGTGTACATATATTTTTCCCATGGTCAAGAGAAGCCTACAAACCAAGCTCATCAAAAGGTTCCTCTAATTTTTATGCTGCTAATTAATCCACACAGCTATCTTCCAGTGCCCCTTCCTCATCTTCCTTGGGACATTATGGTCACTTGCCCATTGACTCAATTTCCTACTGATTCTGCAAATGGTCACTGTCATCAATTTCCACTGTTGTCCATTTCTCATCCAGGTTGTTGGGATCACTCTACTCTTAAGTTTGCCTTGGTTTCCAAAAAAGCATCGTTTCACCAAATCTTCCTCCTGGCATCAGCTGTCAAGAGAACGATGCGGGCTTCCCTGGTGGTGCAGTGGTTGAGAATCCGCCTGCCAATGCAGGGCACACGGGTTCGAGCCCTGGTCTGGGAAGATCCCACATGCCGCGGAGCAACTGGGTCAGTGAGCCACAACTACTGAGCCTGCGCGTCTGGAGCCTGTGCTCCACAACAAGAGAGGCCGCGGTAATGAGAGGCCCGCACACCGCGATGAAGAGTGGCCCCCACTTGCCGCAACTGGAGAAAGCCCTCGCACAGAAACGAAGACCCAACACAGCCATAAATAAATAAATAAATAAATAAATTTAAAAAAGAAAAGATGACTATTATCTTTAAAAAAAAAAAAGAGAACGATGCACTTTGCTGCCTTAGTTTGGGTTCCTCCAGAAGACAGCAGTAAGACAAGGATTTGAGGGCAAGTTGTTTATCTTGGAGGTGATCTCAGGAGCCCCTGGTAGAGAAGCAGCAAAATAAGATAGGGAGGGATGGCATTTATAAAGGGCTTATTCTCCAGGAGCTTACAACTGTGGGGGAGTCTCAGGTAAAAGAACATTGGAGTCATCCCATCCAAATAGTGAGGGAGCTAACATATCAATACACCAACTCCCATCAGTCATTGGTTGAGAGATGCTGAAAGTGGGTGTTAATTTCCTGGTACTTCCAGCCTGCTGGACAGGTGCAAAGCAGGCTCTGGAAGCTAAAGAAATTCCTCAGGCAAGGAAATACTGGTTTTTCCAGTTGGAAGTCGGGCCAGTGAGCAGTGAAGTGGTCCAAGGGCAAGAGACTATGACTGCACAACAACAGCATGCAATACTGATCCAGTCAGATTCTCTCAAAGCGACTTCCAGCAGCGGATCTTAACTATTGTGTAGTTTATTAGCAAAGCCTATGAAAATGGTTTCATAATTATTGATAAAAGTACACAGAAAAATACCTGACTGTCTCAGGCACAATATTTCTGGCTGGGCTCTCCCTCTTGGGAGAACAGAGATGCTCTTCTCTACCAAATCCCACAGAGCGTGCAAGAGCAGGGTGAGACGACATCAGGACCAACCAGCTAGCTGGCTTTGCAACATAATCAACACCATTTCTGCATTGCTTCTATTTCACAAGCTGGCAATTTTGCTCTGTCTGTGCTGTAAAATTGCACGTCTTTTCCAAGTTTCTCTCTGACTTACACTGTTTCTTTTTGCTTTTTATTTTATTTTTTCTCTGCCTGTATCTTTAGGAAAAAGCATTTTGCCAGAGGTAGGGTTAAGGTTAGGGGTTTAAGTGGTCAGAAAATTTAAACTCTTCTTGTAAAAATTCAAGGGAACCTTGTCTTTCCCTACCTCTGTGTCCTGAGGAACTGGGTTTCAGATAGTTCACAGCTTTTTGCTGAAGTCTAGCAAAGCAAGGTCAAGGGCCAAATATCTCTGTTCTCCTCCCTTGCTCTGCAAAAGAATGATCTCAAGACTCTGTCACCCATTGACAGAGGCATGGTGTATTGTAGTGGCAATAGCCATGAATGTGTCACAGACACCACTTTTGGCAATATTTATAATCAGACATGGGCCAAGTGCCTCAGATAAAAAATATTTCACAAGAGATGATCACAGTAGCTGACATAATTAGACTGAGATGAGAAAACTTCAGCAGAGAATTTTGATGATGCAACAGTACAGGGTAAGATGCTCTTTGTGGGGAATGTGGCGTCCTTGGGGGGACCCTGATGGAAAACGTCAAAGTCCTGGAGTTCTTGGTGACCTACTGGTGTGAGCTGTTTTCAGCAGCACCCAGGGAGGGAGGTTCATCCTGAAAGCATGTGGAACAGGGTGAACACTTCAGATTCGGATTCTAAGATCTCACTCTAAAAAAGCTGTTATTCTATTGATGGGGAATTGAGAACAGGTCTGGGAGACAACAGAAGATGGTGGCCTTATCCCCGAAATGCTCAGATCGTACTTTCTGCATATGTTCCCATGTCTGTCTTGGTTTCATTTACAACTAATCTTTGTTAGACACTTCCTATCTGTCAGGACTGTTCTCGGAGGTTAACACATGTAATCCTCACTAGGCTATCATGCATGTGTTAATATTGTTCCCGTTAAACTTAAATGCAATTAAGGCTTAAAATCTTTCCCAAAGCCACCCGATGAGTGAGTGGGTGAGCAAGGAGATAAGCCCAGGACCTTTGTAGTAAATCGTACCACGTGCTACCTCCATGAGGGCAGGAGGAGGGGAACAGGGTAAAAAGGGAAGGAGGCTGTGATGTGCACCTCTGAAAGGGAACACAGCATCTTGAGTGGATGGTTTCCATTCAGAGAGAAGAAAGGAAGGAAGGATATATATGGGAGGCTGGGGAGAGTTGATAATAGAGATAACTGGGTAATCTTCTGTACAGGAAAGAAAGGATGAAGGGCTGACCCCACAGCAGTGGTAGAGCTATGGGCAGAGAGGGAGTGGAGAGAAGGGATCCTGTGTCTTTAGGGAGGGAGAATGGAAGGGATTTGATGACTCCCACCCATCTCTGAGCGGACTGCCGCCCTCTGGTGGTAGCAGGCTGTATTGAGTCTTCCCAGAGAAAACTGGGGACGCTGCCTGCCTCCCCTTGGGTGAGCCTGGCCCCTCCCCGCTGCCGACCATGCAGCCCAGCTGTGATGGCAGTGCCTGCCCACAATCCAACAGCGTGGGCTTCCCCACCCCACGCTCCTTCTGGGCTGAGAGGATTCATATCCCTTTAGGATTCTTTAAGGAAACTTGAATATGAGGCAACTACAAAGGGATGGACAGAACAACCGATGAGAGTGATCATTAGTTGTGTGCTTCCTGGGTACCAGGCACCAGACTTAGCACTCTCTAGGCCCCCTCTTGCTCTCTTAATCATCGCAGCAAAAGTAGGACGGAGGTATCAAAATCACCCAAGTAGCCAATGAGGGAACTTAAATGCAGAGAGGTTGGATGCCTCCTTTTTCACTGGAAAATGGTGATCAGAGACATTGGAGATGACAAGAATCATGGCTACGGCTCATTCTAGAAAGCCATCTTCCTAGCGGCAGAACAGAGATGCAAAAATGATTTGGGAAAATATAAGTTTAATGTATGATGTGGAAAGACCATCATAAAGCATTCAGAGTTTTACAATGATCAAGCACAATATCAACCATAGGGTTTCCCCCCCTAAGTTTCTTAAATCCCTCAGCTCTCACTTTGAAAAACATGACTAATAAACCATTTGGCTCCCAGCTCTCATCTGGTGCCCGGAATCAGAATGTCAATGTGAATATGAAACCCGAAGGAATTCCATTTGACATCATCCCCATCAATCTGAGCTTTATTTGCCTGAAGGCCTATGACAGATATAGCTATCTCAACTGGGTTCTGCAATTTTATGGGGAAGTTTTGGCGAGAAATGCTATTTTAAGCACCATTTAGGCTTTGCTCAGACTGTTTTTATGGGGGAAGTTATGATTCTTGGTAATTGCTGGAGTTTACTTTGAATGCCTCCTCCTCAGATGTTAGTGAGGGTTTCGCTGCCTTTCTGGACCATCCCATCACAGCTGCTGTTGTATAGCGTCATCCCTCGGTCTCTAGGCTGACATTATTTATAAGCTAATGTCAAAACAATAAATATGGTAGTAAATAGTTGTGGGGTGACATTTGCTGAGCCAAGTTACAGGCAGCAGGAGAGTGTTTCAGTGTGAAATTGCTTTCACCGGTTTTCCCATTATGATGACCTATGATGTAGACTTAAAAATGCTGCTGCCGGGGGGGACCTTCAAGATGGCAGAGGAGTAAGACATGGGATCACCTTCCTCCCCACAAATACATCAAAAACACATCTACATGTGGAACAACTCCTACAGAACACCGACTGAACGCTGGCAGAAGACCTCAGACTTCCCCAAAGGCAAGAAACTCCCCACGTACCTGGGTAGGGCAAAAGAAAAAAGAAAAAACAGAGACAAAAGAATAGGGACAGGACTTGCCCCCCTGGGAGGGAACCATGAAGGAGGAAAAGTTTCCACACACTAGGAAGCCCCTTCACTGGCAGAGACAGGGGGTGAGCAGGAGGGAAGGTTCAGAGCCACGGAGGAGAACGCAGCCACAGGGGTGCGGAGGGCAACGCAGAGAGATTCCCGCACAGAGGATCAGTGCCAACCAGCACTCACCAGCCCGAGAGGCTTGTCTGCTCACCCACCAGGATGGGAGGGGGCTGGGAGCTGAGGCT